>NW_017728947.1:39530032-39549097 GCF_001723895.1 Crocodylus porosus
TGTTGGTTGCCCCTAAGCATGCAGTCCCCTGCTGGCCCCTCCTGGATGTGTGCCAGCATAATTTTCTCAAACAGCTTGCCTAGGATCGAGGTAAAACTAACCGGCCTTTAGTTTCCCGGGTCCCCCTTCCTGCCTTTTCTGAAGATGGGGACCATGTTGGCCCTCTTTCAGTCCTCCGGTACCTCACCAGAGCACCACGAGTGCTCGTAAAGCCATGCCAGGGGTTCTGCAATGACCTCAGCCAATTCCCTTAGTATTCTGGGGTGGAGATCATCCAGACCAGCTGACTTGAATATATCCTGTCCCTCCAGAAGTTCCCTAACTAGTTCCTCACTAACCCTTGGCCTAGGTGTGCCTCCCCTGGGGCCTGAGGGGGGCCCAGTGGGAGGGTGACTGTTCCGGTCCCTGCTTAGGAAAATGGAGGCCAAGAAATCATTAAATATGTTGGCTTTGTTGTCTGGTGTGACAACTAAATTTCCTAATGTGTCCTGTTGGAGAGTGGGTTTAGATTAGGCATCCGTAAGAACTACTTCACAGTCAGGGCGACTAGGATCTGGAACCAACTTCCAAGGGAAGTGGTGCTGGCTCCTACCCTAGGGGTCTTTAAGAGGAGGCTTGATGCCTACCTAGCTAGGATCATTTGAGCCCAGTTTTTTTTTCTCCTGCCCAGGCAGGGGGTCAGACTTGAAGATCTACAAGGTCCCTTCTGACCCTACTTCTATGATTCTATGACCCAAAGAACCTTGTCTGCCTGGTATGTGATTCCACAGCTCCATACCTTCCCTACACTGCAGCCCATGCCTCACAGATGGCATCCCAGGCAGCTAAGCTGAGCTCACCCAGAGCCAAACAACTCTACTGCAACCAGCAAGCCTCAGTCCTCTCAAAGATCTTAGGGGTCTGGGATTTCCCCAGCCAGGACTGTGCATGTGTGTGGTGGCTGGAGATTATAAGGCATCTCTTACTCACCTTTCACCATGGAAGTCCTGGCACTTCCTGGGGGCTGCCATACCACCAGCAGTCCCACCAGGCCTCCCAATCCTGGCAGGGTGCAGTTTTAGGTCATGCTCAGGACCTGGGGTCTCCTCTTTCCCCATAGCCCCATCCCATACCTCCAAGTTCATCATGGCACAAGAGCTCAGCAGGGACATGTTCTTCCTCTGCTAGCTGGTGATGCAATGAGTGCCCCCTCCAGCTCTGATAGCAGGGAATTAAATGTTTCAGAATCCAGAAATCAAAAGGAACTAGGTGCAGATAGATTGGGGAGGGTGGCACTCACTCTGTCTGCACCTGGAGCTTGGAGAACTCCAGCAGCAGGAGGTTCCCATTCACGAACACTTGCTGCTCCATCAACCCAGGATCCAAAGAGGTGCGGTGGGGTGTCACAACATCCCCATCAATGCTGAACACCAGCTCACTTAGAACTCTGGTTGGTGGACAGGACAGGTGTTCCCATGCAACTGTGGCCAGATCCTGTCACATCGGGCTGCAGCTTGCCCAGTAAGCCAAGGGGTCACACAGCAGCAGCTTTAAATCCTCAGAAAGACAGGCAGCCACCAGGGCCTGAGCACTACCTTTCTGATGGCGAGGTCCAGTACATCTGGACCCCACCATGGAAGCCATGACCTTGATCACAGTGGCAGTGCCTATGGTGGAAGACACTGGCTGGTGGATGGTGTGCTGGAGTGGGACAGTGGATCCCCCTCTTCCACATCACCCCGCCTCCATCCTGCCGCCTCCCTGACTGTTCACCAGCACCTCCATCCAGTGATTCAGGGGTTTCGCTGCTGCATATGCTCCCCTTCACCCTTGGGTCGCACATAGCCACCAGCACATGAACCGTACTGGACCACAACGGATCTAGCCATTTCTTGATGCCATACTTCAGCCGCTTCACCGTTGTCTGCACCTCTGGTGACAGTGGTTTGCACGAGCCAGGAACATTGATACCCTGGAACTTGTGCATTTTGTTTTTAAGTTCCCTTACTACAGGAATCACCTGGCTCAGGAGAGCATTACTACTGCTGAGTAGGAAGGGCTTGAATACCACCAAGATCTGGGAGATGGTATTCCACTCAGCTTTGTTAAGCAGGCCACTGATCCCAATCTCCCCATACAAGGCCATCTAATGGATGACCTTCTGTTGCTTAACCAGACTCTTGAGCATCAGGTATGTGGAGTTCCGCCAAGTCTCCACATCCTGCATGAGTTTGTGCTGTGGGATGTTCAGTGAGATAAGAATCATAGTCCCTGTTTAAACCACATTTAAGACAACTCAGTTTGTGGATGATTTCTTGTTCTGCATTTTCCCATTCAAACTGGTTTATTTTTATTTTTTTGCCGGAGAACTGCCATTCTGAGGTCAGCAATGGAGTGGCCAGAGAGGTTGAAGTGTTCTACCACAGGCTTTTATGTCTTTCTGCAGTTGATGTCAAATCAGTGTTCATTCATTCTTCCACATTGAGATCACCCTGTCTGTCCAATGTAGACAGCAGAAGGCCATTGTAAGCAGGTGATAGTGGGCACATCTACATGAGACACTACTGCACAGTCATTACTGCACACTTATTTAGTACTTGTATTAGCAAGTACTAAATAAGTGCACAGTAACCAGAGTTACTGCACAGTAGTGCCAGGGAACGTCTTTCGGGTGACACTCCCATGACTCCCAAGTAGTAACATAATAATACTGTGCAGTAGCATATTAGCACTGTCTGTGCTGTGACACACTACTGAACAGTATTTTTCAGCTACAGTGCAGTCAGCATCTCATGTAGACGCACCCAGTGTATATGATATTGGTAAAGTTGCAAGTGAATAACCTTGGATGTAATACTCCTTGTTATTAGGTCCAGTAATAATGTGATCTGTACTGATGTGGGGACACAGGAGGCATTTTATTCCATTGCAAGACCTGGTGCCTCAGTGAGGATAGGAATTTATTAGGCTATTATTTTAGAGACTTCATTTGAGTTTGGGGGAGCTGTCTGTAAGCCAGGACAGGTTTTGCCCCAAAGACTGCCTTGAGATAGTCATCCTCTTATAGGAAGGGTTGGAGGTCATTAATGATGTGTCGTAAGTGTTTGATCTGGCAGTTGTAGGTGGGAACTAGAGGAATTCTGTTGTCCTTGTCCCAGGGTTGGTATTGTAGCAGATCAGAGTAAGGTCTGAGTCTGGCTTTGTTGATTTGAGAGGCTACAGTTTGGGGATTGTATTGTAATTGATCCTTAATGTATGAATCCCAGCCAGTAGGGTCAGAACAGATCCAGTTGTAACACAGAGGCTGGCTGTAGATATGCTTAGGATAACACAGAGTGTGGCTAATGATGTACTTAGGATAAAAGCTGGTGGTACGAAAGTAGCTGTGGCAGTCAGAAAGGGTACTTTTACATGTGCTCTGGGGGTGGAAAAGGCGAAGCTTTAATTAGAGCAGCTCCAAGTGCCACTCTAATTAAAGTGCCACTGCATCTCATGTATCAGCATCTTCACACTTAAAAATGGTAGTGGGGGCATTTGAACTAAAGTTCATTTGACAAGTTTTAGTTCAAACACACCTCCCACTATTTTTAAGCATGGGGATGCTGATACAAGAGACAGGAGGCAGCTGGAGCACGTAATTGCCACTCATGTACAGTCACTCTTAGGTACCAAATTGACATTAAAATCAATAAGTGTCAGATGCAGGGCCTGCTGGGTTGCTATTGAAAATCTCACCAACTGGCTATCTGTGCTGTTATATTCTTATATAGCTTTGAAAATGTGGCTCTTAGTCTTTCTTTGTCTCAGTTCCCCAATTACAAAATGGAAATTTGATCATTATAGTGTCCCACCCATGGTGGGTCTTGTCTAGGTTGGAACACTACTTAGGTTGTAAACTCTTCTGTAATGGAGTTTTTTGTGTTACCAAATACATGCACACTATCTAGCAGAAACGACCCTGAATTTTGGTTAGATCTACAGACATTATTGTAATGAAATTAACCATTATCTCATTTTTGCCATAGGTAACCCCAGAAAGTCAAGCTGCTGAAATGAACAAAGTTACAGATCTGCAATGCAATATAGCTCCCTATCCTCATAGACAGTATATTGTACTTTCTATCAACTGCAGGTTAGTGGAATAGCTCCTACTGAAATTGAAGAGTTAACACACTTTTAGAACATTGAATCTTGTGGTATCTCTAAATCAAACTAGCTTTAATCCATCCAGCTCTTGAAATACCTTCTTCTGTTGGGCACCACCCCCCCCCCAAAAAAAAATTTGGTTTTCTGAAGATAGGTATCAGACAGAACAGATTGTTGAAAGATGCAGAGTTGTGAAAGGGAATCAGAAACCAGACAGTAAATGCCCTAAGCCAAAAGCTTTGCCTGTGGTATTGTTACTTTTCATCTTTAAGGCCCCAGAGCAACTATCCAGAATCCTGTTTGTTGCTAAAGTGCTGGTGAATATGTCAAAAAGGCAGACTGAGTTTCTAAAGTTAGTCAAAGTTGTTCAGTAGAACTACACAGTGCAGTCAGTACAAGACAATAGTTTTATCCTGTGGCTTTCTAGGTTCTGACCGACACAATCCCTACATGCTTTTAGATGGTAAAAACAATTCTAGAAAGGGAAAACATAGAGAAAACAGGAATCCTGGCCTTGGATATTTGCCTAAGGGTATGGAGAAAGACTCAGTTTCAGGAATCGGGAACACACTTGCATATTTACCTAATATGCAAGTGTGTTCTGCCTTTTAAAAAATGTTAAGGGATATTTTAGAGATTCTTTGAAAGCTATAATAATAAAATCTGCTTATATCTGACCCACTGGGCAGGGATAAATTCCAAGTGTGGAAAGACGGACAACAAGCAAATAACTAGGATTCAGTGTTCAGACTCACTGCAAGAAATGTTTCATAATAAGCTGTGTGTGGTGCATGTGAATTTTGTTTGGTTTGATCCACTGTACCCTTTCCTATCATCTTTCCTCTTTCTCTCTGCCTCTCCATCACTCACTCAAATGTCTCTTTTCATATTTCCACTGTTGCTCCCTGGCTGTGGGGAGATAAGAGAATATTGGAGGTGTTGTTTAAGTAAGTGACAGTGAATGCTTGCTCCATTAAAATAAACACTTTTTTTTCCAAAATCACATTTATTTTTCTGTTACCTTTCCCATTATTGCATCAAGGTTTTGTGTTCATTTCTTTAAAAACAGCAGTATTGTCAAAATGTTAAAAGTTCATTTTTTGTCAAGAAGGTCCCACTGACTTATTATGGACACCATTACCTCCTACTTCCCTTACCTTATGAAATCTTCATATTTTCCCAAGCGGGAAGCAACTGTGACCGCCTGAAACCTGAGATCCTACTGCTGGCCTTTGTTTCAAGGTAATTTGCATCATCACAGATCCTCACAGCAGGTGAGATGCTTCATACCAGCTATGAACAGACTGCCCAAAGGAGTTTTCCATCTATTGATTCCTCTGTGAAATCCTATGAAATATAAACTTTCATTTCTACCCAGAAGAATTTTTACAATGTCTTCTCCAATGCCTGATGAAGGGTGTTTGTGCCCAAAAGCTTGCAATTAAAGATTTTTTTTGCGAAAATCTTGTTGGTCTAATAAAAGATATCATCTCTACTATGAGTCCTGATTGCCTACTTCCCCTACCGGGCACTAGAGATCACCAAAATATGAACAATATACATTAAGAGGAATACTTTACAGTCACGTACACAGAACCTTTCTTTGGAGGATTTCAAAGCACCTTACATGGATTTTTCAGCTTTAATCTCCTTATTTTAATGGCAACGCTATAGATGTTGAAGATATAGTTTTGCTTTATACAAAGTTTTAGATTCTCCTGTTTGCTCTGAGTACCTTCCTGCAACAATTTATTCTATGTTTATCCTAATAGCTTGTATTCTCAAGGGAAGGAGGATGTGGGAATGAACACCTCTAGGAAGAGAATTTAACTTGAGCCAACTCAGAGAGCTGGCAGACATTTATTTAATGGCACAATAAGATCTAATCCCCAGTACCAACAATTACGCTTCTTGCTGTGCGTGTGTGGCATGACATGAGATGCATTTGTTGGAATTAGGGATCAGATCCCAATTGTGCGACTGCTCGCAGACAGCTTGTGGCACTGGTGTACAAGTGCTGGATTGTGGGTAGTCAGTTGACTGCCCCCATCTGGAACCTGCAAACCCATGGGATCAATCCAGGGACCCTGGGATCAGGGACCCTCTCCCTGATCTCCAGGCTTGGTGGGTTTCTAAAAAACATGTGTGCAGCTGAGCCTCTCCCCAGTACTGGGGTCCCTAAGGATAGGATGTCTAAAGTGCCCTGCTCCACAGCAACCTGGTAACTTCATGGCAAGACAGGCAGCCTGCTGGGCTCTCCACAGCTCCCTTAACCTGGTGTTTTAAAGTGTCTTGCCTCACAGGGGCTGCAGTGCAAGGCAGAAAAGGCTGCTGGACTGCGTGGCTATCAATACCCCAGCCCCATTTTCAACCCTGTAATCTGCTTCCCCAACAGCCCACTTTTGCATTGGGATCAGTGCTGTCCCAGTCCCAATGCCAGTGCCAATGCTGGCAATCAGACATAATTGGCTGCACATGCAAATTATGATGCCATCCAAATGAGCTACAAATATGTTGCAAATATTTTATGGAATATCTTTGTGGCTGGTTTGCCACTTTACAGCTTCATAAAACAGCTAAAACATCCATCACACTTTATATGTAACATGTGTCTAGGGCCTCAATCTATGACAGTGGTTCGCAACCTTTTTAGAGTCAGGACATCCCTTGGAAAAAGCCAGCTTTAAGTTTTCACTCATTTTATTGACTATAGAAAAAATAATGGAGCAATCCTTCTAATAGCAAAAAACTCAGAAAGCCAACAGCAGGTAAGAATGTTTTTAACACTATGGATTCTTATTTCCAATCCATAGTGAATCATGTTTGCACCACTAACAGTACAACACCCTTGTTGAGAATGACTGGTCTATAGTTTCCTCTTCTACCCACAAGAAGGCAGAGCATTAGGATGATTATCTGAAGGCTTGTGATTTGAGTTACATGGGCACTTGTCCACTAATAACTGGACTAAAACCACTAATTTCATTTCACACAGGCCTGTGAGCAGCTGGTAACAACAGGGGTCCTCTAAAATGAGGACAACCAGGATAAAAGAGCCAGAAGAGTTGGAGGATGTAATGTTCAGAATGAGGATGTAATAAGCTGCATGTATTCTGTGACTGGCTGAGATACAAGACACTAATTGCATTGTAGTTCTGCCTGAGTAATATAGACAATAGCCTGCATTATTAGTTTTAATAGAGATTGTGTTTAATTGTATTAAACACAATTATATTGTAGTTCTGCCTGAGCAATGCAGACAATGGAATTCGTTATTACATTTAACAGAAAATGTATTTAATTTTCTAGTAAGTAATCTCATTGAAATTGAAATAAGCTTCTAAAATATTTTCCAAAAACAAATTACCTGTGGCTCTAATATTTTTGCAAAATAGAGCTGTCCATATTCAATTAAGTTAATTTACTTTCTAGGAAAACTGGGGGTGGAAAATGATTTGGTTTTAATTTTATAAGAAATTGTTTCAAGTTTGGTCTCAAGATTGCTAATGTTTTATGAACCAGTTATGAGATTTTTGGATAACAAGAAAATCAGCACCATACTATATATAGGGAGAGGAAGAGAGAGATATGAATAGCTATAGTCTTATAGATATAACTTTGAACTAATATGCGTATCAGTTCTAAGTTATATACACAGACACACACTATATATATATATATATATAAAGTGTAATACAAGTTCAAAGTTATATGTATAACTTTGTTCAAAGTTATATAACTTTATTCAAAGATCTCCAGGTACTTAAAAAATTAGATGATATCCATTATCATTTCATACTGGGGAAACTAAGCAATAGAGAAGCCTGATTTTGTGCACTATGTATGCAGAACATTACACCTCTTTGAACCATACAGCTGCTCCAATAAATGATATAATCAAAAAGTCTTGGTCTCATAAAGTTTCTGGACCATCATGGCTACAGCAACACTACAATAGCACTATTACCACAATTTATCCAAGCTTCAGCTCAATAGAGATTCTCTCTATCCCCTCAAAAAACACTGGGGACATAGAATTTTGCAACGTTTTCTTTCTTAAGGTATCATCTCTTCCACTAGTTTTGATTCCTTTTGCCTCTAAAACAGTATGACTACAACCTGGATATCCATGAACAATGAATGCCCCAGAGGCTGGAGGGGCACAGCGACTGCCCGCAGGCAGCAGGGGCATGGCAGCGGGAAGCAGGGAGCTCCCACTGAAGGCCACAGCAGTGTCAGCGCCAGAGGGTCTGGAGAGCGCTGATCAGCAGTCAGCGACCACCCACAGACATCACCGGCAGCAGTGGCAGGGGCCAGCAGCAATAGGCTATTGTTCACAGACTCACAGTGAAGTGTGGGGGGAGGAATGGCGAGCAGCGACCACCCGCAGGTGCTGCTAGCAGCACTGGTGGCACTTCTTTCAGGGGGTGCACCACCAATCTCAGGGGCTGCATGTGCACCCGCATCCACCCCCTATGCATCGCCAATGTGGATACCCTTAACAACACCTTGCACTCAGGCCAGCTGCACCAAGATTCATGATTCTGCCAATAAGCCCAGAGAAGATTTATGGTTTCAGAGGCTGTGTCTACATGAGACGCTGACTGCACGGTTGTTACCGTGCCAGTATCACAGGCAAAGCTTTTGGCTTCAGGCATTTGCAGTCTGATTTCTGTATAAACAATTACTAAATGACTGTTCAGTAACCCAAGTTACTGCATAGTAGCACTCACAAGCAGCCTTTTTGTGATTCCAATTGCGCAGTCAACATTTCATGTTGATGTGACCAGAGGGACATGAAGTAAAACTTATTTCATCTGTTTTTCTACTTAACTGCTTTCATTCACATTGGAAACCCAAAAAGTATGAAGCAAAATAATGAGACCTATAACACAGCTCTGCTTGGAACTATTTTTAGGGTCAAATTCAGACCCAATCCTGAGAATTTGGCCTTCCAAGTTTTTGAAAAAAGGATCACCAGTTTTTGTGGTTTTATTCATTCTTTTCATGCATTTAACCATCCACCAGGTACTGGAAAATCCTGATTCCTGCATGTATCTGTAAGTCCTATAGCTTGAAGCTCTGCAGGGTGAAAAAGGAGTGCACTGCTCCTACTTGTTGGTGAACAGAGACAGGATGGCTAAAAAGAGAGTCTTATTTGGATAATATTTTTACCCAGGTTTTCTTTAGTGACACTTTGGGAGTCACTATAACTGGTCACAAACATAGAATCATTTGCATGGTAACAGTGAACTGAGCCAAGGGAAGAAAGAGCCCCTGTAACAAGAAAAGTATCCTAATTAGGAAGCACTTAACCCAAGAACGTTGTTTATTACTGGCTCCTCTCTGCTAATGACCTTGTGCCATTGAAAGGACTGTTTTGAAGACAATACATAAAGGATTATTTACTTAAGTCACAGAGGCCTGTAACAGAGCTGAGTGAACTCTATTAGGATCCTTTCTGCCAAACCACTAAATGAAGCTGAAATCACTATAACCGTGTTCGGTGGCAGAGCCCAAAGGCTGGACCTTCAGAAAAAGACCCGGGGGGTTACAGTGGATGATAAACTGAATATGAGCCAACAGTGTACTCTTGTTGTGAGGCTAAAAGTATACTGGGCTACATCAGTAGGAGTGTTGTGATTATCCCCCTCCATTCTACAGTGGTGAGGCCCACATCTGGAGTACTGTGCCTAGTTATGGCCCCTTCACTACAGAAAGGATGTGAACAAACTGGAGAGAGTCCAGCAGAGAGTAACAAAAATAGTTAGGGGACTGGGAGACATGACTTATAAGGAGGGGCTGAGGGAACTGGGCTTATTTAATCTGGAGAAGTGAAAACAGAGGGAATTTAATAGCAGCCTTTAACTACCTGAAAGGTGTTTCCAAAGAGGATGGAGCTAGACTGTTCTCAGTGGTGGCAGATGACAGAACAAGGAGCGACTGTCTCAAGTTGTAGCAAAGGAAGTTTAGGTTAGATATTAGGAAGAACTTTCTTACTAGGACGGTAGTAAAACACTGAAACAGGTTGCCTAGAAAGGTGATGGAATCTCCATGCTCGGAGGTTTTTAGGACCTGGCTAGACAAAGCTTTGGCTGGGGATGGTTCTGCTTTGAGCAGGGGGTTGGACTACATGACCACCTGAGGTCCCTTCCAACCCTAACTTTCTATGATTCTATGACTTGGCAATGTCTACCAAGAAGTATACCCAAACCTACCTGAGTGTACCTTAGGGTTACAAAACTATGCTATCTATTTCTATCAAACCTTGGGACTTGATGAATGGGGAAGGAGAAAGGGAAACAGTAGAGGAAGATTTATCTATTGGATACTCACACTGGCAGGTTGGGAACTAAGTTAATGGACTACTGCTAACTAACATGGGTGAAGCATTATATTTATCATTCTTATGAATTAACTGTTGATGTGGTTTCCCCAGCTGATACTGTCCACTTTCCTCCCAATGAATTTTCATGGTTTCATATACAAATTCAGTGTTTGTAAGTGGGGAACTTACTAAGGATTCCTAAGTAAGGCAGTTAATGAACCCAGAAATTGTAAGTAGGGACTTGAGCCAGTAGAATTCATTAGTGTTAAGAGGGCTCCCACACCATTTGAACCTGGCCTTTGTTGTTGCTGACAAGGCCTGGTAGAAAGAAGGATTACATATCATACATGATAATTCTTCTAAACACTTGCATGGGAAAGTGTGTTCAGTATTTATTATTTAATGGTCACCATTCATCATTTCCCCCGTGTTTCAATTAACCAGTCATGATACTATCAGCTTCTCATGATTTATGCAGCCAACCATATAACACAAATAGTCAAAAGCAAACATTTTTGCAAACAAGCTTTAGGCTTAAAATCATTTTCTTTTGGAAATAATGGAGACATTCCAAGTGAATTAGGATTGGTTTGTGAATTATTTTCTAGCTGGAAAGGGTATTGAACTCATAATGAATCTTATACATGAAGTTTTAACTGGGCTGTTACAGGCTCCACTGAAGTCAGTTCTCTGTAATCATCTCAATTTTTAAAAGACAGGAGGGTAAGGGTCATTATCTGATTCAAATGCAAGCTCAGTTTTAACTGTCAGACAGCAAACACTTTTGGGAACTAAGGTCCTATTAAGATCTGAAGCCCCTGACCCGATATCCATTTTCGTGTAAACTTTAAAGAGAAAAAAAATTGTATTTTCAGGGCTTCATTTTTTATGTCTGCAAAAAGAAGAAACTAATTATTAGAGTTTGAGAATTTTTTTATTAAAAATTTATTTTAGCAAAAAGATCTTTACTCAAGTAAAAAAAAGTTAGAAATTTTTCAGGATTTGGAATTTTTAAAAAATCTGAAAACATGTCAGTTTTAATGGGTTTTATTTTTATTCCCTTTTTCTCTTCTTTTTTTTCCATTTTGCTGATAAAAAAAACAAAGAGGGAGAGAAGGTAAGATTCATTTGAAAAATATCACAGGAAATTTTCCAAAATGAATACCCAATCTAAATTCATAATTTTCAGCAAAAATCAGCTACCCTTTTTAAGCCACTCTAATATAATGTAGAGGTACTATCAGAATGAATTCACTGCAATGAGCATAGAATTTGAAATGTTTAGACCAAAGGAACTATAGGACAAATTACATGCTTAGAAGTATTTTATTGGTATGGGGGGAAGTATCTGTGAGCCAAGGTCCTGTATTAGCACCTCATGTCGCTTGGCACTGTACAACTACGTCACAAGAAGTTGGTATCTGCCTCAAAGGTCCTATTATTATTATCCTATTTTGTCAATGGAAAAAGCTTGTAAGTGTATTCGTTGCTGACTCCTGTGGCTACATTCCTAATTTGTATACTAGCAAATGTTAATTATTCCTAGATTTCATAGACATTAGGGCTGTAAGGGACCTCGCAAGGTCATTGGGCCCAGCCCCCTGCCCAAGGAGCAGGAAGTCAGCTGAGGTCAAATGATCCCAGCATGATAGGCATCCAAGTGTTTCTTGAAAGTGTCCAGAGTAGGTACTGGCACCACCTCTGGGGGAAGTCTATGCCACACCCTGTGGACTTGGACAGTAAAGAAGTTTTTCCTTATGTCCAGCCTAAAATGGTCTTCCAGGAGTTTGTGACCATTGGACCTTGTCTGCTCTGGAGTGTCCTGGTAAACAGATGTTCTCCCACTTCCTGATGCACACCCCTTATGTACTTATAAGCTGCCACCAAACCACTCCTGAGCCTACATTTTTCCAGGCTGAAGAGGCCCATGGCTCTCAACCTCTCCTCATAAGGCCTGCTCTATTGTCCTGTAATCATGCATGTTGTTCTCCTCTAGACTCTTTCAAGCTTCTCCACATCCTTTCTGAATTGTTGAGCACAGAACTGGATACAGTATTCCAGGTACGGTCTCACCAAAACCAAGTAAAGTAGGAAGATGACTTCCTGGGTCTTGCTTGAGACGCATCGATAGATGCAAGCCAGAGTTTGGTTTACTTTGATGGCTGTGGCATCACATTGGTGTCTCGTGTTCATCTTGTGGTCAATCATGACTCCCAAGTATCTTTCAGTCATGGTGCTACCAAGTGTAGCACTGCCAAGCCTATAAGTATGATGCAGGTTTTTTCTCCTGAGGTGAAGCACCTTGTATTTCTTCATGCTGAATGCCATCAGGTTCTGATCTTCCCATCTTGTGAGCCAGTCGAGGTCAGCCTGAATCATCAGCCTATCCTCTAGTATGACCACACTTACCCATATTTTGGTGTCGTCAGTGAATTTAACCCGTCTACTTCTGACACCAGAGTCCAGATCATTTATAAATACATTAAAGAGTACAGGTATGAGAATGGAGCCCTGGGAGACACCACTGGTCACTATGCGCCATGATTCGGTACCATCAGCTATTACTCTCTGAGACAAGAAATCATTCCTGGTCAAGAAATCATCACTATAGTTTTTATCCTCTTCTACAGTAAGTCTGGTGAGTTGGGGTTTGGGGGGATTTTGGGAGGGGAGGATTAAAGGATGTTAGTGGGTTGGGTATTTTTCCTTACACCTCTCTCATTACATTTTATGTCTTTGTTTTGTTTCTACAGCACCTTTTCCTCTTGCATTATAATTCTCAGCCTTTCACACTCTGTTAGATTTATGGCTGGGAAAATGTGTTTTTTTCTTTTCACAACAGATCTTAATAAACCATATATTTTAATTTACAACTTCCCAAAAAATTCAGCATGCATCTTTTTTTGCTAGGCATGGTATACTTGCAAATCCCAACAAACAATCTATGAAGCAGAAAATTGCTTTGGCTAAGATTGTGTGTTTGTAACCTAGCATCTGTATGTATCTCAAACCTTTGAAAAAATTATTCATATGTATCAACATTTGTCTTTAAGATTTGGGAAAGTCTCCTTTTGCCTTGGGGTGAAATCCTGGCCTAACTGAAGTAAGTAGGAGTTTAGCTATGGCTGTCAAAATATCACTCTAGATGCCCAAATAGGCACTAGCACAGGAGTCTGCTGGGATAGTAATCATTTCCCCAGTCTGGAAGAAATATAAAAGTTAGAGAAGTCTAAGCAGCCTCAGAATAATCACATTGGTATGAGAAGTAAGTTGTGACTGAGCAAACTGCAGGGATTCTAGAATGAGTTTTGTCATAGCGGGGCATATATGGAACACAATATATTCAGGAACACATTTGAACCAAATTCTATGGCATCTGTTAATTTACTCGATATCTGTAAAATAGTCTTTATTGACATTCTTCTAAACCCCCTATATGATTATAGCTCAGAGATGAAAATAGATGCTGATCTACAACTCAGCAGGCACATCTACACAAGATGCTAAAAGCGCAGTAGACTAATTCTACTGCACATTATCAGGTCACAGCAAAAGCTATGCTAACGCACTAACGTGCAGTAGGATTAGTCTACTGCACATTAACTTCACATAAAACGTGCACCAGTGCTATTGCGCTGTAGCACCAATTAATGAGCCATAATTACAGCACATTAATGCACATGTAAACATGCCCAGCAATGATTTCTTTTGACAATGGGTTTTTTCACTTTTCCCCACATGATACCCAGCTCTATGGGATTCTGTAGTTAGGACTGTCGCGCCCCGATGACCGGTGTACCCCTGACCTACGAGCCTTGGTCAGCATGACCAGCTGGACGCAGGTGGGATAGGTGGTCAGACAGGTGGGTAGTAGCAGCGAGTCAGAGTCAGGAGATTTAAAGCATACTGGTTACACAGAAAGTTTATTTTACTTACGCTACAGATAGTCACAGCGTAGAAAGGGAAGTTGTGGTCGAGGCGCAGGAAAAGAACTTGTGGTCCCAGTGTAGGAAGAGAGGTTGATTTATTTAGCACAGCATGCAGAGGTTTTTCTATCCAGGTTACAAAACTGCTTGATGCAGATTTTAAGTAAGGTATACAGATCACTTTGGTCTTTAGACCTCCGAGAGCTCTTTACAAGAAGGACGGATGAGCCAGCAGAATGAATACACCTGAAAACTTTCAACGGTGGCGGGGAGAGGTCAGCGACTGGCCAAATCACTGACTTAAACTTTTGGGCGTGTACGGAGCTCTCCACCAAAGGCAGAAATCTTTCCAAAGTTATAGTCTGCAGGGTGGCCTATCACCGCACTCCAGGCATGAATAAATGAATAATTAAAGGATTGCCTATCCTTGTCTGCTCAGGTTTCTTGCCAGCTCAGCTGTATAAGACTGCACATGTGTTTTGCATTTAAGCTATGGGGGAGGGTTTGTAATGATGCAGAATTGTAATTACAAAGTACGTTGTGTTAGCTTTTGACCTTTTGCCATCAGCATCTGAGATCAAAGATTTTTCTTTGACAAGGATGTTGTCTGAGAAGTCCTGAAATGCAATCATCTTTTTTGCATCATGTGCCTTGAAAAGTGTTATCATCTTAGCTCTCCAGAACTCTGATACTGCTTTTAGGCAGTTGACTGGCCCAATACGCACTGGCTCCACACTCAGGCCAGGTACAGACATTACATGTAAATCACTCTAAATGATCAGAAATCAATCTAAACCCCTAACCAGTGTGCACTCAAATCTAATAGATTTAGGTTACAGTGGTAAATCAAACTTCTTTACTAGATCCCCTATCAATTCAAGTTAGACCTCTGTCTTCTGGCATTCCAGCCTCCTCTGTGGCCCACACAAGCTCCTTTATCACAGGGAGGCATGCTAGCACTCAACCTACACTCAGCTGCTCTGGTAAACCACCCAGCAGGCCCCTCCCCCAAGTTTTCCCAGAGCTGAGCCAGCATAGCCCCTCTCTCCTGCCCCACCTCCTGCCTCTGGCCATCTGTAAGCTGCAGGCAACATGTGGGGACTTGGGCACCTGCATCCTTGGGCCATACCACTGCACCCCACATATATCCCTGACAAAGCACACACATACCTAATGCTGAACCCAAGAGAACCCCTGTGCTTGGGCATAGCCCCATGGAGTCTGACTCTGGCTCCCACACACCCAGCCAGGGCACAGCCCCATGGCTCCCACACACCACATCTCAGAGGTCAGAGACAGATTCCCACCATCCAGAACTCAACATGAACCCCCGACCCCTGAAGCAGGAGCCAAAGTGGACGACTTGCCTGTGGTGGGTTAAGATGGCAGGGGGCAGAATATCAGGACTGGGCCTGCATGGAAGCAGCTCTGTGATCTCCACAGCTTGGCGACTGCCAGCAGGTACCTGGGACATGGGCACCTGTGGTGTGGCAAGGCTTTTTTGGCCCACAGGGTACCGGACTACTAAATTGGGGAGGAGGTGTTGGGGTGTACTTACCCATGCCCAATAGTCAACTAGGGGTGGCCTAGGTACTCAGCTGCACTCAGCAGTCTCCAGCAGCCCTAGGAAGCCCATGGAGCACACTGGGAGGTGTGCAGGAGTGCCTCCAACCTATGGGCCTCAACCAGTGCCAATAGCCTGCATGGCCTCCCTCCTCCCACCAAAGGGCAAACATTTATACTGTTTGCTACTGATCTAAGCTCTGCCACTTACAGAAAACCTGGTAATTTAGATCAATTCCACCTCAGGCTTTTTGAATTTCTGTACTTAGCATCACATAACACACACACACACACATCACTTCTGTGGCCACAAACAGGGTTCTAGTTCTGGCCCCTTGAGTGCCTGACTGGTTTTATGTATCAATAAAGGCAATTTAAAATTCTAGTCCCCCTTATGGGGAAAGGTACAGAGCAAGAGACAGCTGCAGATGGGTTCCAACAGTTCAGGGAAGTAGAAAACAAAATACCCAGGTGCCTGGCTACAGCAGAAGTCCAGAGTGGTATCTTGGAAAAATCCCAAATTCCACAGCCACACAATAATATTCTCCATGAAAACCTAAGTATGATGATAGGGACGTTCATGGCCCTCATAGCTATGGCTTCAGGCTCTTTGCAGAGTTGCATGGGCGGCAGTCTACACTTAGTTCACCACAAGGACTGGAAAATGTCGGGTGGGGTTAGACAAAAGTTAACGTGTTGGAACACAGTTCTTCAACAAGAAGTGAATTCTGCTACAAATTCTACCATTGCTGGAGTTCTCTTTTACCTCCTGCAATAAGGGATTCTGGTTTTCAAATAAGAGAATGTGAGTTCAATTCCACCTATCAATATAAAGTTATTTTTAGGATTCATCTCTGCAGGTAAGCTGCTAAAGGTCTCTGGGTGGTCTTTTTAAAAAGAAGCAGTTTGCCCTGATCTCCTTGGACAGAATTTTCCTATCTCTACATGCTTTCTGTTCATTCAGGATTTCCATGCTGCAGCTGTATTAAGACTGGTTGTGAAACACTTCATGATCTGTCAGGGTGAGAAAACTATATTAATATAAAAAAATAATTTGATTAGTAAGTTAAACAGTAAACACTTCATTGATTCAATGCCTCAAAATACTTATATGGATTAAGGCAGAAAGCCTTGAATGTTGGCCCTCTTTACATAGGTTGAAAACCAGATGAAGGACTGTAGACAAATAGTAATAATGCATCTCATATATGAGATCCCAGCCTGCAGCCACTATGTATCTTACAAACATTAGTGCATTTATAAGCAACAATTATGTTAATAAAATATTAAAACATTATCCACATTTGGCAAATGGGGAAACTACAGCACTAAGGGGTAAATCCTAATTCACCACATGCATCTAAACAGCACATGTAACCCTAGCCACGGTGCTACCTGTGGCCATGTCCGAATTCAGGGTCCTGGGATGTCAAATAGCCTTGGTCAACCTCCCAACCCCAAAAGCTGGGGCCACCTTTCTGTGAAGTGCTTGCATGTGGTTTTGCCACACACTGATGTATATCCAGTCTAACTATTTACACAGTTTATTATTTACAAAACAGTCAACACACAAATGAGGTCAATAGCAGAACAGGATATCACTAATCTAGTTGTCAAAGGCAGGTATCAACTAACTAAACACTCTCTACACACTGAATCAAAGACACCCTCAGTACAACTCCCCAGCTTAAACCTTGAGACTCCATTGAATTTCAGCAGCAGCACACAGGGTTAACAAGACATCAGCTCTCCTTCACACTGGCAACACAACCACGGCTGGTGCTGCTGCTCCAGAAAGTCCTGCTCTCTGCTAGAGCCTGCATGGGGAAGAGAAGCTCTCCTCTGCTCCAGCTGTCTGTGGTACCTGCAAAGACACACACAGTCCTCCCTCCCCAAAAGCACCTTACTCCAATTCCCGGACGTGGCCCCTTGTGCTGATAACTGAAACAACCCTGGGTTTATCACCCACCCGGCCCCAGGCTGGTTCTCAGTTAATAATCTGGAGCTCCGGACCAGGTTTCCTCCTCAATCCAGCCGAAGTGGCTCTGAAGCTGCCTTGGAGATCCAGCCATAGGGTATAATGGGGTATCAATGAGATATCTATAACTGTTGTTTTTTGTCCAATTCAGATGGAACTTGCAGGCCTGCAGCAGTGTCTCCCCTTCCTGCCCCAAGACAGACACAATCAGTCCCACCGCACCCATGGCACCAGTTTTTCTTGTCCGCAGCTTGAGGAGAAGTTCCCCTTAAACCCCGCACTTGGCAGGCTTTGTGGCCTCAGTAAGAGCTACCACCCCTGCAGTTTTTACCCAGCTATGTTGTAACTCCTAGACATGATAGGAGTTTTGCTTTCAAGAACTTGGGGTACAGTTCCCTCTGAACCCCTGCACCAATCTTCTTGAAGTTTGGCAGGCTTCATTCTCTCTGCAGCATCTACAGCCCCTGAAAATTTCATCCAAATTGGACAAAGAATAAAAAGTTATAGATATTTTATTGTTTTCCCATTATACTCTATGGCCAGACCTCCAAGGCGGCTCCGAACCACTTCAGGATGGCGAACGAGGCAGCATTTTGACCCGGATGTGCTGCTTTGGACCCCGAAGCATCCGAAGCTTCTCTGGATCCGAAGCTCTGTCCAAAGCCTCACACAGCCCTAGCGATCATGGAGTACAGCTTTTAAATGCATGCTCAATAAGAGCATGTCTACTTGTGCACCCAGAGCTGAACTACAAAGTGTATAAGGGCCAAAAACTGCTATGTACTGCTCTGTAATAAGCTATGTAGATTCCATTCAGATGATGAGTGAAAAAGGAATTAGCCGAAGTCATCTAAGCAACATGTCGAAAGTCCAAGAGGAAACTCATGTCTGGGCAAAGAACAGAACCCACATAGTTTCATAGTTTCTAGGGTCGGAAGGGACCTGAGCAGATCATCTAGTCCAACCCCCTACCATGGCAGGAAAGAGTGCTGGGGTCAAATGACCCCAGCATGGTGTTCATCTAGCCTCCTCTTAAAAACCCCCAGGATAGAAGCCTGCACCACTTCTCTTGGAAGTTGGTTCCAGACCCTAGCCACCCTGACCGTGAAGTAGCGCCTCCTGATATCTAACCTAAACCTACCCTC
>NW_017728947.1:39549677-39562618 GCF_001723895.1 Crocodylus porosus
GTGTCAAAAGCCTTCCGGAAGTCCAGGAAGACTATGTCCACTGCTACCCCTGCATCTAATGATCTGGTGATCTGATCGTAAAAGGCCACCAGGCAGCTAGTTACCTCTGGTGTCTGTACATGAATGCAAGGGCCTGGGAAGCAAACAGAACAAGTGGGAAGTCCTCACACAGTCACAGAACTATGATGTGATTGGAATAACAGAGACGTGGTGGGACAGCCTACATGCCTGGAGCTCTGTCATGGATGGGTAAAAACTGTTCAGGAAAGACAGGCAGGGCAAAGGAAGACAAGAAGTTGCGCTTTATGTAAAAGAGCCATATGATTTCTCAGAGCTCCAGTATGAAACTTGTGATAGACCTGTTGAAAGCCCTTTGAGGGAGGGCTCCCCAGCTTTTCTTGGCTCCCCTCTTCTTGAGTCCCTTGCTGCATCTTCAATTAGGTCCAGAGGATCTTTCCCCCCCTCCCCCCCAGGAAAGGGGCGTGACTTTATTTCTCCTACTGCCTCCTGACTGGTGGATGGGCTCCACCAATCAAAACAGCAGGATCTCAAGCCTGGGACTCCACCTAAGCTCTGAAAGGTGAGCCAAGTGGATGGCAACTTGGGCAGCAGCAACTACAAAACAGCTGAGTTCAGGACCCTGTGGAAAGGAAAGATGAAGAGCAGCAGAGTAAGGACCCTGGACTTCAGGAAAGCAGGCTTTGACTCGCTCAGGAAATTCAGGGGCAGGATCCCCTGGAAGGCCAGTCTGAGGAGGAGAGGAGTCTAGGAGAACTGGCTGCCCTTTAAAGAAACCTTACTGAAGGCACAGGAATGAACTACCCTGATGGGCAGGGCAACTAACAAGTATGGCAGAAAATCAGCTTGGCTCAGCAGAAAACTCTTCAATTAGCTAAAACAACCAAAAAAATGTTCTTAAAGTTGGCACAGGGAAAATATCATGTCTATGGTTGATCTTCCAGCCCTGAATCTGCACTGAGATTCAGGGTAGACATGACTCACCAGCTGTTGTAAACGCACCAAGATGACCCTTACAAAAGCTTTTCCTGCTGTAGTTACTACTGAGACGTTTCTGTAGTTGTTGCAGTCACTCTTATCTCCTTTATTTTTATACAAAGTGACAATGTTTGCATCATGCATGCCGTGTGGTACCTCACCTTCTTTCCAGCATATGAGTAGCAGCTGATGAAGATATGGTAGTAGGCTTTCTGAAGTCTAAGTGAAATGATGTGCTCTGACTTCTCAATGGATGTTTCTATAAGTTCTTGGTTTCTTATTTTTGCCATGTGCAAGGTTTCCATCTGCTTTTGGCCTACCCTCATGAACCTAATGAGGAAGACAGACTGTGATGGGTCAGCACCTAATTGACCCAGGGGCTGCCTGGCATTATGGCAGGTGGTAGCTGACCAGTAGAATGCAATGATTCCTTCCAGCATCAAAGGTGACATGTGGCATCCTCCTCTATGCCAATCAAGTGAGAGCTTATGACCTGTCCATGTCACCTTCTGTATTGTGTCCATGCTGCCAGCAAGGATGGAGTATCCTCTCCATGTGGTGCAGCTGCAATAGCCTGGACAGTTGATACGAAGCTCCTGTATTAGCGCCCCCATCTTGGCTTCACAGGCTTGGTCCAAAGGAAGGGGAAAAGTCAATATATTTGGAACCAGCTATGCTGCAGGAGTTGCCAGTGCTGAAAAGGTTTTCTACCTGCCTGCTTTCTGAGGCTTCACTCCTAGATTGGTTGCCAGCCATGGATGAAGATCCCAATCTGCCCTGTGTGGACACTGTTGGCAAAATTACTGAGTCATTATGTTAGTCCGTCTTTTGATGGCATTTCCTCCACCAAGGGTTCCACTACCCTCCTCAGGTGCTCATCTGCCTGAATCCATTGGCACTTCCTGAGGCTGCCAGGTTAATTAACTGCCACCCAGCACTCAGCATTAACCAGTACAAGTTGTACCACTTATGGTCATAGTGGTAGCAGGTTAAAGTGGCAAAAGTACAGGTTATGGACTATTTAGAAAAGCTAGATGCGTACAAATCCAAGAGGCCAGATGTGATGCATCTGAGGGTGCTGAGACAGTTAGCCGATGTGACTGTAGAGCCACTGGCCATTATCTTTGAAACTTCATGGCAACTGGGAGAGGTCCCAGATGATTGGAAAAGGGCAAATACAGTTCCCATCTTTAAGAAAGGAAAGAAAAAATATCTAGGGGACTGGAGTGGTCACCTTCACCTGGGTCCCTGAAAAATTATGGAGCAGGTCCTCAAGGAATCCATTTCTAAGTACTTGGAGGAAAAGAAGGTAATTAGGAACAGTCAGCATGGATTCACCAAAGGCAAGTCATGCCTGACCAACCTTACAGCTTCCTAAGATAAGATTACTAACTCTGGCTGTGGGGAGAGCAGTGGATGTAATATACCTTGACATTAGCAAGGTTTGTGATAGTTTCTCACAACATTCTTGCAAGGAAGCTAAGGAAGTATGAGTTGGATGAATAGATTGTAAGTTGGATAGAAAACTGGCTAGATTGTCAGTCTCAGAGGGCAGTTATCAATGGCTCAGTGTCTAGCTGGCAACTGGTATCAAGTGGAGTGCCTGAGGGATTGTTCCTGGGGCCAATTTTGTTCAATATCTTCATCTATGACCTGGAAGGTGGTATGGAGTACACCCTCAGTAAGTCTGCAGATGACACTAAGCTGGGGGGCATAGTAGATCCATGAGGGTAGGGATAGGATTCAGTGACACCTGGACAAATTGAAGGATTGGACCAAAAGAAATCTTATGAGGATCAGTAAGGACAAGTGCAAAATCCTGAACACAGGATGCAACAGTCCCATGCACCAGTATAGGCTGGAGACTGACTGGCTAAGCAGCAGCTCTGCAGAAAAGGACCTGGGGGTTACAGTGGACTATATGTTGAATATGAGCCAACAGTGTGCCCTTGTTGTGAAGAAGGCTAATAGTGTACTGGGCTGCATTAGTAAGAGCACTGCCAGCAGATCAAGGGAAGTGATTCTTCCCTTATAGTAGACACTAGTGAGGCCATACCTGGAGTACTGTGTCCAGTTTTGCCCTCCCTGCCTCTCACTACAGAAAAGATGTAGAAAAATTGGACAGAGTCCAATGGAGGACAACAAAAATGGCTAGGGGTGTGGGGAACAGGACTTTTGAGGATAGGCTGAGGTGAACTGGGCTTATTTAGAAGAGAAGACTGAGGGGGAATTTAATAGCAACTTTCAACTACCTGAAGGTTGGTTCCAAAGAGGATGGAGCTGGACTGTTCTCAGTGGTGGCAGATGACAAAACAAGATACAATGGTTTCAAGTTGCAGCAAGGGAAGTTTAGGTTAGATATTAGGAAAAAGTTTCTCACCAGGAGGATAGTAAAGCACTGGAATAGGTTATCCAGAGAGGTGGTGGACTCTCCATCCTTGCAGGATTTTAAGACCCGGCTAGTCAAAGCCTCAGGTGGGACAATATAGGTGGGTTGGTCTTGCTTTCAGCAGGAGGCTGGACTAGATGACCACCTGAAGTCCCTTCCAATCAAAATTTTCTATGATTTTATGAACTCCTAAGTCCCACTCTAATACCTTAACCATCTTTCCAAAAGTTTTCCTGCATATATTGTGAGGTACCACATTGCTCAGTGTTTAAACCTGATCCAATTTAATGTGTTTACAAAGGGTTTCGTTATATCTCTGATTCCTAACCTATATTTTCTCTTTCTGTTCTACCCTTTAACCAAAAACATTTAAATAATACTACATTATACACAGCTAAAGAAATATAATCAATATGTAAATGTTATGAAATAGATTATAAATATTTTATATCTATTTCAGCTAAATTTATAAAATCCTGCAATTCTTAGTTAACAAGAGGTGCATTCTGGCAGTTTCTTCTTGCAAAAATGCTACGGAAGATGGTTATAAACTATTTTGAAAGACAGAGGGAAAAAAGCACATGCTGGGGAAGAGATACTGATAAATTTACTGCACTATTTTCCTTCAGGCTCTTTTTCAAACTTCTCCTTCACTATCATGCCAACAAAAATAGTTAGGCTACCAATATACTACCACCCATCATGCTGAGTGATACTATGTCATAGGTTTTTTTGTGCTCCACCACCTCTGTGTATCTATATATCCATTAATACTGAGATGGAGCTCTTTGAGTCAGGAAAAGTCTGGCTTTCTATTCTGGGTTTATACATTGCCTAGCATAGTGGGGTCCTGATCTATGACTAGGACTGTATGGTGCAAGGACAACACAAATAAAAATAAGTTGATGTACTCTCAACATCCATGGTAGAGGACCAAGTTGAACACTAGCTTCAGAAAGTTTCCCATTTCCTTTGGTTTATGTTTAAGTATTTTACTTTCTCATAAAGAGTAACCCTTGAGAAAGAGTCATTGCTGACTAATATTTTATATTATGTGCCAAGTCATTCCAGCAGTTTACAAGTCAGTCCAAAGAACTACAGCATAAACATTATAATAAACAACATCAAATCAATCACATCAAATCTGAGTTATATATTCTTATACATTCCTATATGACTTCTGAGTTGATAAGCAGTTGGTTTTACAGGTTTGCCTAGATTGGCACCTTTAATCAATTGTGACATTTTGGGTTAGATCTGTCCAAACTCTCATAATGCATCATTCTTGCTACTGACAATGCTCCTCTTTAGTTTCCTTTGACTATTTAATATTACTTCTCCTAAATTATTTAAATTATTTAAAACATCCTTGATCAAATAAGTCTAAAGCATCCAGTAAATCTTCTGTAGACTCTATAACTTCTGACCAAAACTTTGCCATTTTTCAACATTTCCAAACCGGGCGCAAACAGTCTTCAGGACCTGTTTAAATTCAAGTATGGAATTCCAGTTGTCTGGGATGCCACTCTTCTGGCCCAGACAGCAGCAGTGGGCAGGCAGGCAGGTTAACCCTTCCCTTCCTGCTCCCCTGGGACAGACGGTACAGGCTGCTGCAAGTAGGCAGGGATGGGAGTCCTGCCACAAGGAGACCCCCCCAACCACATGTAAGCAGGTGGGTCACAGTCCTTGAGGGGGAAAGTAGGCAGGGATCTGGGGTGTGGGGGGCTCAGGGAGGGCAGTGGACCCAATCTGGGCAGTGTGAGAGGATATGGGTGGAGTGTTTACATTAAGGTGTAGCCTACAGTAGCTACACCTTAGTGTAACACAATTTGGGTAACACACATGGGAGATAATCCTGCCCTACAGTGGCGTAACTTTGAGCTGCATAACGAGTTCTTAAAACTAGTTTCATATGTTAATGTGTGGGCTGTTCAGGTATTAAGAGCTCCAGGAGATGCCCAAACTTACTGTGCAACAAGGCAATTACTGTGTCTAGTACATTGACTTTCAACTCCATGATAAAAAAAGGCCCAAGATGGATATATTTAAAATATCCCCTGCTTTTTAAGCCCATTTCTTTATTTTCAGGGCCCTGATCATTACTTTTTAAACTCTCAGAACTGTCACTATTGAAAATATTTTGGATGAACTGAAACTACCAATCAGCGGCTCTGGAGGAGGCATATGCTGTTTGCACTATTGCAATACAGCTGTGGCTATCTTAAAAATTGTTTGGATTCTTTGGAGCAACAGCATCCACCTGTTTTCTTCAGATACCCCTGAGGCTACATATATATGCATTTTACCCTTTAGGCTAGAGCAGTTAGCCATAATTCAGTGCCTTGCAGAGTTGTTTCCATTAGGATGAAAAATCAGTAATACAGATCTGCTAAGTTCTTGTTTAATTTTGTTCATTTACCACACAATTTTCTATTTTCTTAAAAACCATAGAAACAAACATCAGGCAGTTTCCTTGTTTAGAAATACCCAGTGAACTCTGTGTCCAAGAGGCTTCATTTTTTTGCTTACTCTAAACATCATACTCATAACTCCTTCTCCAAGCTTTCTGCCCTCTTCACACACAAGCTACAACCTTACATCCCCAGCCCCTGTATTTTCAGTCATAAAAGCCCTCAAAAAACCTACTTAGTTTTGACCTAGCCAGGTGTTCAGGCAGTCACTATCACTGGCTTTCACTAAATCCAAGATGTCTTTGGCTCTAAGACTTACCTGCTGGTGGGAATTAACAACTTCCAGCATAGCAATGTATATGCATATCATACACATATATGATTAACAATAATACTTGAGAACAGAAAAGCAGACTGAAAGGGAGCAGCTACTAAAGCCACCAAAATGCTGGCTTGCATCCATAGATGCTTCTCAAATAAATCCTGGGATGTCATTCTCCCCTTGTACTCGGCCTTGGTAAGGCCGCAGCTAGAATACTGCGTCCAGAATGTGGCACAGGATGATAATAGACTGTGATCTCTGACAATCTGACAAAGCAGCAGAATAGGGAAGGCAAATTTGAATTGCATACACAGAGGCAACCTCACACAGAGGGGACGGTCACATGTAGCTTTGGGGAGACCAACAGGGAATATCACATTCATTTCTAAGCACCTTTTAAAAAGGAGGGAGTTCAAGGAGGAGTAATGGAAATGATCTGTTATTCTAATGAATTTTATGCCACCATCCACATGTTCAAAGTGAACTGAAATTAACTCATTAGTCAATGGGCTGGAGGCACTGAGTGATGAAGAGGGATTAAAAGAATAGTTTTGGCTACATGATGACTGGGAAAAGGGCCAATGTGGTCCCTATTTTTAAAAAAGGGAGGAAAGAGGACCCAGGAAACTATGGGCCTGTTAGTCTTACCTCGGTCCTGGGGAAGCTCTTTGAGAAAATTATCCAGGAGAACATCTGCAAGGGGCCAGCAGGGGAGTTTATACTTAGGGGCAACCAACATGGGATCATTAGAGGCAGGTCCTGCCAGACCAACCTTGTGGCCTTCTATGACCAGGTCACAAAAGCCTTGGATGCAGAAGTTGCGGTGGACATAGTCTTCCTGGACTTTAGGAAGGCCTTTGACACTGTCTCTCACCCCATCCTCATTAAAAAATTAGGTGACTGTGGCATCAATGCCTACACAGTCAGATGGGTTGTAAATTGGCTGGAGGGCTGCACCCAGAGAGTGGTGGTGGATGGGTCATTTTTGACCTGGAGAGATGTGGGCAGTGGGGTTCCCCAGAGCTGGGACCTCAGGCCTGCATTGTTCAATATCTTCACCGACAATTTGGACAAGGGGGTGAAAAGCACCTTATTCAAGTTTGCAGATGACACTAAGATGTGGGAAGAAGTGAGCATGCTAGAAGAGAGGGACAGGCTACAACTAGATCTCGACAGGTTACTGAGGTGGGCAGATGAGAATAGGATGGGATTCAACACTGACAAGTGCAAGGTGTTGCACCTGGGGAGGAAGAACCAGCAGCATACGCATAGGCTGGGGGACTCCCTCCTCGTCAAAGGCAGAGAAGGATCTTGGAATCACTATTGATTCCAAGATGAATATGGGCCGCCAATGTGGGGACGCGGTCAGGAAGGCTAACTGCACTTTGTCATGCATCCATAGATGCATTATGAGCAGGTCCAAGGAGGTGATCCTCCCCTTCTATGCGACATTGGTCAGGCTGCAGCTGGAGTACTGCGTCCAGTTCTGGGCGCCGCACTTCAGGATGGATGTGGACAGCATCAAGAGGGTCCAGAGGAGGGCCTCTTGCATGATTAGGGGGCAGAAGGGCAGGCCCTATGAGGAGAGGTTACGGGACCTGAACTGTTCAGCCTCCACAAGAGAAGGCTGAGAGGGGATCTAGTGGCCATCTATAAACTTGCCAAGGGGAACCAGCAGGCAATGGAAGAGTCCCTGTTCCCCCGAGCACTACTGTAGGTAACAAGGAACAACGGCCATAAGTTGACTGAAAGTAGATTCAGGCTAGATATCAGGAGGCACTACTTCACAGTCAAGGTTGCTAGGAGCTGGAACCAACTTCCAAGGGAAGTGGTGCTTGCCTCTACCCTGGGGATCTTCAAAAGGAGTCTAGACAGCCACCTAACTGGGGTCATTTGACCCCAGCATCCATTTCTGCCCATGGCAGGGGTTGGACTAGATGATCTGCTTAGGTCCCTTCCAACCCTACCAACTATGAAACTAAGATGTGAAATGCTGGGGAAAATCACCCATAAGTACTAATAATGAGGAGACAGAGAGTCATTGGTCAAACACTAAACATAGCTCTTCCAATCCCAAAGCCAGAAGAGCTGTATAAGGGGGAACAGCTGGATATAACTAGGAATGGGAGGATGAAATTGAGTGAAGGAAAATTTAGAGTGAATATCAGAAATTATTTCTTAAGAATGAGAAGCAGGGAAGAGTCTAAAAGTATGAGAGTACTTGGAGCTCCTTTACATGAGATATTTAAAACAAGACTGAACAAAGCAGTGGGAATGTATTACAGGAAATAATCACATATTTGCCTTATTAATGTAATGATATACTGTAGGGAAGCAGGCCATATTCAATTTGGATTTGGATTTTGCCCAAATTGGGGACAGTGATTCGATTAGTTGATTCAGATCACCTGTCCCCAGTTTGATTCAGTTGAATCTGAAGAGTCAATGCTGATTCGGAGAATCAGTGATTCAGCCATAGACACAGCTTTAAATGTGTTTTGAGGCAAGAACGCTGCCTGCCCCTTAAGGCTGGGGGGGCACGGCGAGCTCCCGCAGGTGGCGGCAGTGCTGTTGGTGGTGGGAGCATGGCGACAGTAAGCGGGGAGCTCCCATAGGTGGCTACAGTGCTCTCAGCGGTGGTGGGGGTGGGGAGGGAGTAGCAAGTGCCAACCGATGGCTGGCAACCACCCACAGACGCTGGTGGTGGCAGCCAGCAGTGATCACAGACTGCCTGTAGACCCACCAGTGGTGTTGGGTGGGGTTGGGGGCGACGAGTGGCAACTCCCCACAGGTGCCACCAGCAGTGTCAGTGGTGCCTTTTCATACAGGGTGAACTGCCATGCTCAGGGGATGCACGTGCACCCGTGTGCACCCCCGATGCATCGCCAATGCCTTGAGGTACCAGTGCAGCTCGTGAGCGCTGTGCTACTGGGGCAGATGAAGCATTCCACAGAAGCATGGGGAGGAGGTCCACATACTTGGTGCTGAACACCCCTGTGCCTTCCCTGGCTCAGCAACCAGCCACAGGGGGACCTTGGGTGCCTCCTCAGACCCAGGAAGCACCACTCATCACACAGGGGGGCCTCCCTGCACGCTCCCCAGCTGACTTGGAAGTGGACCGGAAGTGCTTCTGGTCCACTTCTGGGTCTGCTGCTGAGCATGCTGGGGAGCCCCCTGTGCTTCTGTGGGACACTCCATGCACCCCAGCATAGCAGCATTCATGAGCCACCTGGTATCTTGAAGTATGTAGAAAAAACATTTAAAGTTATGTCTATGTCCAAATTTCCGAATCTCTCCCATTCAATTTGGAGGGTTCCGATTCAATTTGGATAAATTAAAAGGTCTTCTGATTTGATTTGGATTCAGAGATTCGGCCACTGAATTGGTCCAAATCTCCACCAAATCGAATCAGAGACCAAAGTTTTGCATAGCCCTAATATACTGTCTTTTCTATTTTTTACTTCCATTAATTTGTGAAGAGAGACAGAGCAACAGGTCTTTTCTGTATCTCAGATGGAGTGGAAGTATGTGTGACTATACCCAAATACTTACAATTCATGACATCTGATGCTTGTCCTTATTGCATAGGTAATTTCATGGTTGTGAAAATATGTGCCCCACATTTTGAGATAACCCCAGTTCCCTGAAGTTCCTAATTTTAGATCACATCTGGACAGAGTGAAAATGCCCTGTAATTCAGAGATGAATTTCATTGATTTCCAGGGTTCTCCAATTTTCTTTCTGCTTGCTTTCAAGCATCAGTAAAAAAAAATTTAAAACAATGACAACAGCCTCATGTGATTCTAGTTGTTTTTTGCCTGTTTCAAAAAAGGAGATAGATAGGTAATTTTAAGATGATTTATACCTGATACAATTCTGCAGACTTTTCTGCAGGCTATATTTTGGAATGATCAAATCCACTCTGACTTGATCTATTGCAAAACCTCCTCCGAATTAAATAATTCATTTGTCTTTATTTTCCTTGAAGCTTAGCAAGTGTAATTCAAGGATGGCAGAAGTTTTGTTAGTCACTTTGTCCAGTATATGTTATGCTAGATCTTCTCATGCAACATTTTATTCAGCAGTAAGTCTTAGGGAAGAGGTTTTAGGCACATTGTGCCACCAGTGTACTTACAACACACATCAATATGACTGCTCTGTATTGTTTCATCAGCAATAATGAAAATCTATTTGCACAGTCAAACAAAAGATATGTACCACTTACTTGTAATGAATGTTCTATGGCCATAGAAAATAACATCAGTTCTACATCCAGTTCCGACAGGGAAATTGGCCTTGTCACAGAATTCACTTCCTCAGCTGACTGCCTCATTCTGGATTTCATTTGATAGCCCAATGGTAGTGCATACATATGGTTTGACCTACCAATTGTGGGAAGTGGAATAGGATGTGCAAGTGGATTGAGCTTCATTATCAAGATAATTTATTATCTGAGAAGTGGGTTGTAGCTCTTGGGATAAACTGTCTGCTTCTCTCCCTGATAAGTAAATTTTACAGATTAGGGTGGGAGGACAGAGTGTCAAAACTGGTTGGGCTGAAATGCCTGTATCACTTACCAACACCAACTGAATCCACTGATGGGAGTGCAGGTAAACATCAGTATTTTGTTTACTGTAATGTCCTTCCTGTAAAGATCCTCTCCATATCCTGATCTAAACTCGCAGGACACTTCTCCCATTTCTACTAGTTCATCTTTTGATGCACATATACTAAGTATGTTACAAGCAGATGAAAGCACTAATAGTGATTCTGGCTGTGTGTTGTACAACATGTAAGGACAGTCATAGAATTTATAAACAAAAGCAGGCTAGGGAATAATAATGGAAGGGATAATATTGCAAACATATTAGGGTCTACGTTATTCACTCATTCATCTTCTACTTGAAGGAAGAAGGTCTGCAGGAATTGAAGGATGGGCCAGCTGTAATGAAGCTGTCGGCAGTAGCAAAAAGTTGTTTGTGTATGGCTTGCCTCTTTAAATTATTGCCGACTGCCTAAGCCTGAACTCTCATCAATCGTCCCAACACACCTGCTGGGCAGGGAGATGTGGACCATGGGGAGAGATATCATTATTCTCTTAGAGATCCCTCTGCTGCCTCTTCATCATCTCACATCTCCCCTCCGGATGAGCTATCATTGATCAAGCCCTGTTATTTCTCCAGGTACGGAACCATGGTACATACAGTAATATCATTATTCTTCTTTGCAGTTCAATCTGAATTATTTTTGCCCTTCTACACGAGTTATTGGGCAACATACACGTTCTTTTTTTTTCTTCCTTTTCTTCTTTCTTTTTTTGACTTGAGCCCCGAGTATCAAGTGTGTAAAATAGGAAGAAATATCCTGCTTAAACACACAGGGGATGTCCACACATGCAAGCAAATGCACTTGCAGCAGCCCAAATAAAAGCAGTGCAAATTTGAGCTGGGGCTTTTTGCCTCAGCGCATGTGCCTGGACATGTGGGGCAAATTTTGCACAAAATAACCTTGCCTGGCTCCTCCCGGATCTGCAGCCAAGGGAAGCTAGAGCCCAGGGCTAGCACCTGTGCTGCCCCCCTGCAGTATAAAAAGCTGCCCTGTCCTGGCGTAATCAGTACAAAAACCTGCCCTGTCAAGTAGCTCAAGGCTACTTGCTCTCAGGAGCTTCTGGGGCCCAACCAATTGGTACCTGGGGACACTACCCCTTGTGCCAGGCGGACTGCTCAAGTAGCCCTGAGAGTTCCCTGCACCCTTTACCACTGCAACAGTCTGGCAATGGGGGCTGCTGCCTTGCCGTCACCTGTTGTGCACCTACCAGACCCAGATGGGGATTACACAGCCAGTAGAGCTGTGCCAGCTGCCAGTGGGCTATGGCTGCAGAGTTGGCATTTGTGCAGCACTACTGCCATGTGTGTCTCCTGCGTGGCCATCTGGACAACTATCTCCTGAAAGATGTTCCCAGTGTGGTGGCCTGCTTTGAACTGTCAAAGCATGTCCTTCTGGCCCCAATTGGCTAGGAGGTCAGCCACCTCCAGCTGAGTCCAAGATGCCGGCTCTGAGCAGGTTACTTTGCCTGGACCTCCCTAGCAGAAATTCTACTGTTCCCTCTTTGAAAACTGAAAAATTCCTGATAAAAAAATCCCAAAGTCACTCCATAAAATACCCCAAAATCTATGTTCCTGCACAATTAAAACAAAAGAGCACTATATATAGAGAGAGAGAGTGAGAGTCAGTGATCAGTTGGGCAATGTTTTATTGATATATCTACAGTGTTAAAGCAATTTGGAAGCCACTCTCATACCAGTGTCTCTATCATCATAATAAAATGACTTCTAAATACCTATATGTTTTGCGATTTGCCTTTGGTTTTCTTACCATAGAAATGTTGGGACAGCTGCCCATCAGTCACAGTTCCTGCCAGCAGGTCTCATCCTACCTCATAGCTGCGCATGCAGTGTGTGTGCTGGGGGGATGTGGGGTTTGCAGGAGGGGGTGGGAAAGGGGATGGGGGGATGTGGGTGGCTGTGGAGGGATGTGGGAGGCTGTGGGGTGTGTGGGTAGGTGTGGGTGGATTGTGGGGGGACTATGTGGAGGGCTGCTCAGGAGGGGTGGGTCACCTGCCCCCCACAGGGTGCAGCCCCCCTAAACAGCTCATGAACTGCCCCCCACAGGAGCTACAGCCCCCCAGAGGTGCTACAGCCCCCAACAGGGGTTACAGCCCCCCCCAACAGAGGCCACATGGCCCTGCAGAAGTTACCATCCACCCCCAAAGGGCCCACATGCCCCACCTCTGCTTGTTCCCCCAGGCCCCCGGTCTGCTGCC
>NW_017728947.1:39562978-39573114 GCF_001723895.1 Crocodylus porosus
ACTCAGGGGGCAGGCAGGGGATGGGGCTAGGTGGGGCAGTGATCAGAGGGGGCTGGGAGAGTGGGCGGGGCTGACAGGGTTCCCCTCCATGGTCCCCTCCCACTTCCTACTTACTGGTAAGAGCCCGGGTCCAGGTCCTTGCAGCCTGCATCACTGCCTGCCCTGCAGAAGCAGGCAGCATGCTTCAGCACCGGAGTGAGGGCCAGCCATAGAGATGCTTTTGCTGGCTACCAGAGCATCTTTGTGAAGTACTGAGTCTCCGTTTGCCCTGCTTTTTCCCCCATGATTTTTTTGACCCTTGGTTATCCAAGGATCTAATTTTGTCACCACACTGCAAATTTGCAGCACAAGGAACATTTTTTTGTTCCTGAACATACCTCTTGCAGGGCTTTGAGATGTTGCAAGACTCACATGTGTGCTCATGTGGATGTGCCCATACTGTGTAAGGTAATTTTTTTTCCCCATATCCTTTCCAGATGTATAAGGAAATTAGTCCCAGCCTGGTTGGTGTTAAAAAGGATTGTGATTGAGCTGATCCTGAGCAAAAGTAAGTGCCAAAGTTACTAAGTGGCAGACGAGGTTCTTTGGGTCAATCCAATATCTTTTATTAGACCAACTCAAATAGCTGGTAAAATTCTTCTTAGCAAGCTTTCAGGCACAAAGACCCTTCGTCAGGCTGAGGAAGCAACTGCAGATGGTCTGTGCTCTTCCTGGATGGAGTGGTAAAGCAGCCAGAGGCCAGTACATATGCAAGGAAGCCAGTCAGTTAAAATGTAATAATGACTGCACAGTCAGTGTCTCATGTTAACACAGCCTGCTTGTCTTGTTGCAGTTTCTGGGACCAGTCTTCTTTCCCAACCTTCCCTCTACCCTGGCATGAGCAGTGTATGATTTTTCAAAGGCTAATAAACCTAAAGGCTAATAGCTTTGAGGAGATTTTAATGGGCATGAAAAAGAACATCCTTTAGACAAAAGCTACCACCAACCAAATTGGAACTCTCTTCCCCAAGGCCTGTGAGCACTAGAGAATTGGGGGAAAAAAAGTTGCCGGATTTGTTTAACATGGGTAAAATGGCATATTTGTCCAAAGTCTCACTCTTGTAAACTATAGATATATTTTGGCTGATATTTTCCAAAACTAAATTCAATCTGATACCCTGCATTAAAAATTTTCTGTCCAAACAATTAAGTTTTGGCAAAATTATAAATGAAAGAAAACAAGATCTTATACTGAAAAGATTCACAGATTCACAGAAGATTCACAGAAAGTTAGGGCTGGAAGGGACCTCATGAGATCATTGGGTCCAGCCTCCCTGCTCTGGGCAGGAAAGAGTGCTGGGGTCAAATAATCCCATCAAGGTATGCGTGGCCAATCTAGTCTCCTTTTGAAGATCTTCACCATCCCGACTGGGAGTCTGTTCCAGAGTGTTAAGTAAACGTGCTAAGTAATTGTTAGAACAAGTGCTTATTGCAACTTTCAGGGTTGCTTCTTCTAGTCCCACTCCTGCAGGTTCACAGGTGAGTAAAATAAACCAAATAGAAACACACTGACCTTTATTCATGCTCAGTTGCTAGTCAGTCCAACTGGGAGGGGGAACAAATGCCATGGTATATAAATCCAAAGCTCTCCTGAGAACATACATCTTTACACGTACATTTTTCTTTTAACTATCCAGTCAGAGGCTAACCCATGAATACAAACATCTAGATATTATTCTTTTCTATTGCACATCATCATTACCATTTCAATGATTTTCTGGGGTGACATCTAATCTTTCCACCTCAGCAGAAGAATGCTTTGCATAAGGAAGGTTGTCTAGCTTTATTCCAATTATGCAGTTGGTCCAAAAAAAAATTAAAAGAAATCCTTGCCTTTCAAAGAATTCCTGGACCATCAGGGGTACAGCATCACTCTAACACTACAACACCATTTCATTTTCCACACGCTGTGACTGTCTTGCCACTTCCAAGTCATTCTGGGTATGGACAAATGTAATGCTTAGAACAGTCTAAATAAACTTGAAACCCCAAGGTCACATCCACACGTGGTGTGGATATTGCGTTCTCTGGAGAGAACTAGCAGCAGTGCACTTTACACTGCTGCTAGCTGTCCCCAGGGAACACCTGTACTATGCATGCTCTGGCATGTGGCAAGTTACCCTGTGGGGCCATAGGGGAGGCAGGGGCTGGCACTGGGATGGCCCCAGCAGCCTTACCTGGGGTCCTGGGAGCCTCTCAGGGCTGCAACAGTGGCAATTCTACCATGCAGAGCCTGGCCGGCAGCTGCAACATGGCTCCACTTGACCTGGCTCTGGTTTTGAGCGGCACTTACTGCCTCTGTGTGTGCTGCTCTGGTTTTTTTTTTTCCCCACAGGTTTTTTTTTTTGTCCCCTGCATATCCACAGGTCAAAAAAATCCCCTGCACTGCTTCCTGGGACCACGGAGAACATCTGAATGTGCCATATGTGGTGCCACAGACATGTCAGCACCACACTTGTCTGGATGTGGCTTGTCTGGATGCAGCTCTAGACATACAGGCCACTTGAGATCGGTTTAAACTTCCTGGAACATTTCAAAAGCACATTGAGAAAACCGAGTACTATTTTGAGCCAGTCTTCCTTGAACCTGTTCAAAGTGATGTGTGGACACAAACCATACTTCCAGGTATCCCAAACTGCACTGCTTCTCACTGCCTGCCAAATCCATGCAGGGCAATGGGGCTGGTCTAGGATGCAACCAGGACTCTACTGCCCAAAAATCTATTGCCTACAGAGATCAAAAAGTCCTCAGGGGTGGGAAAGCTGAAAGCCTTTGAGTCACAGTTTCACTTCCTTCTAGTTCAAGAGTTATATCTGTCTGCCCCCTGAGGAAGCTACCTTGTTTGAGGAGATATAAAGCATCACCTTAGCATTTTCAAACCTCCCAGTCTTTCTAAAATATTCTGCACATCTTTCTTACATCCTCAGCATGAATTTGATCATCCTAAGGGCACCGACACAAGTGATATTTTATCACGTGGTCAGCCACTGAAAGCACTCTACAGCTGTGTAGTAACAGAAGAGTACGACTGAAGAGTGCTTTAAAAAGTGCCTGATCATGAGACAAATGAACCCTCATTACACGAGGGTTCAGATGAAGGTGCTTCAAAGCAGAGCACTTTCATTAATTTCTATTAGTGCACACCATGCACCAGGCTGAAGCAGCCTAGCCCTGTCCCCAGGGCTGTCTTCAGGATAGGAGGAGGGGAAGAGAGGAGAGGAAGTTCCATCTGGGGTTGGCCCAGCCAGTCTGGAAGCGTGAGGAGTGTAGATTGGAGCCAATCCACACCCCCCGCCACTCCAGCACACACTAGGCAAACCCCAGAACAGACCTCCCTCCCCTACATTGTCCCCTCCCCATCCCGAGACAGTGCCAGGGCTGGGAGAGCGGGGGGCAGTTAATGGAAGAGGCTGCAGACATGCAGCCCTTCTTGCTGGATCGGCTCCAAAGTGCAATTCAATCCCCTACCCTCCTTGACCCAACAGCCTTCCATTGGGATGGGAGGGTCAGTTTAAATCATGGCACTTTCTGTGAAGTGCCATGAGTTAGACCGGGGAGCTATTGATCTGTCACCACCCTAAAACAGCCAATACTGCTGATATAAGCCCCACCTATACTTTATGATCTACCAAATCATACATGGACTGGATTGTTAAATCTGGTCTAAAATGAGATTTCTTATCACATTGCCTGGATTAGCTTTTATAAGCCCTATGTTCCTCTGCGGGTTAACTGCACTGTTTTTCTCTCTCCTACCCACCTTGCCTCTCTCAGGAGTGCTCCCTCCTTTTTCTTCCCCACTTTCCTTCCCTCTGAATTCTAATCACTCCTCTCTATTTAGCAGCTCTGATTCCTGTAGTCCTTTCACAGCATCTGATGAAGTAAGCCCTCTGCTTATGAAACTTAAGCTATACAGCTCTGATATATTTGGTGTATTAAGGTGCAAATCTACTCTGCCTTCTGCCTGACTTCAGACTTATACAGCTAACTACCTTTTTCTTCATAATACCAAGAGTCTACTGAATGCTTTATAAGCATGCAAGAAGACAAAGTCCACGGCCTGAAGACCTTACTGTCCAAATAGCAAATATATAAACATGAAGTACTGTTTTTCAAGGTCCTGGACTTTTCCAGGGTCAATTCTGCTGATTTAGCTTAATTAGGAAATTATTTTTGTGAAGTGAGTGGATAAATGCTCTTGGGAACTAGATTAAAGATTATGGGATTTATTTAATTGGAGGCTCAGCTCTTGATTTCCTTTATCTACACACCCCTTTAAAGATAAATCACTGTATGGCAAATTACATTTTGTCACCCAAGAAAATCCCAGTGGTTACTACTTTGAACCCTAAAGCCACTCACCTGTTCATGGTATTTGCATGAATAGAACATTCGTCTTTCTAACCCACAAGTACAGGAGAATCTCTTTAACTATTAGCAGTATGCAAACTATGAAATACAGTTCTGATTTCATTCACAGTCCATACATTAGCCAAATTATTAAAGTATAAACAACAATAATATTATCAGCTCACTCCAGAAATATTTTTCCCACCCATCTGATTATAGTTCCACACAAAAAATATGCACTTAGAGCCATACAGAACTATTAAACCTCTGAGCCGTCCTTGAACAAGCAATAAATAAAACATCTTAGTTTTATGAACATCATAGTTAAGGTTCATGATAATATTAAATGTTATCAAACAAGAACATGATGCTAAACAAGAACAAGTTTAACAGAGCTGAACATTGACAGGGTCTTTTTGGGTCCATTCTGTATGATCCTAACTAAAAACAATAACCTGAAACGAAGCAGCATGAAAGGGCATTTGCCAAAGGGCAATTTTTACATGCCATATGGAAATTAAAAATTAAGGGGGAGACGGCTCAGTTTTGGAAGGAAGGATACAGGTGATTTCTAAAGCTCATCTCAATCCTTTCTTTCTGGTGTAATGTATAGCCAGGGTCAGAGTCTGATTATTATAAACAGCATAAGATATAAATTGATAGATTTCTTTATTTACCCCAAGCATAATAATAGCATCCTAGAATCCTTGCTGAAGAATGGGACATGGCAAATGCATTGCCAAGCCCTTTCTGGAAGAATTAGGGGACAGGGCAGGCTAATGAAATAAGGCAGAGGATGAATGATGGTGGCAGAAAAATTACCTGAGATGTAACCAGCATTTTTAAGCCTGATTTTTCTTTCTCACTTTTCTCAATTCTTCTCCTTAATTTAGCCACATCCTATAACCATCTGCTCCCCTTCTCATGATGCATTGTTTTTAGGGGGAATAAACCAAAGATTTAGTCCCATGTCTGGAGCTAAACCCAGGAATCCTTTCTGTCTTCCATCAAGTAATACTCCCACTGATTTCATGGGACTGAGGGAAGATTTTCAGAGTAGATTTAAGTTCCTCATTTTTGTGCACTTTGAGGGGCACATGGTGGCAGCATATCTTCTTAACTTCAACAAGAATCTTTTACAGCCACTGCCAGAAGGACAGTGATTCTAATATGAAGCCCTCACAGAAATGAGAAGAAAAGAAAGGTCTATAAGGACTGTCAAAATAGAACAGATTGGAGATAAGTAATAGTCAGCCATCAGATCCTGACCTTGCATCTATATTGGACTGGAAGATCAGTCAGCTTCTCATAATTTACCAGCCCCATGGCACTTTTCTCCGTGTCTTTCTAACACTATTTTATATCTCTCTCTCCCCATTTGCCATCTTGCCCTTGTTTTTGCAAATCATTTGGTCTTTCTCAAATTGTCATTCTTAATGTGTGATTATTGTCACTCTTAATGTTTCCTTCTAATATTTCTTTTCCTCTATCCATTACCCTCCCACACACCTCCCTTTTCTCTCACCTCTTTTTTTCACTCTCCATGTCTCTTCTCTCAGTCCACACTCAGTTCTCTTTTTCCATTACCCAGCTCTGTACAGTCCATACATCTACCCCATTCTAAATTCAAGCTCTATTCTACAATCACTGCTTTCTATTCACCTCATTTTATTTCAGCTATCTCTATCGTTTTCCTTCCCCTGCGCCCCGATTCCCTCTTTATGCCCCTTCTCTTCAGCCCCCCCACCCCAAACCTCACCTCCTCCAAAAAGACCTTTCTAAGCAACACTGCATATAGCAACGCGGAAAACTGACTCTGTAGCACAGACACAGTGTTATGATCCTATTGAGGTCTAGAGATCATTACGTTTGTTTTCTTGGGGCCAGACAAGACTCCTTTGAAAGTTTAATTATCAGTGAATCAAACAACTTCCTCTGCATATTGAATATCTCCTTTAACATGGCATTTGTTTTGTCACTGTTCAAACTCAATTAATTCTTTTTTTTCTCTCCTTACGCCACACTTGTGACTTTGCACAGTCACTCTGTAAATATAAAGCTCTTCCAGCTGTGGTTTGCATTCCTGATGGGCTTGGCTGTTGGTCTCTCATCACCACATAGAATCATGGATGCTTCTCAGACAATTCATTAACAGCATTTGAATGCAGGTAAAGAAAGAATGAAAAAGCAATTGCCCAAACATTGATTTTTGGGGGGCCTGAGTGAAAGGGGGAAACATAAGTAATCAGAAGAAGGAAATGCTTCAGTGGCTCCCAGACTTCAGTGAACGTGGTATAAGGCCAGTTCAGAGGAAGGGAAACTTCCATGCTGGCTGCCAAGCCTTCCAGCTGAGAGGGGCTAGATATATCCAAAGTGCTTTGACTGAGGAGCCCCATTGAATAAGCTCTCATGGCGCATGTCTGTAAAGTGCCCAACCTCTCCATTATCATATTTGCATTACAGTAGCCGCTGAAGACACCAACTGAAATCAAGGCCCCCTTGTGCTATGTGCTGTAAAAATAGAGAGTAAGAGACACTTCTTTCCCAGAGCTTTCAATCTAAATAAACAAGTCCAAAACAAAAGGATGTAGATATCTCTACTTTACGGATTAGAACCCGAGGCACAGAAGAATTAAGGGTGTATCCACACAGCACCATGCAGTGCCATGTAGAGCTAGCCCTATATGAGCTAGCTCAGGGTCAGAAATCAGTGTAGCTGTGTTAGCCAAAAGGTCTGTAGCAAAAAAGGCTAACCGAGCTAATTAGCTACATTGAGAAACAGGGTGCATTATCCTACGGAGAGTGTCATACTAGCATTGATGCACAGCTTCCAGTACCCAAGACAGCTCAGGTATATCTCTGTTGCATTGTGCCATGTAGATATCCCCAAAGTGCTTTTCCCAAGGTCTCTCTGCGGCAAAACCAGGATCTGAGATCAGATCCCCATTGCTTTAACTATAAGGCAATCTTATTTTTTTCAATGTACGCAATACTCTAACTGCTCTGTCACCATCTCTTTCCTTCCTCAGAGTAGGGAGGTGTTACTGTTTGGTGAGGCAGATAGTAGAGCAATGTGGTATCTTAGAAGCTAACTGATTCAGAGAGGCATGAGCTTTCATAGGTAAGAACCTACTTCATCAGATGCTGTCCCTAAGTTGCCACCTCTACCTTGCTGGGAGTTTGGCTGGGAAAATCATAACGAAGAGTAGCTGCTAGTTCTTTTCCATAAATGAGTTTTAAAGAAAACCTCAAGAAGTCACTATCAAGAGAAATGCCTACACAGAGACACAGGGAGAATTTGTTTTCATCTTTTTGCATTTTAGTTGGCTCTTAAAAAACAAAGAACAGCAGCATGTGTAGTTTTTGATGAAGAATTTATAGCTGGCTTAGATACCTTCAACAATGCTCAGAAAGACAATTCTCTCTGTGGAAATTCCTGATGTTTCAGGTCAATCCCTTTGTTACCCTTTTCTTTGCTTTCAAGGCACATGAACACAAACTTTGATGAACACTTCAAATGAGTATTGGCCAGAGAAAATAGCAATTTGTGACCAGGAATGAGCTCACATAATCAATCAGTAATTTTTTTCTTGCCATCTTCCTCATCAGATACTGACAAAGCTGCTTTTCTCACTGTTCCACCCATTTCCACAGGTGCACAGACACAATGAATCAAATATACCCACCTCCAATCTTCAGACCTAATCATTAATCACCCCTAAACCACTTAAAACCCACCCACAGTCACCTTCTAATGGTCATTACTTAATGATATACAATTGCAAAATCAATACAAATTGAGCTTTCTATTGCTTCTCAAGTACAACTTAATGAATGAAGGAGAATTAATCATTCCAAAGGAAAAAGGAGATATTTTCTTTTTAATGTTGTTCTGATGTATTATCAGGTAACAGGAACAAGCTACACCACGCTACAAGCCTTTTTACCAAAGCAACTGGACCCATCAAAATGAAATATGTACCACTTTGCTTCAGGTTCCCAATCTTCCAGCCAATTCATTGTTAGACTGTGATTTTTGTACTTGGACTACAGCTATGAAACTCCATGTACTAGTTGTGCTACAACCATAGCAAACAGAACATACATATGCCCTTTGGTGTAGAGGATAAATCATAGACTGGGTTTCATCATTTTTAAACCAGTCTATGTGTGCTGACCTTCTGGTTTTTCATAGGTATAGACCAGTTTTGTGTTCTGAACTCTGCTCTGTTATGGAGTGTAGACCAGTTTCTGATCAGTTATGCTGGTAAAAGTGTAATGTCTGGACCTGGCCTAAATTTGTAAAATAAAGCCAGGATGTAGGAGCAAGTGCCATTTTGTGAAGTGTTCAGGTAATATGTTAGAGATGACAAACACTCTGTGGTCTCTGCTGTAAATTTCTCTGTTCTTATTTTCTTTCTCTTAACCTAAATCACAAGTTGTTCAGACTGAAAGTATACAGATGGTTTTTGTACACAACACCGTGTGCTAACCTTGAGTTTGTGCACAGAAAAGCTTATGTGGACTATGGCCTTTAGTTTGTGAATCGCTTTGTGCAATTTGGTAAACAGCTATTAGTCTACTCTGCTTTCTAAAGCACTTTTGGGACTCCCAAGTCCACAGGTAGTACTGCTTTTGTATAAACTGGAAACAACTCAGACACACTTCCACAGGAATGGTTCCCTGGTTCAGAGTCTACCCTATCCTATGGGGTTTGAACTAGTTCAGGGAACTTGCCTGTGATACCTTCAATATTACAAAACTTTTGAGCCATTTGGATACACGCACCCATAATTACCAAAATTATCTTCTTATATTCATTCCCTCTCCCGCCCTTCCTTAGCACAGTTTAGTCTGTGAAAATTCCTCTCTGAAATCACAAAGTGAGAGATTTTGATAAGCTATCACCATGTTAGACATGTCTCCAAGGAGCTCTGGAGGAAAATGTGCAGAGACATTCATGCATATGAATTTGATAATGCATCAAGCTGGCTTCCTCTTAGGATGTGAAAATTCAAACAACGCAAACCTGACTGATGTGACTGGAGCTCACAAATTGTCGCTTGCTCCCAAAGCTTTGGCAGCCTTTCTTTTCTAATTGGCATGTATGATTACTTGTGGGGCAGGCTTTTTGTTATTTCTCCCCATAGTTCCTTCGTCAAACTCAAGGTATTGTCTGCTGGAGATTAGTGTTGAAAAGTGATAAAATGTTCTTGTTATTAATTTCAGTGTTAACAAATTCTCTCTGTAAATTGGTAGATGAATGCTTCACAGAAAGCATTTTTGCCCCATAATAATAAAGAATGATAATTACATATCATAAATGTTTCCTTATTATGTTGCTGTGGATGTACTCTTTCTGGACTTCAGCAAGGCCTTTGACACCATCTCCCACCCCATCCTCATTTAGAAATTGGGTGACTGTGGCATTGATGCCTACACTGTCAGATGGATTGCAGATTGGCTCAAGGGTCGTACTCAGAGGGTGGTGGTGGACGGGTCATATTTGACCTGGGGAGAAGTGGGCAGCAGAGTCCCCCAGGGCTCGGTCCTTGGGCCCATGTTGTTCAATCTCTTTATCAGTGATTTGGACAACGGGGTGAAAAGCAACCTGTTTAAATTCGCTTATGATACCAAAATTTGGGGTGAGGTGAGCACACTAGTAGGGAGGGAAAGACTGCAGCAAGACTTGGATAGGTTGCAGGGGTGGGCTAGCAAAAACAGGATGCACTTCAACACTGACAAGT
>NW_017728947.1:39573365-39610354 GCF_001723895.1 Crocodylus porosus
AGAGACCCTGTTTCCCCTAGCGCCCCCCGGCATAACAAGGAATAACGGCCACAAGTTGTTGGAGAAGAGGTTTAGATTAGACATCCGTAAGAACTACTTCACAGTTAGGGCGGCTAGGATCTGAAACCAACTTCCAAGGGAAGTGGTGCTGGCTCCTACCCTGGGAGTCTTTAAGAGGAGGCTTCATGCCTACCTAGCTGGGATCATTTGAGCCCAGTTTTTTCTCCCGCCCAGGCGGGGGGTTGGACTTGAAGATCTATAAGGTCCCTTCCGACCCGACTTCTATGATTATATAAAATCATATCTTGAGCTAGATATTGGGGGGGGTCTACATGTGCGCCTGACTGTGCAGTTGTTACTGTGCAGTCATGTAGTACTTGCTAATTCATAAGAACTACAGTACTAAATAACTGTGCAGGAACTCCCATTACTGCACAGTCTGGCAGCACACGGGTTGTTTCTGACCCCACTGTACAGTAACAATTAGCAATTAGCTACTGCACAGTAGCATTGGCGACACAATTCATGCCTATCAGGACTATGTCACCAAAGCGATGAACTACATCACCGTAGCTTGTCACTACAGCAGTGTAGCGTCTCATGTAAACACGCTTACTGTTCAGCAGACTTAGAGGAACTGACTGTGGAGACAGGTCTGGGTTGTATTTCTTTCTCTGATATGGGCTTGCTGATACTTCAGGAGCAAAACACTTAGGCCAGCATTTTCCAACTGATGTGCCATCAGGCACGTCCAGGTGTGCTGCAGTATTTTGGGCTGGAGCCATGCCCCCCAACCTGCTGCTGCTGCGTACACAGACAGATAGGGAGCATGGCTCCACCCAGGCAGGGTACATGGCTCCAGCCCCAAATGTCATCAAGCTGGCCACAAGCCACCCCCTGCATCGGTGTCTGGCTGGTTGCGCACCACCCTGCCCTCCCTCCCCCAGCCTGTGGTGATTTTTTAATTAGGTAAATGGGCTGTGGGGCGAAAAAGGTTGAGAAACACTGACTTAGGCCATAATTGAAAATATGGAACTCTGATTTTGCGTGCTTACTTTTTTTAAATGCCCAGTCAGTGACACCTTAGACTAAATTTTCAGAAGCTGGACAACATTCACAACTCCAGCTGAAAATCAAGTCCAAGATATCTCAAACACGGCACCAGAAAACAGAAATTGTTTCTGAAAATGTAACTTTAAAACTATATGCTTCTATTTTCTTGTGAAATGAGGACTGCAAAGGAGCAAAATAATGCAAACACCTTTCACAGTGAACTAAAATACACTGAAAGCCTTAAATGAAATGTGCTAACAAAAATAGAACAGTGTTATGGTTCAAGATTTTATATAAATTTGTCCATTAACAAGCTAGATTTAGATACTTAGCCCTTTGCTTTTGGGTTAATATTCTAATGAGTTATGATCTTTGTTCTGGAATGATTATCTGAACATTAGATCATAAGAAACAAATAGATGTTCCATACAAAACAGTCCTTTAAGGAAAGGTATCAACTTTTGCAAAACAAAAAGCATTCTACTTAGCATTTAGTAGTATTAGAGCTTGACTTCAACCAGTATCCTGTACACAAGCCCCTTGAGCTTGGAAAAGTGCTGATTTGGATCCAAATCTGGATTAGAATATTAAAATTTGAGCCCCTGCTGGTTAATCTTAGCAATTTATAGAAAACCTTTGCAGAGTTTTAAGAAAGTTTTTAACACAGGATTTGAAAGTTCCTTTCATTTCATCCATCCACCTGCAGTAGAAAACATGCCATATACTGAATATACATCTTGTTCCAGTAATATTCTTATACAGCAACGATGGTATTTTTCAGAGAAGGGTCCAGTTCTCTTTTTTCCCAGTTCCATAAACTACACTGATAGCACACAAGAGCCACAATTTCACCACAAGAGGCAAGTGCAGGCAGAGGAGCACCAAAAATAAAGTTACACTAGCTCAGTATAATGGAAATGCGAACTATACCAGTCACATTTAAGTATGATTAATAATGTTTTGCTAGCTAAATTCTATGCAGCATTCTTCATCATTACCTGTCTTAAACGATCATGTAGAGCGGAGCTATGCTAAAGTTGTTGCCGCATTCCATTCCAGAAGTGGCACTGTACATATATGAAGTTTCACTAGGCCAAGCAACGGTCCCAATAAAGTAAAAACACTCTGATAAACTTCAAAATAGGAATAGATTGGAGCCCACATGAAAAATAACCTCAGCTGAAAGAGCAGAGGGTTATTTCTTTAGGCAGGATGCAATTACCTAAGAGACAGTTTGTCTAGGGCACAAACAACCTGACCCTCAAGAAAACTGAACATTTCTAATGATCCTACATGCCTGAGAATGCCATTCTGCACCTCTGGTTGGAGAGAACCTCTGGAAGTACAGTTAGTTGTTCCTTGGTCTCATGCCTATAGTGTTACCTAAGAATCAAGGTGCCTGCTTTCAACCCAAATTTATTAAAAGAAAAAGCTCTGTGTAAAAGAAAAAACTGTGTAACAGACCTCTGTCGTAAACTGCCTTCAGTGCTTCAAATTCAGCTTAGGTGGATTAATCAGCACTAAAGAAAAAGCCAGTAAGATAAAAACTGTTGTCATGTGCATAGGCCCCTCGCTTCAGGAAAAATATATTGGTGTGTAGCCATGTTTCCAGGTACTTCTATTGCATTTTAGGATCAGCTGTCATTAGGCATCTTTTAAAGATGAGAAGCATGTTTTAGACCCCTTAAATCTGAGCTCTGGCGGGGGCAGAAGCATAGCAGGTTGTAGGACTCCTGGAACCAGATTTCTCTACCATCTGGAGTAGGTCATTAAACATATCTCACACGAACAGTTGTTTTCATCAGGCTAATAGTGGTGTGTAATATCTTTGTGGATTTGCACACCTGACTATAATATGTTTTCTTTAAATATTATTTGATGTCAATGATGACTTAATACCAATGTGATAAGATTACTAGGCAACAATCTCCCTTTGCCCCATGTCTAGTAGATCCATATATTGTTTATATCACTTGATTTACTGGCATGTATGTGACAAGCTGTGCATTAGATCTAATTAAAACTGCACTGCACACAAAGGGCAAAAACCTCAGTTGGTTTACAGTGGGTCCAGTTTCACCCATTGACACCAGCTCAGCATCTGTCCCTATGTGTATCTCCATAACTAAACAAAAAGAAATGTGTTAAACTGAGGTTCATTTACATTCTCAGAATAACATAAAAGGACCATAGTATAAATGAGAATCAGGTCTACTATTTTATCATCTCGCATTAACATGGAAAGAAGCAGAATACTTCTGCTACAAGTGTTGCATACTAGAAGAGTGTTATATCCTCATCCATGGGGCAATCAAATATGTTCTGCTAAGAGGGGCATAGCTATTATTCATCTGATATTAATTTCTCTGTCACTTGAATTATTTCTTTCCTATGTCTTCATAGTAAAATTTCATGGAAACAAATATCTCCAAATTAAAGCAATATAATATTATAACTGTGCTACCAAGGTAGGTAATAACTTTTACACATAAATGGTGATTTTCTTGCTTGGGGAATGTATAATATAGCCTCTTATCTTATAGCTAGATTACTAGTTCAACTCCTAGTGCACGTCAGTGTCTATCTGATGGATGTCTGGTGGCCTGTAGGAAAAAAATCATAATCTCATTCCAATTCTGAGAGGAATAATAATCCTATCGCATAAATTAGTATTAATTGGTTCTGTAGCTGGCAGCTTTGCTGAAAATTAGAATGATACAGAGCCTAAGCTACAATGATATCTTCAGATCATGGACTCTGAGAGAAAGTGTGCATTGTCACTTGTTATGGTATATGTTTTGTGCTGTGGACACAAGACACACTGGAAAGCTCATCCCACATATGCCACTTAATAACTGTTAAAGTAACTTAAAGGCACACTTCCATTTTTTTTTCATGTCTTGTGAAAACAGAAATCTTTGTTAGTTTGGGGACTAAATTTTAAGAAAGGTAAGGACAAATTGGAAAGATTCTAGTGAACAACAAAAATTATTAGAGGTCTAGAAACCATGGCCTAATTAGGAAATATTGGAAGAACTGGGATTATTTGGTGTAGAGAAGAAAAGATTGGAGGGCAGGATTTGTAACAGTCTTCAAATACCTGAAGGGTGGCATAAAGAGGATGGAGATAGACTATTCTCTGTAGTCACAAGAGATCAAGACAAAGAGCAACGGCCTGAAATGCAGCAAGAGAAATTTAGATTGAATTTTAGGAAGAACTTTTACACTATGTGGGGTGATTTAGCAGCCTGCCCAACTATTGCACAAGCTGTGGAATCTCCATCCTCAGAAGTTTTTAAGGGCAAGTTAGACGAACACTTGACTGGGATGGTTCAGTCAGGGATGATCCTATCTTGAGCAAGGGATTAGACTAGCTGCCCTGTTGAGGCCCCATCCATCCCTACTTTTATGATTCTATAAGCTGTTGGTCAATGCAATACATTACAAAGTGAAATTTCCTATGCAACTTCACATACAGTAAATTACCATACATACACAGCCAGCTCCTCAGCTGTTATAAATTTACTTTGTCATCAAACCAGTCTGGTCTATATCACCTGATTTTTAGTTCATGTTCCTTAGGTTTATTTTGCAACCATCCCAAAACCCCACAATTTAAAGACAATCAGTTCACCTGTGGCTTAAATCTTTCCCTGTTATTATATGAAAAAGCGCAATTTATTTTGCCCATAACCCCCTGTTTAATTCTTCACTGAGGTTCTAATATTAAATATATGTCATGATAAACTTTATTTCAGTGGCAGCAGGCTGTGGTATAATAAAAACACTATTATTCAATTGCTGACTGCCAGATGACCAACCAGGGTGTTGTTGTATTGAGGCATTTATTTTTATGGTTATTTTTGTGCATAACACCTTTAAAAGCAGGGGGCTCTCTGCTTGGAAGCAGTTCTGTGAAGTGATTCAAGATAGCTGTTGCAGTATTAGATATCCCTATCTCATTATATCATGGAAAATTTACCTTTGATTCTTTCACGTTTGGTTGTTTTCCCTAATATTAAGTAAGAAGTTGTTCGACTGTAAGTATGTTGCTCTTAGTTCATGGAAAACAGCCAAAAGGAATGCATAAGTATATAAGAAATGCCATACTGGGTCAGACCACAGGTCCATCTAGCCCAGCATCCTGTCTTTCACAGCAGTTCCCACCCTACTATCTCAGCAGGCTGGGGGATACTGATACTGAGCCGGTCAGCTTCCATAGAGTGCATTGCCACCAGCTCTACATACTTGTACTCATGTTCCATCATCCCATTCTTCTGACCTGCCCAGATACCAAGTGGTGGGACACCCTCGGTGAAGATGGGGGAGAGGGTCCCAGGTGGACCAGTCCGTATTCCACCCTGATCTCATGAGCCACTGGGGACCTCAGCTGGTGACTCCTGCATGGGGCCACTGCCACAAGTGTATATCTGGTGTGCTTCATAGGCACTCCCAACACCTGTTCCTTATGCCAACAAAGGGAGACCTTGGCACACACTTGTGTCCAGTGTGCTAGGTTGCAGCCTCTTTTCTGCCTCCTCCAGAACCTCCTGCTGAGTTTCTAGCTGCACGCCTCCCCACAATTTTTTGTTTATGTACCCCTTGTTAGTGGCCCCACCAGGTCCTGGGACCTCTCAGTTAAGCTCATTCTGGTTGTGGCCAAGCTGTCCATCTACCAGACCAGGAAGGAGACTCTGCAGAAGGCAACATGAGTCAGTGTGGCACTGTCTTCATCTCATTCCTCCTGTCACATCTCCAGGCACAGTTTTGCTGGTTGGCATCCACAACAAGCTCCTTGGACTCATCTGAGGGGTGGTATGTGATGGCTGGTGTGCTCTGCTCAGTGTCCCCTTCTGAATCCCTTGTTATCATACGTGCCAAGTAGATGGGGCTCTGATGGCCTTGTCCCCCCTCAGGGAGAGTGTAGGATGACCACCCATCCCTAAGTCAGCAGGACATTCCCAAAATGGGAACAACAAGTCCTGGCCCTGGGGTGCATGACTCTGGGACAGCATTTGTCCTGGGTCGCCAGTATCTTGCAGCAATCTTTTTTTCCCCATTCACTGTGGAAAAAACACAGGAAGCAGCAGGCTTCACCTTGCAGGATGGCAGATTTTCAGCCTGCAAGGAACTTTGGGGATCAGGACCCAGAGGGCACCACATGCATGTGTGTGTGCACACATGCACATGGTTAGGAATACAGCCTCAGGAAGCGGTGAAGAGCAGCTCTCCCAGCTGCCTGCACGTAAGTCTATGGGGGGGCAGATCGAGACCCCCACAGTGAGGGAGGGAGTGGGGCAGGTGCTAGGCCTGGCAGCCCTGCCCAGCCAAGGCAGTGAATGGGGCCCAAGGCCAGGGTCAGAATTGGTAGAAAGCCACAGGCAGCTTAGCAAAAGGGGCAGGGGAAGCAGCTCCCTGCCACTGCACACACTCCCAGGGAGGGGAGCACAGGGGAAGACATGCCTCCCAGATTTGTGCATGGGGCAGGGCTGGGTGTGGGCTGCCTCCTGACAACGCCATATGGGCAACTCCATGCTGTTGCCCCCGCTGCTCCAGGGCAGGCAGGGGGTGCCTCACCATGCTGGCACAGGGCTCCAGGGGGCAGGGCAGCAGGGCAAGGAGCCCCACCCCCACAGCAGGCAGGCCCCATCCACCCCCTGTGCCACAGGGGTGGGGGCAACATCTTAGGTCCCCCTAAGATAAAAGTTGGCACCTATGCTTGTTATTAACCTATGACCCTCACACCCTTCCCTGTTTTCCAATTATTTGTCCCACACCATTAGTTGTTGTGTCCACCATTGCTTCCCTTATTAAGGGAATCTTATAGGTTCTTTGGTGGACCTAAGCCCATAATCCCTTTGGCACAACAAACAGGCCTGTCTCTCACAGCTGCTCAAGAACTTCTTATTGAGATTGTGGCCAGTGGCAATAGGGGGTGCACGGGGGTGCATATGCACCCCTTGAGAGCACTGGTGCACCCCCTGACCGGCCTCGCTTGCTACTCAGGTGACGAGCAGGCAGGGCAGGCAAGAGTGCCTGTGCCCCCCCTGTAACCACTGGCCAGGGAGTAAGATTGGTCGTGGGGGGACCCCCTTCCCCCCGTCAATGAGATTGCCCATGGGAGGAACCCCTGCCTTGGTCGGTGACTAATGTAGCACCAGTTGCCTATGGCTACACTATTTTATGCACACTTAGCCCCACATCCCAAATCTAGCCCCACAAAATCCCACAGCCTTCTCATATATCTCCTGACCCTGGCCAAGCTTTACATCTACCAGACCAGGAAGAAGAGGCTGGCCAGATAGAACCCAGGCCACAGTGTTTTCCTATCTCTAGTCCATGCACATGTCAGATTGTAGTTTCACCCAGGGGCGTCTATTAGCTTCTTATATTAATTTAAGAGGCAGTAAGTGTTAGCTAGAATTCTCTGCTCAGAGTCCTCCCTGGGCACCCCAGTTATTAACCTATAACCTTCACTCCTGTTCCTATTTTCTCCTGATTTGACCTATGGAATCAGTTGTTGTACATTTAGTGACCTCCATCTAGGCCTTGAGAGGAGCTTGCAGTTCCTGGTGGGACATAGGCCCTCCAGCACTGTTCAGCAAATAGGCCTGTCTCTCACAAGTGGCAGTGTGTGAATGCTAAGGGACAGAGTATTTACACATGGCCTATACAGACTGATTTATTCTCTGCATACAGCTTCCAGCATTTAGGAGGCTATGAAGTCCAAATTTTAAAGTTCCACCTATAAGGCAGAGAATATCTGGCCATGAAGTCACCTTTTAAATGTTTTTAGACAAGTTTTCACCAGTATGAAATTGTCTCTGTAAAACTGTTAGATTATGCGACACATTTTGACTGAAAGAGGTTGAAGCTATTTGTATATGTTTCCAACTGCTTTTATGATTGTACATTTGGGAGGCCAAAGAACAATTTATCTGAATTCACTGTTTATATCTGAATGGATTCGATCAGGAGATATTGGCTGGATTTTGCCAGCATATAACAATCCAGTCAGCACTGACCTTCCACAGAGATGTGTCTAATTTGTACTTCATTCCTCTGCAAAAACAGGATGAAACAAGACTGAAGTTAAGGTACCCCAGTTCCCAGAGCATGCCGTGATTCTGTAAAGTGATGACAGGAAAGAAGAAAAAACTCCACAAGGTCATGGTTGAGCCCTTTAATAAGGCTAATTGAAAATCGTTTTCAAAGAGTCTTGGGCTCTGATTTTTACCCTGTTGTACTAGTTTTATGTTGGTGTAATCTGACTTCAATAAAGTTAACTGTGGCACAATACTGATGTAAAGTGGGCATAGCCTAATATACTGCACAGTAGTGCATCATGGCAAAAACAGCATTAATATACTGCTGCACAGTATTATTAAGCTACTATGCAGTCATGTCACTAAAAAGGTGTGTGCTGACACTACTGAGCACTGTAGTAATGCCAGTTACTGCACCTTGATGTAGTACTTGATTATAGAAGTACTAAGCTTAATGCACAATAACTACAGTGCATATTGAATGTGTATACACACCCAAATAGTACAGAATTAAACCAACACTTGCCTAATGAATCCCTGGCAAACTAAATATTGTAGTCAGAGACCTAAAGAAAAAATAGCAGGGGGAGGGCATTTCCCCTCAACTTTCAAACTGTGAGGGGATGCAAAGTGCCATATCCATACAAATTTAAAAGATAAAGGAAAAAAGGCTTTGGGGAGTGGGCGGTAGTGCCCAGCACCGAGTCTTTTAACTCAACCTTCTTTCTCTTTGTTCTCTGCAATGCTTTTCCAACTGCATAATAGGCCATTCAGCATCCTACAGATAAATTCAGAGGGAACAGGAAAGAAAGTCTGAGGAGGAGAGGTTCTAGGTCTTAACACAAGGATGGAAGGAAAAGGGTGATCCATTTGTACCTTACAAAGGCAAAACTCAACAAGAAAAGTTCTTTTTGGTGGAACAAAGGAAAGAAATAGAGAGAGGGTGAAAGGAGAAACTCGAAGGGGAAAGAAGAGCCAGAGAGGAAGAAGCAGAAGGGGAAAAAAAAGGAAGCATCTCAGAAAGACTGTGAGAGGAACATAAGGAAAAAAAGAGGTAAAAAGAGAAATGGGGTGCAACAGGGTAAATAGGGGAGAGGGAGGTGGCAAGTATGTGTGCTTGTGTGGAAGGCAGAAACTTGAATAGGAAAGGGTCAGTTGAAAGAAACCTGAGGGAAAACTGAAGAGTTTGACAGTGGGGATTAATGGACAAGAGATGCAGCTGAAGAGTTCATATGGGAGGTGCAAATGCCTTGCACTAATGATGGGGCTCTCATGAAAACAGGAGTACTCTTGAAGATTATTTTCCCTGAGCAGCTTAATGTGAAAGTTACTCTGCAGGATCCATTTTTTTCAGCAAGGCTGTATGTAGGAATAAAAGCCCCAAAAGCCACAAGTGATAAATTGCAGGGGTGGTTAGCTAAAGTCTGGCAGAAGGTAGGGCTTGTGGCACCTTAGGGACAAAGAAACTCGTGCAAAGACTCATAAACTCACATAGGCAACAACCTACTTCATCAGATACTATGCTATATGCTGTGTCATAGCACACAGCCATAGGCAGCACTGCACCTTGTGTTGCCCCCAGACCCCTCCAACACCCTGCACCATCCCTTCTCCATCTCCAGCTCTAGGTCCCACTCCAGGCCCAAAGGCAGCATCTACCTTTGCAACAGTATACTTCTGGCTGCTACTCCTGCACCATGCACTGTCACTGCTGCTCTACCCTTCCCAGTGCCAGATCTATAGTCACTGCAGGAAAAGTAGGATGTGCAGAGGGAGGAGGGACAGGAGAATCAGGCACCGCCGCAACCTGTATTCTGGTGCCCCACCACCCCCACTTAGTACCTGGGGCTTATGCCCAGCTCATCCAGCTGTTGTCATACTACTGGTATAGCATCTGACAAAGCAGACTGTTGTTTACCTCTCCGAACCAGTTAGTCTCTACTGTACAACCCTGCCCTACCTTCTGTCTGAGGTGATAAACTAGAGTCTGATTAGGATGAAGAAATGTAGCCCAAGCATAAATGGGAAGAGGGGGCTTTTTGAAGAATCAGTCTGTCGCCCATTAGCAGAGCCACAGACAGTAATCTCTGAATTGTTCCTCATTTTTCTGAGCATGAAGTTAACTCAAGAAAAAAAAATCATAGACATTCGTTGCTCTACAGAGAGCCAGGACAAGGCCTGAGCTACACTTATATCCTCCAGTTAGCGCTTACACAGACTAACATTAGCTACTCCCTGGTCCTGGCCCCCTGAACACGGGTACATTTCAACCAAAGCAAGGAAGAACGCAAACTGAAACATTTCTGATACTGAACAAATTAGATGCCTCAAGTACACCACCACTGATGACAATGAGAGTCTTATCTTAGAACTGTGCTGCCAATAATTTTACAAAAGGATCCCACACAGATCACTTCTCCAGCCTATGAAGTGTCTTCTATTTTAGAGCTGGGCATGGTCACAGAGAAGAGGGAGGAAGAGATCAACATTTCTTTTCATCTGTTTCCTTCAGCTTAACAAAATCATGTTCTCATAATCATGGAAGCAATCGTGCTTTGCAAACACACATACAATGGATACTGGTGGTCAGTATTCATATGTCTTAGTGTAAACTGAAGTGAAGGGGAGATTATATGGAGTGGGTATTTGGGGAGGGAGAAAATGTTTTGAAAATACCTACAGCTCACTGCAATCTCTTCTAACCATTTGCTTCAACCAAGTATTTTTATCAGCCCCAGGGGTAAAGTATTTGGTAACAACGAGAAAGAGGGTGACACTGATAGGACTGTGAAAAACATCACAATCTTCCCTTCAATTTGGGGCGATAAGTTTAACAAAGGTGTATTAAGACCTTCCTCAAGCCTGTTGGAAGCCCCATCTGCTGTGGTGGAAAATGTATCACAAGCAAGAAACAGCTGCTTTTTTACCTTTTTGCTGTGCATGCAGGTTATGGGAGATTCACTGTGCTGTCTTTCTACCATAACAAGAAAGACAAGTTTCCCCGTCTCTGCATATGTCAAAAATGGACTTTTTCTGCCACTACTGTACATGGAAATGTAATATTTCTGTTTGCAATTCCAATTTCACAGCTGAGCAGGATCTGCAGAGATGGAGAATTCTAATAGAATTGCAGAAACATTTAATGCAATGACTGGCAGATGGGGAAAGGGTTTGTGGCAGCTCCATTTTTCTGATTATGTTAACAAAACATGGCATGTGCTTTTCTAATGCAAAGACAACAGTTTCATTTACAATTTAAATCTGATGACTGAAACGCTGATTAGATGACTTTTTTGGAGGCTGTTTACCACCTGAATGGTCTAATAATATAGAAATTTTTCTTCCTTCAAATTAACGTTCCAGACTCAGAGTTTAATGAAGTTACACGGGGCAATTTAAAAAATTGTCTGAGTGCAACAACACAATTTTAGTAAATTATTTATACATACTTGATTCTGCAATTAGAAAACAATGGACTATTTTAATCCATATTAGGAAGTTCTTCAAATAAGAAATAGGCACTGCACACAGTGCACAGCGTGAAAAGACTGAGTGAATTGAACTGATGGAAGAGATGAAGGAGCTTACATGATGTGAACTATGCAGGCAGATGTGTAGTAAACTCTCCACATGTGTAGTAAACTTTCTAAAATCTGGTTTAGGGGTTTTCAAGTGTCTATGTGAAATCAAGTTTGAAGCCTGAAAATTGCAATGGGAATTACTTAACTAGTTACTACCCTCCCCTTTATAATATCAGAGGTTCTGGTTTGAATGAATCTATTTTTTCCACCTGATTGAACCTAGCTATAAGGCCTTAAGTAGAGGTTGAATTGGATAAGTTTATGCCCATTTACATGGGTTGTCTGGTTTTGTGGAATCAGAGGTTGATTCAAATGTCCTCTTTAATTCCAACATGGAATTTTGACCTCAGTGAAACAGATTTCTCCTCCTAAAACTGGACTTCGATTATTGAGTTGAGATATTAAATAACAGTGAGACAGTTTCCTGTAACTAAAGGAATTACAGAAGGTGATAATGCACTGCCTGACAGTCAGACAGACATAGGAACGAGGAGAAAAAAAATTGTGGTTTTTTTTCCTGGGGTTTCTCCAGTTTAATCAGAGCTCATTTATAATGCAAGTTGAGGAACTAAATGAAAATTACTTCTGCTGATTTCAGTTGACCTCTGATGATCCTCAATCAATTAAAGGCACAAAGGAGTTACCATGGGATGTTTGCTATACGATTTATTCCTACAAATTATCCTTGGGCTTCAAAATTACAAAAAAAGGAAGTTTGTGGTGCTGAAAGCCCCCCTGACATCATTCTTCCCAGAAATCAGAGTCTCTGTACCTCCCACTTCCTAATAACAAGGTTTTAACTCCTCTCCACTGCTATAGACCTAGTTAGAAACTAGGATCACAATCCCACACCACTAATAGCCTTTCTGAAAGGCAATGGAGACCAAGCTCACCTCTCATACACAAGGGTCATTTTTTCAAGATAGGTTCAGACACACTGAAAACTAGGGAAACTGGTCCTGCTTTTGCTACCAATTCTGTTCTAATCCTGTTGTTACACAGAACACTTTGGCCTCTAGGACCATTACCCCTACAGAAAAGTCACATTAAAATTATATACAATGTAGTTACCAAGAAAACAGCCTCCCAAAAAGAACTGGCCCTAGGCACCATTCTTTGACAGTATAACAGCAGTTAATAGGAACCAATTTGTCCAGACTGAGATTGTCTCACCTTCTCTCACAAACCTAACCCTATGTCCTTCCTATAGTAACTATTCCAGTTTGCCAAAGGAATACTCTGGAATCCCTGGGTAGTGAGCATCTTCTGCTCCTCTTGCTTCTTCTCCCCAGTTTGTCCCTATCCAAACTGTCAGGGAACCCATTGCTTCTCTACAGTAATCATAACTCCCTTTCTATGCTGGTCTCCCCTCATTTCAGAGCAGTGCCATCTCTTGTCTTCCCTGTCACCAATGTGTAGCAGACAAGACCATTTCTGGTGACACTTGGATTCTTCTCCCTGCACAAGTATACTAAGCCTTCTCCTTTCTCTTTTCCATAACTTTAACCAGAACAATGACTACCAAAATATGGCAACTTCTAATTCAACAAGCCTACTCCCAATAAAGGAAACTGAGAGGTGTATAGCAGCCAATTTATGCCAACAGATGAGGATGTCAGTTGTCATAGAGCTTGCACCAAGTGACAACAAAGGAGTTTTACATACTGAGGAAGTTAGCCCCCAGACAGGGACAACCCCAGGTCAACAGAACCAGTTCTAGATCCTCACATATATGAAGCCCACATGTAGTACATAGGTTGAGCTTCTGAGTTGTTATGGCTCATGTATTTTGACATCCTAGTTATTCCTTGATGGTGGGGAGCTACCAATTCAAAATGATATAGGGTTGCTCCAAAATGCAACAAGTTCCCATTGGGCCCCCAACAGCCTCAAGATGAGGGAATCACATTGCCTCTACCCTCAGGCCCAGTTCTGTGCTCAGCCCCAATGTGGAGGCAAATTTCTTACTGTACATTTTCAAGTCTCATCGCCTTACTGATTCCAACATTTTTTTTAACTCCCATTAACCATGAGAAGTCAACACCACACTAGGAACCTAGGATAGAGTCTAATCTGGCTTATGTGTCTTCAGAAAAATAAGGGCACAGAAATGGTCACGGCAGAATCCCTATGACTTGCAAGGATGTCTGCAAGAGAATGACCCAGGTGAGATCTCAGAGCCCATATACAACATTAGCAGTTACCAAAAAAGGCCTTCTGACTTGTGAACCAAACAAATCTGATCAGATAAATCACTAACAGGGAATAAATATGGGACCTTAGGATGCCATTTTCAAGTCATTTTTTAGAGTACAACTTCACCTTAAAGTGACATCTGGATCACATATGTCAAGTGTTATTTTGAGCAGGGTTTCAGAGCAAGTTAACAGCTGATAAGTTAAGGTCTCCCAACATGCTTTACAAGTCAAGTTACATACCAGCAACACAGCAACTGTGCAGGTAAATGCAATAGTTTACACCTAGCTGGGGTATCAGAGCCCATTTTATTGAGAGAGGGAATGTTTATGGTGACTTTCATAACCAAGAGGCAGAATTCACATGCATTAAACATAAAGAGGATTCTTCCTTGAAGCTGCCCCCCACCAATGGGGACATATTTTACTATACTGCCCAAACTAATAAGCTTAGTGTAGTATGTAGCGTTACCAGATATGATCTCTGTTGTAAGTCTTAGCCTTGACTATACAATGACGGGAAAACTATTTAAAACAGGACATGAACAAACCAGGAGGATGAGAGAGAAAGGAGATTACTGAGAGTCCAATGAGGGAAGCTAAGGCACTAAGAACCTGTTCTCCCTTGGTATATGATTTTTAATATTTCAGAAATCACCACTTCACACCACCTCAGATCAAATAAAAAATGACCAAAGTTATTTTTTTCCCAGATTCTCCATCCTTTCTTTACCTTGCTGTTTTCTTTTCCCTAACTGATGTCACTCTGCCCTTTCAAGGCTGGGAATGCCGCAGGAGGGTTTTTTTTCAATTAGATCTCCAACTTCGTCTGGCAGATTCCAGAGGTTGTAGATCCCTCTGAGCATTTCCATACATATTTTAGCTGAACTGGATCTTTTGAAGTTACCCAACCACTGGCTATGAATTGGCACAGGACTGGAACCACCACCTGCTGGCTCCAAGGATGAAATGCTACCAATTGAGTCATAAATTGCCCTGTCATCTTTATCCCATTTCTTCCAAATAAAGGTTGAAATAGCTACCTTGTTTCTGAACCTGATGTCTTTTGAGAGGTATAACTTCATTATATACTATCTACGCTACTCATCAGTCTTAGTTGCAGGATGCGATTAGCAAAGTCTGCAACTGTGCCTGCCTAGTTGTACATTTTTTGCAGCATTCACCCTGAAGCAGCATCTAAAAATGAGTTTTCACTATCTATCTCAGGAGAATTTTATGGGGGAAGGGGGTTAGTTTGTATAATTCTGAAATGCATTGTGTTCAGCTTATGCAAAGTTCACCCTGACAGTCGGCTGTTAAGGATCAAAGCTTCATATGGCACATTGAAAGGTCAAAGCATGCATTAAATTGTGCATTGAAAAAAAATCAAAGCTTTTTAATTTGCAGGCTAGGGCTCATAAATTCATATAGTGGGAGTAGGGTCAGAAGAAAGCTTTTTTCCCTCCTTAATTCTGTTAGCACTGCAAGCCAGTCCTTTCCAGAGCAGTGCTTCCTACTATTGCTGTAATAAGGAATCAGTGGTATTTCTCCTCATAATTTACAGATCCCAAGAACTAAGTGCCTGAGAATCAGGACTCTTGGGTTCTATTCTTTGTCATGACACTGACAGGCTGTGTGACCTTGGGAAAGTCAGATTGATGCATCTAAAATCTTAACTTTAGCCTCTCAGACTGTCAGGCGACTCCTAGAAGAAAAGAGAACATACTTCTTTGCCTCATGTGAGGTTATCAAAGCTGAGTTAAATAAACCATTTTTTGTATCTTCTGACATCTTTAGATCTCTTGGGGCATTCTTTAGAAACGGGGGGCCCTATTCTGATTCCATTCACTCCATTCCCAATAAGGAGTAAGTCCACTGAAGTTCATGGAGATAAATCATAAAAACCAACAGAACAGCATCAACATCTTCCTGTGAATTTATCTTCCTTTCGAGTATCTATTTTAAATTTGTGATGAGTTTAGTTTTCACCAATGTCAAGGGCCTGGTGGCACTGGTTAGGAACAAGAATAGGTGATCAGACATGTTCAGTCTTCTTCGCCTACAGTAATTCCAATGACCTTTGCCATCCCCAAATTGCCTCGATCTAGTTAGTCCACATAATTGTGAAATTGCACTCCAGTTCTGCCCTAAATCAGCCCCTGATGTTCCAGTATGTCTTCCGCTTCTTGACCAAGCAGCATTGCCTCAAACCTTCAGCAACCTACAATCCTCCTCTGAAGTTGCTGTAGAATTTCTATTAAAAAAATTGTGCCGGTTTTGACCCACCTTCTGCTAAAGAGACTCAAACTAGTTGTGATTATGGTCACAGTCAGGGCCATACAACCTGAATTTATCCACAGCCTAATTTTTCTCCAGAAGCAGGGGACAAGTATTGTGCCTTCCCTGCATGACTGTCCCTGTTGAACCCCTTCTCCAGGTGAAGTAGATCTGAGCCCACAGCTCAGTATTTGCCTATCTTTCTGGGCTCATAAGCCTACTTCTGGAGCAAGACTGACTTATATAATTTAATTTCCCAGAGGCCTGTGACCCCACCTGTAAGCACTATAAATCGCTTTGGGGGCATTACCCTTAGCTCCGTAACTGCTGTAACCACTCCTCACTAACACCTTCATGGATCACATCTGGCATTTCTGTCAAGCGAAAGATTTCTGTTTGCTATGATGCCAGCTATGTTTACTTGATATAATGTGAGGGGAGATCTCCTGTCTGCTCTAAAAGGGCTTTGAGGTTTACAAGAACATTGATTCATGCTTGCCAAAAGTTTTCTTGCACTATCTGAGGCTCAGATATAAGTTCACCTTATTATCCCCTTTGAAGTTGTTCACAGTCTCTTGGGAGAGAATGGTTCATTACCGTATTTGCACGTTAGTTGTCAGATAGCACAGTAATGACTTTCTCAAGATTTACAGCACTATTTTCAGCAGACGGAAAGATTCCAGCTAACACAATAAGACGCAGCAAGACTTCACTGAGTGACAAAAAGACACAACAAAATATTACCCCTCTGTACTCCAGCTACGTGAGAAGGCAAAGAAGCACTAATATGAAGGGGGGGTATGTAGGTTAGAGACTGAAACGAGATGTTAGAACCATGCTTCTAATTTCTGTAATATAAATGTCCCCACTCAAGAATCTCAACTAATCAGAGCACACATGCAAAAAAGCTGCAACAAAATTCTCTGAATAAATTAAAAATCCACAAGACTGCAATATAAAAGAGTTATCAAAGCAAGCTCCTCAGAAGCTGTCAGTTCTGAGAATAATGCCTACACATCTTCACAGCAGCCTCCTAATCTCCATAAGTTGTTTGCCAGAGCTGTGCTGAGGCAACCTGTCATCCCCAGCCAACTCTTGCCCCACTTCTAAAGCACAGAGCAATAAACACTTATTGAGAAGCTGAAGCCAGCAGGCTATCTCAGGCCTGGGTTGCTCTGTCAGAAAACAGAAAGGCCCTCGCTAATCTTTTCTTTTGTCAGCTCTCTATTTTATGGGATATAACGAAATATAGTGGGTAGTTAGCTCCATATAATGCCCAATGCCATAATAGCGGACCACCTGTCTGTCTGGGTAAACCATCCTCAGCCGCTGTGGTATGTGAGTGCTTGTTGGTTATAACAGATCACTGGGAATTAAGGTTCTTAGATCCTATTCTGGATTTTGCTGTAGAATTAAGAACTGCCCCCGAGCAAGTCACTTCACAAGTCTGTTCCTCCATTTCTCCAGCTGCAAAGAGGGATAAAAAGGCATTTGTAAGCAGCGATTACTAAGTTTTGAGAAACTTGTTTGAACAGTGATAGATATATTCAAGATATGATGACACAGGTCAATTACAATTATATCTGGACTCCAATTTATTGTACATTTAGATCCAGCTTCTCCAAAAATGTAAAAGTTTGAAGCTGTACAAAATTGTGTATCTACTTTCAAGGTCAGTGCATGGATAAATTGTGTGATAAGCAAAAAATAGATTGATGGCTGGATTAGAGAAAATGACAAGGTAAAAAGCAGATATAAGGATAATGGTAAAGATTTTTTATTCATTTAGCTCCTTTCATCCATGAAGATCCATATGTGCTAGGCAGCCTTTGCAAACAATTGATCTCTTCTCTTGCACACACTTGTTCTCAGTGGCAGAAGGAAGGCAAATTCTCCTCTCATTTCTCCATGACACACAAGGCACACAATTTGAGAGAATGGAAGTAGCATGTACTGCTTCTGTCCATACTATACAGTTCACAGATTAAGAACTTCAGCCTGTGAGCTTGACAAACCCAAATAGGTATGTGGATCAGTCAGATCTGCATGTACATTTTGTTGCTAAAATACTTCATCTCTCAATGACAATATAAGGACAGAATAAAAAACTGCCATCTGGCATGCTGAGAAATGCCAGCATTTCATCAAAGAATCATCATGGAATCATCACAGAAAAGTAAGACTGGAAAGGACCTCCACAGATCATCTGGAACAAATCAGTGCCAGGTGCAGGATCATCCCCATCTAAACTATCCTATACAAATCCATAAACTAACCTTTTCATAAAACTACCATCAACCCTGCCATAACACAAGACACAACACTCTAACTTGCCACAGGTAATGCCGGGAGACCACAGAAGCCAATGTCCTGCTTTGGCTTATCCCAGGTAGAAAGTCATGACCCCCACTACAGAGGAAGGCAAAACCCCCCACAGTCCATACCAATCTGACCATAGAGTAAAATTCCTTCCTGACCCCTAATATGATGATTGCTTTGACCCTGAGTGGAGGGTTTGGACTTCCTTGAATCAGAGAAGGGTTTCAAAGCTGAGCTGCTCTGAGTACTTTCTACTCCCCGATATCTATCAGAACATCTGTTACATTTGCTTCCAAAGTTATTGCAAGTTAATACAATACAACTTCATGCTGGCTTTCCTGGAAAAAATGTAGCAAAAAAAACCCAAGAGAGTTTTTAGGAATTTTAACACTTACATCATTCTCTATCACTGTAAATTAAATGGTTTAAACATGTTCGGTCATACATTTTATTGAAACCAATATACTTCTTACAGCATATAAATTAAATATGACAATAAATTTGTGTAGACTAAGGACTCAATGCCCATCTGGAATCTCAAGGATGCCTCTCACTCCAAATGTGCAAGCCCAAGAGAATCCTTTTTTCTTGCTGGCAATATAGGGTCAATGATATACAATTGAACAGTTCTGAACATACGCAGCATACAAACACAAATCAGTTCATCCTATATATTTATTTAATATACTAATCTCATCCTCAGCCCAGTTTCTTGTGGGAAAGGTGTTCACTAAGGAAAACACAATGAAAAAAAATTGGTATTAATTTGTTCCATTGAGAGAAGTCACAGCAAACAGGCCAAGTACTAAAAAGACCATAGAGATTTTCACATTGTTAAAATAGGTCCCACCTGGGCAGATTTGAAATGTATTGATAGGGTAGTTGTAAAGAATGCTTGTGCTGTCTGTAACCCACCTTTCCTGTAGATAAAAAGGTGGCTTAGCTAGGTAGTTCTCAACCCTTTTAGACTCAAATCACCACTTAGAAAATGCAGGCTCTTAGCTTTCACTCATTTTTGTGACAGTAGAATAATAATAGGACTCAAAAAGACCACAACAGGTCAGAATGTTTTTTGACACTATGGATTCTTACTTGAGCTCTATGGATTTATCTTATGAATCATGTTTAGGTGGTTGCATGCAGGATGCCATGGGGCCCTGGTTGAGAATTTCTAGCTTAGACCTTCAGAGTTGCCCACCTTTCCATAGCCTGAAGCTCACTAGGGCTGAAACTGGACAACTGGTTTGATTCACATCAGAGCTTTTCACTTCATCAAGATTCATCAAGCCTAGACCTTACATTAAGTCCCCATTAATTATGTGAATTAACATTTTGCCTCAGAACAATTGCAGCTAATCCAACTTAATTGCAATTTAAGCATAGTGTGTAAATGGCTGGGCCATGCCTGCTTGGATATAAACCATATCCTGGCCAATCAAGACTGCTTCAGACTGGGTTGTCTGTTTTTAGCTCTAGAAATACAGTGCAATCAAAATCAAAAACACTGTGTGTTCATGAACGTTTAAGATATAGAAACAGAGAATTCAGGTCCTAATAACCAGATGTATTTCATTAGCTACTTAGGAATTTTGAAAGACCTTTAAGGGCAGTAGTTATTTAGAAAAGCTTTCAAAGGCCCATCCTGCTTTTAAGGTAATAATATAAGGAGATTTTGTATTAAGAAAAACTCTAGAGCCACAGATTTAGGTCAGGATATGGTATTAATAAGCATTCCTCTGATCATTATCAGACTATAGTGCTGCTCAATTATACGTGCTTAACTTAGAAGTAGGATTTTTTTTTCTTCTATCTAGTAGATGAAATAAAATACATTTTCATCATTGTGGTCTTAAGAATAATGTAAACAGTGGCCAATTACAATGAAGAAATTACCACATCATTTTGATTCAATAAATAACTGTATCCTGGGTCAGAACTGAGTATCCCTGGATTCTGACATCCGAGTCAATCCCATTTCACCATAACAAACACTAATTAGATACCAAGTGATTTTTTACAAACCACTTACTCTGATTCAGCTGTAGCTACAGGAGGTGGACTCAAAACTGCTCACACGTTTGTAATTATGTTTCTCCTTAGTGACTGGAAAACCTGCAAAGTGGATAAAAGTTGTAATAATATGACTAGCTGATGGAGTTTTGCACTTAGTTCCATCTTCCTACCCGTTCATTCCACTCCATAGTATCTGAAACCACATGGCGAATGAAGGCTTGCATTTCTGCAAAGGAATTATTCCAACTTTTGTGCTACACAAAGATATGCAGTCTGCATAAAGGTTGCCACAGAATTTTAAAACTTCAAAACAATGATATTAAGCTGCCTATAAGAAAGGCCAAACTCTTCTGGGACAAAAAAAATGTACAAAGCTAATAAGGAGAGACCTCCATGCCCCTTATGTCTCAATACAGTAAACACACCCTTAAATTATAGGCTTTTTAGTACTTCTTGGTACAGCATGTCCATGTGCAATTTTTCCTTTGCAGCCCGGTGTCACTCCTTTTAAAATAACAGTTTGAAACTGTTACCTGAAATTGTTCAACTTTCCAGAAATGCAAAGATATAGTTTCTGCTGTTTCTCCTACTCCTGCCCCTACCACAGGCCCTCCTGAACCAGCTTCACTATCCCCATTTCAGTAAACATTACAGAAACAAATTTAACAATGGTGGTACCATGAGCTGGGCTCCATAAATTTGCATGCAGTAGGAAATAAATTAGAAGGCGGGGGGAGTACAGTTATAGGCATTATATTGGCAATTATATTGTCGCACTGTTCCTTTTCTAAAGAAAGTAAAGTTACTCTAAATTACAGTTAGCTATAATTAGAATTACTAAAATTATTCTAAAGCAATAGCTATAGGGCATCTCTAACAATAGGCAAAATTCAGCCCTCAGATGGGTGGAGTTTCCCCTTCCTGCTCCAGGACTGAATTTGGCCCACACAGCATACTTGCCTATTACTTTGCACTAAATCAAATATATTATGACTTAACACCTGCATATAAAAAATGAATGATGTCTTTTGACTTTTTGTTAATGCACATACTTCCTATGCTAGCAAAGGAAAAAGAAACCCAATGTTCCTTCCAAGACTTGTTTATGGCTCTTTAGCTCCACTTTCTGGTGGTGATTTAAATTTTATAAAGAAATATAAAACAATTTATTTTCATAGCTAAATAAGATGTCACTGTTATGTACCAAAACACAGATGGTATTGAAGTCTCCTGGGTTGGTGGAAGCAAGTGGCAGATATGTTCAATACAATCCTGGTGTCACTGAAGTAAATGGAAATTTTTCATTGACTTTCACTGTGGCCAGGATTTCACTCACTGTATCTTTTTCAGGTGGTACTGAGCTGAGGAGTTACTTCCAGAACCAGATTTTTAATGTTCAAAACTTCTGGGATGTACCAAGCTGGCATTTTCAATTTCTATGTTATAGAGAAAGGCTTATTGTAAAGTTCTGATTTTCCTCAAAGATCCCTGGGTTTTTCTTTTTGTTTGGCTAAGGGTTTTTTCAAGGAAAAAGAAGGGGGTTCATCTTGTTGCCAAGCATCTCTGTTGTCTGTCTTCTGTCCTTACTTTACAGAGGGTTCATGTGAGCCACTGAATGATTCATACACAAGGGCGCATCTACATGTGATGCTGCCTACACGTGATGCTGCCATAGTGATATGCTACAGTGATGTAGCATCCATGGGTGTCTACACATGACCAGCAGCTACTTCACCATAGTGGTGTGCTCCCCCATTATAGTGCACTGTTATGGCAAACTAACTGCTAAAAATACCTCTGCCATGCATATGGCACAGTACAAGCAGTTAGTGTGCCATGTCTTTGTACTTCCTTTTGGAAGTACTAAAGCATGGTATCCCTTTTTGGAAGTACTATATCATGGCACAGTAACAACATCACCATAGGGCAATGTGTAGACACGCCCAAGAAATCATTTTTCTAATTAGTTTCACCTTTCATTTCCCCCATTCATACAAAAATCTTGATCAAGTTGTATGGTGCATTCGAAAGGATTCTGCTGTGGAAAACAGAGAAGTTTCACTTGCCATCTGGACTCCACAGAAGATGCTCAGATAGTATGATGATGAGTATGATATATGACTAGTCAGGCAGGCAGGCAGACAGATAGAAATGTGAGAACTCAGAACAACCTGGAGACCAGCAGCACTCACTGTAGAAGCTTCATCAGGAAGCTGGCAGACCCTTAAAGCAGGGTTTCTCAATGAAGGTCCTATAGGTGGGACTCAGATCACAGTGGCAAAATCAGAAGTGCCATGGCAGGACTTCTGGTTTTGCTTTTTGTGCTTCGATCAGCCATTGCCCCCACCCCCCTTGACTGGCCTCTGAGGGACCCCTTCCTCCCCCCATTCCTGCTCACTCACACACTGGTGGGACCAGGATTTTTTGACCTTACATAGGTGGGATGTAAGGTGCAAAACACTGAGAACCACTGCCTTAAAGGATCACTGAAAGCATTGGAAGCATAGTAGAAATCACACAGTCCTACCTACCTACAGACCCTAACATCATTACTGGCAATAGAGGCAAGAGATGATGAAAATCACCTGCTCCATCAACTGCTAACTGAAAACCCAAATAGGTGGAGGTTTAAGAGGCTGAAAAATTGTAAACCATTTATACATGAAGCCCACAAGCTTCTGGAAGAGACTGGAGATTCTGAATCAAACCTACGGGCAGCAACAGAGTGGGCCAACCACTGGGAAAGATCAGACCCATTCCTACAGCATCTAATGCCAATACCAAATGAATACCCCATTGGGCACAACCTTAACAGTAAAGCATGGGTCAAGTTGAAAACAATGAGATCTGGATATGGACACTTTAAAGCAGCACTTCACAAGATAAACATCTTGGACATCCCCACGCATGAATGTGGTGTCCAACAAACAGTACTAGCGCTAAATCAAAAGGTGCAGTCTTTACAAATGCCTAGACAGGGCACACGGAATTCATACATTGAGTGGCTTATGGATTTGGAAGTTGATATTTGATCCCATATAAAAGAGAGAGCGAGTCCTACCTAATGGACTTTTTTGTACTGGTGACCTTCTGCTGAAGCTGATCTCATCTGAGCCAGAATTGAGCCTTGATCCATAAACTTCCAAGTGTTTCACAAAGCTGGACATATAAGAGCTGCCTTATTCCAGAACTCATCAAAAAAGAAAGTCAAAAGTCTGTCTAAGTCTAGCTAGTTCATCAGTTGCTTGCGATTAAAGCACACCATACTCTGGGGCTAACAGCCCATAGGAGAAGGATGTGTGCAGTATCATAGCCAGCCATCTTTGCTTTCTCATACAAAACAACCACATACCCTTTTACAACTGGAGCTGCCTTTAGCGCAGGCCTAGATTAAGGCTTGAACTTACAATTTCAAACCTTAATCAACATGCCTTAACAACTCAAACACCACAGTACTAGAGAGAATGACTTGGTATCCCCTATCCTCAATGATGCAACTAGCAAAGTCATGTGAAATAATATATTTTAAAATGTCTTAAAAGAGAAAGCATAGAGAGATGCATACAACTTAGTGCATGTGAGTTCTCCACTCCATAACCCCTTGTCTTCCACGTTTCACCTATTTCCAGGCTTTGCTTTCTATGGCTTATGTTATGTTATATCTAAAACAGATGATAAGCGCTGTTTTCCTATATGCTTTTTTGTGGTTCTGTATAAAGAATAATACTGTTATAGATTTAGAAAATTTACACTTAAGAAGTTATGCTCTTTGCCTCAGGTCTCTCTACTAGGAAGAGACAGACTTGGGAATGGTACTTTTGAAAAGATTTGATTCTCTTTGGAAACAGACTATTCTATAATTCCTAGGAGAGATATGGAGCTAAGGAAAACTAGAGTTTTATTTTCTTTTCTGTTTTCTGAACCATCTTTATGTTCAGGCTATATAGATGGACATCAGATTTTAAAAAATGCCTGGGATCCTCCAAATGACAGACAAAATATGTAAACTGTTCAATTCAAGATTTATTAGCTGTTTGCAGCAAATTTTAATGTGACAGATAAATCATCTAAGACTAAAAAGGAAAACAATGAAAAAGTATTTTATACCCAGTTTCAGAAGGGATCTTGTGTGGCATAATTGCAGTGAGGCAATGAAAGGATTTGTTTCACCGTTGGGTTATGATTCTGCCAACAATTGTAAAGGCCTCATTTTAGAAAGCTTAAGAATACAAAGCACTGAGATTTATCAGGTGCAATCTCCACAGGCAGTTTTTCATAGTAGAGCAGTTTATGCGGTATATAATATTTTAATGAATTTTGAAAAAATAGTCTTCTGCATGATTAGTGACGTGTATTTGCATAAAGGCTTCAGCACAAAACAGTTGTCCAGTTAGCCCCACACCAGGTTTACATTCACGTTTCTCTTGTTAAATCCCAAACAAAAATTCTGTAAAATGCATGTGTGCAAATACAGTCCACTCTGAAAAAGAGCCAGGGCATAGATCCTTGTCCACAGCATTTAAGCAATTACCTCAGTCCTGGGGTTTCAATGTACAGTCTCTCTCTCTGTGACAGTATTTCCTACGCATTCTCGATTGCCAAGATTCTACTTTTTAACAATGAAAGGAGCCACCTAATGTCAGGTAACTGCTTTGATTTCTCCACACACTTAAAACAATAGCTTCTCATGTCCCCTTTTGTTTCAGACATCTAAGCACCACCTGTCTCTGCTGTTCCAAAGGGCCTGGATGACAGCAGAGCATCCTTTTACATGCTTAAAAGCTTTGAGGACTACAGGCACTGGTCACTTAGATCTGAAGGTATATATAGGCATTACACTTAGATCAACATAACCAAGTTAAGTCAATCTAAATGCCCAATCATACAGGTGTGCAGACAGCTTAAATCACAAAAATGGTGCATTTGGTTTAAATTGGCTCACTTGAGTAGATGAACTAACTTAGATTGAGATTAGGTCAACCCAATCTCCTGACCATCTGGGCTAGCAGCAGACATTCAAAAAGCCTGAGCCTAAACTGATTCAATCTTTGCAGGTTAGTCTAATCTGCCTAAGTTGAACCAATTTGCAAGTGTACAGACATTCCCTCTGGACTGAGGAAATGCAGGCACATGCCTACAGTGGCTCAGGGGGCACTACAGCAGCCCTCACTTCCCTTCCACAGTGCTGAGCTGTGGGGAGGGATGGCCACGCCCCAGCAAGATACTCTGATTAGGGAGGGGTTTAAACCCCCAGCCTGCCTGCACAGTCCTAGGCTTTTCCCTGCTCACTGCTCAAGGGACAGAAGTGTTGCCAGCTCCCAGCCCCCAGCTAGTACTCCGAGGCACATGTGGGGTGTGCAGTTGATGCATCTGCTGATGATACTGAGCTTTTCAATCTCCTTCTCCTTGCTTCTTCATAGTGTCTTCAGAAAACCTGACAGGCAAGGAAGCCAGCAGGTAGCTGGTAACACAGCATTTAGCAGCCCATCAAGAAAACAAAAGCCTTTCTCATTAGTTCAAGATCCTCTTAAACAGCTTTTTCCAAGGAAGGAACAGAAGGACGTTACCAGCTGACCTGTTGATTAGTAGGGCTGTATGAAATTTTGCCAGCAGTTTCTTTTCAATGCTGTTTTGACTTGTTTTGAGCTCAAAACAGCAAAATCAAAATGAAACAGAGAGCTTTGAAACAGCCTCGAAATGAAAAAAGTCAAGTAGAAATGTTTTGAAATCTTCAAAACATTTCAATTTTCAAAGCTCAAGCTGGACTTGCCTGCAGGGAAACAGAAACTAAAGTAAGGAAATGAAAGGGGAAAGGGAAAGGAGTGCTCTCAGTACTGACTGTATAGCTGGTCATCCTTCCCTGAAGTCCTTCCAATCCCAGTGTTCTGGGGGAAGGATGGAAACCCTGCATAAAAGGTATTGTTTGAACTGCCCTGCATGTGCCTTGGTGGAAGTTGAGTGAAAGCTCACCTTAACACACACACGGTGTCACCCACCCATGTCATTATTTTTGCCTGTCAGTAGCCAGAGGTGCAGGGCCCCAGAACTCAGACTCCCCCTGCACCTATCTCCTTGACATCTGGCAGGCTTCATGGCCTCAGCAGGGGCTAGCGTGCCTGCAGTTTTCATCCTGCTGCGCCTTAACACATACAGTGTCACCCATGTCACGAGTTTTGCTTGGCTGCAGCTTGAAGTGCAGTTTCCCCCAAACCCCTGCACCTATCTCCTTGAAACTTGGCAGGACTCATGCCATCAGAAAGAGATACCATTCCTGCAAGTTTCATCCAAATCAAGCCAGAAATGACAAAGTTATAGGCTGTTTCAAGCTTCCCCATTATAGCCTATGGGCAAAACATTGAAACAGCACTGAAACAGCAAAACGGTTTCAATGAAAAGAAATGGAACAGCAGTTTCAAATTGAACTGAAATTCAAAAGGAAACACTGTTCCATTGAAATGTCAAAACGCAGGTTGAAATGCAACAGTGCCGTTTCGCACAGCCCTATTGATCAGCTCCAAAAAGCCCTAAGCGGATATTGTCCTATCTGCCTCTGTCCTGTTCCAGTGAAACTGGAGACACACACACAGACATCTCTCAGCATTACTTACAGACTCATAGACTAGCTAGCATACCACATGCCTACGGTCTGTGGGGCTGGGGTCTGTGCCATGGGAGATGGGAGGCAGGGAAGGAGGGTCCCTGCTTGAGCAGTGAGTGGTAAGGGGGGAGGAGGAGGAGGAGGGGCAGGGGGAAGCCAAGCAGACCCTGCTGTGCCTGCAGTCTCCACCAGAGCTCTGGCCAGGGAGCAGAGGAGTGGGGCCAGCCCTGCTCTCTGGAGCAGACAGCACAGCCCAGCACAGCCCAGGGCTGCAAAGCATTTGGGCTGCTGGGGGTCTGTGGTTTAATTTAAACCAGGAAGGGGTCTGGAACAGACATTGCATAAACCAGTTTAACGCAACTCAGTTAAGTCTGATACTACATTCAACCAGGTTTACCTTAAACCAGTTTTAGACATTTTAAAACTGGTTTATGTGCACTGAACTTACGTTCTGTTACAAGTTTAAACCAATTTCTGATCACTTACACTGGTTTATGTGTAATGTCTGTCCCTAGTCCTGGGCACATTAGCAGCACAGCCCTGGGACTGGGAAAGCCAAGCTGCTTGCCCCATCCCAGGGCTGTGCTATTTTCACCCCTTTAAGCCTCCCAACCCTCCCTCCCTTCACGAACCAGGCAACTCCCACCTTGGACCTGCCAATCCTGCCTCCAATCCCACCAAACCCCCTCCCCATAGACCTGCTAACACGCCCCACCCCCATCCCAATCTCATATATCTCTGTCCCACCCCAAGTTTCTTACATTGATTTCCCCATGTAGCTCCTGCCACTGGTAAATGGCTGCATGTGCCATTCTTGGTCTATATTCATGCAGGTTAAAGCAAGCTGCGTGAACAGAGACCAAATGTGAGAATAGTATACACGCTCTGAAGTGGCATAAAATGAGGGACTCAGCTGCTGTTTCATTAATGGTGGTGGTGTGGAGGTTAGACGCTGTTTATCACACCTCTCTTTCTCTCTTCTGTACCTCTTCAAAATTTTACTATCCCTTATAACTCTAAAGCCCATAGGAAAGTTGTAAGATCGTTACACAAATGCTTCAAGCATCACCCATCACGTGAACACATCTGTATGCTTATTTGCGAGACTTTTGCTTCATATACAAATCCCTTCAAAACAAATACCCTTATGCCAGTATTTGTGGAAGATGACTGAATGCCATCTGAGTACCTTTAAATTCAGCTCACTTTGGATCATTTTTTGCTTTATTCTTCCAGCTCTAGATGAAACTTTTAGTTCAGGACTCAAAGGGTTAAGTGGAGGTTTACTTTTCAATGTTGTTTTAAGATGGTATTCATCTTTCATTTGAATGTCTGCATTCTGCTGATTATCACTGCTCATAAACAGAGTGTTGCTATTCTTCATGTGAATAAAGAAGTGTTTCATTTTTCCTCCACTCTCCCATAGCAAAAAACTATTATAACAGATGGATAATACACAGAGAGAAAAATAACTCTTAGAAGTGATTGGTTAAAGCCTGAAAGTGGATTTTTAGAATGCAAATAAAAATATACAGGCCAGCGGTGTCAAGGGCTTAAAAGGAAAGATCATCATAGTCTCTACTAAATGCATCAATGCTACTAAATTGCCTGTGATCCTAGAGAGCAAAACCTTACAAGAGTAATGTACGGTTTGCTGGGCAGTTCTAAAAGTCAGGTTCCTTTGAACACTGTCTTCCTTCTAGATAACATTGCTGTCTCCACCATCTGACATACAGTTTTTCAAATATTAAAGTAATTTTCTAGACAGCTTTGTGACTAAGCAAAGGATAGCCCTGGTATACATGTAAAAGATTTATAAGGAAAATTTAAAGAGTTATTAAAAGAAAATAAAAAACCAGAAAATGTCCTAGTGCTGTCCTCTGACAGCTGTGTCAGAGATTCAGAAAATAAAATGTACTATGTAACCTTATCCCAAATCCTAAAGGAGTAAAAGAAATGCTCTATTTCTTGATTGTATTATGGTTATTAAGGTTATTGTCTATGTGAGTAAAATTGCATGGCTTAGAGACTGAAAATAAGAGTTTCATCTCTAGGTAATTCAATCAAGAAATATCTGTAGTAAAGGGAAGTAATTGCTAGCTGATGGCTGCCTGATGGACCCCTGTGTGAAATGACTTGCTGGTTTTCAGTCCATTTAACCAATGGACAAATATCTACATCCCTCAAACTACCATTCTGGCAGCCAAAGTTGATCTGATGATTGAAAGTGAATTCCCCTTTCTTCCAGTAATCATTTCTTCCTGGTGAGGGAAAAGGCACAATTTTGAATCAATGTAAGGAAAAACTTCTATTGTTGCACATGCTTTATCTTTTCAGTGAGTATACAGAAGACTTCAATCTCCAGAGCTATTAATATGGCCCCTTTCACCAGTACTTAATTCCATTTTTGCTGAAATGATTTCAGCCTCCTTTATTCAGGAAATGGAAGCAGGACCCCAGAAAACACTATCATCATGTTTTTCATTTTCTAGCTACTGGCCAGTGGAAGATTTGGAGGTCAGAAGGTTAATGCACCGTGCATCACCTCTCCTAGTTTCTGTTGACAGTCCTGCTCCCATAGTTTGGAGGCATAGATTAGGCTTTGAATGCCACAGTTCTCTTAACCCCATTTTTTTTTTACCCAATTGGGGCCAACCTTTTTTGGCAAGCATGCCACAAATTAGCCCCGCATATTTCCCAAGTGCCACTCAGATCTTTTTCCTTTGCCTGATCTGCTGCTCTACATTCTGCTCCCTGTCTTGTGCTCCCTGTCTGATCTGCTGCTCTGCTTTCTGCTTTTGGCCTTATTTGCCACTGTGCTGCCTGTCCCCTCCTCAAACTGCCACATGCCACACACCAAGGCTGCTCATGCCACTTGTGGCACTCATGCTGCCAGTTGGTCACTCGTGTTTTAGACCATAAGTGATTTTTATTGTGTAATTTACTGAACAGTTTATATCCACCTCACTGTAGTAGGGTGGCATAAGATGGCCTCTACTCATCCATCATCAACCTCAGTGGATATCTGAGTTACAGATCTTGCGGTTCCCAAATTTACCAAACCTCTCACCCCTCCTGCCCCTATCAAGCATGCTCCTTCTCAGGCCCTGACCCCTCATTTCTCTCAAGCTGGAATCATACAGCTCCCCCACTCTGAACCTTAGGCTGCATGTCCCCACATTCAAACCAGTAGGTGTGACTGGGATTTGCTCCTACACACCTTCCTCTCTAGAGACATGACTCTTAACAGCAAGTGACTAATGAGCCTTTTTAAAACAAAATATATTGTTTGGTTAGAACCAAATGTTGTACAGAAAACAGACCTTAAGTAGACTCTACATGCATCTAGAGGTCGATCTATTTTTCATGTGGGATTCCTGGTAGGTTGAAGTTTTCCATAGATGTTGCCAACCCTGTGGGTCTCTTAATTCACAATCCGGTACACTCATCTTCCAGAGGATTGTCTTTAAATCCTTTTTAGTCATTTGAACAGACCCCTGCTCTGCAAAGTCTTTTTAATTGCTGCTTAGCAATGCTTTGATTTCCAAGTTCCAGCCAAGACAAAATTTCTGGAGACTAGGGAAGCATCTTCACTGCTCACAGCTCAGCTGTTGTCTTGTAATTGTCCTCCAAGTCTTTGTTGGAGGACTGCTTATCAAAAACCCCATGGTAATACCTTCTAAAGTGTTTCTCTAACATGCTACCTAGTCTATTCATGCAGGACAGCCCAATAACCCAACATATCTATGCAACAATTATCTCAGTGACTAGGTCACATTCATTATTTCTAATTTTTTTATAGATTGGTATTACTAGATTAGTATATTACAGAACTACTTCTGCTACAGTGAATATTGAGGAATGTAACTGTACTGTGAAAATTCATAAATTAGGCCTTTTCAGTGTTGTAGCCACATTTGCATTGAGACACACAAAAAACTCTACAACTTTTGAAAATGTTTGCAGAAGCACTTTGTCCAAGATCACAGAGTGAATCAGTGTTACAACTAGGATAATGACCAAGGTCTCCTGACTCCCAGTCCTGCATTCAGATCTGATTTATATAAAGCCAGTCATAAATAGCTACTGCTACAAACTGAACTGAAAAGCAGATGCGTGCCACTGACAAGAGAAAGATGGATGAGCTTGGGGAAAAGAAAATGAAAATAATCAAGTGCAATCTATTGTTTATATTTGGTTGGGGGGGGGGTTTCAGAAGGCATGTCTGCTAGCTGTTCACTTTTTTTTACAGGCTTTACAGGCAGTAAGTATCCTTAACTATTTACACAAACCTTTCCTCTATTTTGAGCCTGAAGGGAAAAAGTATATTAAAAATGACCTAAATATTAGACTTGCTGAAGGATTTTTACAATACCCAAGGACTAACCCAGCATTCCCTGCACAGCTAAGACTCCCACTGAGTTAAGCAGGAGGCAGCATTTTTTTAATTTTTTTTTAAACTTCACCAAGTTTTAATAAAGCAAGAGTCTACTATTTCAAAATCTAACATCATATAAATGTAAATTACACAGCAATCAGATGAACAAATTCATCATAAACACCCTCTTTACTGAAAAAGATGAAGGGAAAAACATTGCAGATAAAGAAAAGAATCTCATTATGCCACTGAAGAATTTTCTGACTATAACAGCATTTGACATTATCTGACTATGTATCTTATGGAAAACCACAGGAGTAAATACAGTATGTCCCATCAAAAATAAATCACTACTTAAAAATGTTGTAGGAAGGGCTCTGATCACATCTTCCAAAGATGCTGATTCTTGTTCAGCTAAGGGAACTATATGATGGGAATTCTGTGTACTCAGGAAATGCAGGATCTGGGCACTAGATATGGGGGCCAGATTACCTCGTCTTGTAGAAAATATAAAATGTGATGTTCCACTCAAAGTCTCCCCTACATCTCTCAGTTGATGAAGGGTGAGGTTTTCCCCCATCCTATAGAAGAAGCGGAGGAGCCCTGTAGATCCCTTGATCATTAAAGGCCCCCAAAATGTTCTAGGTATCTTTGTTCCATTGTGGATGCACCTCTTCTCCCTCCCTGTCCTTGTGTAGCTGGCTCTAGAATACCATGCAATGATGTGTAACAGAGGTGTAATAGTTCTCCAACTTGTCACTACATGTTGCTCAGGTAGCACAAAAGAGGCTGGAAGTATGCTTCAAGGGACCAGAGGGGAATTATACTGTGCCAGGCACGTTGTAAAGCCAATATAAACGGCCTCTTGCTGGCTGTCTCACGAATTCTGATTCAGAAGACTGTGCCAGAGTAAGAAAAGATACAAACCATAGTTCAAAGTGCTACAAGGATCCTGGACTTCTGGATGCTTTAATTTATGGTGGAGGTACACCAACCCCAGAGTTTGTCCAGAATACTTAGAGTATGAAAGCCTTGAGCTGCCCATCCTATGCTCCAAACTTCTGGAGGAGAAGAAATAATATCAACCATTATATTTTCCTGGGAATATCTGTAAGATGAAGGTTGGACAATATGGCTATGGGCAGACATTACACATAAACCAGTTTTAAGTGATCAGAGACTGGTTTAAATCTGTAACAGAACAGATGTTCAGTGCACATATACCAGTTTGAAAAAGGCTGAAACAAGTTTGAGATAAACCTGGTTGATATCAGACTTAACTGATTTGGCTCAAACCAGTTTATGTAATGTCTGTCCAAGAATCTTTGCTGGTTTAAGATAAACCAGTCACCCCCAGCAGCCCAGCATGCTCTCTGAGATAGGCAGGACTCTCTGCTCCACAGCAGGGCTGGCCCCTCCCCTCTGCTCCTTGGCAGAGACTTACAGTCACAGCAGCATTTGCCTGGCTTCTCTCTGCTAAGCAGGGATTATTCCCCCTCCCCTTTGTCTTACACAGACACCTCAGCATTAGCTAGCAGGCCACATGCTGGCTACAGTCCATGCTGTGGGAGAAGACCAAGGCAGACAGGCTTTTTAGAGATAATCAACAGATAACTTAATATCCTTCCTTGGTAAAGCTGTTTGCTCCTCACCCCGTCACCACTCCCTGCTAAGCTGGAATTCCCCCCTCCCCTCTGCCTTACAGAGAGATATCTATGTATTGGCTTGCAGATCACATGCTGGCTACAGTCTGTGCTGAATCAACAGGTAGAATCAACAGCTGGCTGGTAATATCCCTGTGTTGTTTTCTTAATGAGTTGATAAACACTGAGTTAGAGGGTGATAAACACTGTTATCAATTCCCTGCTGGGCTAATCAGAGTATCCTGCCATGCCCCCCTCAGCTCACTATTGTGCAAGGGAAGGGAGGATTGCTCTAGTGCCGCCCAGCTTCTAGCCTGAGCCATTGCAGGCATGTGTCTACACGTCTGTAATGTCTGTGCAGTTACAAAGTAGTTTAACCTAACCAGGTTAGACTAACCTGAAGAGATTGAATCAATTCAGGCTCAGGCTCTTTGAATGTCTACCCCTTGCCTATGTTTCTTGCCTATTTACTTCTACCACCTTACACTTCTCAGCCTTTCCATCTCTTCTAGCTCAAACCTTGAAATACCACTGAGGACATCTGTATCAAACCTGGATAATGACACAAGAACGGTTGAGTTCCTCTTGCCCAGGCAGGTAGGACCCTCAGAGGGCCCCCTCCATGCACACGTTCCAAGAGGACAGCCTGTCTCAAGGCAGAGAGGTAAGCCACTAGAATCTGATTCAATTTAGTTGTTGTTCTGTATTTTATTGCATTATTTTATAATAGCTGAACAAACAGCTGATACATTGATTCTGAAAAAAGTCTCAGAACAGTGCAAGCTTGAGACCAGATAATCAGAGCCCTGAGCCACACCAGCTGTGACCAAAAGAAAACCTTTTCCCTTAGACCAAATATTTCATAAAAAAGGAGAAAATAGCTCATTCACAAAACTCTACAGGCTGAGAAGATAAATCATGAAGAAGCCCAGCGGCCCTGTCAATTTAACATGAAAACCCAGGATGGCAGAAAGGTCAACTTTGAGGTATTCCATGAGAAGAACAAAGGTTAATGACACTGAAAAGGCCTAGGTCTGAAGTGGTTTAAATTTAATGTTGGAACTATTTTGAGCCTTCATTAATAAGTAATCCACAGCCCAAATTATCTTGCCAGCTCTTTTTTTTCTTTGAGTTTTTGTTTTGCAAGCAATTTTACGCTGAAAGCTGCAAGTAAGAAAGAGATATTCAAAGGTATATGTCCAAGATAAAGCGCATCAATATAGAAACCTCTGAGTCATTACTTGTGTTGCTCCTAGCACCTTCAAGTGTTAAAAATAAGAAAAAAAGATTCATAGATGCTTAATTACTTCTGTCCAGAAAAGAGGAATATATGACCCTGTGATATTTTTCTTATTTTCCTACTGGCCCTTTAGGCACCCTCCATGGATGTCTCAGCCTACATGTATTTGGAAAAGCAGGGACGAAAGACATGTTACTCTGCAGCAATATCCTCTTATCATCCCTGTGGAGGTCTGATACAAGATGGTCCTGACTAAGTCTGCAGTATGTTTCTTAGTGTGGGCCACTACATCTCTACTTTCCCAAGCAAAGTAAGATTCTATGGGAACACAGTTGCTACATAAACTGTTATGATCTGGGGACAGAAAGCGAGAGCAAAGGGATTAAGGGCAAGATTTTTAGAAGTGTTCATTTACCCCATTCCTATTGAAACTTAAAGCTCAAAGCCTCAAAGGTAGTTAGGCATCTGAACACCCATAAGGATTCAAGCCAGAGGCTCTTCCCTGGAGGGTAGCCATCACCCCTGTTGATCTCCTGAGATCTACCTGCTTAGAGGCGTGAATCCCTGGCCAGTTTCATCTCTTCTGGGACAGTTCCTACTGAGTAGGAAGTGCTGCCTCTGCTGCAGGTTTTTCATATGTAGAGGACTCTCTAGCCTTCATTTAGTTACAATTTTGAAAGAATTAAAAAAAACCACCCAAAAGCTTACTAATAAATTTATAAGTGCATTGTAAAAAAAATGGCCTATTAGAAGTAAAACACCTGGATTAAAAACGCATCTCAAGCTTCTACCTACAGTGATTAGCTTCTAAATAAATATTGCCTGAAATGTATTTGAAGACACCATTTGCAATTTACATCTGATTTACTTTCCAATTAAACAGCACTTACAAAAATACTAATAATAAAATGCATGTAAAACCATTCAAGTTCAAATACCCAGAGTAATACTCATCTTCGCATCTCCTGCTTATGTCTAGAGTACTAATAATAGCCTCGGATTTTAACATGAAATATCATATGTAATGGAGGAAAAAAACACCATATTAATGGGACCTTAACAAATTAGTTTAGGACCAGTGTTTAGGTTCTTTAAAAGCATGAAGAGCTGAGGAGAGAAATAAACTCTAGTTGGTAATATTGTGACTAGGAATTATGGGCCAACCCCTATTACAAAATGTGATGCTGGATCTTTAAAGTTCATATTCAGCAGACAAAACCTCAGTTTTAAGGTATTATCTTGAAACCTTATGCAGCATCCTGTGTAAAGATGTAACTTTCTTTTACCTATCGAACTGAAGTAAGGTTGAAAGATTGAAATGACCTTTCTGTGTTTTAAACTTCTTGTGCTAGAAAACTATAATAGGTACCTATCTATACTATACCCTGAAGCTTTTCATTCCACTTCATAAAAGTTTCATATAGATCCTTATTGATATTTATATTCATCAAACAGAAAAGGTCTCTTGTGTATATGTATGTCTTTCAGAACCCCTTTCCTGATTAATATTGTGAATCTGGTCCATGAGAGAGCTGGACAGATACCACAAAAACGTATTTCTGAAAACACTGAATAAAATCATGAATCCCATTGCACAGAATTTGCAATCCATTTGTATAAACGTTTTTAAACCCAATTTTTGTTAAAAAAAGCATTTCCAAGTGAAAAAAGTCATAAATACTCAGATAAATGTGTACGTGCACTGGAAATATTTTTATGACCACCTTGGAGTCATTTTTTGGGTTTGTGAGAATTACAACCAGAAAGCATGCAATTAAGAATCACTAAAAGCCACCAGGCTGTATATGTTCAAATATACTGGATTTTTTAATAAGGAACAAAGCAGCTCAGCTGACTGAATACCAAAATGACTTTTGTGAACATTAGGGTTAGAGTTTGATTCAGGTGTGTTCAGCTTCTGTAGCTTTCATGAATGAATGAAGCCTTGGAGGCAAACTGGATGGTTCAACTAACCATACTTATTGTAATTAACTAGTCAGCCCACTGGTGGGTCTTATGCTTTGTTCATCCAATCAGTGAATAGCAACAAAATAGCACTACTCTTAGGCTGTGTGCAGACATTTGGGGAGTTTGGATTGTATTAAAAATAGCCACCCAATCTAAGATAAATTGGGTTAGGAACCTAGCAGGAGGGTTGGGTGGAGTCATCAGGGGTGCTGGTGGGTTCCAGGAGGGTTTGGAAGGACATGGGGGGCTCGTGGGGTTTGCAGAAGAGTTTATGTAAATGGGGCACTCATTCTCCCCTCCCCTGGGACCAGGGGCTATTTTTAGCCCCTCTCCCCACTCCGATTCCCAGACAAACAACCCCTACCCAGCTGAACCTATTCCGTCCATCTTTCCTGCTCCTCCTCACACTGGAACTTACTTTCTCAGCTCCTGCCATCTGCAAATAATAGCCTGGTGCCCGGAAAAGCATAGTTCTGGGGCTGGGGCTTTCCCAGCCCTGGGGCTGCCCTGGGAACTGTATAGAAGTTCAAGTAAATCAGTTTCACTGGGCCTGAGCTAAGTTAGACTGCCTCAGAGGTACGCTTAGATCAATCTAAAATGCCTGACCTGATCTAAGTAAGGTCAGGCATTTTTAGACTGATCTAACTGCCCTGAACTCTACGGTTCACATGTAGATCA
>NW_017728947.1:39612364-39624501 GCF_001723895.1 Crocodylus porosus
GTGAATGATGAGAGCTGTTAGCTGTAAATCAAAGATGTGCATCCTGTTCTCTGCTCTGAGGCAGTGAGATATACTGGCTGTACTTGCATCTACTCTCTTGGGAAAATTGTAAGCTGGCCAACGCATGTGTTTGATCTCTGTAACATATTGTTTCCAATGTGTGAAATAAAATGAAAACATATTGCTTTAGATTGTGAAATGAAAGAAAACTGTGTAATCTAGTGGTTAAGTAAAAGAGTAGGAGCCAGGTCTACATTACAGTACTTCACTGGCATAACAACATTGGCTCCAAGAGTGAAAAGATCTCACCCAAAGTTGATGTAGCTATTCCAGGAAAACCACTGCTGTGAATGCAGCTGTGCCAGCAGGTGAGGGCTTATGTTGTTGGGCATAGTAGCATAACCATATCTTCAATAAAGCCATTTATATCAAAATGGGCCACCTCTCCTCTAGAGAGACAACATATCTGTGCCAGCAGAGCCCAAACAGCAGAGGCTCAATAGCATATATCTGTCCTACCTTGATGCTGAACATTTGTCTGAGTTTACCCTAATTTTTCAAAGATGGCCACTGATATGGGGAGCATCAGTTTTTGACGATAGAACTAGGAATATCATAGGAGTCTCCAGTTGGGTACAAAAAAAAGTATGAATATCCCAAATTAACTATATCTGTATTAAATATCCCAATTACTTGTAGAGCCTGATCCAAACAAAGCCCATTAAACTCAACTGGAGCTTTGAATGAGGTTTGGATCAGCCACTCAGGCTAGAAAAAATGTCACCTAATGGAGCACTTTAGCTGTGCTGCGATATCATGGCACAGCTGTTTTGCTTCACTGGTTGACACGCACGTCACCCTTTGTCCCACCTTTGATGGTACGGCACAAGGGGCAGCATGGTCTCCCTACTGCCTTAGACCATCTCTATGGGTCTGGGGCAGCAGGGAAAAGTGTTTCCCTACTCAGCCAGCCACATGGAGATGGTTGTTCAAGAGAACACCCAACATTCCCCGTTGCTCTAAGCCCACTGCCAAGCACAGGTTAGGGCAGCAGGGAGTTCCAGGACTGGCTGAGCAGGGAAAGCACCACAAGATAGTAGACATCCACCACAATAAAGTGGCCAAATCTATTACCTTTAGTCATGCTACTGTCACATTTCCCTATTATATGGTACAACAAAGGGTAAGGACATCTGCTTGCTCCAACTTTGTGCCGCCTTAACATTTTTTAAGGTGGTAGAAATGAAATATTGGATGACATCTGTTTCTTTAGGTTACAGCTTCCAAGTACTGTATCTGATTTTTGTATTTGTGACCTAGAGCAATAGCAGATAGAGCATTGAGCTCCAGAGAAATTCTTATTCTGTTCCTGTATCCACCATTGATACAATTTTGAGGAAATCACTACAGCTCTCCAAGTCTCAGCTGTAAAATGGGATGATACTTCCCCACCTGTGTAAAATACTTTGGCTGACATTCATTCTATCTGAGGAAAGCCACGAGGCTTAATTATTTAGAAAGTTTTTAGATGTAAGGAGTTATGGGAATCTGAAACTAGTAATAATCATGAAAACAAAAAAGAATAATTTCCAGTAAATTAACTCAGCCATGGATTCATTCTAATGGTTGGGCGGGAGCTGGTTTTTTGCTTAGCATGTCTTCCCACGGGTTAGACTGGAATCCTCCTCTCTTCATTCATTTCATACAACATTTGGACTCAGATTGCTTTTTAAATATTTAATAAACTGCTTGGGACATTTTCTTTTACTGTAATTTCACAAGTATTCCTGGGCTTTTAAATTCAGTAATGGGTCTGAAAACAAACAGAACTGGTTAATGGTTGTGTGTGTATAAATCACATGACACTCCCAGAAATTTTCCTGAAGGTCAAGTGAAAGGAGGGTTTAGGTTTTAGGGAGGGGTGGGATTTTTTTTGTTTTGTTTTGTTTGTTTGCTGGGGGGGGGGGGGCATTTTCCACACCCTTACTTCCACCCACCATCAAATCAAGCAAAGCTTCTCTTAATCATTATTAGGGAGACAAAAAGTTGTAGCACAGAGCAATAGACCAGAATTTCACACTCCATTTGCACAATAACTCAGAGGGCTGCTAATGTGCTGTTTGCTTTTTAGCAGGCAACTCTGCAGCCATCACTGAAATGCATTTTGGCGCTGCTCCCAGGGCAACTTAACTATTTATGACAGCTTGTCTTGAAGTGCCTACATGAACATTAGGATATCCACAGCAATCTGCAAATTGACCCATCCACATGGCATTTGAGATCAGATGGAAAGAGCTTTAATAATGTGATGAAGGTTAAGGTGGACGTCATTTTCCATTTATCTGTTTTACCCCAAGCTCCGGCAGCAGCATTGATGCTCCATCCCATCTTCCGGCCAGGATATGTCAAATTGTGAAAACCTCCCATATTAACAGATGCTAATGACCTGACTCAGACTCTGACTGAGTTTTATTACACACTCAATCAGACAATAAGCTGGAAATGTAAACTCCCACCCTGTACACATCACCTCCCTCCAGACAGTGAATCTGCCACACCAGACCTAGCTCTTTGCTTGTTGTCCATGCTGAGTGATGGATGACTCATTTAAAAAAAAATCCTTGATGACAGCTTTCATCTCCATGATGCTTCCAAGTGCAGATGTGTCTTTATCCTTCACCTTTTGTTTTAATATTTTATTCCCATCATTTAAAAGCAAAGCTCCCTAATAGAAAATCAATTGTGGACAAATAAACATATAATAGCAGAGGAGGAAACAACAAATTTCATCTGGGATTCATCTTTTTATACTCCACTTTAAGTGGCGGGCCATTGGCGGAAAGATGGTATAGGGATTAGATAGGAAATTCAGTGTGTAAGGAAGGATGGAAAGGTCAGGACTCCACTAGCACCTACTTTGTTGATGATTAATTCACATTATAACCTGGGATAAGCACCTCACCTTCCCATCTTGCTATACCTCTCTTTTTGGCTCAGGATTTTAATGACACCAGGCACCATATAAAATTTAATAAATCCCAGGTGGTTCTGTACTTTTCAGACAAGTGCTACAGAACAAAGTGGTATTAACAGTAGGGCTCAAGAGATTAGGGAAAGAACATGTTTCTAATTACCTACTTTCTCTGGGCATTTGCCCATGTTCACACATATCGAAGACTATAGAAAATTCTGGCCAGGAGCTTTATTTGTATGCATCTGCATGGTAGCTAGCAGAATAGGACCTAAATCGCAGATGGGGCAAACGGGCACTGCTATAATGCAAGAAAGTAATTAGATAACTTGAATTTTCAAGGGACTCTATTAGAGCTGAAAGTAAATGGGAAGTTTGTACCCAAATTCCTTAGGCCTCTGAAAATCCTAGCTATAACTTTTCACAGCCATGATTTTGCACCCAAGAGTTATCAGTTATAGGATTGGAGCCTAAATCTGCAGCAATAAAGCAGAGTAAGCCTGTAATCTGAAGCTGTGACTACTCTAGACTTAAAATACTCTACTATTGTTGTAATTGGTACAAACTCCACTGTTGCTAGCAGCAGGTAGAACACAAGTATAGGCCAGCTGCTGGGATTTTAATTTCTACCCTGTCATCTAATGGGGACACAGCAAACCTAGAGGATACTAAGGTTAAAATGCTGGCAAGCAGCTGTATGCTAGCTTTTCAGCCATTCCTACCAAAAAAACAGAGATACACCAGTAGTTGCAAAAGTAAGAATTCATATGAAAGATGATCTAGCATGGACAAGGTCAAGCATTACTGCAGAAAGTTCCAGAATAATAGCAGCCTGTCATGTACAGCTAGAATTGAAAAAAAAAGAAAAAGAAACTGTCTTCAAAAAAAGAGATGATTTATCAACAAAATAGATACTGACTCCACTCTTCACAAAGAGACAATTTAATTCCATGTGCCATTAAGAATTCAAATATCCAACAATTATAAGTGCACAGTAATCACTCAGGAAACAAATAATAAACATCCTTTAATAAAAATAAATAAATAAAAGAATGAAGGCAATTCTGGAACAAACCCTCCATCAGGGCCAGATTAATGCATAAGCAACTTAGGGCCCTGAGTTGCAGGGGGTCCTTCCTTCCGTGGCGGTGGCACGAATGGCCCTGTCTGCCTCCCTTCCCATCCTTTGTGCTCCCCTCCCCTCTCCTCCGTTGGCCTTGCCTTCACTGTGGCTGCTTCCCAGCAGCACCTCCAGGCCCCTCTCCCCACAGGCAGCAGTGCTGGGGTGGGTAGTGGGGGGTCTTGACTGGCCCAGGGCCCATGAGCTTGTTTGCCTAGGCCAACTAAAGGATTAATTTGTCCCTGCCCAGTGGAAATGATTGATACACAATTCACTGAGTAGTTCCTGTTTCATCACCGTTGCCCTGTGCTGGAAGGAATCAATACTGGGCTAAGGGAGGGAAAGTGTTAGGACCTTGTTACACCTCACACCCTGAGCCACACAAATGTTGATCCATGTTACTGCTAACTCAAGTATGGGACAGTCAAATGTTCAGGCCAGCAGGGGCCTGCAGGACTGAAAGATCAAAATCCCCCTCTTCCTCCTATTCTGGGTTTCCCCCCTGCTCCCTTCCCCCTGGAGGTCTCCCAGTTCCACCCTCCCCCCTACCTGCCTGGGACTCCCCACTGCCCCTCTGGGTTCCCCACTGCCCCTGCCTGCTTCCTTCCCCCCCCCCAAACCATATCTGTGACTGCCTGCACTGTCTGTCCCAAGGGAACAGGCAGGGAAGGGTTAACCTGCCTGCCCAGTCCCTGCTGCCATCACTGCCAAGCTGCTGCCCTTCTCCAGGCTGAGCCTGACACAGAGAGCAGCCGCAGGTGGCAGCCAGACATGCAGGTAAACCCTTCCCTTCCTGCTCCCCTAAGACAGACAGCATGGGCAGCCACAAGTAAGCTGGGATGGCAGGGAAGGGAGATGAGGGGCAGTGAGTAGGGATCTGGGGCGGGGGGGTGTCCTTGCAATAATATTCATTTCAGTCCTGTAATCAGACCTAGGCCATAAATGAGTGAGACTCCACACAGCTGCAGTCTGCCCATGTGACTTGGAATAGGTTTTTTCCTTCAGTTTGCAAATATTCCAGGGAAAGCTGTTCTACAAACAATTTGTGACATAGCTGGTTCAAAAAAAACTCATCACAAGTGGTTAGTACTCTAGATCTGAAAATTAAAATCACTATACTATTGGAGCAAATCTTTATCAGACATTTGCCTTCTGTTGATCAGTGGCGAAGACGGGGATTCCAGACCAGGAATCCTGACTTCACCTTAACTGCAAAACCCATAATAGAAGTTTGCCAAGATTCAATGTGTACATTTTCATATGTGTATTTAAAAACATCTACCCCTCCAGCTCCCCATAAATTTCTTCCAATAAATATTGTATGTCCAACTTCCCTGGTAGCTCTGTGGAGGAGGCAAAAAATATCCCCTCTGGCTGCTTAAAAGCTATATAGCATATAGCTCAGAGGACTAGAAACTGGAGAGGCAATTTAAAAGAGCAGATATGTCCTCCATAATCAACCAGACACAGGTGAGTAGATTGAGGAGGTTCTTTATTGAGTGTTTTTAATCACTTTTGTCTAATCAATATTTCTTTAAGACCCAATGAATCTATTGTCTAAACAAGCATCTTTTGCCTTGGGAACATTCTCTGCACATAGTTTACTTCTCTATAACTAAAAACAACTAGAAATAAGAGGTGATAAAAATATGGTGCTTGGACCAAAAAAAAGGATTAACTCTGTGTGCAGGGGATGTACCAGGCAGTACGGCTGCAGCAAACTACAAACTCTGTGGATAAGCTATCGCTTTGTACTAAGCCATCACCTGAGCAGTTAATGCAGGAACTGGAACCCGGATCAGATCTTTGTGAGATTTGAAATATAGTCCAATATTAGTTTCATTAAACAGTTTCTTGTGAAAATGGAAAATGCCATTGCATTTTTGCAGATAGAAGAAGTTCAGAAAAGCACACCAAAACCTGGACTGCTTCATTGTGATATGAAACCAAATTATGAACCTTCTGCTCGTTACTAACAGGTACATTATATATAGTGTTTATAACTTCCAAAATATATGCCTATTGTTTTGGGTCCATACGTTTATAAGTAAACTTAATACAGAGTGGAATGGTGTTATTCCATCCAGCTGTAACTGGGATTAGAATGATGCCCTTGGGCTTTATCCTTAATCAGAAACTCTTGCAAAGAGCCCAGTGTTGTGATCCTAGTAACACCAGTGTAAATTAGAAATAACTCTAGCCCTGTCAGCTGAATTGTTTATTTTTACAAGGGAAAAGAGAATTGGGCCCAAAGTGACTTCATTTTTGGAGCTATAAAGTGCAGCCATACAATTTATTATTTATATTGCAGTAGGATCACCAAACTGGGATTTCGGGCCCTTTGTTCTAGGCACTGCACAAACAAATAATACTGAGACAATTTCTGAATCTTCATATGCTCAAGTATAGACAATATTCAATAGGTCAACTATTTTTTGTAATCTGATGGATTTGAAGAGATGGGATGGAAGACTGTGAAACCAGAAGGCATCATGGGAAAAATGCACAAAGGTCTTTTGGAAACCAAGTTGAGGTGCAACTAAATATTCTAATCTTAATTTATTTCTACCTGTTTACAATGCTCTGCACAATTTCACAATTACCTTGTTTTATAGCCTTCCTCAGATGCATTGGGTGTTGGCTGCAGCCAAGGCTGGGGATTTTGACTCGGGTGTGCCAATGCTTCTGCTGGAATTTAATACCAGAGGTTCCTGGCTAGAGGGTCTTGCCCCTTCACTCAGGGTCAGACCCCTAGGCAACTGGTAGGGGGCTAATGTGCCCCCCCGACAGGGTCGTCCCCACCACCAGTGCTGCTGGCAGCTTCTGCAAGTGCTTGCCAGCTCTGTCCCTGCCACCAATGCCAGCTTCTGTGGGTGGTCACTAGCTCCATACCCACTGCTGACGCCACTGGCAACTTCTGCGGGTGCTCACCAGCCTGGTCCCTGCTGACGATGATACCACCGGCTTCTGTGGATGCCCCCCCAGGCTCAGGTGGCACCAGTCATCTATGTTCAAACCAATTGCCATATTTGGGATCAGGAGGAAATTTACCCCATGGTCAGATTGGTATGGGCTGTGGGGGTTTTTGCCTCCCTCCATAGCAGGGGTTGTGGCCCCTTACCTTGGGATCTCTTGAGCGTATATTAACAACCTTTTACAGAAGCAGAATGTTGGCTTCTATGGGTCCCCTGCTTTACCTGTGGCAGGTTAGGATATTATGCCTTGTGTTGACTGCAGTTTTATGAAGAGATTAGATTATGCATTTGTATAGGATGTTTTGGAAAAAGATGATCCTGCCTCAGGCAGATGGTTAAACTAGAAGAACTCCTTTCCATCCCTGCTTCTCTATGAGTCTATGATAGGTAGATTACATATGCAAACATAAACGCAGTCTTATCTACCAATTTCAAAATTTCTGTACCAGGAGGCTGTCTCAAAAATTTTGATAGGAAGATATATTAAGCCCAAAATCTCAGAAAATATTATACCCTAAAAGCCAAAAGATGGCAATATGAAAAAAAGCCCCCTCAAATTACCAGTAAACTTGAAATGCTATAGAAATGTCTTCTCCCATATTTAATGCCATTAGGGCTTCCCAGACAAGTATTCATGATACAGGTCTTGACAGAAACAAATGTTTTGGTTGTGTGGGAAGGACTACTATTCACAAGAATATATGTATAAATCTCACACTGAGCATATTTTGTAACCAGTAAGTGAGGAAAAAATATCACTAGCTATCATTCAGGAAAATGTCAGGAAGTTTTATTCTAGTTCTCACTGACAACCACCAACAGTTCTGCAACTGTGAGATTCATCCTTCCCTGTTACCCACTTCTGCCTTCTAAACCCTAAGCATAGCCTTGCTACACCAGTGCTAACCTCCAGCACCACTTTGCTAATTCAGGTCTGACATTAAACTCAAGTACCTCCAGCTACCACTGTTCTGTCAATGCACCATTCTCCTCAGCTGTCAGGTAGACACTTCTAGGGATTACTGAAATTCAATGGATTTCAATCATTGATTGGTTATGTAGTCCCTTTATAATCAGTTGAGCTACCCACCCTTATGACCTATAAATCCTTCTGTAACAGGGAGCCTGGAGTTCCTATTACTTAAAGGAGATGCTGCTACAGGCTAAACTTGCTGAGTGGCCCCACCAGCTGAACAAAGTCCAGCTGGGGTGAAACAAGCAGGTGGTATCAGCCTGGATAGGATCTGCTTCTAGGAGAGTGACTATCCTGAGAAGCTAACTGCAGAGCAGTAGGCTGCATGGAAGGCAGGCATCTAAGCAACCCAGGAGCAGATCTCCAGACAGCCCAGAAGGAACAACTTCAGGGAGCTGAATTAAGCCCAGTGTGGGAGAGCTGGCTACCCATCCAGCCTAAATGGAAACTTCTGTGGGTGGCTGCAGAGCCACCTTACAGGAAGGGGTGGGGCTTTAGAGGCACATAAAGCTAGTGCCTGAAAATAGGTGGTCAGTTTGGCCCTGCAGACATCAGGGAGGGGAGCTCTTGAGTAGGATGCCTGTAGAGGGGGAGTGACTGACACCCAAGCTGGCCTGAGAAAGGCATATAGAGACTTAAGAAAGACTTACAGCCTGTGGGGGCCATTATGGATTCAGGGTGTTGGGAATTTTAGTTATACAGGGGGTCTGCTTGTATTGATGTTCTTATTTAGACTGGGGACGAGGTGACTGGGAGTTGGGGGGGGTGTCTACAGGGTGCTAGAGGAGCACAGTGGTGAGTCCTTCCAGGGGCAGAGCTCAGGGCATAAGCAGACAGTAAAGGGCCAGAGCACAAGCCTAAGATGGGCAATAGTGAACCTGAGGCCAAGAGGGCCAGAGTACAAGACTGAGAGGGCAACAGTAGTCCTGAGGCTGAGGGCAAGAGCACAAGGCTAAGACTGGAAAGGCCAGGCCAAAGACAGTTGGCCTAGGCCACGAGTCAACAGTCAGAATAACCTGAAGGCTAAGGCTAAGAAGGTCGAAGCCTATACAAGAAGGCAAATGGTGAACTAGTAGCATCTGCGAGGCACAGGCATGGCTATCAGGCCACAATTAAAAGCCCTAAGTCTTAAACAAGGACCATTTGGGCCACAGCTAGTGACCACTGTCTCACTATGCCAGATGGGTACCAGTACGCCTACTGGGGTAGAGAGAGCGACCTGCAGAAAACAGAGGAGTATGAAGTTAGAAAGCAAGAAGCCAGAGACACATAGAGGTCAGTAGAGGACTGAAAATACTCCAGGGCTTGGGGGGCAGCCTCTCAATCAGTAGCAAAAAAACATCAAAGCATGGCAGGTGGGATAAATAAGGCATCTTTATATATAGGACTAGGAGTGCAAGCAGGTTTAGGGTGGCCCTAGGGGGCACCAGGGCCACCTGAGGGCCTGTCCTGTGACACCTTGTCACCTGAAAGTTCCCAAAATTAATGAACCATAAAAAAATGATCATCTTCATTAAGATAACTGCAGTCACTGAGGATGGTTTAATGCCATGGGACAGGAGTTGTCAACACGTACCTCCAGAGATACTTTGAAAGGTCCCAAGTCATTCATGGAGGCAGGCAAGGATGGAGCACTGCCACTCTGCACTTCTGCCTCACAGGATCAGGACTGGGCTGGGGCAAGAGCAGGGCCGCACAGATGCCATACTGCCGCTGCTCTGCCACTCGTCACCCCCAGATCCACGTCCAGCTGCCCGCCATGCCCCCCTCCCACACACACACTTTGCGTCTGACTGCTCGTCCCTACCTCCACCCCCACCCCCTTCAGCATCCAGCCATGAGCCCCACTTGGCGCCCAGGGGTACGTTGCTCTGTGTCTGGCTACCTGGGGGTACAACGATCAAAAAAAGGTTGAAAACCTCTGCCATAGGAGCTAAAATATTGCAGTGATTAGGGCCATATTATTATCGTCTGGATAGATTTCAGTCCTCATTTACTTCATTAGTAACATTTACTTTTGTAATGGGAGAGGTAACTGATACCTAAGGAAAGCTAAGAAAATGTGATACATCATCTCTAAACTGTAATCAGTTAAAAAAGTTAGCCTGCTATTTTAGGTCCACATTCTGAAATAGTTGCTCTCAGTATATTGCATGTCACAGGACACCTGTTTAAAGTCAATGGGCTAGATTCTGACATCTTTACTCACACTGATTAATACATTACTGCACAAGTACTTTCAATGACCTCAAGATGTGCACAGATCTTGTTCTGGCTTTCTGGACATGGGTGATATAAAATAAACAACGAAGTTACCTTACAAAAGGATCATACATTTCCAGTTTATAGAATTTGCATCCAGAAACTTGGGGGGCGAGTGTTTATGTGCATGTACATGTGCCTGTGCTTGTGCTAGTGCCTGTCCCTGCATGTGCATGTGTGTGTGTGCATGTGCATGCACGCACATATACACACACACACACACACACACACACTAGGATTTACCACTGCTCTACTTTGATTCAAGCAGAATCAGTGCAAAGCAGACCTAGTTTGGAAAGACTGGGATAGGGTCCCTTCAATCAGCACTGCTTACCAGATCAGCCAGGTCAGTAACAGCCTACTTAAAAAATTGCATGATGCCTTACCAACCACAGCTGGTCCAGAGCAGCTAAAGAGAACATCAGCTACAAACAGATGCTACTTTTGTGCCACCATAAAAAAATTTATGGTGACAGAATGTGAAAGCAAACAGCCATCCAAACCTTTTGTCATATCACAATTGCCCAAATCTGTGTCCATGAAAAAAGGTAGTATAAACTTGTGCTACTGTTTTGCAGTAGGCATCTATTCATTTTAAAGCAGGAGAACACAAACAACCTAGAGTTTCTGCACTCTCCACCTGCCCTGAGCAGATGCATCTGAAGCTTCATGATCCCTATCCTGTGTGCCTCAAATTCCTTCAGTAATGCTCTCCTTTCCTCAGAAAGCATCTGTTTACTCACAGGGTCACCAAGCTAGTTGCCTCCAGCAGTGATTAAATCTGGGGTAGGCAAAATACAGCCCGTGGAACAAATCCAGCCCATGGCAGGTCTCTTGGTCCTGCCTGGCCAAGGCACAGTCCAGCCATGGCACAGGGCAGCACTGGCAGCACAGGGGAGCCACAGAAGAGCCCCGCATCAGCTCCAGGTGGCTGCAGCAGGGAGCTATCACCAGCAGGATGGGGAGGAAGAGGGGTAGGAGCTGCTTTCCTCCCACACTGAACAACAGTTTTTGTCCCGCGCTGCTGCTGAGCCTGGGTGGGCAAGCTGGGAGCAGGTGTGGGGCGTGCAGTGTGGGGGCTATGCAGCACAGGTCCCCACTAGTACTGCAGGGCTAGGGCCAGTGGCAGCAGCAGCCAAAAGGAGCCACCTGCTACCTGGGCTGCCTAGAAATGCAGTGCAGCTGCAAAGCTGCCCCATCTCCACTGTGTGCCTGGAGATGGCAGGATGCACCATGGCTGGGCAGTGTGGGGTGGGCTGGATCAGGTCTGTGTGTGAGTTCCAGCTGATCTGCTTCAGCGAGGGTGAGTCCACTGCAGGTGCAGAGTGGGGCTGGGTGCATGCTGCTGGTGGTTGCAGGAGGCACCACAGGGCTCATGGGCTCTGGGCTGCTGCAGGGTGGGGATGGGTGCTGACCAGCTCAGGGGGGAACACACAGGGGTCCCCTGCATACCCCACCATATCCACAAGCCCTCCCCCACAAAGCCCACAACCACACCCTCCCCCACACACAATCACACACTCCACAAACACCACACCCACTCACACCATCCCCCCACAAAGCCCACACACACACCCATGCACCTCTAGGGGGAGCCCCACTCACTGCTATGTGCACACACATCACCACACAGGCACCCGCACCCCATCACACATACCCCAACCCCACCCACACATACAGATGCAGCCACCCTCCCCCTCCACAAAACTCACAAACCCCATACCCACACACACACACACACACACACACACACACACACACACACACATACCCACAAACACTCCCCCCACAAGCCTTCCATACCCACCTACTCACAACCACACACACACACCCACA
>NW_017728947.1:39624601-39627037 GCF_001723895.1 Crocodylus porosus
CACACACACACACATACCCACAAACACTCCCCCCACAAGCCTTCCATACCCACCTACTCACAACCACACACACACACCCACACCCTCCCCCGTACCCCACATATACACATACACACTCAGCCCCCCACAAACTTCATACCTGCCCCTCCATACCCTCCCACCCCTTCCATACTCCCTTACAAAATACAAGAGATCTCATTTTGAGCTATTATGCAATCACCCCTATATGCACCACACAAACACACAGGACAAAATATTTTTTAAAACAAATTAAAATGTCATTCTCAAAGTTTGATTTTAAGTATATAATTTGGGGTTTTTTCCAGTTCCAAGATGGCAAACACCCTTCCCAAAAGGAGCATTTATGGGGGCAAGGGGAGGAACTTCCAGTGGCAAAGGTCAGGGGTTAGAGGGCAGGACTTCTGGTCCCAGGATGGTAACCAAGGGGTGGGGCTACAGTTGCAGCCCTCGACAGCTCACCAATACTTGTTAAGCGGCCCTCCAACCAAAATAATTACCCACTTCTGGATTAATTGACATATTTCAATGGGTAGAACGAGGCCAGGCAGAATGCAGGTATTTGAAATGAAAAGCCTTTTTCTGAATGATTGTCTATCCTTAGGCTCAAACTTAAGGGCCTCCTGATTTTGAGAATAGAAATACAAGGAACAAGGACTATATCTGCCATGATTTTCAAAGGTAAAGGCCTGAGAACGCTCATTTCTTCTCAGTCCATGTCCAAATGCAGATGTCTCAAATAAAATATTCTAATTTGAAAATGAATATCCAGATTCCACAAGTGCAGTTGATGTTGCTTGCAGTTAAACAAACCCATTGTCCCTTCTTCCCCAAGCCAGTAGAAAACCATCAGGAGCTTTACAGCCTTTGAAGCTATTAACCAATAAGAAGAGAACATTGATCTCATGTGGCTCTGAGCAAAGGAGAAACAGGCTGCTCTGTTATGAGTAACTGGCCTGATTTCCAGATGCAGAGTATCTTGAGCTCCCACTGGTATCAGTGTTGTGGGAAAATCAAACCTAACCACTTCAAGAACCTTGCCATGGGGACTGCCATTTTCCAGTAACTTATCCTTCACCCCAGTCCCCCATTACAACTATTTCTTAGTTCCATGGGACAATAGTTCCAGAAAAATTAATTTTATCTTTCATCCCTGGCAGATAATTCAGCTCTTCCTAAGTGAATCATGCAGTGGGCAGGCAAGAATCCCAAAGGTCTTTGCAAAATTATGTATGATAAATTGGAAAAGTGGTATGAAATAAATCAGATGCAATTCAGTAGGCACAAATGCAAAGTATTGCACTTAGGATGGAACAATGAAATGCATAAAAAGGGAAATGTCTACGTAGGCTGCAATACTACCGAAAAGAAGCTGAGCATTATAGTGGACCACAGGGTAAATATGAGTCAACAGTATAATGTTGCCAAAAAAAATCAAAAGGTATATTGTGATATATTAACAGGAATGTTGCATGCAAGTCTTTTGGAAGTGATTATTCCAGCCCATTAAACTTTGCTGAGGCCTCACCTAGAGGGTTGTGTCTAGTCTGGAGGACAATGCTTTAAGAAAAGAAATGGATAAAAAGGAAAGGGTGCAGAGGACAGCAACAAAAATGTTTAGAGGTCTAGAAAATATGACATATGAATAAGAGTTGGAAGAAGTGGAATTAGTTACTCAGAAGGATTTTGGCATATTGGAAAGTTGGGCTGGAGTTAACAGGATGAAGTTAAATGCTGACAAATGCAAGGTGCTACTCCTCAGGAAGAATGCTGGATGGCAGCACTATGGAGAAGGATCTGGGCCTCTTAGATTTTATAGATTTCATAGATTTTAGGGTTGGAAGGGATCTATTAGATCATTGAGTCTGACTCCCTGCCCTGGGCAGGAAAGAGTGCTGGGGTCAGTTGACCCCAGCCAGATGTTTGTCCAATCTCCTTTTAAATAGGTACCAGACTCAATATGAGTCTGCATGTGATGTAGCTGCACAAAAGGTGAATAGGGTTTTGAGATACATCAATGGACGTATTGGGTGCACAACACAGGAGATGATAGTGACTAGCCCTCATTTTAAATATGCTGTGCAGTTTTGGACTCCACATTTTTAAAAATGATGTGGACAAGTTAGAGAAGATCCAGAGGTGGGTGACAAAAATGACAAAGGGCTTGGAAAACAGGTCATACAAGGAGAGGTTGAAGGAAACAGGCATGTTCAGTTTCTAGAAAGATGCTTAAGACAGGACATATCCACAGTCCTCAAATATCTGAAGGCCTGCCATAGAGGGGGAAAGCACTGTTTCTCTCTGGCTTTGAAGTTGCAGCAAAGTAAGTTTAGATTGGATATCAGAAAAAGCTTCTTAGCTGTTACAACAGTGAGGCAGTGGAATAGACTGCCTAAGGAAGTTGTAGAAAGCTACACA
>NW_017728947.1:39627137-39677757 GCF_001723895.1 Crocodylus porosus
GGGAAGAAAGTGGATCCGGCTAACTATAGGCCTATCAGCCTGACTTCTATCCCGGGGAAGATCTTAAAAAAGTTTATTAAAGAGGCCATTCTTAATGGCCTGGCTGATACCAACATCCTGAGGGATAGCCAGCATGGGCTAATAGATAATGGATTTGTATACAATGGTTTGGACAGAAATGATCCTGTCTCAGGCAAGGGGCTAAAATAGATGACCTGTGGAGGTCCCTTCCAACCTTATTTTTCTATGAATCTACTCTGAAGATAAGATGGTATAGGATGCTGGGCACTTATTCTCTGTGGTTATGGAAGAAAAAGAGCGGGATCTGGACTCAAATTGCAACAAGCAATATTTCATTTGGATATTGCAAAGCATCTCCTAACTATGGGGACTGTTAAATACCAGAATAAATAACCTAGAGAGGTTGTGGATGTTCTGTCACTTGTCTGGGATGTTTTAGACAGGGATGTTCCTGCCTTGACAGAAGGTTTGTCTGAGGTTTCTTTCTGTCCTATTTTTCTGTGAATATATATTATAATTTACTTGGATGTGTATATGAATATAGGCAAGGATCATCAATTTCCTCTACCAAATAAAATCAGAAGGGCACACCAGTATGTTATAGCCTCTGTACTACCAAAAGCTAATTGTAATTCTCCTTTAACTAAAATGTTATTGGGACCTGTGCTTTTAGAAAGGGACAATATGAAATCTATCTTTGCAGTCACCACAAAGTTGAGAACATCCATGGCATGTATCATAGTGATAACCATCAAGTTCCTGGGGTTTCCTTGATACAGTATGTACTTTTGTATATTTACTTCACTTGCAACAGAAGCAATCCATTTGAATAGCATCTTCTGAACAGCAGAGGAGAATACTGAACAACCCTCTAAGAAAGAAAGCATGCATAGTCATGAACATACTAGAGAAACTTTGGTAAGCAGAGCTTGAATATCTAAAGTGAAATTTGGCCAATCCACAAGGGTTACACCTTCGAATCTAACAAAATCTCCTGGGATTTTAAATCATCACCAGCAGGAACTTGATTGCATCTCTCTCACACCTATAATCCCTCTCACCAAATAGTCCAGTGGTCCCTGGTTCATGACAACATCTTGTGGCAACATCTTACCTTCCAGCATGGTTCATAGCCAGAGAAAATTACAAAATTAAACTAAGGTTGTCAAAGAGAGCAATGTATGATGTTTTCAGCTATTGCCAATGGGCCAGCAGAAGCTGGGGACCAATGACATAGATAGTACTGCAGCAAAGATAGCACCACCATTTATACACCACTAACATCACTATCTGTCCCATTTGAGTTTTTTTTGCAAGTGTTTCAGCCAAATACTGGACATACCTGAGCCGACTTAGCTTGTAAGACCTGCATATAATTCAATGCAAGATAGTGCTGAATATGAAAAGAAAGTATCCATATCACTGATGTGTGTCATGTGTGACCAAAGGCAAAGCACTGTGTTTATTTTAATTAACATGTAAAAATCCTGGCATATATTAGGGATGTTATATTCTAGCCTATTCTTTTATATATTTCCATCTCTGTAAACATTTCCCTTCTCTGTCTGCAATGCTTTATTAGTTTTTGAAGTCAGCTGTGTCAAGTGCTATTGCTTCTACCCCCTTTCTCCATAGGTCCTTTTATGATCTCTCGCATGAAGGATGCTCTGTAAAAACTGAACTGTAGGCACTATCTACATTGTAAGACTGACACCTCGGGACCTGCAGTCAGTGGCTTGTAGTCATTCATTAATGCCCAACACTTCTCGTTGGCACAAAGTATACACAGCTGACATGAAAAATCCATTCTCATGTCTGCACATAACACGTTAATCTGATCAACTCTGTTTTGTTTGCTAGTTGTTATTTAAAAAAAGCAAAGTTTGATGAAGTGGTATGTTATACCTGAAACACAAGCTGGGAACAAATCCATTGTAAGCTTCAGACTTGACTAAAAGAGGGTTGTTAAACTGTGTGGCATCCCTCTTCCCCCACCCCAAAAAAGCAGCATCAATGAATCATGCCAGTGCAGAAGGGTCCTTACAAAATGATGTGATTCTTCATTCTGGCGACATTATTGATTACCTTTAAGAAGACACTTAGCAGGATAAATGACTCACTGTTATCACCACACCAGACTTCTCACATTCTTGAGTCCCAAACAAATCGTACTAGATTTGTTAGCTATTTCAAGATCAATAGACATTGCCTTATAATAAGCAGAAAATTATTTCATCAATAGAAATTGACCAGTATGTAATCCCAAAATTGCAGTTATGCAAATTAAAAATGGTTTGTGTGCATGTGTTTCATTCTAACAACATTTCTTCTTGCAGTAAAAGGTTGCCTGCTCCAAAGAAACCAAGTCCAGCATGGCTTAGTTTGTGAAAATTGAGGCAATCACAACACAACCCAAAGTGACATCAAAAAAGGGTTTGAGAGTCTCTTTACCTTCTGGTTCTTCACTGCACGGTAAAAATCAAGAATGGCGTAATCTTCATTCTGTGTTTTGTCTTTTGAGGATTACTTAGAGAAGACAGATGTTTTCAACTCATCCGGGCTAGACAGGATATATCCTAAAGTACTGAAGGAATTGGCTGAGGCGAATTCAGAACCATTGGCTCTGAAATCTTTAATAACTCATGGAGTTTGGGTAAGGTCCTGGATGACTGAAAAAAGACAAATACTGTACTCATTTTAGGAATGGGAAGAGGGAGGATCCAGGGAATAAGAGACCAGTCAGTCTGACCTTGATACCTAGAAAAATTATGGAAAAAACAAGGAAACTATAAATTATGAGTTAGGGCACGTCTTCCTACAATACAGGAGAACTTCCTCTGCTAAAGGGAATTTAAATCTACAAATCCCTTGTGGCAGACTGTTCTAACCAGCAGTTATAGCGGATTCTGGGGTCCAGTCAATTTGCATGTTTAAACTGTTCCAATTAGCATTAAACCAATATTCACTCCAGCAGCAGTTGGAACCAGTGTTCACCCTTATAGGAGAGTGTTTTAATGATCAAGGAAAAAAAGATTATTTTCACTGTATTTTATAAAAAGAGGGGAACACTCCAACACGGAGGAATGAGGAAACCCCACCTACAGCCATTCTCTTCTCTGCAGTGGTAGGTAACTGAAAATTACTCTCAGCCTAATTCACACTGGTACCAAGGTTAATAAAAACTATTTTGTTTAATTCAGCAGCCAAATTGATAAGTCAGTTATTCTTACTATCCTTTGCATTGTTCTTTCACACCAGAAGTATCACTTTCATTTTATTGTTTTGCTTGTCCTCTCAGCTTTTCTACCTTTTGGGAGCCAGATTATGATCCCATAAAGCAGCAGGGGTACTGCTGAAATTGCTTAAATACAAGGACTATTAAAACAATGAATTGGAGCACTAATTGAATTGCTTCTTGTAATAGTTTTGTTTTACCCATACTAGTTAGGTAAAAATGATGCTTGCCTCCATATTACTATGGGTCTGCCAATATATACTTAGTCTCAACACTCATTTATACTTGAATTCAATCATCTTGCTCCTGTAATGTGAAACTTCTGTGTGTAAAAGTACATGCATGGAGAGTGCTAAAAAGGCCTCACTAGCTGTAGATATCAGTCCCTAGAACCAGGAGTGTATAGGAAGCATACATCAATCAAACTTTCGCTCCACTAAAATTCTTAATCCTCTTCCACTGTATACAGCCATCAACCTGTAGTACTCACTCCATCCCAGTCAGAGCCACTTGCAACTGCTGTTGGACCTCTTCCCCAATTCTCTCAAGATATAGAATGATGGGCTTTAAAGATTTGGGAGGTGTCACCATAACTTAATTATTCATCTTCTCCTCTGTAGATTCTGCATTGACAAGAAGCAGCTAGCTGGTAGCAATCAGCACTGCACTGGGCAGCTAGATGCTCAGAACCTATCTATTGTATTACATTTTAAGGATACACTGTATCCTAAATTACCACCTATGACAACTAGACTGACCTTATCCACAGAAGTTACTAGTATATCAACTTTAAGCAGTACTCGTGGGGCATGTCTACACATGATGCTACATCACTGTAGTGACATGCTATGGTGATGTACCTACCATGTATGTCTACATGTGACCAGCAGCTACTTTGCTATAGCGGTGTGCTTCCTCATTATAGCATGCTGTTAGGGTGAAATAGTGGCTAAAGCTAACTGTGTGCCTGGCATATGGTGCAGTACAGACATGGCGCAGTAGCAATGTCACCATACGGACTTGTGTAGATGTGTCCATGGTGTATTTTCCCTCCCTGTTTGTAGAGCTCAGTTCTGCCACTCTTATTTACATCAAGTAAGTGATATTTCCTGATTACCTCCTGATATTTCAGCCGAACTATTTATGTAGTACAGTACTATTTGACACATGTACAGATGGCAGAATCTGGCATTTAGTGCTAAGTTTCTGTGTTGCCACTACCCCATGCTTTGATGTACCCAGTCTAACACAAAGTAATATTTGTGGTACTACCTGGGTTCTTGCCATTAAATTTAGTGGGCTTGGGATCAGGAAATTAAAGTCTAAGCACTATGGAAGAATGGAGCAGCATTGTTAAATGAAAAATTCATGGCAATGGTTAAAGTATTATTCGAAAACTAACAACATTTCTCCAAAAGCAGGATTTTAAAGCCAAGATGGACCACTAGCTCATCTAGTCTAACCTTCTGCACAGCACAGCCAGCTACATCTGAAGGATGTTGGGAGTTAGGGGTACAGCCTCTGAACCAGAACTTCCTAGACCTTAAATGCTGGAGGCTGCAATCAGAAAAGGAACACTGCAGAAAAAATCCCTGGTCGTACCCTGTTTGCTCTCCCTTTCAGCATCCACTCTCTGCCACTGTGAGACACAGGATACTGACCCAGTAAATGGCAGTTCTTATGTTTTAACCCAGTAAAATGTTTTTATAGTTGAAGCTGAGAACCCTCTTCTGTTTAAAAATTGATTCTTTAAGAGTGAAATCAGCATACATGAAATCTATGTATACTTCAGATGACCATGAAGTTTAGGAAACTCTTTGGTGAAATCTTTAAGTCCCATCATTCCATAACTCAAGAGAATTCATGAACTAGGATGCAGTTTAAGTATTCCGAATTTCAGCAAGGAATTCTGGAGATACAATCTTTAAAAACTCACATCTTTTCTTGCAACTGACAGAATCTATCAGTTTTTCCCCCGATCAAGTAATGGGTCTGATCTTACCTAAAGTTGCCTCAATTGCTTGACTCTTACTGCAGCTAATGCATGACAGCATGCATGGCTCCTTTGGGACAGCAAAGCTGAAACTGTTATTCATGAAAAAGAAAGGCCTGCACCCAGCTAGAGAAAACTTAACACATGAATCAAAAGGGTTACAGTAAAAATGAGCAAACAGAGGAGATAGAAGGTATCCTACCTACTATTTTTGCACATAAAAAAGAGAAGGGAATGGCAATAGCACTTGAGCTTGACCTGTCCACAGCCAAGAGTCAAACTCTTAAGAGACATGTGAGAGAACAGGAGAGAAGGGCTTAGGAAGGTGAAGGGAGGTTGGGAATGATTTTTCTATGATTCTGTGACTGTGAATGTCCATGGGAAGAATAAGGGGGTAGTTCAAGCAGAGGTGTAACAAGCATTCTTAGGCTAGGTATAGACATTCAAAAAGCCTAAGGTAGAATCAGTCAAACCTATGTGGGTTTCTATAAGTGGCATAGGTTAGATCAGGAGTGAACAGAACCTATGTTCGCCCCCTATGTGTGGAGGGGACACACAGGCTGTCTGCACTAGCTGAGGTCAGCAGGATGGGGGCGCTCCTGCATGCCTCCCCGGGGGGCCTTGCTATCACAGAGCCAAGCCAGCACAGACTCTTCCCAGCCGCACTTCCTGCCTCTGGCCAGCTGTCAGCCACAGGCAGGCAGGGGCTGTGGGGGTGGGGTCTTTGTCCCTTCACAAGCCCTAGCAGGATGCACTGGGCAGCCCAGGAAACTTGCACTGGGAGGCAGGGACAGAGTGTGTGTCTTTGGGTGTGTGCACCTCACTCCTTTCCTTTTCTGTTGGAACTGGGATCTGAAGGAAGGTAGAACTTGACATCCTGGGGGGTGCTGGTTTGCTCTTGTTTTCCCCCTCTGTGTGTGCTGTGATCTGGGTCTCTGCTGTCCCTCTCTAGATACCTGAGCATTTCTCCTTGGCCTCATCCCCAATTCATGCCATCATCTAAGAAAGCTCAGCCTCTCTGTGAAGAGGATGAGGTTGCAAATTGGCATGACAGAAACATGCACAAAACACATTGTGTTGAAGAGGAGGTGAGGGGTTGAAAGCAGAAACAGTTTGTACATATCTCAGGCTCTCAATTATTAAAAGTGGGTGAGGGGTGAATGAGGGCATCTCTGTAATGAATGGCACAGTTCACACCATACAGACCTATTCTTTCGGTCTGCATTCATGTCCATGGGATGTTATCCTTCATCTGAGACTATCACATTGAGAAGAATGGACCACTTCACCCTGCTCTGAAAACGTTTTTGCTTAAAGGTCATCTCTTCTCACTGCTCTAAAGTCCATGTGCGTACTCAACTTGCCTTAAAATTTGTTATACCTCATGGGAGTGCACGGTAAAATTTGTGGTTCAGATGTGGTCTTACTTAAGCCAAACGTCCACAAGATATGGACTAGGCCTGTGCGAAGTAGCTTGTATTCGTTTTGAATTCGGATTCAGCCAATTCGAGTGACAGTGATTCAATTTGGTGATTCCCAATTCAATTTGACCGAATCTGATTTAGAGATTCGGCTGCTGCTGAATCTCCCAATCTCCGAATCAGCCAGGCCCATCCCTGCCAGCCCAGCAATAGCTGCCCTGCCCGCCTCAGCTCCTGGCTCTTTGGGGAAAAAAAGCCCTGGTGCTCACTGGGTGCTCCTGGGCAGGGGGAGGGGGGGCATCCATGCTGCCCCCCACTGCCTCACACTGTGTGGTGGTCTCCACACAAGCCCTCCCTCCCCCCCCTCACTCCCCCAGGCCCCCCATGGCTCCCCTGCCTGGACCAACTCCGACCCTTTAAGAAAAAAAAAATGAGAAAAGCCCCACACTCACCATTCCCACCAGTAGAGGGGCAATCCCCGCTGCCCATTGCCCTGTGGAGGGCTTTGCATGAGCCTCCTGAAGCCCTGAGGCTGCTGCAGAAGTGATGAGACCCGAGGCTTTTCTTGGTGTTTTTTTTTTCTTAAAGGGCCAAAGCTGGCCCAGGCGGGGCACCTGTGGGGAGGCTGGGAGAATGAGGGGTGTTGAGGGGCTCGTGCAAGCACCCCATGCAATGTGGGGCAGTGGGGGGCAGCAGGGATCCCCCCCACTTGGCAGCACTTGGTGAGCACCGGGGCTTTTCTTTAAAGAGCCAGGAGCTGGGGCAGGCAGGGCAGCCATGGGTTGGCTGCGGGAGCAGAGGTACTGGGGGGTCTGAGGGAATGTGGGGGTTGGCAGGGCTCCTCCCCATGAGTCCCTCCCCCCACCCCTAGCCCCGCTTCCCCACCTCTAGTACTTACCAGCTGTAGTTCCCTGCTGCAGCCACTGAGGACTGCTCGAATCATCAAAGCTCTCTGAATCTTTTCCAAAGAGTCAGAGAGCTTTGAATCAATTCAGACTTTTAAATTGGTCTCCTGATTTGACTTGGATTCAGAGATTCGGCCACTGAATTGGGCCGAATATCCTCTGAATTGAATCACCACCCAAAGCTTCGCACAGCCCTAATATGGACTCGTTCCTTCCCACACCCCCAAAAAATAATTTTGATGAATTAGACAACAGAGCTAGAGAATCAATCCGTTGTTTTCACTGGACCCAAAGAGTCGCAGTAACTCCACATCATTTCAGTCAGTGCACGGCATACACATAAGGAAGTATTTTTTGAACACAGTATTTGGCAAATACTAAATTTCTGTAGGTAGGCACATGGCATCAGGATCTGGAGGACCTTGTTCCAAAGATGCATGAGACTACTTCTGTGCTTCCTCATATAAACCAGAATCTTACAAGTTAACCTATCCCTTAGAAGAATTTGAGCCCCTCTTCCTGTTTCTCCTAGGTGATAACCAGAATTCATGGGTCCTTTCCACTTTAGAGAGTCTGATTCCTCTTCCCTCTCTGCATATTCCAAGATCCTTGGGCATATGCTGAGAACTGGGGAGGCTCTGCCTCTCCTAACATAGCCTGAGCTCTGCCCATTCCCACACTGTTAGTCAGAATCAGGAGATGCCCTGAAGGTAACACAAATCTAAATCTCTGTAAAATAAGAAAATATAATATTAAGGTACCCAACACCCCTTCTGGTAGATCCTTTTCAGTACAGTTCAAAGACCAAATGAAACTATACGTTACATATATGTACAGGCACAGTACTGCTCAAAGAGTGCAGAATTGAGGGTAAATGCCTTAATTCTCCATTTATTAGTTGTCAGTGGTTTGTATGCTGAACTACAGAAGAGTGCAAAATACCATCGGGCAATCAGGACTCATAGTAGAGATGATATCTTTTATTAAACCAACAAGATTTTTGCAAAAAAATCTTTAAAAATTTAAGATTTGCATGCTTCTAGACCCCACTGGTCCCAAAGCTGCCCTCAGGCATTAAGTGAGCTCTCCTGGCCCACTTGGGCCCCCAAGGCATCCATTCCATTAAGGGCTATTTGTGGGCTCCTTCCTCCCCTATAGACATGTCCGTGCCTCCCAGATGGTACCAGTAATGTTAGGCCTCCTCAGACTGCAAAGCCTTTTGTCAGGGCTTCAACCTTTCCAAATTTGGCCCCTTTTCTCTTGCTGGTCCCCTCTCAACCTAGGTCCACTATGCCAGACCTTGGCTTCTGGGTCCAGCCCATGTCTTGCCCCTCTTGGGTTCCAGGCCCTTGGCCCTGGTTTCTGCCTTTCTTGGCCCCTTGCCTGCCTGTCATGAGCCTGGCCCCTTGCAGGGCTCACTACACCATGCATCACTTGGGTACCCCTGCAGCTTAAACCTTGGTGCGCTCCTCTAGCACCATACTTCGGCTTAAATCCTGGTGCACCCACAGGTACCCCATTGTGCCTACTTATCACCCCTTCTAGCCACTGCCAGTCCGCTGGTTTATACCTTAAACCAAAATACAAGCCCACCAGCTGTATAACAAACCCTCCTCATGGGGAGACATGCTTTCCTGCTAGGCATCAGCTCCTTACTTGCAGTCTGTAGGGCCACTTAGGTATCAGCCAGTCAGTCCCTTTCCTGTAGCCTTCTTGGTCAGGAGCTCTTCTCCCTGCTGTCTGCAGGTCCAGACTGACCACCTGCTGTCAGGCACTGGCTGCAGTCACATACAGGTGTTCCCCTCCTGGGCCTGATGACCAGTCTGTTTTCCCTACTAGGGCTTAGCTCAGCTGCCTGCAACCATTTGCATCTGGGCTGCCTAGACTCATGCCCTGGTACAGCTTACTGCTCTGCCCCTATTTCCTGCAAGAGTGACCCCTGGACAGCTGCTCTACTTAAAACATCACATGTAGCCAGTGTCCTGCATTTCAAAATGGCCACGGGAGCACTTTATCTAAAGCTGGTTTGATGAGCTTTAATTAAAGTGCTCCTGCCCCCATTTCGAAATGTGGGATGTTGAATATGCGTGACACTGCAGCACACAAGAGCGTTCCAATTAGAACACTCCAGCAAACTTAATGAATCATATTGAGCATGTGTATAGGTACCTCCTGTGTCTGTATGGCTGCAGGTCTGCATGTTTATTTGCAGCCAGCCCACTTTCTAGCTGCCAGCCCTCCCTGAGCCAGCTCAGCCTGCTTCTGTTTCTTCTTAAAATAACAGGAGCCCTCTGGCTACCCGTTACAGGCCCAAATAGATAGGAAAAATGGTCTGCAATGAACCAGAAGAAATTCAACAAGGACAAGCACTTAGGACAGAATAATTGCTGGTACAAATAGGGTATTTATACACATACTTTTCTGTCCTGTGACGCACTGAAGATCTGCCGTTTTGATTAATCAAGTCTGCTCCACACACAAGCTGAGGCAAACTGCACGGCACCACATGCAGTTGTATAAGCAGCAAAATGTATTTCAGTTCAAAAGTGCGCAGCTGCCATTTTCTCAGCACTGACATGAATTTTGCCACTTATACAACTGCAAGTGTCTCAGCACCAGGCACTTTTCAAAGCACCCAGTGCTGTGGCTCTTGCATGTGTAAAAATGCCCATGCAGACTGCAGAATGACTGGCTAGGCTGCAACACTGCAGAAAAGAACCTAGGAGTTATAATAGACCATAAACTGAAACTGAATATAAGCTGACAGTTTGCTCTTGTTATAAAAAAGGCCAACAGTATCCTAGCATATGGTATGTCTCTTTCTTCAGCACCATGCCCTGCAACATATCCTACCACCTGCCACTGTTTCTAGCTCTTTCTCCCCTTCTTGCCCCATTAATCAAATAACATTTAAAACGCACATGATAATTGAAGAAATTGACAAGGAAGATCATTTGCACAAAAAAAAAGTTTCCAAAATATTTGTTAAACTCAAAAGTAACATAGTTTTCACAGTGAGTATTTCGCCCATTTTCCAGAGGTTCCATGGTTATATCATTGGACTTCATTATAGCTGTGCATCATTTAAATTGTCTTTTCCATTATGGCTTTGAGAGCAAGCATTATTTAGAAAGCAGTTGAGTGGGAGCTCTGACCTGCAATGTGATGAAGCATAATGAAACAAATCTCATCAGCCACATCTATCTTCAGGACAACCCCCTATCATATCAGCCTTCTTTATCTGAAACTGAAGTAAAAGCAGCAGGCTCTCTCTCCCTTAAGTGACTTCAGATGTCTTAGACAAAACAGTTCCTGGTACATTTCCTCCCACCCCTCCTTGACACCCCTACATCAATGGACAAAGACAGAATTCATTTTACATTCTCCAATCACAGCAAATAAAGAATACAATGTTCTCTCCACATCATTTTCATCTTTCATCTTAATTATCCCTGTGAAGAGTACAGAAATCATTATCTTTATGATGATGAACGTCCAATTAGCATTTCCCATATAAATTTCAGATCATGAAGGAGGCTATAATGGATAATGCAAATTCCTAATGGTTTTTTTTTTCCTGGCTGAAAAATTGAGGTGCTTAACAAAATGAAATTAAATCTGAGCCATTTTCAAACAAGTCAAGAACTTTAATTACTTGATGGGGCAGGGGGGGAAGAGACTGAAACTAAATCTTAAAAATGGACAAAATTTAAAGGAATTTCCCTTTCCATTATAGTGCTCGCACTTTCCCCTCCAAATAGCTAAGCACATGTGTGGTTGTGCTCAATAAGCTTTAACTATTGTGAAAACTGAAGGAAGCTATTTTTCCATTAATTAAACTATTTACTAAATCAGAAAATGTATTCCAAGTAAACATTCTATTTATTCTATATGGCATTTTAATTGGATCTCATCTATAGTACACATCAAATTAAATCATGCCCATAGCTAAAAGACAGAGAAACAGCATATTACAGACTCTTGTTGTGGTGTGTCTGAAATGCCAGTTGTTTCTATTCAGTCCATGCACAAATTGCAATCTTGGAAGAAGCTCAATGACACTATGTGGACAGGAAACAGGTAGGTTCTCCCCTGTTCATCTGCTGCCTTTTCCCATCCTCCTTGTACCTCCCATTTCTTGCCTGCCACAACTTTGATGTTATTCATTGTTGGAGAGTGGGAAGTCCTTGGACCAGTAGCAGCCTCATGAGTAGCCTGGTCCATCTGATCAGGCTAGCCAGTTACTTGAGTCTTTTGTCCCCACCCCCAGCACTCCTCCTTTAAAGGTTGTTCTAAGTGTTTATTGGGACTTCAGCTATCATAACCTAGGCCCCCTTTTTTTTCCTCTGGCTATGCCCGATTTTGGTCCATTGATTAAGACCTCAGCTTCAGTGGTATAAGCCTGGCCTTGATGGCAGTCCTCCCCCTTGGGGGTCCATCTCAATATGCCAGTTTCTGCCTCATGGCTTGGGGCTGTCTCCTGACCCCTATAGCAGGGGAATGCACCCCAGCACCCCTGTTCATGGAACCCAGTCTCTGGCTCAGATCCCCTGGGTGGTTTATGTGCCCATCACACTTTCAAAGATTCCCCTCCTAGCTGCAGGCCACAGGACCCCACCTCCCTTGGATGACCCCAGGTGGGGCTTAAATCCCTAACACAGTCTCCTTCTCACCACCTGACTGGGTTCACTGAACCCAGTGACCAGGTGCAGCCAATTTCTCTTTCACCACCTGGCCTTACCAGTCCTCGGTTCTGTCCACCTGTGCTGCTGTTCTTAACTGCCTACCTTCTGAAGCCTCACTAGTAACAGGGGCAGGCATTCCCTGTCACAAACCGGGGGTCCAAGTCAGATCAATTAAGTGTTTACTAGAGTTGTCAAATGATTTAAAAATGTGATTGTGATTAGTTGCGCGATTAAAAAAAATTATCATGATTTTAATTGCACAGCCAAAAACTCAAAATTATGCAAAGTTATGCAGGTACATTGTATGGTTAGGGGTGGGTGTGTGGGGAGGTGGGATTTGTGAAGGTGAGAGGACTGTGGGTTTGTGTGTGGGGTTTGGAGCCTGGGGAAGGGAGGTTCCCACATGCCCTGGGACAGGAGTGAGGGGCAGCAGCAGGGGAGTGGGAGTGAGGGGCACGCGCACATGCGCACACACACACACACACACACACACACACACACACCACCCAGCAGGTAAGTCTGTGGAGAGGGTGGAGTGGGGGAGAGGGAAGGGGTGAGAAGGCAGATTGAGGCCCCCATGGTGAGGGAGGGGATGGGGCAGAAGCTGGGGTTGGGATGAATGAGGCCAGGATGAATCATGGGACAGAGCTGCAGGCAGCTCATCCAGAGTCATGGGGGTGTGCAGCTCCCCACCGCTGTGCATACCTCCAAAGGAGGCATGCGGGATATGTGCCCCCTGAATTTGTGCACAGGACAGAGGCAGGTTTCACCTGTAGCAAATGGTCAGGATACAGAAGGCAGCTAGATGCTCCTCCAAGCCACACCTGCTGCAGAGTTTAGGCTGGCCATGATAGCTTACATAGCCCCTATTCTGACCGTTTACCAGAAGTTTTCTTTTATTAATTGGGTGATACCTACTGTAGATACTTACCTGTATATAGTTGTGGCAGGCACTGGTTGTCCCTGCCACTTTAAGGGCCTAAGCCAAACAGCCAGCAGGTGCCTGATTCCAGCAGCCATTTTGGACTCAGGGCTGCCTATATAAAGAGAGCATTTTGTTGCTGGCAGGCCAAGCAGTAACATCACCTGGCTGTAAGGCTCTATGCAACATCCTGGAGGGGAAGCACCATGACCACATAGGTGGGCTACCCAGGGGTAATGCTGGAGTGATGGAGGAAGCAGAAAGGAGGTGAGCAGCTGGACTGCTGGAGGAGGCAGCGTGGAGGCAAGCTTTGATTGAGGAGCAGTATACAGAATCAAGCAAATCATCTGAGATCTTGAGAGAATCTGCAATGAGGACAGCAACTGGTGAACTTACAGAGGGTATTGTTGAGGAGGAAGTTGGAGTTTGGTTGGAGTTTGGCGGGACAAGGTGGTGCCTTTGGAGACTAAGAAGAAGGGTGATGCTGAGTTGCTGAAAGGTTTCAGAGAGAGGGTGGGCCAGCAACAGAAGCAGAGGCAGAGCTGGGCAGAAAGCAATGAAGCTGTGGGTAAGGTTCTGGAATCTTCCTATTGTTTGTGGGGAGAAGGAGACCCAAAGAACTGTTAAACTGCATGTGAAAGCCACTTTGAGCCCTGAAGGGTGAAGGGGAAAACAACCATGTTAAGAGCAGACTTTATGATAAGGGTTCTTTTCAAGGACTTGAAAGTTAAGCCTAAAGAGTTAAGTTGTATGGTGGTGTTTGATAACTTTCATCACCAGCCTATTACCTTCTGGAGGCAAGAGCCATACTCAGCCTTCTGGGCCCGGTACGCTGAAGTGGCGGGTAATGAGGACTTGTGGGGTCTGCATTTTGAAACTGGCCAGAAAGCCTGGGAGAGGGTGCTGTACTTTAAAATGTACACAGACAACTTAGAGCCCGAAGTTGTGAGGAGGTGGTTGGAGGGGTGGGTCCAAAAGATCCTGGATATTGAGTGCATCTTGGACCAGTGGCAAACCTGGACTGGGGCATGGAGATCCAGAGTAGTCCTAGAGGAACACCTGAGATGTTCCAGGGGGTGAGGAACCTGCCCTCTGTGGTGTTGATAGGGCCCCACCGAGGGTACATAACCTATCATGGCCAGCCTAAACTCTGCAGCAGGTGTGGCTGCCTTCTGTATCTTGACCATTTGCTACAGGTGTGGCAGCATGGGGCATGAGGCCTGTAAAGAGAAGCTGTAAAGGGGCCTGTAAAGAGAAGCTGAAAGGCACCGTGTGTGGAGGTGAGGGGCACCTACAGTGCCAGTGCCCGCTTTCCTATGCAAACAAGGTGCACGAGCCACACGCTGCAGAGGAGAGGAGCAAACAAGATCCAGGGGACATGGAAGCCAGACATCTGGACATGGACAGCTTTATAGTTGAGGAAACACCAGAAGCAGAGCAGAGAGACAGCATGATTGAGGCAGCCAACCAGCTCACCGAATCAAAGGAAGAGCCACAGATGAAAGAGGATCAGAACAAGGGAGCAGGAGAAGGGGCACAAGAGTCTGAACAAACAGGCATGGACCTGGAACTGCCTGGGGATAAGGGGAAAGAGCCTGGCTCAGTTAAAAGAAAGAAGAAACATAGTGCGAAGCCAAAGAAAAAGAGGGTAGAGGAGGAAGGGGGGAAAGTTTGTGAGACAGAAGGTGGAGTGCTTGGAAAAGAATGGGGGAAGATCAGGGAGCTGCCCTTGGATAGACGAGATGTTGAGGAAGGTGTTGGTTTCCTGAGCCTGACTGTGATTGAACACCTTGCAAGAGCTATGGCAATGTGAAAAGTGGAGGAGAGACGCTTCAGAGTTAAGTAGTGGCACAGGCGAGACATGATGCAGGGTTTTCTTTTGAAAATAGCTATTATGGCTCTGATCTTGGCATCATTAAATGTAAGAAGTCTGTACGGTAGGCAGAAATGGGGCTTAATGCACAGAACCTTACAAGGCCTGGGCACGCAAGTGTTGGGTTTGCAGGAGTGTGGGATACCATGGGGGAGGAATTATAAATACTTGGAGTATCAATGGGGGGTGGAACTATCATGATGGGGGGGTTTGAACGAGAATAAAGCTATGGCAGTGGGGATCCTGGGAAGGGAGGGAGGCTTGAAATTCGGAGACCTGCAGGTCTTAGAATAGGGAAGACCGCAGAAAGCAGTGGTGGAAATTGAGGGTACGGATGTGACATTGTATAACGTATATGCCCCAGCTGAGAGAGCAGAGAGAGTGTGCTTCTTTCACAAAATGGATATGTGTGTGGGGGTGGAGGACCGTAGATCGTGATGGGGGATTTTAATTGCATTATTGAAGAGGGTGGGAGGATTGGGATAGGGCAGGGAGTGGGGATGGATAGCACTGGGAAATGGCTGAGGGGGTGGTGCAACTGGCAGGCCTCAAACATTAGGTCTCGCACTGCTCGGCCTCTGGCGCATGAGCTTTCCTGTCGCTTCATCCCTGGAATTGTCTATTCCAGATAGGTCTTAGATGTAGTTCCTGCCCCTATCTCGCCTGCCACAACTTTGCTTGAACTTCAGTGGAGGGGCCGACTACTTTAGTTTATCCGGCATTGGGACTCTTGGGGTGATGGTCTTCTGCGAGGCTCCGCCCTCCCCTACACCTCGCCCTAGTACCCAGCCACACCAAGTTGTCGGTGATTCCCAGGGCCGACTTGCACCTTGCGGTGCCCACATGTAACTGGGCGAATCCGTGGGCTTGTCCTGACTCCCAATCCTGCCTGTTAAGGAATCCTTCTAAGGTTCCTCCCTGCCCTTTTAACCATGGGCCACTCAGCAAAACTCAAAAGAAAATACTACCCATCTGTTTCCCAAGCTAAAAATCAAAGTTTGGGACCCCTGTCCCAGAGACAATCCTCTCCTTACATAGTTCTGTCTGCAGCACCCCTATGGCTGGGTGCTGCATTTCCTTAACGGCCGCTCAGGACTGCTGCCAGCCACAGTGGTTCCCCTCTACACCCGGTCCCTCGCCAAGTGATTCCACCTGGCAAGGTCCAGGACTCTGCAGCCCCTCTCGCTGCTGGTGTTTTGGATCCCTGCTGGGATGCTCTCCCAAACCCGTGCTGATCCCACCTTGATAGCCGGGTCCTCCTCCATCCCCCTTTCTTCAGGGTGGCTCCTCGCATCGGGTTCTGTCTCCAGAACCTTATGCCCAGCTCCGCAGTTGCAAGCCCGGGCATCCGCCACTTCTCCCTGGGCGTTATCCTCCCCACTGTTGGGGAAAGCATTCCAGCCTCACGGCTGGTTGCTAGGCTCTCCCCTTCTGGCTGGTCTCCAGCTCTCCTCCTCTCCCCCGTGTCTTGGGTACTCTTTATGCCTCCGCACCAGCTCCGATCATTATTGATTGCAGCTGGCCGCAGTTTGAAAAGACGTGGCTAATCAGCCGCGTGGGTCCTGCTGCCGCTTCCAGCTTTCCTGCGTCGTCGGCTGCAGGTAAAAAGCTTACTGTTTTCTATCCTTCTCCCCTTCTCTCCCAAGCCTTATTTCAGGTCTCGGGGTTCCCCTTTTCCCCTTTGGGGCCATATTGTGCTGCCACCCTGCGACAGGTGGGTTAAAGACAAGGGGCTCCAGGATGTTTGGGAAGGGACAAGGGAGTTTACTAGAGTGGATCCTGGTGGGAGGGAGCAATTGAGAATCAACTTTGTTTTGGTGTCGGAGGGGTTGGAGATCCATAGCAAACGATTGGTCAATGTAAGCTTCTCAGATCATTGTGCGTTGTGGGTGGAGGTGGGCGTTGGGCAGGGGCTCAAACAGGAGAAAGGGGTATGGAAATTTAATGTTTCCTTATTGGATGACACCCAAGAATGCTATGCCTTTCAAACCGTATACCACCAGTGGCAAACCTTGCTGCCCTTTTTCCCAACACAGTGGGACTGGTGGGTGGAAATTAAGGGGTGAATGCAGGAGTGGTTCGATGGCATGGGGAGGAGGCAGGCCCAGTGGAAAAAGAATTAGCGCATTTGCAAGGGGAAGTTCAAGTGTAGTGGGAAAAGTTGAAGAGGGGGTGTAGCAGGGCACTAAGGTGCCTGCTACTGAAAAGCAGCAGTATGGGCTCAGGTGCTGGTTGTTAGGGACAACCAGGAGGAGCTAAGGGCCCACACCTGGTGAGTCAGCTGACTGGAAGGGGCAGGGCTGACCACTATAAGACCTAGACAGGAGGCTGTAGGTGCTCTCTCCGTCTCTCTCTCAACTGGCAGCCAGACAGAAGGAGCACTGTTTGACCAAGGAAAAGAGCTCGGCCCTGAAAGGGGAAAAGGGAAAGACCTGGATGTACAAACCACTAATTATACGGGTGAGAGATGTTGTGTGGTTTGGAGAACGCTTTAGCCAGGAGACTTAGATTTGTGTTATAGCCGATTGGTTTGCATTATTGCTTTTGTTGTTGTTGTTACACCGGAGGATGGGATGAGGCTATTAGGGGTTGGAGGAGGCCTCATAGGGTTTCCACAGTAGTGTGGGAATGCCAGTGCCAGAGAGGGCACAACATTCAGGGGTGTATCAACCCCAGCCCCAGTGCGGGCAATTGCGAGAGAAGCCCCAGTGCGGGCAATTGCAAGACGAGCCCAGAGAGTGTCTGTGAGGGCGCAGGCTGTGAGACAAGCCAGAAAGCGCCAGTGAAGGTGCGGAAAGGGATTGACCAAACAACATCCGGAACACCTGCGAAGCTTGGGGCGTGGTGTAGGGGTGGTTGGAGCCACGCATAGCCCATAAGGCCGGGATGCACCAAGTCACCCAAGATAGAACACAGACTGGGAGACATCAGGGCACTGTGTCAGAAAGTACTAAGGGCAGCCTCCCTTAAACATTATCAACATCAAAGACATGGTGGGCAAGATTGTGAGGGTGCTTTTAATATCACCTTGGCATGGTAGGAGGCACTAGGGGAGTTCACAGCCACCCCTAGGACTCCGCCCTGTTACAGGGCGGGAAGCAGTTAAAAGAATGGGAAAGGCCAAGAAAGGGAGTGCAAAATTGGTTCCAGAGCAGGATGAAAGAGCAGATGTTTCTGGCCAAGGTGGAGTGAGTGGATGATGGGGAGGAATAGGGATGGCTTTTCACCTTGTGGGTGAAAAGGAAGAAGTGGGTGATGGGGGCGGTTCACACGGCCGATGGAGGGAGGGTGGAGGACACAGAAGGGGTTTTGCAGGAGGTGAACAGATATTATGGGGATTTGTTTTGCAAGAAAGTTGAGGGGCAGGAACAACTGGAGGGTCTGGTGGAGGTATTGGAAGCAAAGGTGGTGGAGGAAGAGAGGGAGGGGCTGATAAAGGAACTGACAGAAAGCGAAATTCTGGTAGTGTTGAAAACAATGCCACTAAAGAAGACACCAGGAGGTGATGGGATCCCGGTGGAATTCAATTTGAAGTTCTAGGACTTAGTTAAGGGGGATCTCTTGGCCTGTTTAGGGAATTTATGGATCGGGGATGGGGAGGGGAGGGTACAGGGTATTGTGGTTCTGATCTACAAAAAAGGGGGCCAGGAGCACATCAAGAATTGAAGGTCAATCACCTTGTGGAATTCAGACTATAAGTTATTTTCTAAGTTCTTACCAGCGAGGTCGGGGGAGGTGTTACTGCAGGTGCTGGGTGGGAAACAAATGTGCATGGTGGGGGGGCAGCAGATGACACAAACACGCTGCGTGCTCCGGGATACACTGTCATATATTTTTGACTAAAAGTGAAACACGATAGTCATGAGTCTTGACTTGCTAAAGGCGTACGACAGTATTGGGCACGGGTTTTTGTTTCAGGTTCTAGAAGGGATGGGGATGCCAGGGAAATCTGTGGGAGGGGTGCAGGCACTTTACAGGAGAGCAACAAGCAGGGTGCTGGTGTAGGGTTTCCTGGGGGAAGTTTTTGGTGTGGACTCGGGGGTGAGACAAGGGTGTCCACTGTCACCGGGGCTCTGTTTGCACCACTGAGCCTCTGGTGCAACGGATTGGGGGGGTAGGGTGATCAGTGGGGTTAGAGTACCGGGGGGGCAGGGAATTAAAAATCCTCCAGTACATGGATGACATGACGTGCATGGTGAAGGACGAGGTGTCCCTTGGAAGAGTGGTGAAGCACACAAATGAGTTTGGGGAGGTATCCAGGGTGAGGGTGAATGTGGACAAGAGTGTTATCCTGGTGGTTGGGAATTGGGAGGATTTGGGGAAATTTGGATTGTGGGTGGAACTGAAGGTACTGGCCCAGTGCAGAATAAGCCTGGCTCTTGTTGCTTAATCCAGGTCCCAGTGCAGGATAGACCTGGCTCTTCTTTGAGTTCTTTTGCAGTTTTCTGCCCCAGCAGATCTGGGGATTGAGACTAGGAATTTTGGGCATGTGGTGTGCTGACTGAAGCCACAAGTCACCCCCTCAAAGCCTCCATGAAGAAGTGGAGATCAGCACCCTATAGCTTCCCAGGGAGCAACAAGGGGTCCCTTGCATCACAGAAGGACCTAGGCTCATTAGCAACTTCCCAAGGTGCAGTGAACTCCCAAGGAGCATCTCATAAGACTCCCTCCAGTGTGGGCACTCCCATCTAGCTTGATTCTGAGTGGCAGCCAGAGGCATACAAGCCTTCAGAACTAACACTTTGGGTAAGTCCCCCAAGTCTCAGACTGCTGAGGCTTGGGCAAGGGAGCATCTTCCCCAAAAGGGGGCAACCTATAGACTATATTTAAATTGCATTTGGTGTTTTCATTGTTTTCCTTGCCTTTCTTTTCTGTAATAAATTTATCCTTCATGTTTACACTGCTTGGGGGGGGATTATTTATGCGAGACACCCCAGCCAAAATCAGTGATCCCAGATTTCTGGATGGGGGCTTGAGACACAGTGACAACTTATTGGGAACCCCGACATGTAAGCCCAACCCTAGTTGCCGCTGACTGGTGCCCAGCAGAGGGATTATAATGGTAAAATTATAAAGTAAATCAAAAACATTTGGGTGGATCCAAGGGGTGGAAAGTGTAGGGTGGATGGGAAGGGACACGCCCACCTTTGGCTGTTCAGCACATGTGCAGTAAGTTTTCTGAGCTAACCAGCTCATCCATGTATATAGTGAAAACATAGGGCTGCAGAGCTAGGTAACTGGCTGAAGATGGTCTCTTTCATAGGCTTCAATCATTTCAATCAGGTGTGCTCAGTAATCCGGCCTCATGTTTATCCTGTACCAGTCTTGAACCCCTTGTAAGAACCAGAAGAGACTATATGCATGGGCTTTCCCTAGTCTCTCAACCATCTCATTCATTCAGGAGTTGGGGTAGAAATGAACATCTGGCCCTTCCAAATAAGGTTTGCAAGTAGTACAGAGAGTACTTACTTTTGTGTTGTAAGGATGGAACGTACTCCCTGGCTGAACCATACATGCATGCAGTGCCCTAATTGGTTAAGAGCTCCCTCACAATCTCTACACAGGAAAATTCTTAATTCATTAGCTATAGCCTATATCACTGCTGAGCAGAAGGTAACATGTTCCAGGTTAATGGATGGCAAAGATCATGAGATGTTAAGAGACATTTTCAATCACACAAATGTGCTTCTTGAATAATTTGATCAGATGTAGTATCCATGAGTGGAAGGGAATACGTCTTGAAGTCATAAACTGGGATTCAGCGCACAAAGTGCAGTAAACCATGACCTCTTAGTAGGCTTTCAGACAAAAGAATCAAGGTCCCTCTTAGAATTTCTCCATCCCTAAATAGCCTAAACAGAGATGATCATGAGTTAGGTTCAACACCTTTCTCTGGTGCAGTTTTGGAACAATACGATGGATTCAGCATGTTCCTTTCTGGAAGTCCTGGGTACTCTTACCAGGATGGCACATTAAAATCCAAAGTAGAAGTATTGAGAACTCTGGACAGGGTGAAATAGTACCCCATTCAGCCTAAAGTAGACTGAATGTTGCTAACTGGCTTTAAAGAAAGTCAGGAACACTAGCTGTGGTCTGGGTATTGAAACATGAGGGATCTGATCCTTACGTGGGTACCTCTGAGAAGTGAAAATTACATTATACCACTGTATTTTTTCCAGCTCTTTTTGCTGGGGTTCCTTGGGCTCCAAGAGCCTCCCTCCAACATTCCCTTCAAGATGTGGACCAGGTACCAAAGAGTTTGAGATCAGGGATATTAAAAATCCCCTACTGGTTATTAACGCCTGGTATCTTTCCCAACCAGCGGCAGACTTAGAGTTAGTGGGGCCCTCCGCACAGCTTTATTTTCGACACCCCCCCCTACTCTCCCCAGTAACCCAGCCAAGAAAAAGAACATTCTCTCTTATCTCCTCCCAGTTTTTCATTCTTTTTTTCTTCATCATCTTCCTATAGTATAAGTAATAGGAAGTAAATTAAAATAAAGTGAGGTACCTTGATTGTTTTTGTAGTCTAACTTTTTTTCCACAGACCACTTGAAAATTGCTGAGTGTCTCAGTGGACCAGTTAATGATCTATCCAAATGTTGTTTGTACCATTAGCTAACTACTGTAAAGTGCTTTAGATAACAGCACTTTATTAAAAAAAACTTAACAACCTTTCCTCGGTCTGTCTGAATGAAGTTCTCAGACCACAGTTTGAGAACTTCTGGTCTAGGTGAAAGCTTGTACTTGCATTTTGCTAATATAAATAATGTGTAAAAATAAAAAGTATAAATGACGCATGAATGGAAAAATAAAAGTTAACTTCCTCTGAAGAAACTTATTCAATTTGAAAAAATATATATTTATTCAATTATCTTTTTTCTACACTTTTTCTTTACAAAATTATCAATTAAGTCATCAGAAGTAATATTTCGTAAAGAGGCACTTTCAATTGTCAGTATTGCCGAACTTGTCAAATGTTCCTGACTCATATTTCTCAAATAATTTTTAACTTGCTTCAATACAGAAAAAGAATGTTCACCAGAAGCATTTGTGACAGGTATTGTTAAAATTATTTTCAGAATGGTTTCTACATTTGGAAAAGTTGCCTGCAAACCATCACATACAAGTCTATACAAATCAACTGTTGAACTCAAAGCACAGAGCTCATCATTTTTGATAAAATGAAAAAAATGTTTCACTTCATCTTCAAAAACATTTGTGTCTATGTCCTCTCAGTAGAATTCACTTAATTTCTTACTGTAGTGGCTTTTAGCATTTTCGTCCATAATTCTGTCAAAAAACACGCAAAATAAATCAATAGTTTTCTTTAGAGATTTACCTCTACTCTGCAATTGCAGTATTATTGTCACAAATAACACTGACAATTTCAACGAAGATCTTCTCTTTCCTTTTTAAATTGATTTCATTGTCTCTAATTTCATCGAAAAATAACTTCCTGCTTTTTTTACAGGTATATCAGAGGAGCCTATATTTTCTGTTAATGTTAGTGCCTCTGCTTCCACCAAGCTATAGTCATTTCAAACTTCCATAACAAAACTTTTAACTGAGGCTAACAATTGTGCAGCATTCAATAAATTTGAATCAACCTTTTGCAGCAATTTGCTGATGGCATTCATTCTTTGAAATAAATGGTTTCACAAAAGAATAAAAACAGCAATATCATACTTTTCAAACTTTTCTGCTAAGGATTTTGCTTGAATTTTCACACACAGTTTTCCAGAATTTGATGTGGCTATGTCTAATAAGGTTTTCTTTATATCATCATAGCTCATTGTCAAAGCCAAAACAGCATCTGCAAGAGCAGACCACCTGGTTTCACAAATTCTTTTGACTGTCAAATGTTTTTCATTTGCCTGCTCCAAGTGTGATTGTAGCATACTTCACCAATGCGTAGAAATAACAAAAAGGCATACACATTTTGAACGAAGTCAAAAAAATGTGTAGCTCCCTCACAAGATGTGGCTCCAGCATTGCAGATTAAATTTAAAGAATGACTGGAACATGATATGAATAAAGGAGAGGGGCTTGCCTTGTTCAGTCTTGCCTGTAGACCTGAATATTTTCCTGCCATATTTGCAGCATTATCAAAGCTCTGCCAATTTTGGATGTCCAAACCTAAATTTGCAATAATTTCCAAAACGTTTGTCTCTAAACATTCAGAAGTGTGGGATTTTAGCAGGACAAAACAAAGAAATCACTCTACAACTTCACCATTGCCATTAATGTTAATTGGTCTACATGACTCACATCTGGTGTTGAATCGACTATTATGGAATAGTACTTGGTATCCTTTACTCCATCAGTAAATTGATTTCTGAGCTGCTCTGCCACTACAGTGATGAATTCATTGTAGGTTTGGTGTGTTAAAAAATTGGTCTTCCCTGAGCCACAATACTGATAATTTTTCAAATGTTCTTTGAGAAAATTGTCAAATTCGCTAAGATATTCAAGGCAGGTTAAAAATTACCTTTTCAATTTGACAAGGGTGACTCATCATGTCCTCTTAGAGGTAGTTCCAAAGAAGACAGCAGTTTGACTATGGCAACAACATATCTCAGCACTTTCTTCCAATAAGAACACTCCTTTTCAAAATGAGCTGATAACACAGAATCAATTTTTCCAGATAATTTACACCTTTGAACAAATTTACACATAGCATTTGGAATTTTCATGATCAGCAGTATTCCTTGCAATGTTTCTCCGATTAGAGTGCCCCTCAATGGATTTTGTTTTCCTTTACTATGGTCAGGGAAAAATTTGCAAACATAACAGTAGCCTTAGTGATTTCCAAAAAAATCAACCAAATTCTCATTTCTGTCATCCCATTTTTTTTTCATCGTCAGAAAATGGAACTCATGAAGACCTCTAAATTGCTTTCATCCTCCAACCTCATACTATTTTCTCAAATTTTCCATATTACCTACTTTTTCAGTTTATTTAGTAAGAAATATTCTATTGGGGGTGTGAAACAGACCATATTCAATTCAGATTTGGATTTGGCCAGAATTGGGGACAATGATTTAATTCATTGACTCGGATCACTGTCCCTGACTTGACTCAGCCGAATCCAAAACTGAAGATTCGATGCTGAATCTCTGAATCAGTGTTTCAGCCATAGACACAGCTTGAAATGTTTTCTCTACATGCTTCAAGGTACCAGACAAGGCTCATGAATGTTGTGATGGTGGGGCAAATGAAGCGTCCCACAGGAGTGGGCAGGGGGCCCCCACATGCTCAGCAGTGAACCCAGAAGTGGACCGGAAGTACTTCCAATCCACTTCTGGGTCCGCCACCGAGCACGCGGAGGGCCCCCCCCACATCCCCCTGGCTCAGCAGTCAGCCACAGGGGGACCCTGGGTGCCTCCCCCAGACCTAGGAGGCACCGGTTGCCAAGCTGGGGGGGTGCAGGGAGGTGCTTCTGGTCCATTTCCAGGTCTTCTGCCGAGCACGCTAGGGACCTCCCCCTCATGCTTCTGTGGGATATTCCATCCACCCCAGCATCTCAGCATTCACAAGCCACCAGGTGCCTTGAGGTATGTAGAAAAAACATTTAAAGCTGTGTCTATGTCCAAATCATTCAAATCTCTCCAAATCCATTCGGATCACTCCGATTCAATTCAGAGAGATTAAAGGGTCTCCTGATTCATTTCAGATATGACAATTCAGCCACCAAATCGAATCAGCAACCGAAGCGTCACACAGTACTATAGTCGATCATATCCAATTAAACAGATTTTGGCCATAATGCAATGTCTTCAGGGTAGGATTTTTCCCTCACTTTGACAAAATTACCAATATTTTGTAGTTCCATTCTCACTTCAGAGTCCCCTTGTTAAACTTTTGCAGTCGTTGCAGTATCCCCACAACTCAGCAAGTGATCAGATAATTCAGATGCTTCCTTGCCCATACTTTTTTATGAATATCCACTATTCAATATTTCAAGAAGTTCACAGAATGCAGAAAACCTGGACCGCTTTATGATATGTAAATCAGGCCAAAAATATTTTTTTTAAATAAATTTAAAATATGCTATAGTAGATGTTTGATTTTTAGTATATGATTTGGGCTTTTTTTCCCCATTCCAAGATGGCAACCCCCTCTCCCCCACCCAAAAGGAGTACTTTTGGGGGCAAGGGAAGGAACTTCCAGTGGCAAATGTCAGGGGCTAGAGGTGGGCCTTCCATTCTGAAGATGGTGATCAGAGGATGGGACATATTTCAAGGGGTGGCCCTCAACAGCTCACCAGAAGTCATTAAGCGGCCCTCCAGACAAAATAATTGCCTGCCCCAGTCTTCGGTTTTAGCAATCAGTCTTTGGTTTTTAGCAATCCCAATCTGCTATAGTTGTTGCCTATCTGAGGTCTTCCCAAGCAAAATGGTGAATTCAATACCCCATATCTCCCTCCTTCCTGCTATTTGAAAATGATGTCACCTATTCCTCAGTAATATGTGTCCATCTGGAGTGAAAACCTCCAAAACTATGCAATTGCTTCTTATGATTCCATTGTTTCTGACCATTGTTTCCCATTATTAACAGAAGATCTAGTTCTGGATATTTTCTAGTGGCATAAATCATGGAACAGCTTTCAACTCTATTTTGTACTCTCTCAGGAACTTTCATATCACCTGGAAGTGCTTCAGAACCAGACATAAAGCTACCATCCAACTATCTTCCATTTTGCTGATATCTGTTGTCTGCAAACACTGAGTGAAATGCTATTTAGATATCATGCCTACCACATTTTTAGATATTTTATAGTTCTGGAGATGATGCGGAAGCTGGAGTTTAAATTATTTACTCTTAAACCCAGAGTTTCTAATTCTTAGACTTGTCCCAGTAACACATGACGTTCAGCATTTCCTCAGAGATCTCTTGCATTCAGTATCAGAGTTCTAACTGTTCTGCATCATGTAACACAACTCTCAGCATAATACAACAACCAATTATAATGAGTTCTTAATAGTGCCTTTTTTAAGTTCAGTTTTCACACCTGTAACTCCTGGCAACCCAGCAATTGCTAACCACACTCTCAAAGAGGATATGTATTTCAGAGGCCTTTCAACAATCTAAGAGTCCCTCCAAAAGAGTTACCCACTTCTTGAGACCTACTGATAGGATCTCACAATCAGTCTTCATTGCCTCAATGTCTACAATTTATTCTGAGAACAATATATTTCACTTTAACCAGTGGGAACAGAACTCCAATAGCTGTTGAGTTACCACTTGAGGATAAGAGTCTGTGGCAAAATGTTCTTATCTAAACCAGATATGGAATTTTGTTTCACAGAGTCCCACACAGACCTAAATTCTTCCTTTTAATGCTCCTGGCTCTTACTGGATTCACATCCTGGGCATGTTGTGCACCCATTTCCTGATTGTTCCATCTCATCATGTCATGATGACCAATGGTTCAGACAAAAGTGCAGACCCCCTCTCCCCCCACTCACTCTCACTGCCACCACAATTGCTATGAAAAATAATAGACTAATTTGTTTTAGGAATATATCATTGTTAGCAATTGGCTTGAGTCCTGAATTTGACAGCTGACATCCCTTAGAAGCTTTTGTCCTGGCAAACATAATTACAGATGATATTTTTATTATTCATATAAATGTCTACTCCTTTTTGGAACCCTTCTATAATCTTCACCTCAGTCATATCTTCTGATAATGAGTTCTACAAATTAATTATTCCTTGTCTTTAAAACTACATTTTTTCCATCCAATTTAAATATTTTGCTTTATAATTTTCACTCATTTCCCCTTCTTCTTACATTTTAAGAATGAGCAAATAGGAGCATCTGATGGACCTCCTGGCTAATGGTCATTATTATATATGATTCTTATTAATTTCTCCTCCATAAGCAGTAAATTGTCCCAGTAGCTCTTCAGTTACTTTCATTGCCCCTCTCCAGATCCTTTTTGTAGTCTTCCGGAGGTGTGATGGTGAGAACTCAGTATTCAGGATGATGATGGGCAGATCTTGGTTACAGTGTCAGATCTCAACTATGTCAAAGCTGTGCAATCCAGCTACACTTCCTGCAAATCCTGTAATATTTTCACAGCAAGTAGATGTACATTTTAGATGCACATCCCAATGTGAACTGTGCTTAGTTCCTGAATCATTCATAGCATGTGGCGACCAAGGGAAATGAAAGCTCTGATTCCTAACCTCCAAAAAGTTAGGTTTAAGGGGAGATGGTACTCAATAGTAAAGTCTGGCCTAACACTTCCATATCTCTTTTAGGAACATATAGAAGAATGCAGTCTGTATCATGGCCTTTCAAGTTTCAATTGTTCTAACCAGGCAATCAAAACATGTGACAATTGAGTGACATGTGAGAAGCTTGAGTGTTGCTATGTGTTATCCCATGTTTGTTGATACAGTGGATAAGCATTCAGGCTGGGCTTTATAGTGGAATGTCCTGTGAAATCCAATGAAAGTGAGAGCTCTTACCTTTATCAGGTTTTGGCATGGGTATTGTTTACTTTTCATTGTCAAAAAATAACTGATAAAATAGTCAATGATATTCTTCTGGAGATTTAATGCCGGCTTGCAGACTGTGTTCCAAACCTTCTAATAATGGTCACCAAAGACAAGTCTATACTAATAATTAATATCTAGTTTGAGTTCATTCCCAAGCAACCTGAGCTTTATGACCTGTCCCTACCCCATGTATATCATATCTTGTAATCCATACAGAAGCTTGTAGCCCACATTGAACTTTAAATTTTCTTGGCTCGGTCATAAGATGGAACCTTATTGCATGGAATAATGAACCCAATGACATGGTGATCAATAGAGTTCAGGTATCCACCTATACTCTGGGAGACCTTACCTCCTAGGGCTAATGAAGCTATACTCAGATGTCAAGCCACACAGAATGTGTAGGTACACTCTTAACACTTGTAGAATGGCAGTCACATCAACTGTACATTTGGAAGGCGATAGCAGACATAGTGCCAGCCTTCAAAAACATTCAGATGCCAGTGTTGGAAATACTGTATTTATGATTGTGGCTACTACACTGTGCAAGGCACTGATGCTTGAAGCTTTCTGGATGGAGTGGATCAGAGACACCACTGAACTCAGTAATCAGTTCCCTTAGCTGTAAAGCAGCCCAATATCTAGTACAGGCCCTGGGTCTAGACCATTGATTCTCAAACAAGGTGCTGTAAGGTCCACTGAAAAGTGCCACAAGGTATGAGGTGATAAACCAGTTGTGAAAACAGAGAAAAAGTTCAGGCTCAGGCTTATTCCTACCTGGCCATTTCCCTCACCCACACTGCCCAGCCCCTCTGCAAGGGGATAATGAAATCCATTTTTTTTTAATAGAGTGTCATTCAATTCACAAAAGGTATAAAGGCATGCCTTGAATCTAGTGAAGGATATCTTGAGTCTAGGGGGTGGTGCCTTGAATCTACAAAGTTTGAGAACCCCTGCTGTAGGGAGCTGAGGGAAGTTAGGATTTCCTATCTCCTTATTTTGCCAGCCCATAAACTGAGCAATTTCTGTAGTCTCTGCTCTGCCCAGCAGTGTATGTGCTGTTTTTTCTCTGTGCAGATTTCTATCGAGTCTAGAAATTGTTTCCTGATCATTCTGAGAGTTTCTCTTTCATAGGACTTCAGTAAAATCTTTTTTGAAAGCTACAGTTTTCCTCCTTTATTAAAACTTGTGTAAACTCATACAGCTAACTGAGAGAACTTTGCTAAATAGAAAACATGAATAAATGGACAAAGGGTTACTAATAGAAATACCCCAAAACAGAAATGCACATCCTAGCTAAAACCAGTAGAAAAAAACAAAGGCAACAAGGCAAAACTAAGTAAGCCAACAAATAAATAAATATGTACAATGGTTCAACTAGAAAAATAAAGAATGAATTACACATCTACAACAGAAACCTTGAACAAACTAAGGACAAAATTCAACAACGAAATTAACTCTACATCACTTGCAACCTTATATATACACACACACAGAGCAGAAAATCTGAATGAAGAAAAAGTCTGAATGCAAAGTAGCAATAGCGGCAGTAATATCTGCTGCCTGCAACACTCCCCCACAATGTCGCACTCCATCTCTTGTGGGCCACAGCCATACAGTGCTGCATAGAAGAGTGTTCATATCCACTCGGCACAGTTGAGAACTACTGCCATAGACCTACTGGCTAGTCCCTCTCTTTCCAAGGTCTTCCTGTTCTAGAATAAGTGTTCCTGTTCCCCATCTTTGTGGGCCTGCTACTCCCCTGCACCATAAAGCTCCTTTGCCTAGCAACATATCATTGGCAGCATTCATTGCTTCAACATTGCCACTCTGTCAGGATGTCATCTGTGGTATGCCTCTTTCTCACTCTAAGTTGCAACATCCTCTTAGTCAGGCTTGGGGGAGAAATTTGAGGGGACTGAGCTACTGCTGCCTCAGACCAGGAATTGCCTGTAATAGGATGCACAAAAATGTCATTCATTCTTTTCTTTGACATGTTAGAAATGGATTTCCCTGCTTCATCATTTCTGTGGCACAAAACTATACTTTGTAACAGATGTCATTTTAGTATACAATTCCCACTTATTTCTGAGACCAACTATACGAGGGGCTGAAGGTGGAAATTTCTCAAGGGAACAACAGGACATGTCATGGTAAATACATTTTCTGTTGCTTCTGAATTAAAAATTGATTTTTAAAAATGACATCTTCCAAAGATGTAATTTGACTGTCAGTTGTATGGAAATAGGAGTAGCAGTGGCCTTTGAGGGCCTGTTTAACCAAATAGGGCTCACTGTCTCTCTTTTAGCCTGGGCAACCCATGAAGGATTTAAACATTTTTGAGGTCCAATAATGCAGAAAGGAGGTGGCATTCCATATCAGTGGCCGTGTGTCCTCAGTGCTGTTAAGCAGCATTATGGTTGCACAGCACTTATAATAATGGGTCTTGCTAGTTAACAACACAGTTAGTTTGTCTTGACAAGCAGCTTGAACTCCTACTTCATGAAAAATTTCCAGCTGTCACCTAGAAGTGGGTCAAGATTTAAGTAAGGGTCAGAAGTGAAAAAATGAGCAACAAGTTTGACCTGGTTGCACTAACTGAAACCTGGTGGGACCCTCCTCAAAATTGGGCTGTAGACATTGAGGGTTACAGATTGCACAGACAGGATAGAGTGGGGAAAAAAGCAGGGGGGGTGTCCTATGTTAAGGAACAAAATACATCCCCTATAATCAAGACGGGATCAGATGAGGGCCAAACCAAAGTACTGTGGGTCAGGATACAAGGGGGTCAGGGGGAAAGGGACTTGGTAGTGGGGGTCTACTACAGACTGCCACATGAGCTAGACCTGGAATGCTTCAGACAGCTCTCAGAGGCCATACAGTTGAGAGAGATGGTTGTCATGGGTGACCTAAACTACCCTGACATCTGCTGGGAGGAGCAGTCAGCCAAATCTAGCTGCTCATGTAGGTTCTCAACCTGCATACAGGACCTCCACCTAACACAGGAGGTATACAATCCCACAAGGGAAAATGCCTTGCTGGACTTGTTGTTAGTTACAGGGGATGACCTGGTGGGGAATCTGAAGGTACAAGGTAACCTAGGGGATAGTGACCATTGATTGATTGAATTCACTATCTGACGTGGGGTGGGTAAACTAACCAGCTGGGCTGAAGTGCTAGACTTGAGAAAGGCTAACTTCAGTGTGCACAGGTGATTAGTTAGTGAGGCATTAAAGCTCAAGAGCATTGGTGACATGGGGGTCCTGGAAGGGTGATCGTTCCTCAAGGGAGTGATCCTATGGGTACAGAAGGAGACAACCCCTTTGCACATAAAAGGGGGCAAAGGGGACAAGAACCCCTCTTGGCTGAACAGGGAAGTCTAGGAAAGCCTAAGGGCAAAGAAAGAGATATACAGGTTGTACAAACAGTGGGGTAGCTACCAAGGAAGAGTATACCTCCCTGGCTTACACTTGCAGGGAATCAGGAAAGCCAAAGCAGGATTAGAACTTAGGCTGGTGAAAACAATTAAGGACAACAAAAAGTCCTTCTTCAGTTATACAGGGAGCAAAAGGAAGGTGCAGTGTAGCATAAGACTCCTAAAGAACAAACTAGGACAATTGGTGACAGAGAGGGGAGACAAATCTGAGCTCTTCAATGAGTTCTTTGTATCTGTATTCCTAGACACAGACTGAGACAAATCTCCCAGTTGGATCATAGATAGACACAGGAGGGACATCAGCCCACCAACTCTTAGTGCACACTTAGTGAAAGGACACTTGGTGGGGCTGGATGTGTTCAAGTCAGCAGGCCCAGATGAACTTCATTCAAGGGTGCTGAAGGAATTGGTCAGTGTCATAACAGAGCTGCTGGTATGGCTGTTCAAACACTCATGGTGCTCCATTCAGGTCTCAGAGGCCAATGTGGTCCCTATTTTCAAGAAGGGGAGAAGGGAGGAACTGGGGATCTATAGCCAGTTAGTCTCACCTCCATCCTTGGGAAAACTCTGGAAAAATCATTAAGGATCACATCTGTGGGAGCCCAGCAGGGGAAATAATTCTGAAAGGAAATCAGCATGGATTCATTGAAGGTATATCCTGACTAACCTTGTTTCTTTTTATGACCAGGTCACAAAATGCTTAGACGCAGGAGTCGAGGTAGATGTCATCTACCTGGAGTTTAAGAAGGCCTTCGATAGAGTATCATTCTGTTCTCGTAAATAAACTGACAGGCTGTGATGTAGATGATTACCTGGTCAGGTGGGTGGCAAATTGACCTAGGGGTCACCCCCAGAGAGTGGTGGTGGATGGGTCGATATCAACCTGGAAAGATGTGGGCAGTGGGGTCCCACAAGGTTCGGTCCTTGGAACAGTGCTCTTCAATGTCTTTATCAGTGACTTGGACCAGGGTGTGGAGAGCACCCTGTCCACGTTCACAGATGATACCAAATTATGAGGCAGAGTTAACATACCAGAGGGTAGGGAACAGATCCAAGTGGATCTGGTCAGGCTGGAAAAATGGGCCGACCAAAACAGGATGCAGTTCAACAAAGACAAGTGCAAACTGCTGCACCTGGGCAAAAAGAAGCACCAACATACTTACAGGCAGGGGGATGACCTTCTCAGCAGTACAGCAGCAGAAAGGGATCTTGGAGTCATAGTTGACTCCAAGATGAACATGAGTCATCAATGTGACGAAGTGATCAACAAGGCTAACTGTACTTTATCATGCATTAGCAGATGCATGACGAATAGGTCCAGGGAGGTGATGCTTCCCCTCTATGCGGCATTGATCAGGCTGCAGTTGGAGTACTGCATCCAGTTTTGGGCACTGCGCTTCACGAGGGATGCGGAGAATCTTGAGAGGGTTCAGAGGAGACCACTCATATGGTCAGAGGCCTGCAGGCAAGGCCCTACAAGGAGAGACTGAGGGACCTAGATCTCTTCAGCCTTCGCAAGAGAAAACTGAGAGGTGATCTTGTGGCTGCCCATAAATTCATCAGGAGAGAGTAGCAGGGAATAGGAAATGCTCCATTTACTAGGGCACCCCCTGGAGTAACTAAGGAATGGCCACAAATTGACGGAGAACAGATTTAGGTTGGAAAGAACTTCTTCACAGTAAGGGTTGCCAGAATCTTGAATGGGCTTTCAAGGGAGGAGGTGCTCTCCCCTACCCTGGGGGTCTTCAAGAGAAGGCTGGACAAGCACCTGGCTGGGGTCACCTGACCCCAGTGCTCTTTCCTGCCCAGCGCAGGGGGTCTGACTCAATGTCCGACTAATGTCCCTTCTAACCCTATGAATCTATGAAACGACATGCATTACACTCATCGGGAAAAGCCAAACTCCCTCTGAAGCAACTATGCCTGGTGAACTGGCCTTGTCTGAAAATCACTGACTGAAATCATTACAGCCAAATTATCCCTGGAACTGTCCTCATAAAGCTGAGACAAGAGAAAAATAGCAATGCAAACCCCTGACATGGTTTCCTGAGACATGGGACAGGTGGCTGACATTTAAAAAATCACTAAATCAGTTCTACAGAAATGATTCTGTGTGGATTGCAGAGACACATGTGATGGGGGTAGGATGGAGGGAGGATGTTTAGGCAAAATATATCAACATGCAAGCTCCTACTATAGCTTCTGCCCTGGACTGGAGCTAATTTAAATCCCACAGCAGACAACATTCACCCAGACTCTACAACTATTGGCTACTAACCAGGAAATTCCAAGCCAGCCTCCAGAAGAATAATAAAAAAATGACTGGTGATCCTTACTGGGCTGAGACTGTGTGGCATCCTCTATTGTGGGAGTATCCACAGTGTGGCTGGTTAATAGCTCTTTGGAGAACTACAGGAACATCATCAGAGATGTTCTAGGATCCTGGTAAGTTTTAGGCAGTGTCAACAACTGTTCACTCCATCATTGCAGAGGCATTCTCCTCTCCGCTGATCATAGATGCAAAGTGAAGAGTGTAGTCAGAAAAGACAAGGGGCTCAGTGCAGGGGAAACTGGTCACAAAATCCTGCTCTCCAGAATTTGGAAATCTGCATTCTTAGTGAAAAATGTGCAGTGCAGTGCACTGAGAGTGTTGTTGACCTACAGATCAGTCTCTATCTTTGGTCTCACTGGGATCAGTGCAACTACTTGCCAAAGATTTTTTATACTGTAAATGTGAGAGAAGAGAAAGGGGCACCATTGTGTTAGACATTTAATAGTAAAATGGACAAACCCTGGAGAGCAGACAATTGAGAATAATTAATAATTCTGAAGTGGTACCTGGGTGGAGGGGGAAGATGGTATAATTGATCTTTTCCTTTCAAGACTCTAAATTGTCCAACCTACACTTAATGGAGAGAGGGAGTACTTTATGGGGGTTGCCCTCCAAGTCTATGACAAAATGTAGCAGTGTTTTACTGGTTTGGTCTGGCACAACATGTCTAGTTGAGTGTAACTGAAAAGGACATCCCTGCTTAGAGTTCCTCAAGCTAAAGGGAGCATATCACATCAATTTAGGGTTTGCTTATTGAATAATCAAAGGTAGCGGCTTTATAGCTCCATAAATCCAAATGATGTTCTCTTAAAAGCCCATCAGAATATATGGGAAAGTAAGAAGGTTTTACTGCCCTCCCGAATAAATAACCATATAGTCAAAGCTCCTGATGGAAAGTGCAAAAGCAAATTGATGAATGGACATCTGCATCAGAGTAGCTGATTTTTCAAGCTAAACTCATTAAGATGTCTTAATGGTGATTGGCAAGTTTCCTCAACCACAGAGGCAAATAGGTGAGGAAGGGTCTATTTAGGTTTCTGTCATGCTGCTGATTGAGAGTGAAAAGCATGTCTAATATATTTTCAAGTAAATCTGCCTGTTCAGTAAACAAGTTCTGCTCTTTCACACAAGCAAAAATAAATGTGCTCCACTGAAACCAGGTGTTATCTGAAACATATGCTGAAACCTCAGCCTCAGGAACACTAGACAGAACTAGCGTGTCATTTTAGCATCAAGGTGTTTTGATCCTACAGAATGGACAGTGTTACCAGTGATTCCCAAAAAGTGTGCTGTGAAGCAGAAGTGTACCACAAAAAATGACACTTTATCAATATCAGACCTGGCCTGTGGAGCTACGTCATCCAACCCAGAGGGCCCCCCCTCACAGATCTGGAAATTTGCTGATTGGGGAGCAGTGGCAGTTAACACTTTGCCACCACTCCCCCACCATCAAATTTCCAAATTACATGCCATGGGATTGGGCCCCAGCTGTGCTGGCCCCATACAGTGGGACCAGGCCTCCAGCCTGTGGACCAAGCCAACACTGCTTATAGCACATTGGAGCAGCCTCCTTGAACATCTACAAGCACACTCAGCACATGCAGGATTTAAGGTATTTTAAGGACACCACTTGAAATATATTGTATAATTATAGTATATTGTATAATTATAATAATGACTAGCAAATTGCCCATCATGCATGAATCCCCGCATCCCCCATCCCCCACGTCCAGCCCCATGTGCCCTCCTCACCCCCCTGCGCCCAGCCCCATGGGTTTCCTCCACTCACTCCTGGTGAGCCCTGTGCACCCCACCACACCCTCTGCTGCTCCACCCCGCATCACCACCACCTCCAAGGAGCAGGGCTGAGGGGAGAGGCCAGCACCACTGGCCTCGCCCCCCAACTCCAGCCCCTCAGTCCCCACTGTCATGGCAGCATTCCCGTTTCAAATCAGCTTGCCCGACCCCTGTCTGCTGGGAAGGCCACTCCTTGGATTTGGGGGTAAGGCCAGAGTGGGGGGGATAGCACCCCATGCCACCATCACCTCCAAGGCACAGGGCTGTAGGGGGCAGGGGGGCAAGCCAGTGCTGCTGGCCTCGCCCCCTGCACTCCATCCCCTCCATCCCTAGTCTGTCACCACCACCCTCCTCTGCCTCCAAGGAGCATGGGGTGATGGGGCCACTGCCTCTGGCCTCACCCCGTCCACTCTGGCCCTTCAGTCCCCCCTCATAACAGCACTCTGCCATGTGTAGCTGTCTGTGCAGAGCACTCTGATTGGTTGCTGAGACAACAACTCAGAGTGCACATAAAGCATTACAGACAGACAGACTAAGGCTTTTATTATATTAGATGATGATGATGACAATGGTGATGACAGCATAACTCTTTTGCCAGGTGATTAACCTCAACAACAAAAGCCAGAGTAAAATAGCAAAGGATTCTGCTGAAAACGTACAGATACCCTTTATTCAGCTTCCCTGCTTCCAACCCAAATTCTGCGATCAATGTATACCTTTGCTGAAAGCCAGTAATAGGTAACACTTCCCCAATCTGGGTACACAGCATCAATTTTAGAAAATACAAACAATATAACTATCAGAATGCTAACATGTTTTAGAGGCAAGTATAGAGTAGAAGCCTCAAGGATCGGCTGGTCCAACCCTAAAAATCTTGTGGACAATTTTTGAATAAGCTGCTCATGCAGGAAGTCTCTTTCTAACCCTATCAGTGAGTATCTGACTCATGCTCTGCAGCATGAAAGTTTTATAGCCCTTCTAATTTTCGATCCTATCTTAATGCAATTGTGGCTGTTCTCATTATCCATATTTTAATTATACTAAGCTGTTGGCCTAGTGACAATGCGCTTGCTGGTTTTCCCTCACTAAAGTAATAATTCAGGCCAATAATTTATATTTATTTTTCTTCTTCATGAGATCATAGTATAGTTTATACATTTTGTATATTGTGTATTCAGAGGAACCATTTTACCTGCTGCTGAAATGCAACCAGGTCTACAGTATAACATGGCTGCTGTTTAACAGCATACAGCAACACTGAACAACAATTTAGAAACTGAATGATAAATGCTATATCCACCTGAAACTATTTAGTGTGGCATCTAAGTTAAGGGCTAGTGGCTATTTAGGTCTTAATTCTGTAGTGTAATCTATCAAGACACGAGTGTCAGGTTCTAGGATCAGAGCCCTCAACAGATTTTGAGCAAGTGTTGAAGTTCTGTGCAATTCTATGAAAATTATCCTGGGTTATTTAACAAATACAAGCAGTCAGAAAATTAGCTTTGTTTTATCTGAAACATAAAATGTCCAATAAACTATTTCCTTTTTCTCATATTTCCTACACCCCGCTGGGTGGGGGTTCTGAAAATCTAACAATATATCACTCAAATTCAGTAAAAACAACACCAATCAGGAAATAAATGGGGAACAATTTTCATTCCCAGATCAACCTACTTCAAGACTAATTTAAAAATCAACTGAAAAGTGCCATCTATTTTCACATAAGAACCCAAGCAGCTTAACATTTTTGCAAGAATGCTCCTATCTTCTATTTTATGGATGCAAAAGTATCCAAAGCAAATAAATATGTATATTTACATTATATTTTTTACAGTTTCCAACCACACTGTCTATAAAACATTTGTGCCTGTAATTCAGCAATAAGTAGGGCCAATGGAAACATTTGGATGAAAACACATTCCTGTTAAAAATGGGATTTCATATAAATTTCAGTTTTCCACAGGAGAGGATCAGTATCCAAAGAATTCTGAATGAAAAAAATCTAAAGAAAACATTTTGCTTCAAATCACAACATATTTTAATTTTTGTCAGCCCTAACAACGCATGGTTTGTTCAGTCAAATCAGCAATAGTTTCTGTATTTCTCTGGGATGCTGCTGTTCTCATTTGGAGATAGAGTGGTAATCCTCATTTTCCCTTAAAGGCCATTCTTTCCTACTGGAGTCTCTCCCAGTACCTACTGTGGTTTCTCCCATGACTAAGTCACTGCAGCGTATCATGAGGCATTTGCTAACTGATTTTTTTTGTTCCTGAAGTCTTTTTTTCCACAGAAAGTATTGACATAACAGTTCTTCAAGATGAGATCAAAAGTCAAAGTATCTCAATTTCTCATAAGATCAAAATTCTGCTTTTTAAATCAGTTTTAGTAATACATGAACGTACTCTCTCTCATAGTAAATCTAAATATCCTTTCTTCTGCTTCAGATCAGCAAGAGAAAGAAGATAACTTCTTGAGTTCCTTTCCAGCCTTATACATCTATTATTTCTGTGTAATACTTTTTAATGTGTAAGAACAATATCAGAAAACACTCCCCAGAATATTTCACAGGAAGTTCAATGTGTCCATTCTTGGACAATGAAAAATAAAAGGTAGTAGATTTTTAGCCACAAGGACCCTATCTTTTCTAACACAATAACAAAATGCTATCTGTGGACAATGTCTATAGTGCTCTCAGAGCACAAGGGATTGGTTGTACCAAAAAAAAAATGACATGAGCCTGGTATAACTGTGGATATTTAAGATTCATTCTGCCTCAAAGAAATGGTTTGGGAAAGGATCATCTTAGAGGAGTCTAAAATTCAAATAAACAAGTGAGACCAGTGTATATATAGCTTACATGAAGTTAGAAGTCAAATGTATTTATACACTTGGATCACTGGTAACACTAGAGCATGATGCAATTTCAGTCACTGGAGAGAAAAGTAAAATTAAATTAGGCACCTAATTTTTAGCTGAAACTGACCCTGAAGTAGCTGTTAGTCTGTGGCATAGAGCCCACAAAAAGTAATAAGATGTCCATGCACTACAATCTTGACAAACAGAGCCTCAAAACTGAACCCACCAAACTAGAAACCCCTTTTGAAAAACGGAATTTAAAATCCCAAACAGACAATGACCATAAAAGTGCAGTTCCTAGCTCAGAAATTGCAGGCAGACAAATAAGGTGGCTGAACCTGAAATTTTAGCATTAAATGGATGCTAATAAGACAATAGGGAAGTAATCAATATTACTAGCAGTCTGACAACATTTTCTTCATAATGAAATATTATGTTGCAAACACACACAGCCTTTGATCCATTACCTCCTATACTGGACTGGCAGCTTTGGAAACTATTTCTATGAGCTTTAGGAGTGAATTTGATCTTTTGCCCATTAGACCTGTCTTGGTCAATATGAAAGACTCTTAATAATGAAGCTTAGTGTGAGTAGTTGCCTGTTAAACTTTTGGTGGGTGATGTTTGTTTCAAGATTTATCCAAAGCCCCAAAATAAATACTTTATAGTAACAATAGCTAGCTCTTCTATAGCATTTTTTATCGATAGATCTCAATGTACTTTACAGTTGATGTTAATATCATTGTTCCAATCTCATGAATGAGGCAATTGAAACCCACAAAAAGAGGTTGCTTCCCCAAGGTCACTTAGCAGATCCACGGTACAGCTTGGAAGTGAACCAAGGAATCTTGAGTCTTAGTCCAGTGCACTATATGTTTCCTTGTGGTTTGCGGGATTCATCCCCATATAGATGCTGATTAGGGCTGTGCGAAGTTTCAGTCACTAATTCGATTCAGAGGAAATTCGACTCAATTCAGAAGCCAAATCCCCAAATCTGAATTGAATCAGAAGACCCATTAATCTCTCTGAACCAAATCAGAAGCCTCCAAATCAATTCAGAGAGATTCAACTATTTGGCCATAAACACAGTTTTATATGTTTTTTCTACATACCTCAAGGTACCAGGCAGGGGTCATGAATGCTGAGATGGTGGAGCAGATGGAGTATTCCACAGGAGTACGGGGTGTCCCCCACATGCTCAGGGGCAGACCTGTAAGTGGACCAGAAGTGTTACGGACTCAGAGAGATATCAGAAAAAATACCCAGTAAGGATCTTAAAATTATGTTTAGATGACATACCAGAACTCTCACCCAAAATGTGAACCTCGGCTGATGTTTATAAAGTCATCTAGTTGGAGTTTCATTAAGTTTTGTCTTGTGACAAATATATTCAATTGTCTAAGCTCTACTTACTTTATCTAAGATCAGAATCATAGATGAAAAATCACTGCAAGAGAATGTTTAAGTGGGCCTGCAAATCCCAAGATTTCCATAAAACGGCATAAAGAAAGTTGAATTTATAAGCCAATACCAAAGAGAGCAGTGAAACTTCTCCACAGGAGGCAAACTGTATTTTGCTCACCTTAGCGTGAACATTTACTTTCTTTCTGTAAATAGGCTCTGACCATGCTTTTGTGTCAATTTTGTATCCTACATTTCAGATCTCCCCAGTTTCTTCTGAAAGAGATTTCATATACTCTGATGTTTTGACAGCTTCAGAAGTGTACCAGGTTAAATCTTTATATCTTCCCATCTGTCTTTATCTTCTGCTGCATAAAATATCAACTCCAACTTGCATAAGCCTAATGAATAACAGATAATTACTCTGAAGTATAGTTCCCCCTCCACCTCTCCTAGGGTATGTACAGAAGTTATACTTTTTGTGCAATGATGCCACCAAAAGTACACTGTAACCATAACATAACAAACATTCAGGGCTACAGAGCAGTTTTAAAATGGTGCATGATGTAAAAAGTTAACCCTCATCTGATGTAGTATCAGATGAAGATGGTCTAGGGCAGAGTCCCTAAGCAGACTTGTGTACAGGTTTGCATTGAGAGTAAATTTCAAGTGATTCCACTTTCAGCCCAAGGACCTTTGAAGGGTTGGGCTGGTGCTTATGGGCGAGCACCAGTCCAGCCCACCCCGGGCTGTCATAGAGGAGATCAAAAAAGCTCTGTCTCCTCCCTATGCAGCCAGATGGGGTGGAAGGGATCCTCTGCTACCATGCACTGCCCCCTCAGCTGTCCCTGCTGGGGTATTGGAGGGGAGCCAGGCTCAGCCTGCATAGCAGGGGGGGCTCTGTTCCCCTCCTCTGCTCCAACTCCAGCTGCAGGAAAGCCAAGCCAGCAGCTGTGCCCTGCTGGTGTCAAAAGGCTCAGGCAGAGGAGGCAGGGGGGAGGGAGCCCCCCCCCCCACCATGCGGGCCTCCCCCAAGTTATCCCAGCTTGGATATTGGGGGAAGCGGGGCTGAGTCCATGTAGTGGGGGGGTTCTCTTCCCCCACCCCGGCGCTCCAGCTGAGAAGCTAAGTCATACAGCTCCAATGAAAACATACAGCTGATGCAATGCAACATTCTTATCTAACTTAGCATTTTATACTGCTACTCATTAGCACAGTCAGTGTAGGGTGGTTACTAAAGGAAGTTTGGTGTGGGTAACAGCTAGAGATGAATTGTTAAAATATTCAGATTTGATCTGGAACCAGTTTCTGAAATGATCAGATCCAAGTTTTTGAAGTTATTGGTCTGGCCTTTTAGGAGGGTATGGTCCCGTTTCAAAATTGAGTTGAAAATGTAGATTTGGCTTTTAAAATGTATAACCCCTAACATTTTTATTAGCCCTGAATTTGTGCAGAGTGTTCAATGCGGTAAACAATTCACGGCATGTGAACGCTGCCTAATTTGTTATCAGTCATTGTATCTAATTTTTTTGTGGTTTATTTGTCATCATATTTAGTTATTGTCCACAGTCATATTGGTTTGTAGCCCTAAAGGGATCAGCTGGAACATAAATGGAGTGCTGACATGCCATAATTTCTATTAGATAACATGGGCACAGTTGTGCTGCACCAATAAGCAACCTGCTGTGTCCACACATTTGCCATGCTTCAGTCTGCTAAAACTTTATTGGGCACAGTAGGGAAACTCAATTAATATTGGGAATAACATCACCTAATGTCACCCAAGTTGCATTCAATTATTTTGTTTTAATATCTTTATTTTTAATCACAAGTTGACCTACAACAATGGGCCAGTGCCCTTCCAACAGTTCTTTAGTATAATGTCAGACCTCCACTGGAGATTCACAGGCTGGAGCTTACTGCCTTGTCATCAGTTGTAACCCTATCTCTCCTCCCCACAGCAACTCTGTTGCTGTGAGAGGAACTAACTGAATATAGAAATGTGGTTACTCAATGGATTTTTGCTTCTGAGGGGCCCCATTAAAATTACTCTTTATTTATTTACATTTATTATCTATGTACTTTAAAATTTGTCCAACCTAGATTCCAGGCACCTTGACCCATTTTAAAAAAAGGTAGTTACTATGTTAAAAATCAATTTAGCCAGCAGCTGCATTTCACTTCAGAATCACAGAATAAATGAAGCATTAACTAGAGATGAAATCAAAATATAAACCATGCCCTTCTGTATTGGGCCTCTCCTTCCTCTAAATTACAACTAGATAGATGGAACTTGTACAGGTCTCATATATAAAGCAATGAAGGTCAAAAAATTCTATTTCCAAGTAAGGAAATGCAACTCCATAATTACCTGTATTTGATAGGATGGCTGGGAGTTTCCTTTCATAACTAAGCCCTCAGCTAAATACCCAGAGTGCTCCCAGTTCACCTTGTAACATGCACACAAGTTTAAATTCAGCCCTATGCAAAGCTCAAATTCAAAGCCTTTGCGGTACGTAAGCATTCTGCTGTGCAATGAAGATCTTGCTGTGTAAATACCACTGAAATCAGCACCACTACTCTTGTGAGTAAAATTTAAAAGGACATGTCTCTGGGACAGAAAAACCGTGTTCACCCCAAGTAAGCTGTAGAGGTCATCCTACATAAGTTGTCTATAAAGCAGGAGATTTTCAAAGAGACAATGTATATATAATTACTTGGGCTGCTCAAAGCTTCAGTCTGTGATTTAGATCTGGAAAAGATTTGGATGATTTGGAGGCCGAATCTGTGAGTCTGAATCAAATCGCTAGCTGCTTTGGGCTTTCCAAATCAATTCAGAAAAGATTCGGCAATTTGGAGATTCAGGGGACTGTCTGTATGGGGAAACAGAAACTTAGAAGAGGGAGGGAGAGCAGGGAGCAGTGGGGGGGGCGGGGAAAACTGACATGTCTAAGTGGCCAGTGAGCATAATTTCTCTCTGGCTGCCCTTCCAATTACGGTATCTGGGGGGAGGAACACAGAAACAGCATAAAAGCCTTTGTTTGTAGGCTTGCTGTGCCTTTTGTGAGCTGTTTCTGCATGAGCAAGGTACTGTGCTACCTGGCTTGCTTCATAGTCATGAGCTTCCAGGACAAACTTGGAAGTATGGGCTGGAGCCATGGGGAAGAAAGAGGCCCCAGGTCCTAAAACTGCACTCTGCTAGGGTTGGGGAGGCCTGGCAGGACTGCTGGTGGCACAGTAGCCCCAGGAAATGCCAGGACCAAGGATCCCAGTGGTGAAAGGCGGGTAGCAGGTGCCATAACCTCCAGCTACCACACACATGCACACAGACCTTGCTGGGGGAAACCCAGACCTGTCACACCTTTGACAGGCCTGAGGCTTGCTGGTTGCAATGGAGTTGTGAGGCTCCAGGTGAGCTCAGCCTAGCTGCCTGGGATGCCAGGTTTCAGGTTGAAAAACCCTTTGTCAGGCTGAGGAAGCACCTGCAGTTGGTCTGTGTGCGCGCTGTTCCTGGATGGAAAGAACACTAAAGCAGCCAGAGGCTGGCATGCAATGCCAGCAAGAAAGCGAGTCAGTGAAAATGGAAACAGGTATCAGGGGGTGAGGGACAGGCTGGGGTGGAGGGAAAGGAGGATGTAGCAGCTCAGGTAAAAGTGGAGAGGTACCTGGGGAGTCAGATGTCCGGTAGGTTGTGGTGTGTCAGAATTCCAATGTCTATATTGAGTCCATGAGTTTCTGTACCTAGGAGGCTGATGAAGCTTTTATGGATATTAAGCCAGATATGATTAACACAGCTTTTACCCTGCTGTGCCTTAACACACACACAGTGTCACCTATGCCTTTTACAGTTAAGGCGACCACTACTTTAAAATGAGGGCTACCAGGCTCTGGAATGGGCTCCCACGTGAGGTGGTACTCTTTCCTACCTTGGGGGTTTAAAGAGTAGGCCAGACATTTGGCTGGGGTGATATGACCATGGCATCCATTCCTGCCTGGGGCAAGGGGTCGGACCTGATGATCTGTCCCTTCTGACCCTAAGCACTATGATACTATGTCATGAGTTTTGCTTGTCAGCAGCTTGCGGTGCTGTTTCCCAGAAACCCTTGCACCTGTCATCTTGAAACTTGGCAGGGTTTATGCTCTCAGCAGGGGCTACCATCCCTGAAAGGTGCAGCTGAATCAGACAAAAAAACAACAGTTACAGATTTTTCATTGATTCCCGCATTATAGCCTATGGCCAAATCTCCAAATCGACTCCTAATTGAAGCGGAAACCAATTTGGAGCTCTGAATCAAACCACTGGCATCTGAATCAGCCGAATCTGAACCCAAATTGAATCATTCCCTATTCACACAGGCCTAATAATTACCCACTTTCGTTGGGACAACTGGACCTCTAACTGCCTTTTTTCTTTAAAACATCCCCTTTAAACCACATAGGCTTTATTATGCTCTGCATATTAAGGAGGACTTCATCAGATACGATTAACAGAATAATTAAATAGACTATTAAATCAACCTTTACTCCCTCCTTTTGCAAAATTGGGTGTCTTTGATACCATGGGCCAGATTTTGAGCTGTCATAATTCAGTGACACTGATTTAGCCCAGCTGAGAACCTCATCCCATTAGTGGTTATGGCTCCAAAACAAATAAAACAATCTCTAAATATTATTGAAGATACTATAGCTTATATTTTTGTTTCACATAAGGTCCAGGATGAAAACCAATTGCTGTGTACCCTGTTGGGAAACTGAGACTGTCTCCTTCCCAGTGATATAAAGCTCTCATTTCTTGCTTTCATGATGATGAGATGCAAGATGCTTTTGAATCTGGTCATCTTGAACTATGAATTTACTGCCTTCATTAATAACGGAGAATGCTCATCCCTTTTCATTGACTGATGATGATATTTCTCAGTCAAATAATATAAAGCACACAATGTCCCTAAACTTGTTCCATTTCTTCTGGGATTTTTGCTACATTTCTACAGGAGTCTGAGTTCTGAAATATCACTAATGCATTGCTATCCATAAAAGCTAATCACTTTAATTCACAAGAAGCAAAATAAAATTAGTGACAGCTTTAGCCCTAAGATACTTTGTTTCAAAGCTTCTGGAATATACACTGAAAGCTGCCCTAAGGACCCCATCTTTTGTCTGCAACCCCATCTCTTCAGAAAGCATTGAAATGTTTCCTGCATGCTAGGCACATCTACATGAGGCATTTACTACGGAGCTGACTAGTTAGCTCTGCAGTAAAACATCAGCGTCTACATATGTGCCCCTGATCAGGTGCAATAACCTAATAAATGCCAGCATAGGACAGTACTGCCCACAGAAGTATTATCCTACAACAGAGTTCTTTAATGCACTGCAATGCATGTGTAGATGCCGACGGGGCTGGCTGGGGCATGAGGGTGCTTCAGTGCATGGGCTGCCTGCCAGGCTAGCCCTACACTGGAGCATCCTTGTGCCCCAGCCAACCCCTCCACAGCATGTTTAGATGAGCTGGAGCAGCCCTGAACTGGAAGGTTGACCCCCAGGGCCTCCTGACATTAGGGGCTGCTTCAACCCAGCTAAATGTGCTGCAGGTACTGGGTACTAGGGCTGTGCGAAGCTTTGGGTGGTGATTTGATTTGGAGGAGATTCGACCCAATTCGGTGGCCAAATCTCCAAATCCAAATCAAATCAGGGGACCAATTTAAAGGTCCAAATTGATTCAAATCTCTTCAAGTCTTTGGCAAAGTTTAGGAGAGTTTTGATGATTCAGGCAGTCCCTGGTGGCTGCAGCAGGAAGCTGCTGCTGACTCCAAACTGGTAAGTACTGCCAGCCCCCCAACCCTTCTGTTCCCTCAGCCTCCCCCATGGCTGCCCCCCCCGCCTCACTTCTGGTACTTAAAAAAAAAAAAGAAACCCAGTGATCACCAGGTGCTGCTGGATGGGGGGCAAGCCCCACTTCCCCCCACTGCCCCACACTGCACAGGGGGCTCTGCACAAGCCCCCTGACCCTCCCTCGCTCCCCCAGTCCACCCACAGGTACCCCACCGGGGCCACCTCTGGCCCTTTAAGGAAAAAAAAGCTGAGAAAAGCCCCAGGACTCTCCGCTCCTGCAGTGGCCTTGGGGTTTCAAGGGCTCATAAAAATCCCCCCACATGTCATGGGGCAATGCAGGGCAATGAGGATTACTCGCCGCCAACAGGAGCGGTGAGTCCCAGGGTGGGGTTCAGGTTTTTTTTTCTTAAAGGGCCAGAGCAGGCCCAGGCAGGGCACCCGTGAGGGGGCTGAGGGCGGGGGGGTCAGGGGGCTCATGTAGAGCCCCCCACACAGCATGAGACAGTGGGGCGGCAGCATGGATCGCCCCCTACCCAGCAGCACACGGTGAGCACCAGTGCTTTTTTTTAAACAAGTCCTGGAGCTGGGGCGGGTGGGACAGACATTGCTGGGATGCGAGAGGGGCAGGGGATGGGCCTGGCTGATTCAGAGATTTGGAGATTTGGCAGCAGCAGAATCTCCAAATCACATTAAGCCGAATCAAATTGGGACAGTGATTCAAATCACTGAATTGAATCACTGTCCCCTGAATCAGTCGAATCTGAATCCAAAGCGAATGCTAGCTGCTTCGCACAGGCCTACTGGGTACATATGCAAATGGAACACCCAGGAGCAATAAACTCCAAAATAATCTGCACCAGAGTTTATTTGGGTGTGTTAATTGCATATGTGTAGATATGCCTGCTAAGTATTATTTTATTCTGCTTATTTGATTCTAATTTGTTTAATCGGTTTTTAAAAAGTTGATTTTGGTAACTAAGTTTTGCTGAATCCTTGACTGATGGCTTAAGAAAGTTCTCACAGTCTTTGTGTGATATATTTTACATTTACATAAATCACATTTGTCTGTGCATACATATTATATACTATCATAACTATATGCCTTTACAGTGGGTAAAGTTCCTAGGTTCAGAAGGTGTTAGGCATGTCCATAAGCATCTTCACTTTTGGGTACTTATCTATAGATAAGATATAGTTATAGATACAAAGGAGAGGTAAAACATGAATTTCACGTGGCTAAAGAAGTTAAAGACAACAAGGAGAGGTTCTGTAAATATACTGGCTAAAAAAGAAGGACCAAGCAATCAGTAGGTCTACTGTTAAATAACCAGAGTGAATTCTTAACAGAAGATGCAAAGAAGGTAGAGCTGCTTAACAGCTACTTTGCCTCAGTTTTCACAGGAAAAATTAGACTGCAATCAGGCAGCTAATAAAAATTATTTGTATAAGGTACAGGACAAACTGAGGGATGAAATAACAAAAGAATCTATCAGAGTGCTTTTACTAGGTCTGCGTGAATTAAAGTCCTTAGGACCTAATGAACTTCATCCCAAGGTGCTGAAGGAATTGGTAGAGGAGATGTCAGAGCTCTTCACAATAATATTTATGACATTGTGGGAGACAGGTACCAAAGGATGGGAAAAGAGCCAGCATAGCACCCCTCTTTTGAAAAAAGCAAAAAGGAGAACATGAGGAACTGTAGGTTGGTTAACCTCACTATAGCATATGATATAAGGAAGTTTATTTGCAAGCATCTAGAGAAGGAGAGGCTAATCATGACCAGCCAGCAGGGATTTACTATGAACAAATCATGCTAAATAAAATTGATCTCCTTCAATAACATAACTAGTTGGGTGGATGTAGGGAATGTAGTGGATATGGTATACCCAGACTTCAGCAAGGCTTTTAACAAAATCACATATGACTTTCTTATAAATTGGAGGAATGTGGGCTAGGCAAAACTATTATAAGGTGGATGGATAATTGACTCAATAGTTGCAAACAAAGGGTAATTATAAATGGATATATCTCTGAATGGCAGGATTTTTTAAGTGGAGTCCCACAGGAGTCTGTCCTGGATCCAGTGTTGTTCAATGTGCTTATTAATGAATAGAGAGGTACTTGAACACATTTGAGAGACACAAGATTTGGAAGGAGTGCAAACACACGGAGGACAAGAGTGCAATTCAGAAGGATCTTACAGAATGGAAAGCTGAGCTAAAGCTAACAGGATAAAGTTCAGTGCTACATCTTGGAAAGAATGATCAAAAACACATGCAAAACAGGTGACCACTGGCTTGATGATAGCACTACAGAGAAGGATGAAGACATCTTGATGGATCACAGATTCTGTATGAGTCTGTAATGTGACACAGCTGCACAAAAGGCAAATACAGTTTTGGGCTGCATCGATAGAAGCATTAGGTACATGACATGGGAGGTCATAGTGCCTTTTTATACAGCACTGGTTAGGCCTTATCATAGGTGACGCATAGGAAGGGCGCAGGGAGGGCATGAGATTGGCCGCCACTCACTGAAACCCTGTTTATCACCAAGGTTCCCCACCTCCCCCAGTCTCAGGAGGCACCAGTAATTCATGAGCCTTATCTAAGGGCACTTATACATGTGATGATCTTTACCATTTAAAGCAGACTAAAGTCATTAATTAATACACATGCCAGAACTTAGAGTGCTTTTAAAGTGGCAGAAGTTGCCTTAATTAAGTTGTCAGGGGTGTGGTTTGCAGTCTGGGTAGTAGTGGTCATGTGACTGTACTCCTCAATGTCTGTACTCTCTTCTGTGTCTTCCAAGTCCTCCCCTTAATCTGCCCGTGGAGAGGCATGCTGCTGCAGATTCAGGGGTGGAGTGAGCAACATGTCCCCTGGTTCAGTCTGGATGTCTTGAAATGACTCTGTCAGGATTGGTAGCAAGGGAGTGGTCTCATTTATCACCATCTCCACATTGTAGACTCTTTGTCCATGGTCCCCAGGCATGAAGCTGTCATCATGTGCATTTGTCGAGGTCACAGTCCCAATGTTGTTCTCATCCTCATGGTGGTTCAAAGCCTTTAGTGCCTCCTGCTCTCCTGTAGTGCCAAATGTTTTAATTGCCTGGCAAACCTCCTTTGATAGTATTTGTGGCAGCTCCTTGTAAAATGCAGATGTTTGCTTTTTTGTTCCAGATCTGTTGTTGGCACCTTAGGCCCAGTAAAAGTCACACGTCATCGTCTTGATCTTGCAGCAACACTGCTTAAAGTCTCTGCTATGGTCACGAAGCTGCATCTACTCCACCATGTAACAGGAAGATGCTTTTGTTGCAGTGGCCCTTCTCCATCAGGCTCTGGATTTTCATTTCTCCACATGTGTCCAAGAGGTCTTTCAGCTCCCCCTTGTCCCAGTTGTGTTCCTGGGGGGTGGCTGAGGAGTTTGAGTGTCTGCACCTTCCCTGAGTAGCACTGATGCCTGCCCATTTCTAGCTTCCACGGCTGATTGAAAGAAGGTCTGGCTTTGGTAATGCTCACCTCTCACAAAACAGTAACTGCAGGACCTGATTCTGACAATGGTAAGAACCACCATACCCTAGCCTGGGTGAGAATTTGAACTCTTGCAACACAATACAGTCAGCCAACTGCAACCCACACACATTAACGACCGTTAATGGGACACTCTTCCACCTGATTATTTCTTAGATACATGCCATTCACCACACCACCCCACCCCTCATTCTCTCTCTTTCTCGCCCGCCACGTCTTGATCTTATGAAAGTTAAAGGGAGGTTGCCTTTCATCCTCCTGGTCATGGTTCCTGCTACCTAGATCCTTGCTTATACAATGGGGTTCTGAACACCTCAGCCTTATGGGCTATGCATGGCTCCAGCCACCCCTGTACCACGCCCCAAGCCTCGCAGATGTACCAGACGTTGTTTGGTCTGTCTCACTCTCTCCACAACCCTTGTCTTTCTGCGCCCCACAGGCGCTCTGGCTCCCGCAGCCTTGTCTTGCAATCACGCCCCACAGGTGCTATGGCTTCCGCAGCCTTGTCTCAAAAACGTTCCCATGGCTCCCCTATGAGGCCTCCTCCATCCCCTTATAGCCTCACCCAGTCTTCCAGTTGTAAATCGTCAACGCAAATTCAAGCCCTTTGGCTGTAACGTAAACCTAAGCATGAAATTGCATTTGCATTGTAGCAGGGCACTGAGGTGCCTGTTGGTTGTGGAGCAGTAAGTGAGGAGACCAGCTGCGGGTTGCTAGGGTAACCAGTGGGAGCCAGCTGACCAGAAGGGGCAGGGTCTGGCTCCCATATAACTCCCAGGCTGAAGCCAGGCTGGGAGTTATATGGGAGCCAGGCCCTGCCCCTTCTGGCACAAAGAATGTTCAGCACCAGCACCAGTCAATCACCATGCCGTTATTGGTTACTTCTCAACCATGCCATTATTGGTTCTCACCATGCCATTATTGGTTACTTCTCAACCATTTTCAAAGTTCACTGTGCCTCAAACTGATACCAATGGGGATTTTGCAATGACACAAATGCCCTTGCAGGCAAGTTCAAACCATGCCCCACAGTGTTGATTCATGTCCATTTACAGTGCTACCTGGTGGCCTTCAGGATCTTCACACTGGTCACTGGTAATAACATTACCTTCAGATAGCTGAAACAATATGCAGGAACTGCATACGCTATTTAGTAAACAGACAGACAAAACAGACTTCCCTAGTAATATGACCTATTTTTTGTAAGATTCCTATTTAAATTTTAACTCATTGAAGGATTGCTGCCTAGACAGGCTGGTCACCTGTTATACTTCCCATTCTTCTATTACATGGGGATAACTTGCCCTTAAAACTGCCTTCTTAAAATAAAGTCAGATCTCCTGGACCCCTTTTACTCTCAGACTTGCCTCCCAAGGAAACCTTCCCACCAGCTCTCTGAGCTTGTTAATATGCTTTTCTGAAGTCTAGTGTCTTTATTCTGCTTCTCCCCTTTATTCCTCCCTTTAGGAACTTGAACTCTACCATTTTGTGATTGCTGACACCCAAGTTGTCTTCCAACTTCATATTCTCAAGCCATTTTCTCTTCTTTGGGAGAAGTAAGTCAGGAAGAGCTTCCCCTCTCTACCAGGAGTTCACCAGGAAATTGGCCAGGGCCACATGTTCCCAGTCCATGTTTGTCGTGGGAGACTTCAATTACCTGGACATCTCATGGAAAGAGCACTCAGCCAAATCTGAATGGTTGCAAAGCTTTCTCACATGTGGATGAGCTCTATCTGATGTAAGAGGTCTACGGGCCATCAAGAGACAGAGCACTGCTCAACCTGATACTGGCAATGGGGAATGACCTTCATAGTTTCATAGTTTCCTAGTTAGTAGGGTCGGAAGGGACCTGAGCAGATCATCAAGTCCG
>NW_017728947.1:39678106-39679365 GCF_001723895.1 Crocodylus porosus
TCCATGTTGTCCACATCCCTCTTGAAGTGCAGCACCCAGAACTGGACGCAGTACTGTAGCTGCAGCCTGACCAGTGTCGTATAGAGCGGGAGTATCACCTCCTTGGACCTGCTTGAGATGCATCTGTGGATGCATGACAAGATGCAGTTGGCCTTCCTGACTGCATCCCCACACTGCCAGCCCATGTTCATATCGGCATCAATGATGATTCCAAGATCCTCTTCTGCCTCTGCACTGATGAGAAGGGAGTTCCCCAGCCTGTAGGTATAGTGCTGGTTCTTCCTCCCCAGGTGCATCACTTTGTACTTGTCAGTGTTGAATCCCATCCTAGTCTCATCCGCCCACCCCTGTAACCTGTCTAGGTCCGATAGTAGCCTATTCCTACCCTACAGACCCTCTATTCCAACCCTACTAACCTTATCAGTGACCTAACGATTGAAGGGAAGCTGGGTGACAGTGACCACAAGCTGATCACCTTCACCATGTACCATAAAGCTGGCAAGTCAGTCAGCAATACAGAAGTCCTCAACTTCAGGAAAGCTGACTTTGACAAGTTCAGGAAGCTTGTCAGTGAAGCCCTAAGGGACCACAACCCAAACGGGAGGGGAGTTAAGGAAGAGTGGTCACTCCTCAAGGGAGCAATCCTGGATTCACAAGCAAAGTCAATCCCATCTAGGAGGAAAGGCAGCAAAAGGGCACAGCAGTCCCCTTGGCTCTGCAGGGAACTAGCAGACCTCCTGCATCTGAAAAGAAAGGCCTACAAAGGATGGAGGACGGGATGCACGTCCAAGGAGGAATATTCTGCACTGGTCCGAACCTGCAGAGTGAACCCAAAAAGCCAAGGCTGCGACTGAACTCCAACTAGCTACAAGTATCAAGGACAATAAAAAGTCATTTTTTAGATACGTGGAGAGCAAGAGGAAAAGCAAGGAAAAGCACTGGACTCCTGCTAAACCAGACAGGACAGTTGACAACCAACGCCCAGGAAAAAGCCAACTTGGTAAATGGGTATTTTGCATCAGTCTTTCACCAGTCCCATGGGATGTCCCTGCCCATTACGAGACGGGAAGGCCTGGGTGAGGGAGTTTCCTTACCCTTCATCAATGCTGACCTTGTAAAGGAACACCTTGAGAGGCTGGATGTCTTCAAGTCAGCTGACCCTGACAGCTTACACCCCAAGGTACTCAAAGAGCTGGCAAGCATCATAGCTCAGCCCCTGGCACGGATCTTTGAGAACTCCTGGTGCTCTGGTGAAGTGT
>NW_017728947.1:39679465-39689222 GCF_001723895.1 Crocodylus porosus
AAGCGCAGGCTCAGGGGTGATCTGGTCACCACCTATAAGTTTATCAGGGGTGTTCACCAGTATCTGAGGGAATGTCTGTTCACCAGAGCACCCCAAAGGATGACAAGATTGAATGGTCACAAACTCCTCCATGACCGTTTCAGGCTGGACATAAGGAAGAACTTCTTTACTGTCTGAGCCCCCAAGGTTTGGAATAGATTGCTGCCAGAGGTGGTTCAAGCACCTACTTTGAACGCCTTCAAAAGTAACTTGGATATTAATCTTGCTGGGATCCTATGACCCCTGCTGACTTCCTGCCCCTGGGGCAGAGGGATGGACTCAAAGATCTTCCGAGGTCCCTTCCAGCCCTAATGTCTATAAATCTATGAACGTGTATCAAAAAGTTATCCCCAACACATTGCACAAATTTTCTGGGCTGTTTGTGCACTGTTACACACAATAACTAGAAGTCTCAGTGATTAAATTCTCCCATGAGATTTGGAAACTTCCATCAATTGTTTAAAGCAGGCCTTGTCCACCTCTTCCTCCTGGTTTGGTGGCCTAAGCAGATGGTCACTGTGATGTCCTCTCTACTGCTCTCCCCTTTGAACTTTACCCAGAAGCTTTCAACAGGCCTGCCTTCTATTTCATACTGAATGGCAGAAAATGTGTACATCTTCTTTATATATAAGAAAACACTTCCTCCTTTTTCCCCCCTACCTATCTTCCCTGAACTACTTATACCCATCCATGACAGTACTCCAGTCATTGGTATATCTAATGTGTATCTAAAAACTAAATTTGCAATCTGCTACTTACTGTAAATATGGATTTATCTTGCTGCTATCTCTGCTACGTGCATTGCTATATTTTTAAGATAACACATTCATTTATCATTCTGCCAATTTCCACAGCTTAGGCTTTTCTGATGACGTAAAATATGGCTAATAAAGTGGCAGTCAGCAGCTATTGAGTAATCTGCCCAAGGCATTTAGTAATAATTTGCTTGTTCTATAACCTAATAACCATTTTAGCTCCAGGGTACTATAAAACAGAAGTGCTAATTCAGTGGTGTTAAAGGAAGACTAATTATACTGAGGAGGACACATCCTCCTCTGAGCTTAGTCACTTGTGACCTATTGTGAGGCTACTAGGGAAAAAGCCAGGCACTCTCATCTGCTGAATTATTCATGGATTTATCAGCTTCAAGGAGCTGAACGAGGCATTGTTCATACAGTTAATTTCAGCAGGCTCAGGCTGTCCTCTCTTCAGATTTATGAGGAAGTATTCAAATCGTGAGCGTACAGACAGGGAAACAGAGATTCTGGTTCTATGTCATCTTTCTCTTATTTTCCAAACAAGCAACAACAGGTCTATGTAAGAAAGGAAATCAGAAAACAGTGAAAAGTTTCATAAAGAAATGGACCAATAATAGGTGCACTCCAGTATATGACCACACCTTGTTTCTATGAGGGTTTAGCTTTTAGAGTTTCCTGTTAATAATGCCAAAGAGTTTCAAGTTTAGGGAAACCCACAGTCTTGAAATCTGAAATAAAACTCTCTTTAGTGTTCCCAGTAGCACAACAGACTCCCTCTCCTCCCCTTACCTGGTGCCATGACAGCTTGCCCTCTCCTATGCATTCCTATAATGTGTTCAGACTGTAGCATCTGCTTCCTTGCTACAGATTCAAAGGATGTATCCTCAATCTCAAACATTGCCAACATATGTCAGCTTCACCTTTCCTCGACATTCTCAAGTCTTGCTGACTTTTAAGGGCATTTCACCCCTTTTCGATTGCAAAAGCCAAAACGTCCCCTCTGATAATTTTGTACTAGTCCTTCAGTTTTGTGGGCTGAGATCTGTCCCAGGATAAATTGGCACAAACCTCTGTACCTGAACAGATGCTCTGAGTTTTGTATCTCTAGGACCAATGAAGCCCAGCAAGCAACTGAGACTGATCATCCTCTGAGAATTGTGGATTCTGAAGGAAACAGCAGACCAGGCAAGTTTTTTTCTGATTTTAGGGCATTGTTACTAAAAGGAATCATGCCTGAGTGATTGATCATCTGAAATTCTCTGTTCATCCACAGAGCAAGTGTGACTGAGACAGCCAGACAACAAGAGTCCCTGTATTCTCCAGTCTTGCCCAGGCTATGACAGATCAATCGTTGTAGTCATTCAGTCTTTGGCCTACAGGCTGAGACTGCTAACAGTGTCACAACTAATTGCATTTTTTTTTTAAAACAAGTGGCCACCAACCAAATTAATTTCATGACACAGTAGCAACTTTAATTCACTAGCAGGCTGGGCTGGAATAAATTTAAACTAGCGACCTTCTACCTACAGCAAGAAAGTTCTACTGCATTTCATTCCTGCAGCCATCTACTCTCAATTTAGCTCTTCTTGCTCCTCTATTCTTTATAAAACATGACATATTTAAAAAAGAATTTACCCTCCTCAGAATCAGAAATCACTTTTTAGGCATTTGTAGTATGGAATTGATCCAGCAGAGAGATTTAAAACTAGGGAGCTGCTTCAAATGTTTATACGCACTCAGATTTGGACAGGAGGAAAAGTCCTGGGCATATGCAGATTTTACATTCCAAACCTATAAACACATTGCAAGCAAGCAATTTCCTGAGGCTGCCAGCTCCGACAGCAAACCCTTTCACTCTCTCTCTTTCAGTTCTCACGGATTACATCCTAAGATGATACAGGCAGAGAGAATGGTCTTTACCTTTCAAATTCTGTGTGCCATGTAGAGCTCTTCCAGTTAATACAGGCTGCATTTTAGCACCCAAAATAACTGCTAGGAAACAATCCTACTTAGGGGGATGTGGCAGTAGTTTCACTTTCGAAGAGCAATGCAAGTGGAAAGGAAAACTATTAGGTTCCACTGTGCTACCGTTGATGAAATGGAGATGAGAAATATCCATTTAATATTGTAGCAGGTCAGCGTTATGAAACAGTATAGAGAACAAAAGAATGCAAGAAAACTTAGGGTAGCAGCACAGTTCTGAACTGAGGCAAAGAACAGTGATGCTGCTCATGATGGAGGAGGACATCATGGAAAGAAAACATAGAAATCATAGAAAATTAGGTTTGGAAAGGACTTCAGGAGGTCATCTAGTCCACCCCCCTGCTCAAAGCAGAACCATCCCTAACTTGATCATTCCAGCCAGGGCTTTGCTGAGCTGGACTTTTAAAACCTCCAAGGATGGAGATTCCACCAGCTCTGGGTTACCCATTCCAGTGCTTCACCACCCTCCTAGTGAGAATGTTTTTCCCAATATCCAACCTAAACTTCCCTTGATGCAACTTGAGACCATTGCTCCTTGTTGAGCTATTCAGGTGCCTTCAGCTATTCTGTAACCACGGCTCCAGTGTTGTGAATCCCAAATTTTCAAAAATCTAAAGGCCTTTAAAACAATGTTTGGGTCTTTTATTTGCTTTCTGATGTCTGAGCTTTGGGGGTCACATTTTCAAGCTTTTTCCCTGCAGCTATAAAGGCGAAAAATGTAACGGGGAAAAAAAAACCACATTCCCATGTAATGACTCCGGAAGCTGCAGCCTCAAAGAAACACACCAAATAGTATGCCTGGATTGAAAAAAATATTCCTTTAAGCTATATCTGTTCTGTGATTGTAGGGATCTTGCTTGACTCAGCCTCATGCATTTTAACATCACCTCACTATTCCATATCAGAGCATTTAAACTCCTAAGCTGTTCAGAAAGGAGCTAAAAACAGAGGTTTTGACAGGTCTGGATGTGACAGACCATACACAAATTTATTATGTGAATAGGTGCCAGTTTTACATACTCACATGTCAGAGTTGACCTGCACTTGAATGTGATAACATTAAAATTCATCGCCATTGATTTGTTTCCTTGGTTTTGAGTTTGCCCTGTAAACAGATTCTGTGTCAGCATCATAATGGAGTAAAGCCCTTCTCATTGAGATAACCAAGTGAGACCTTCTCTGTAAATTTGTCAGGGCTATAGAAAGTGCAGTATTGCATTAAAGAGCTGCTTTCAAATGGTGAAAGAGGACAGCAGGTGTTCTGTACACCCATAACTCTCATGTGCAAAGGCAATGGTATTTTATGGGAAGATCAATAAAGGTGCTGCAGTGAGGGATAAGTTGGGGAACAGAGATTTCATTGTTAATCAGCCTGTGTTTGCCTCACATAACAAAATAATGTTATAACTCCAGGACATTTTGTAGCAACACTAACAAACCAGCATGCCATGTCTTTATGTCCTATGCATCATCATGATATGTAGATGTAATTTCATTGCATTGGACACCGAGTATCATGAGACCCACAAATAATGTGGAGACTCCTCCATTATCCTGAAGGCAGGTGAGTGTCGAAGTAAAGACTCTCAGATGTATTGTGTATAGGTCTGATTGCTGAGTATATGTCCTGTTTCTCTGAAGCATCCAGTAGTCGCTGCCCTCAGAACAGTACATGATGGATGGTGATCTGGCAGGATACAGCAAATTCTGTTCATGTTTCAGCCCTTTTTAATACAGAATTGCTTGAAAAACGGACAGCAGCATCACTCACCTTTATTAGGAGGATCCTAATGAGAATTTCATAGGGAAGTATCTAGGTGTGGCCACATATATATACACACAGTTTCATTAAAGCTGCAAATCCATAGCTCTGATGTGGGGGAATGGACCCATGAAGTGCACCTTCCAGCCCCAGAGGATTGTATGATTAGAAATCCTTTATCGTCCTATTTGATGTGAATATGGATTTGTGTCCCTTTCATCTTTTCCCCCAGATGAGCGCTCTGCAGCTGGAAGCTTATCTATCCATCTGTTTCAGTAAACACAGAATTAACTTTATGGCCAGAAAGTGCCAAGCACTGCACATTTAGAGCGAAGGTAATGAAAGGCGCACTAATGCTTCCACTGTCCACATTGGATATTTAACAACTGCTGTCAAAACTCATCTGTCTTTTGTCATGTTTGGAGAATTGTCTCCCACATATTTACGACTTTGATGTTGCTATGGCTGCCAGCCCTGAATAGTTTGTCTTTAGTTATTACTGGTACTTCCAACATTATGTGGAACCATGGTTAACCATTTCTGTGTTAATGGTGCATGATGGGTCTGTGCCACATCCTAGAAATGGTCTAGCTTAATCCTGGCCTGCATGTGTAATGGCCTCTGGTCCAGCATTTCCACTGCAGTTTTGCTACTGTATAGCCCATCCTCACCTGTACCTGCAAGCTATACTCATACCCTGTTCTACATACCGTTCTAATAATTCACCTCCCTCTTTACCATATACCTCATATGGGTCCTGATGTAGTTCTTCCAGAATATCTCTGCAGGTCCCTGTGCAGGCCTTCTCCTACTAGGTCCTGTTTTGCAAATGCACATCAGTCAGGGAGTCATAGAGAAATGCAATTTGTTTCGACTGTATTTTTTTACACTTTTTTTACTTTTCCATGATATGCATTTTGTTTGGTAAGCATCACTGGAAAGCAGGGCCCTTTGCTCAGTGGTGGCCTTAGGGTTGTTAGGGCCCTGGGTAAGAGAGTTATTTGGGGCCTCTTAGAGGTATGTACTCAGGTAAATATTAACCCACCACTGTTATATCATGGATCTTTGTAATATTCTTTGGGGAAATTAGATAAATAGTCAAGTACTAAAATGCAAATAGAGCCACTTCCTTGCAAAAACTTCACCCCTCAAAAAATGTGGGTGCCCCTAAAGTGTGGGGCCCTGGACAGTCACCCAGTTTGCCCTCCCCAATGGCTGCTACTGCCTCTGCTTCATCCTCAAATGAGAATTTTGCATAAATGTTTGTATAACAGCGAGCCCAGTATTCCTGTTACTTTAAGAAGAAAAAGGCTGCAGACAGGGCTCATGCAGCACTCAAGGCCAGACACCTGACCGGAAGGAGTCTGACTTTAAAGAATATATAAGCCCAGATCCTGAGCAGGGCAGCCTGGCCCTAGAAGGCCATGGAAGGCAGAGCCCCTGAGCAGTAGGGTGGCACTTCCCAGCTCCCTGACTCACACGAGGGATGCACTGGGGCCTGGGAGCTGGGAAGACAATCAGAATATTATGGACTTGCCTGGAGAACACCAGTGGTTTGGGACTAGAACTACTGGAGGAGATTGCAGGTCCCAGCAGGCCAGAGACCAGAAACAGGGCAGAGAGGACAATAGGCCAGGAGCAGGCCAGAGGAAGGATTAGTGATGGGGCTAAAGAGAGCTTAGAGTCCAGAGAAGAGCAGAGACGGAGCTATAGAGAACCCAGCACCTGGAGACAGGGCAGAGATGGGACTAGAAAGCCCAGAACCCAGGGAGGGTGGAAAGAATAGAATGGGGCTGATAGCTCATTGAGTTGACTGAGCTCAGGAGCATGGCAGAGCCTAGGAGTAGTGCATGAATCGATTGATTGGTAACATCTGCAAGTCTTGGACATGGCTAGAAAGGGAGATGAGAAGACCACAAAATTAGTCCTTATGGTGATGAGCAATTGGACAGTAGCTTGTGACTGGATGAGATCTCACTCAGGGATTCCTGGGGCAACCTTCCATTTTTAAGTACATAAATACTTCAAGGCTTGGCAGATGAATAGAAGGGAAGTATGCCTAAAGAATCAGGGAAAACAAAAACTGAGTGGCTACCGGGGGGCATTATGGCCACCTCTGAGGCAGGCCTTTCTTACAGTGTACAAAGAGTAAAAAGGAGTATATGCATCAGAAATGCTTGCCTTGGGCATCCAATCAGTCTTACCTGACCAGGTAGGCAGCTGAAATTCTGGATTCTGCATGGTCAAAGGAGCAGTTGCTACGATCAGTCTGAACAGCTCACCCATTCAGTTATTTCCACGCTGTTCCTTCTATAATTGCAAATAATCAAATGAAGTAACCAAAAAGAATCTGCTTTATAAATAATTCATGTAAAGAAAAAAGGGCACAAACTAATAATTTAGTTCTTCCCTAAGAGCAGTTCAACCAGCTGTGCTCCTTACGTACACTGCTCAGTTCTGACGCCTTAACTGCAGTCCTGACTAATGGTCCCATCTACTAATGAAATCCTTGGCACACCTCAACATCTGTAGATACACCTCGGTACCAATATGCAGCATGCCTTGCTATACAAGTCCTGAAGCTGCTGTGCACAGCTCTGTTCTTGGGTTTCAGTGATGGCCTAGACCCTGAGCTGCAGTTGTGGGTCACATCCAGTTTTGTCTGAAAATAGACTAAACTCATTACTATCAGTTAGTATTTGTTTTATAGAGCATTATTAGCCCCAGTCATGGACCTGGACCCTTCTGTGCTATGCCTATATTATCAAATCCCTTCTTAGGTGTGACTGTACCCAGGGCTCCAGGGTAGTAGGTCAGCTCAATGATGTTTCAAATATTACATTCCACTGAGAAGCAATACATCCCTACTTCATCTAAAGGCAGAGGAACTCTAAATATTGGTGAATAGATCTGGAATGATTACCACCATGAATGGCCTTGTGTAAATCCTTCACAATGACAAACAGCCCAGTATTTTAAGCCGTCCATGATCACTGAAGCCCTTATAAATTACAGAAGGGCTGAACTACCCACAGTGGTTGCTGCCAACCCGCATGCTGGCAGAAGGGAGTGTTTTATTGTCAGATAAATGCTTGTGTGGCTGTATTTATGTGAAAGGACCATGGCATCCAGGGACAAATAAATCACCAATGCCTACGCCACTCTCATCTCTGTTTTCCCTTAGCTATGAAGAGGGAAGGCCTCAGAGAATCAAAGTGAATGTCAGCTCTCTGCCCATCTGAGAAGTGTTTGGGCTTTGTTAATACCAATTCTAAACAGGATAAATGACACTCAGTTGCAAAATTATAAAAATGGTGTTACTGAACAGTGTTCATATCATACCAGCCACTGCAACCTAAGCTAGGGCAGGGAGGACACACTACAAGTCTGTTTCTGACACCTAAGGCTCCAATAAGGCAGCTCTCTCTTCAACAGGCCCAGGAAGCTGTTTCAGATACTTTCTGGTGAAGGAGGCACTGCTCCTGGATATCTAGCTGCACACTAGTGTTGCTTTATGTGACTGGAATGCTAGAAGAGGACAGCCATATAGCATAGGGGAGGAGGGCTTAATTCCATTTGCTACTGGACTCAGTCAAGTCTCACATGAATACCAAATCCATAGAGCTAGCAGAAAAAAATGGAAAGGTGTTGTTGTCCACATTTTCTTAATACACTAACCTATAAACTCCTTACTTTCAGCATCCTACATTCTTCCAGAGGGGTTCATTCTTCCAAGAGACTCCTAAACGTTCCTTATTTATGTTAATTTTAGAAAACAGAGAAAATACATACATATGTAATCTCATGAGAGGTGAATGTGGGTGCACAGATGAAGCATAGGGGACAGTACAATAACAATCTGCTGGTTACACTTCTTAACATCTGGGCTCTTCTTCCACACAGATGAAAATGAAAATTCAGATTTCATTCTACAGCAAACCCTGAAGTCCATTCATATATTACCACACACTTCTGGAATAAGGGGGGGCTGCATGTCAGGACTCACAAGCTGGAATAGCTGAGGTGCTAAGTCATACCTGAAGAGCACTGGCAGAACAAAGTAGTAGGATTTGAAGATTATGGATGTGGTTAAAGTGCTGCGTGCTTCCTGGAACATGCTCAGCATATTAGCTTCCTTTTACTCCAGAGACTACTAGAGGCACTTAACATCTTAAGGCATAGGACTCATGCTGTAGAGCCATAGGCAAGTCAGTTTTATCAGTGCATCAGTATACCCAGTTGTATGATGGGGTTGACACTTTGCAACACAACAGAGAGATGATGGGGCTTATTTTTAAAGTGCTTTCATATCCTTGTCTGAAAAGAGCTGAGAAGTGTAAAGTGCTGTTAATAAATAAATTGCTGCTCAAGATACAAAACTGGACTATAAACTGTCTCAACTATAAATAAAAAGGGGAAGTTGGCAGGAAGGGGACAGAGACTGATTTCACTGTGAAGTAAAAAAAAGAAAAACACAGGAAAATTCTGAAAAAATGTGTTTTCTGTTAAACAGAGAAAGAAACAGATGCATTCATCTGTGTTGGTGGGCTTTACTGTCTTCATTTTGAAGGTATGTCTTTAGCAGTCATGTATTTGACTCCACTTTGTAGGATATGCATCAGCAACAAAACCTTTTTTCTTATTAAATGACTGAGAATTTATCCTTCTGTACAAAATGTTTCAAAAGCATAAACCATCAGCTCAGAGAATATGTGACCAGGATACCTAACATATTTCTCTTTCATCTTTATAATAACTTTAGAGCTGTCTGCTACAGTTCTTAATAATGTAAGAAAAGGGCTATATGGCTTTCCCTGAAGATTTAGCATTTCTCAGTGGAAGCTTTCAAAATCTATGGCTAGACAACTGGGAGGTGACTGACCTATTTATAGCATGCTACACAAGCCTAGAAAGCATTTATACCACAGAAGGGAAATGGTCTGCGATCTTATTTGTTTGCAAAGCTTTTGTTTGCAATCTTATTTGTTTGCAAAAGATTTTCCTTCTTCCCTTTCCTAGTGTACCGTATGAAGCAGATGGCCAGATACCATGGTGATAGGTATAGTAAAAAAATATGGAGGCAAAAAAAAAAGACAGAGAAAAGTCTTTTAATGTAGTCATGAGATGTCTTTATTCTGGAGATTGTTTCACTAAGACTTACTGTATATAATATTTTCCACAGGAAAGACCATCTCAGAGGATGCATTTGATTTCC
>NW_017728947.1:39689322-39691246 GCF_001723895.1 Crocodylus porosus
GGGGACTTAGTATATCTTTTAAAAATAATAATGTCTTATATTGCTATAGCAATTTTGATGCAAAGGATCACCAAACAGCTTTGCAAACTGCAGCTTCCAGGATACTTTCATCCATCTATGGTGTGGCACTGTGCACTTGTTTAGCAGTATACAACAGGGCCACATGATAGCTCCAAACAGAAACTGAAGAAAAATGTATCCAGGTGTGACTGTAGAAGGAATACTTATAGGCAGAATAGAATTCATCATTTTCTTTTGTTAATTATTTTATTGTCTGCATGGTACAACTAAGTAACATTTTAATAAAATAAGTGCTGCATTAAGAGCAGTGCTGGGATTTGGTCATCCCTAACCTTTTAAGAGATCTTTTGTGACTGCTAGTCTGAGTCAGCACCAATGGGAGTCCATCCATTAACTTTGATAAACATTAGCTTGACCCTGGGGTAAGCAGAACTCTGCTATTAAGACTCTTTGAGAAGAAGGATTTTTTTAAACCCACTTAGGCAGCTGAACTGAGGAGAAGGTGTCATGTTAGGTTTTTATCAGGACACAGTAAGTGACAGGTACATCCAGAAACAACTCAAATTCCAACTTGATTCATTCTAGTGGATCCCAGTTAGTCCCCTTCTATTTCATAGATGGGCTACCATATATATCCAAATCCAAGACAAAGGTTTTTTCATTCAAATGGAGGGAGAGCCCCTCATTTTTGATTCAAGTGCAAGTGGACTCCGATCCTGGGCTTAAGGTTGAAGTTGGAACTTCAGCCACTGCCACACACCCCCACCCCTGCCACCTGCCCTCTGCAGCATCTGCTTCCCCCACCTCAGCTCGGCGCCACCACCCTCCATGCCAGTATAATATTCCCAATATTTTTATTGGAAATACAATACCTTTTTTCTGATACCCCCATAGTCAGTTTTATCCACTACTTACCACACAGTATAGCTTTTAATATTCATATTAGACCTTGAGATGGAGAAGCATTGGAAGGTGACGATTTGGTCAGCACTCTCTGAATCATTAACATGCAATAATAGTTTCACCTTAGAACAGGGGTAGACAATGTTTTTGATCAGAGTGCCAAAAAAATGCAATGTCTACCTTGTAAGGCTGAGGAGTGCCAACATGCCAGGAAAACAGAACTGGGGTGGGGGGTACATGGCAGGATACACTGAATATTAATATAGTTAATAATCATAAATGTTACTTTTTTACAGTAAATACCAGGTTTTCTAAAAATTCTAAACCTGGTGACAGTAAATAGAACTTCATATACTACCTTTTTGTTGTGTATTCTTTTTTGTTAAATACATTGTGATGAGAGAGAGAAAAAAATAAAAAGAGAAAGATAAGAAAAAAAGGAGAGAGAGAAAAGAGAGAGAGAGAAAGAGGGAAAGAGAAAGAGAAAAAGAGAAAAGAAAGAAAAAAGAGAAAAAAAGGAGAAAAGAGAGAAACAGAACCAGACACACATGCACAAACACACAGACTCAAACATACACACATGCACACAGAGAACCAGAAGCACATGCACACAGAGAAACACACACACACAAACACAGAAAATCAGACACTCAGACGAAAAGACACACACAGAACAGATACACACATGGCCAGACTCAGACACACGTGCACACAGAGACACACACACACACGCAACCAGACAGACACATACATACATATGCATGCAGCCATGCTGCTGGGCCACAGGACAAAGAGTGACCTGAAGTTGCCCTGGGCCCGTTGCAGCCCCTATGCTTCCTTATCAGTAAGTCACTGATTACTTCCCGCTGAGTTTCTATCCACATTACAGTCCATTCATGCAACCCATACTTCCTTAGCTTGCTTGTGGGAAACGGTATCAAAAGCCTTGGTAGGACCCTTGGTATCGCCTGATTCCAGTTTCCTGGTTTTCATAGATTTC
>NW_017728947.1:39692934-39700394 GCF_001723895.1 Crocodylus porosus
CATGAAGAAGCTGGTGGGGACAGAGGTGGGGTGATGCGGGAGGGTGGCGAGTGGCTGGACACGAAGCCAGTGGCGGTGTTGCAGAGTCACCAGCACTAGGTAGGCCCTGCAGGAGGGGCCATGGCTGCTCCCACCAGCTCCATAGGGCCCCCCAAAGCTAGGGGCCTAGGGTGGTTGCCCCAATACACTACCCGCTAGGGATGGCCCTGTACATAGTTCTCCCAACCTTTTCTCCTACAGCTTAAATCCTAACTCCTTTATCTTTGTTGCTTGTCTCTTGATCCTGTCCAGTTTCTGCACATCTTTCTTAAAATGCAGAAACCAAAAATGCATGAAGTACTCCAGCTACAGAGTAAGCAATGCCGAGCAGGACAAACTCCGAGTGCACATTAATCTGCCAAACTTGCCAGCCTGAACAGATGAAGCATTTCAGTAAGCTTACAAAATCCAAGCATGTAACAGGGGGAAGGGCAAAGATATAGAAAGCAGGTATAGTTATAGTATGGAGGCCAGAATTATTGGCAACAGGGTCCCAAAAACATGGGTTACTATGTTAAGAACATAATTACCCTTTTAAAGGTTATCAAGTAATTGCATCTTTAATTTTGTTTGAATATAGATTACTTCATTCTGCTGAGATCCATGAGAAAAGTAAGATCCCTAGAGCTCTGTAGGACCCGCTGGAAGAATTTTAATTGCAACTGATTATGTGGTGATTTTTTTTTTCTTCCTACTGATCAGAAATATAAAACAGCCACTAACAATGTTCATGTTTGTTTTAGGTTCTGCATATGAAAGTCCTCCCTGTGGAATGCATGTGAGGGAAAAGCTTAGGTGCATAAAAACAAAGGTACATGGATAAATATGTGTGCAAGCAGAAAGTAGTCAGGTCAGTACCATCTCCTTGCCAAGCTGGCAGCCCCTATTGAGAAAAAAGTTCAACCCACTCAATCCTGTTCTACCTGCATATGATCCCAGCAATTGAGCAGGGGAGACAGTTTAGAGCTAGTGAGAATGTGCTTCAGTGTCACTCAGGCTTTACTGAGACAAAGCCTCAGAGTGATGTTGCTCAAGTAGCATAACTAAGGGAGGAAGTGCGGGGTGGTAGGAAGCGAGACACCAGCCCCAGGCACTAGCTTCAAGGAGGTACGAGTATAACCCCGCCCTACCCCTGAAGTCTTTGGTACAGCAGGCACAGTCCTTCAGAGCTCAGTCATAGGAACTGCTCAGGTGCAACCCCATGCCCACTTTTGTGTACCTGAGGTGGGGAGCAGGGGGTGGACTGGGAGGCCCTGCCAGGGGAAGTGCAGCCCTGCACCCAGGGAAAGAAGGGGTAAGGAAGAGAGGTGGGGATAGGACACCAGGGACCCAACACTGCTGCCTGTCCCTTAACAGCAGCAACCCAAGCCTGCGCTGCTACAACAGCAGCTGCTGCCCAAGTGAGGAGAACTGGGGTTACTGGGGCAAGTAAGATTCCTCTCCCTTTCCCTGCTTCCACCTACTCATTCCCCTGTCCTGTTCTTCAGTGGTCAGCACAATTCTGCATCTGTTTTCCCACCGCCTACTCACAACCACTCCCCCAGGTGCTGAAAGAGCTTGCTATGCCTCTGTGTTGTGGCATATACTTGGGACTCCTCTAAGTCATCTATTCCACCTATCAGGCCTACATGGATTGGGAATCAACAGGCAGGGCTTGTTTGTTGGTGACCCTGGGCATGGCCAGGAGGTAGTATAGACATGGTTTCAAAGCCAGACTGAGCAAGAATACATGGAACAGAGATCATGCCTCAAGGATCATGAAGATTTTTTAAAAAGGAGAGGTATTGGATTTCCATCCCAAATGTGAAGACTCGATAGGAACAATAGAGAAATAGGGCTGGAAGGGACCTACAGAGGTCATTAAGTTCAACCCCCTTCCTGAGGCAAGATCATCCCTATCCAAACCAAACAGATTCATATAAAGGTCCAACCCATACCTCCCAATCTTCTATGTCCATCCTTTAGGCTAATTGAAATCCATAACCATCAGGGATTGAATCTACCTAGGAATTATCCCCAGTTTTTATGAACTAGTATAGTTCATCTCGTGACCAGCTCCCTCCATACAACAGTGGAAAGGGTTACCACATCCCTAGAGACATATTGATTAGGAAATGTCTTCAAACTCAGGTGAGATTGAACCACCAACAATGCCTTGTCTGCCCTATGCCATGCTGTAGGGGGGGTTTTAAGAGTGCTGTGTAGCTGTGGTGCGTGAAAGGATGCAAAATGGAGTTCATTTTAGATAAATGGTTACCTATAAACAAAGAGGACAGGACTTGATAACCCAGGAGACTCCTGCCAGCCCTGTGTTCCAAAAGCAAATGCTATTTTTCAGCCAAATAATTATCTTCAGAAACTTTTTGATTGTTTCCCCAGAGCAGACAAAAACATTTTAAGAGTTTAAGGAAGAAAAGCTAGCCAGTATGTGCTTAACATTCACTGTGCTTCATTTTGGCTGGAGGCATTTTTCTCTAGATTAATCAGTGGAACACACCCTAGCAAGGGAATTAGAGTCAAATATTCAACCTGCATTTTTCCCAGAGGGCTATGTTATTTTACTATCAGTTCCATCAATTGTAGCCCTGTACATTAAAGGCTAACCCAATCTTGCACTTTTGAGCACCAGAAAAAATCCTCAAATGTCTATACAACAGTCTGCAATTTACTAGATGTATTTTTATGCACTGAGTCATTCTGGGGTTTTTTTCTTTTCTTTTCTTTTCCTTTTCCTGTGCCACTAATGTATCAAAGAACTGCTGCTTCCAGAGTTAAAGCTGCCAGATAGGCATAGGTTTGAGGTTTATTGGTCTATATTTGCACAGAGAAGGACTGATAGAGGTCTTCTGATACTTTGAACTCTAAGAGAAAAGGTTTCTAGCTGAAAGGACAAGAAACTTCCTTCTTCCATTGGGGAAAAAAGAAAAAAAATAGACAGGGGTTTCCCATACATGAATATAAGAGAGGGGCCTAGGTCTTGCCTATTCTGAACCAGTCTGAGTAGTTCTTAGCCATCCAAATAAAAGATGCTCAGTCTGTTGATAATTTGATTCTAATTAGAAATTCAATTCACAACACTGGAATTCCAAAAAAAAAAAAGCATAAATGAAACAGCAATTAACCTTTAGTTCTGAGCTTATTTTCTTCTACCCAACATGGGTCAGTTACCACAGAGATTATACCTACGTGATCAGCAGATGTGACTCAATAATGGCTGGAATCTCTTTCCCAACTGCATCTCAGTGTGGCACCAGGATAATTAAAAATCAGCTAGAAAAGAGTTGAAAGTTGGTCTGAAATGCTAAGAAAAGAGACAGTTGAAAGAGGATAGGGTCTTTGAAACACTAGGGGGGCAAATATCCTTTCATCAGGGCAAAATATACTGAGCCAAATCCTGGGAGTCCTAAAGACAATGCACCAAGGTTACCTAAAACCTCCTGTGTTCAGATATCACCCAGATCCAAGCAGTTAGATAGAGGTGTGTTTCACACAGACAGAATTCTAGCTAATCACTCGGGTGTTACTTGAACCTCTCAGCAATGCAGCCACCAGTTCCAATGAGTTCTTGTGAAACTTTTTAAAGGAACAGTTCCCTACACCTCACAAAATTTAGTCCATCATGTGGACTTATCTCACTCCTGAGATAATTATCCTGAACAGTAGTTTATAATAATAGAACCTCCATCTGTACCCAGATGGTGTACAATCCATTGAATTTCCAGTGGGTGGCCAAGCTAAGTGGTTTTCTTCCATAGTGCCACTTCTCCAATCAGCTGGATTTCATCAGCAATCTTGGGCAACTCATCAAAGCCTTTGAAATAAAAGGCAAAGCAAACACCTGAATCACAGGCTGTAAATACACCACCAAGATGTTTCACAAACTCTTGTTTTCACAGAGGGGTTAGGAACATAGTCTTGTGAAGTATCCATGTTTTTGTGTACCATACTAAAACAAACTGGCCAGCCCATACCCAAACCAAAGAAAATCCCCACTGGGTTTTCACTGGCCATTACCAATACCTGAGGTACTGCTGTGTGTGTTATATGATTATTCAGGTTGCAGAGCAGGCCCAAGTTTTTCAGGCAGCACCCTGAGTTTTAGCTGCATTCACAATTTGGTTACATTTCTCATTAAAGTAATCTCTTCATGTGTGCATTTTCCTATATGCCAGTAGCACTCAAAGTTTTGGCCCCATGACCTCCCCTGCCCTATGCATCTAATCTAGCTCACAGGCCATTGTAACCAACTGACAGAGCTCTCCATGGATCTGTATATTTGGCAGCAGGAGAGTAGCAATTCATGTCACCAGCCCTCCCCCGCTATGAAATTTTTAGAGCTATGGGGCCAGATGACACAGTTCTGTGGACCAGATCAGGGATTGATCACCCCTGTGATATGCCTATCTAAGATAGCCTTGAACCTGGGCCGTACTCAGTATAAACAACCCAACTAATGCACACTGTACTGAGCACCATATCGTTTCAGCTCCAAAGAGGTTTTTTTTCCATAAGCTATTTCTGCAATGTGTTCAAAAGGAACCTTTGCAGCACAATGTTCACCTTTGTTATATGAATATTTTATTGGAATAAGTAATCTGTGACTTCAATGGGAGGATGTATAGAGCACAGAGTGTTTAGAAAGCACATGTGGCCTTTCTCTCCGCAAAACAAATGCATACACACAAGAAATGAAAAATTGTGTGTAGCTCCCCACAGACCAGACCATACAGTGCATGTCACATATTTTTACTTAAATCATCATCATAAACTTTATGTAGCATCACTCATGTAAATGCACCACAGAAAGCTATATAGATGAATAACAGCTACAGAATTAAATAAATCATAGTTAATGGTAATAGAAACAAGGAAATATGTTATGAAGCAGTTAAATGAACATATAATCATTTTTTGCCTTTGGTGTCTTGCACCTCAGAAACGCTGACAAGAATTATTGCTATAGTACAGAATGCAAAATTGAAGTATAGAGAAGTTCCTTTTTTTGCACAAGGTGCCTCACAGTTCATCAGGAATAGAACCTAAGTCACTTGACTCAGTAGCTGGCAGTTCTAATTGATCTATAACATGGCTTTGCAGTCAGAATAAGAGAGTCAGAAATTATGAGATAAAAGGAATACAGAAAAATGTAAGGTTGTCTGATGAAATATGAAAAGATACTGAGTCAATTACAGAGAGACAATTCAAAGTGGCAGTAGCTCAAAGAAGACAGCTCTGGCACTTGGCTTTTTTTTGAAGACTGCAACAGGGAGTGGACCTCAGCCCCTGTTCCAGAGGGTAGATGCAAGCAAACTTATATGGATGCAGAGCCAGCCACATGTACGTGCCAGAAGCAGCAGCAAGGATTCAGCTGGAGAAGGCAGGCAACTCACCAACATACATTGCAGCATGCACCAGGAGCCAGCTCTGATTGGCCCATGAACTCAGAAGACTGGGAGAAAAGCTGGGCAGTTCACTTCCCCCAGGAGGGGGAGCATGCAAGCAGGAGCAGGCTGCAGTACAGTCCATGCAGAGGCATGGAACATAGCCAGAAGAACCAAGAGCCCAAACTGGAACCAAGAGTAAGAGAAGCCTGGAGAAGAGCTGGTACATTGAGTTTGGGCAATGTGATAACTGAGGATGACTGCACCAGAAGTTGAGGTACAGATGAAGTGGGTCAGACAGAGAGAATAAGGAAAACCCAAATAGGGGATGGACCAATTTAATGGACAAAAGGGGGCTGGGGAAAGGAGGGATGGCTACTTGAAGGAAGATCATTGATCTTCTGTTAAGAGATTAGAAAGGGAAGAGATGAATGAGAGTCAGTTGAGGAAAGAATACTTCTTTGACTGAATTTGACACAGTGGGAGATTGATTGGCAGTGGACTAGTAGCATGAGTGATTCATGTAAGGATTAATTAATGACTGACAATTCCTATGAAGAAAGGATATATCCAGGAAACTGAGTGGACCATAAAAGGATTTGTTAATCAAGGCAGCAACGTGAGGCCCGGACTATTGTGATTCCATAAATGGGGATCACAAAGAGTGTGACACCTCCATGCCAGGAGGTATGGACTCCACCCCAGCCAGGTCATGAAAATATGGTGTAGGGGAGGTGGAGCCCTATGGAAGAAGCTTTGCTGAACCTGCGTCTCAATATGGTCCAGATTGACAAGTGACCTCCCCATTCTTGTATCTTCTTTAACATCAAAGCATGGTAGGCAAGTGAAAAGAGGATAGTACCAGGAATGTAAAAAGGGGCTGGATCCCATCAGAAGCACCCCCTGACAAAGACAATGGAAACAGTGGAGCCCAAATCAAAACCGCAGAGACCTTACAAGACAATTGTAGCCTGAAAAGGTAAACAGCTGGGGTCAGCAGAACACTTATGTTTCTGAGCAGCCATATTATCTCAGAAGATTCTGGTTCACGGGAGATCTTTAACATGCAGGGCTACAAATAATAGCTGGTGCTGTGAAGGAAAGAAAACTCTAAATCAGTGATTCTCAACCAGGGTCCTGCAGCCCCCTGGGGTCCCATGAGATCTTTTCAAGGCTACCATAGGATGCTCTTCAATGTTAGCACTGTTAGGTGTGCTAACAGGATTCACAAGATAAACCCAGAGATTTAAAATAAAAATCCATAGTGTTAAAAACTTTCTGATCTGTTGTGGTCTTTTTGAGTTCTGTGCAACAAAAGAATTGCTCTATTTGTTTTCCGTAGTCAAAAAACAAGTGAAAGCTAAGGGGCACCTTGAGTCTAAAAGTTGAGAATAATTGGTCCAAATAGTAGTAGCAGCCATCCAGACAGTGCCACAGAGGGGATGGACAGCATTAGACCTAAGAGGTTATTTCCAGCTCTGATTCCAGATATTATGTGAAGGATTAATGTCTGTATAACCCTTGGAAGATGTAAGTTGCTGTTACTCTATAAATTTTATGCCCTATTAATATTATCTTTCTGCACAAAACTAAACAATTTCGATACAAAGAGAAAAATGTATGGAAATAAATGACAGACATGTGATAACCTTTATATAACAGAACAATACAGCTCTTCACCTCTTTGAATTGAGGTCAGGAGCTGTTATGGCTAATCCTGTATACAGCTGAAGCACGCGACCTGCGACATTCAATATCACTTGCTCCACTGTGCTGGATTTTGTGCATGTCTGAGAGCAAAAGAGAGCTATTACCTCCAGTTGTGCATGAAATCCTATCCAGAATGTCTCAATGATATGGATGGGAAGGGTAAACCTGCCACCTGGGATTGCTTAATGAACACTGCAATTAGCAGTGCCAATTAACTAATTGTTCACCTGTTAGAAGATAATGCAGGAGCAGCCAAACAATCTGCCAGCATTGTCCCGAATAGTGTTTTGAAACAGTAGGATTCCTTTATGTTTTGTTCAAAACTGACAT
>NW_017728947.1:39700405-39766594 GCF_001723895.1 Crocodylus porosus
AGGCAACTCACCAACATACATTGCAGCATGCACCAGGAGCCAGCTCTGATTGGCCCATGAACTCAGAAGACTGGGAGAAAAGCTGGGCAGTTCACTTCCCCCAGGAGGGGGAGCATGCAAGCAGGAGCAGGCTGCAGTACAGTCCATGCAGAGGCATGGAACATAGCCAGAAGAACCAAAAGCCCAAACTGGAACCAAGAGTAAGAGAAGCCTGGAGAAGAGCTGGTACATTGAGTTTGGGCAATGTGATAACTGAGGATGACTGCACCAGAAGTTGAGGTACAGATGAAGTGGGTCAGACAGAGAGAATAAGGAAAACCCAAATAGGGGATGGACCAATTTAATGGACAAAAGGGGGCTGGGGAAAGGAGGGATGGCTACTTGAAGGAAGATCATTGATCTTCTGTTAAGAGATTAGAAAGGGAAGAGATGAATGAGAGTCAGTTGAGGAAAGAATACTTCTTTGACTGAATTTGACACAGTGGGAGATTGATTGGCAGTGGACTAGTAGCATGAGTGATTCATGTAAGGATTAATTAATGACTGACAATTCCTATGAAGAAAGGATATATCCAGGAAACTGAGTGGACCATAAAAGGATTTGTTAATCAAGGCAGCAACGTGAGGCCCGGACTATTGTGATTCCATAAATGGGGATCACAAAGAGTGTGACACCTCCATGCCAGGAGGTATGGACTCCACCCCAGCCAGGTCATGAAAATATGGTGTAGGGGAGGTGGAGCCCTATGGAAGAAGCTTTGCTGAACCTGCGTCTCAATATGGTCCAGATTGACAAGTGACCTCCCCATTCTTGTATCTTCTTTAACATCAAAGCATGGTAGGCAAGTGAAAAGAGGATAGTACCAGGAATGTAAAAAGGGGCTGGATCCCATCAGAAGCACCCCCTGACAAAGACAATGGAAACAGTGGAGCCCAAATCAAAACCGCAGAGACCTTACAAGACAATTGTAGCCTGAAAAGGTAAACAGCTGGGGTCAGCAGAACACTTATGTTTCTGAGCAGCCATATTATCTCAGAAGATTCTGGTTCACGGGAGATCTTTAACATGCAGGGCTACAAATAATAGCTGGTGCTGTGAAGGAAAGAAAACTCTAAATCAGTGATTCTCAACCAGGGTCCTGCAGCCCCCTGGGGTCCCATGAGATCTTTTCAAGGCTACCATAGGATGCTCTTCAATGTTAGCACTGTTAGGTGTGCTAACAGGATTCACAAGATAAACCCAGAGATTTAAAATAAAAATCCATAGTGTTAAAAACTTTCTGATCTGTTGTGGTCTTTTTGAGTTCTGTGCAACAAAAGAATTGCTCTATTTGTTTTCCGTAGTCAAAAAACAAGTGAAAGCTAAGGGGCACCTTGAGTCTAAAAGTTGAGAATAATTGGTCCAAATAGTAGTAGCAGCCATCCAGACAGTGCCACAGAGGGGATGGACAGCATTAGACCTAAGAGGTTATTTCCAGCTCTGATTCCAGATATTATGTGAAGGATTAATGTCTGTATAACCCTTGGAAGATGTAAGTTGCTGTTACTCTATAAATTTTATGCCCTATTAATATTATCTTTCTGCACAAAACTAAACAATTTCGATACAAAGAGAAAAATGTATGGAAATAAATGACAGACATGTGATAACCTTTATATAACAGAACAATACAGCTCTTCACCTCTTTGAATTGAGGTCAGGAGCTGTTATGGCTAATCCTGTATACAGCTGAAGCACGCGACCTGCGACATTCAATATCACTTGCTCCACTGTGCTGGATTTTGTGCATGTCTGAGAGCAAAAGAGAGCTATTACCTCCAGTTGTGCATGAAATCCTATCCAGAATGTCTCAATGATATGGATGGGAAGGGTAAACCTGCCACCTGGGATTGCTTAATGAACACTGCAATTAGCAGTGCCAATTAACTAATTGTTCACCTGTTAGAAGATAATGCAGGAGCAGCCAAACAATCTGCCAGCATTGTCCCGAATAGTGTTTTGAAACAGTAGGATTCCTTTATGTTTTGTTCAAAACTGACATGGCTTTTTCCTGTCATTTCTTCGCTGGATTTAGTCCTTACACAATCCTTATCCATATAGGGTTGAAGCAAGTCTAGCCCTATACAGCTGTTTAGAAATTTTCTAACAATGTAAAGATTCAACAGAAAATGCCCATTCACTGAGCCCAGAATATGTTGCTCAAAACATCTCAGGTTCAATGAATGTTAATTGAATCCAAGGCAAGGTTCCAATGGAACTTTGCCTGGATTCCTGATCCCTCAGCCCCAGAGCTGGGGACCCCTTGCAGCTAGTCAGTGAAATTGACATTATTGTAGTTAGCAGTGAAACTGACAAAAACATCAATTCACCAACCAGCTGCAGGGTCTCAGGAAATTCTTGTGCACAGGAAAACTTGAAATATGTTGGTTCCACTCCAGTTTGGAGCAAAACCAGATTGCAATAACAATATTTCCTGCAAATGGGGAAACCCTTTTGTTTTGCCAGCTTTGTTGTCAGACAGTATCTATGGCTGACCTGAAGGTTGAGAACCTTATACAGCAAGGATCAATTTAATTTAAATTTGGCCCCTTGTCACACCTGAAGAATCATTCTAACAGAAATAGCCTTTGAACAGCTGGAATGACTGGTTAAATCTACATGATAGGGACAATGGGAAATCAACTTAACTAAACTCCTTTAATTTCCACAGTTTAAAAGAGATGTTTTCCCAGCAGAGAGATGGAAGTAGCCTACAGGAATAAACAGAAGGGAGTATTACTGAAGAATTTTTTGTGAGGATGGACAAGGTGAGGACTCAGCTGATACACAATGGGCGTGTCTACGTATTCATTAATGCACCATAATTACGACACATTAAGTTTACTATCTGTAATGACAGGTACTAACAATGCTCCATAATTGGTGCTACTGTGCATTAGTGCAAATGTGTTTTGCCTGCTCTGCTAATGCACAGTAGAATTAGGCTACTGTGCTTGACGCATCTCATGTAGATGCGTCCATTGGTACGATATATGAGAAGCTCTTTCATGAAGCTGTTCTGTTCTCCTGAATCTAAGTTTCCAGTTAAAAATACCTAAGTCTCAGGATGTTGTGTATGCTGAGAAAACCTCAAGTGGTGGAGCAACAGTAGCTAGTACGGTGATATTTACCTGTATTTGCAGAACTTTAAGCTTCAGAGAGATGTATACTGCCTGTTCATCTCAGCAAATACTAACTCAGATATCCAGGGGCAACACTGCAAATGCCAACATCATTAACTATTTTGTAGCTTATTAAAACATGTAAGAAAGGGTCATATTTACAAAGATCTATATGGTATCCTATGAGTGAAAGCTCACTTTGGCACTATGAATGAATAAACTCAGTATAGTTCTGCCATGTTGCCTCCCATACTACTAATACAACCTAACAGAGCTCAGCAAGACATCTGACTCCCACTCCTCCCACTGAAGCCTAGTTCAAGAAGCCTACCAGAAATCATGGATATATTTGAACTCCTCTGAGGAAGAACTGGGCACAAGAGGCACATCTACTACACATGCACTTTAATGAGCATTAGCCTATTTTAATGCGCATTAAAGCATCACCAAAAAAAGTGCATTTTTGCTAATGCAGATTAAAATAGGCTAATGCACCTTTTTGTAGTACCTCACAATGGAGGTACTAAATTTAATGTGCATTAGCAAAAGTGCATTAATGAATATGTAGATGCATCCAAGGAGTCTAGAAAGCACAAGCGATCATATTTGGAACATCTGTACAACCTACTATGAGTGGCATCTCAGGTGAGCAGAGATTATTTTTTGAACAGAAGTCAAAAACAGTCATAATCTTTTTCTTAGTCTGGCCCCTAGAGATAAGTCTAGCTGAGATGGATGAATGACAAGAGGGACCTGCCTTTTCCCTGGATTAATGAAATCAAGGATCTGTGCTCAGGGAATTAGCTGTATTAAGAAAGTGCTAACAACATATCTATCAACATTTTTGTGATGCTTTCAGCATGCAAGAATAAAGCTGATGTACAATATAACTGCAAGTGGTATGAGTACTAATTATAAATTTTATAGAATTCATAGACATTAGGGCTGGAAGGGACCTCATGAGATCATCAGGTCCAGCCCCCTGCCCCAAGGGCAGGAAGTCAGCTGGGCTCAGATGACCCCAGCAAGATAATCATCCAAAAGCTTCTTGAATGTGTCCAGAGTGGATGCTTGCACCATTTCTTGGGGGAGTCTATTCCAGACTCTGGAGACTCAGACAGCAAAGAAGTTTTTCCTTATCTCCAGTTTAAAATGGTTTTCCAGCAGTTTGTGACTGTTGGACTTTGCCTTCCCTTAGGGTGCCCTGGTGAACTGACATTCTCCCAGTTCCTGATGCACACCCCGATATACTTGTAGGCTGCCACCAAGTCCCCCCATGGCCCTACACTTTTCCAGGCTGAAGAGTCCCATGCCTCTCCTTATAAGGCCTGCTCTCTTGATCTCTGATCATGCTCATGGCTCTCCTCTGGACTCTGGTTCCCAATGCAAACCAAATTCAGAGCTAAATGTTGTGCAATAGTCATTGATTTGCAATTGTTTTCTTCTTACCCAGTCTTGACACCAAATCAGACACTGCTTCTTCAGTGATGGCAATGGAGTTGCATCCTCTTAAAATTTAGATTCTGGGGCTCTCTGTCACTTTAAGAGAGAAAGAGTCCAGGTACCACCCTGCAGGGAAGGCAGGGCACAGCTGCAGCTGGGTTACCATGACAACTAGATAATGAAATTAATTAGGAGGCACCTGCAGGCAACCCAGGAGGGTCATCTGACTGGAAGGGGGCAGGACCAGAGAAATTTAAGGCAGCCCAGAGACTGGTTAAGCAGTCTGGCCATGGAAGCTGAACAGCGAAGTGTTCTGTGGAGGTGCCTGTATCCAAGATTTCATAGATTTCATAGACATTTGGGCTGGAAGGGACCTCAGAAGATCATCAAGTCCAGCTCCCTGCCCCAGGGACAGGAAGTGGTTTGTGGTTTGTGAGCAGGCTAGGTCTGGAGACAGCAAGAGAGGAAGCTGAGGGCTGGCCATGCATATAGACCCCGAGTTGGAGTTTTGTTATAGCCAAAAGAGCTTGTGCTTGTATTTTGTTTCAGTTTGGTCCAGTGCCTGGGGGGGGGTGGACCAGGAGAGTCTAGTGCCCAGGGAGGATTAGATACTGAGAGAAGACCCAGTGGTTTGGGGAGACTGTGAAGAGTGGCTTGGAGGTCCATAGTGCCTGCAGGGGCAGGGGGGAGCACAGCATTCCTATAGTGCCCAAGAGGGGCAATCTTACAGTGCCTGCAAGGGGCACACCGAGCACACCCAGAGAAGCAATCCCATAGAGCCCATGAAAGGCAATTCCAGAAACCCTAGGGACGCTCAGCAACCTTGGAGAGAGCAGAGATAAGGCCTTGTAAGACAGACTGAGCACCCCAAAGCTTGGTGCAGGCAGTGGACTAGAGCAAGAGAAAATGATGGAAGCCACGAACACCAAACCCCAACACAGGAACAATGACAGGCATGCTCTAACGCCCTCAAGCAGCCTCTCTCCTAATAAATCTTAATATCAAAGGTGCAGTGGGATAAGTAAAGGAGGTATGGGGCCCTAGGGTTTAAGCCAGGTCAGAAATTGCTTGGCCACAAAGGGATGTCAGCCACTCCTGGAACACAAACCTATCATACTCTGGTCCTTCCCACCCAGCCATAAGATCTTGGCAGATATTTTTGGACTAAATTTAAAGGAGTTCTCCACAGGATTCATGCACAAAAAATTCAATATTCAATATTCATTGAGTGCCAATATTGTGCCAGTGCTGTATTATAAACAAAATGAAGATGGTCTCCAGGCAAATCAGGTTTACCATTTAAGAGAGGAGATAAAGAAGACAGGAAGCACTGGAAAGCTTACAGGGAAAAATAGCATGAAGCATATACATGAATGCACACACAAAGAGAAAGAACATATTGCAATACAAGCACTTTCTTGCTATGGAGTATTTTAGCATGCAGCAATGCACATGTAGATGCTGACCTGGCTGGCTGGGGCACAAGGGTGCTTCAGTGCAGGGGCTGCCTGCTGGCCAGCTCCTCTGCAGTACATTGAGCCAAGGAGTAGCCCTGGGCTGGCTCCTGCCAACTGAGTGTGCTCTGACCCAGCTCAGCATGATCCCAGGCTCACTTTCAAACAGCACACCTGGAAGCAAAAAAGTCTGGTGTACAAAGCATTGGAGTTTATTGCTTCAAATTAATTGCATGTGTAGATGCTCCCACTGAGAACCTGAAACTCTCAATCAAGCAAACCAGAGTTAAAAGTGAGGCTGGTATCTGATCCTGTTCCCTTGAGTCCAATAGGAACATTTCAAGCCCCTGGATTGGCCCCCTGGTTTTCAGGCCCAAAAAGTAATAAGAACACTGTAAATTTAAATGTAAATCTTTCTCAATGTTCTTGTAACAGATGGATTTACTTTAACTACAGCTAAGTACAAACGCATTTCAGAGTGACAATTACCACTATGGGCAGTAATCTGAAACTTTTGCCATGCAGGAATGAAAAGAAACACCACTTCATGAGAAATTCAGTGGGGCTTACACCTTATTTCCTTGGGCCTTATAACAAAATGCACATTTGTTTTCTTATATATAAATGAAAAGGATTCCAGCTGAGTTAAGGACCTGCTAGAAGGACTCAGTAGCTAGAAATGGGCATCCCTCCAATATTTATGCAGATCTCACCCTGAGTCCTCATTTTTGACTTTCACACATTCAGTCAATTCACCAAATCAGGTCTCTCCTCAATTCTGTTACCCAGTCCTAGGTCATGCAAACAATTTAGTTAACATCTCTCCAGCAGCATCTTGTGTTCCAGTCCCTGACTCCTCCCAATGCTCTGCGAGTTCATCCTCTGCTCTAGTGGTTCTTAGTTACTCCATCCCATTTTAAATTGCTTTTATTATAATCATGTCTAGAGGTCCCCATGGAGTGCCATTGTGCTCTGCCCTGCAGAATATAGTGTAATACAGAGCATAACTCCTTGCTGCTGCAGTTCTGTTTATGGCACTTAAACTGGTTCATTTAAAGCTAGCTCAGATACCTCTCCTACCCTGCAGTCCAAGTGGAATGGATTTTGTGACAGAGTTGGTATGACTGTTCTATAGCTCTTTCAAAACTAAAATTAGAGAGCTCCCTGGTATGATTGCCATCAATAATCCCGCTTTTCATAGACACCAAATTCGTTGAATCATGAAAACAAATTAGCACTCAGCAGATCCCTTGCTGGCAGTCACATCAGAGAGGTGAGGGCCATAGAGATGAACGTCTATCCCTAGCATTGACAGGTGAGATGATACAAAGTCAGCTTGTTCTGCTGTTGCTTATGATCTGCTTGCATATGGGATAATATGCAATGGGATGATACAAAATCAGTCTCCAGGATTATCAAATAAGGTAGCACCTTTAATGAGCATCATGTTTTCTCAAAGTAGTATATAGACGATGGGTATGTAGAGCTGGACCTTGAATCAGGCACCTTGGAGACTGATTCAGAGAGGCATGAGCTTTCATAGGCAAGAGCCTATTTTGTCAGATACTAGGAATGGAGTCTAATGAATCTTACAGAGAATAGTATTTTGGGGTTTTTTCCCATCAGTCTGCTTCTCTGTCTGTCCTGCATTAGAGATTTATGGATTGCTCATCATCATCATACCTAATCACTACTTTCACAGGAAAAATTCCCACCCATCTTTGTGTGAAGAGTACATCATTATTTGTCCTGTCTATTTTTCAGTGGAAATAGTGTTTAAAATACTTTTTGCAGCTTCTCTAGCTCCAGTTCTATGTCAAAACAAAACCCAGGAATTGCCCATTTTTAGTCTGTTCTAATCAGCTTTGGCAAATGAAAATGAAAAAAGTGGTGAAATTTTAAAATAATATCTTCATTTTCCGTTCCCATGCAGCAAAGATTCTGGATGGATCTCCAGGTGGGCTCTTCAGCATTGAAAGCACTGATTTAATAGATTTCATAGACATTAGGGCTGGAAGGGACCTCAGAAGATCACCAAGTCCAGCCTCCTGCCCCAGGGACAGGAAGTCAGCTAGGGTCAAAGGATCCCAGCAAGATAGGTATCCAAATGTTTTTTAAAAGAGTCCAGAGTAAGTGTTTGCATGACCTCTGGGAAGAGTCTGTTCCAGGCCTTGGGGGCTCAGACAGTAAAGAAGTTTTTCCTTATGTCCAGCCTAAAACAGTCTTGGAGGAGTTTGTGACCATTTGACCTTGTTATCCTTTGGGGTGCCCTGGTGAACAGACATTCCCCCAGATCCTGATGTGCACCCTTTATAGATTTATAGGCAGCCACCAGGTCACCCCTGAACCTGCGCTTTTCCAGGCTGAAGGTTCCCATGGCACTCAGCTTCTCCTCAGAAGGTCTGTTCTCTTGCCCTCTGATTATGAGCATGGCTCTCCTCTAGACTCTCTCAAGATTTTCCACATCCTTTTTAAATTGTGGAGCCCAGAATTGGATGCAGTACTCCAGCTGTGGCCTCACCAAGGCTGAGTACAGCAGGAGGATGACATCCTGAGGTTTGCTTGAGAAGCATCTATGGATGTAAACCAGAGTTCTGTTTGCTTTACCACCTGTGACATCGCATTGGTGGCTCCTGTTCATCTTATGGTCAATCATGACCCCCAAGTCCCTTTCAGCCGTGCTGCTAGCGAGTGTAGCACTGCTGAGCCTATAAGCATGATATGGGAGTTTTTTACCAAGGTGGAGTACCTTGCATTTTTTCTGTACTGAATGTCATCAGGTTTTTTCCACCCACATTCTGAACCTGTCATGGTCATCCTATCCTCAGGAGTGGACCCTTTACCACAAAGTTTGGTGTCATTGGTGAACTTGGCCAGTCCACTTCTGACACCAATGTCCACAGCATTAATAAAGATGTTCAAGAGTACAGGTGCAAGGACAGAGCTCTGATAAGCTACTTCAACTTGCCACTTGCAAGATGCAAGGGTCAAAGATAAGAAAATATAAAATTACATGCCAAACAGGCCTGGGGACAGATTATATGATAGGAAAGGTAGTTTATCCATACAGGTTGAACACAGAAATTTTAAGTGTCTTGCAGTTTTAATTTTGCTATCATTTGGTAAGAGCTATTGATATTTAGTTCTTCTACAGTCACTTGGATTTATATATCTCAAAACATTTTAATAGGTGTATAGTATTATCCTCATTTTATACTCAGAGAATCCAACACACAAATAAGTAAAATAAGTTGGCCAAGTTCATGCAACTCAATGCTGGAGTATGAAATAAAACCCAGTGGTGGTCAGGGGCAGAATGTCTTAGCTCCAAATCTGTAAATCACTTTGTGTTAAAAAAAAAATTCTCCATGTTTTTATTGACTTCATTTCCAGAACCAGTTGCTTAACATTGAGCTGTTTGCTGATATGGGTGAGTATTATTTCTAAGTAAGTTAACAGAAAAAAAAATATTCAGAGTTTCTCCTGCGGTTTACTGTCCTGCCACACCTTGATGGGAGTTAAGTGGGGAAAAAAACCACATGGGTAACTCTGTGAGATTGTCACTATTGTAAAGCCATATATTTAACTCACTTAGTACCCCTGTGACTGTGAGGTCTGCTCACTCCGAAAGAGATGCAATGTTTCACAGTTTCTGTGGGCATACTCAGCTCATAGCAGTGCCCTTATAAGTTAAAAACCAAATGGAAAGAATGAGAAAAAAACCCAGTTTCTTTGACTGCCAATATCCCCCAACTCAGGTCTAGGCAATTAGATTAGTCTCTACAGTCCTGTTATCCAATCTGGTAACTCACAACAATATCTCTGGTTATCTCTTATTACCTTCGCTGGGGTTCACCAATCTACACTCTCAGCCAATGCTTCTGTGCCTTCGATTCCCATGAAACACTGAGCTCCATCATTTTCATGCCTCCTCATGAAAATTATCACCGTTGTCAAATTAACACGGCTCCAGATGCCCCTTCTGGGGGATCGACACCATCCACTTATCTCTATTTCATTTCCAGTTACTCAGTTATCAATGTCTTTTGCCTTTCAGGTGTGGCAAACAGTCCCACAGCCGATTGATGACGTCAGTGTTTCTCGCTGTCTTGTCATCCTCACAGTAAGTTTTTTTCTTCGCTGCACTTAAGTAACAGGGAGCAACATCTCCCTGTTACAGTTAGCAACAAGTACATTTCAAATGATTTGAAATTAAAGAATCACAGGGTTCGAAGATCCTCAAGGGACATCTAGTCCAGCACCCAAGAATTCATTTCAGAGAAACATCCAAAATCTAGATAGCCATCCAAAATTGTCATTCTCATGAAAATACTCCTGGCACTGCCCAGTTAATGCAGAGTGGTCCTGAGCTCAGATGTATAATGAGGAGCATGGTATAAACAAACTAGTTATATATGTATGAAACTAGTTCAGGGCATTCAGTTCTATACCTTCTTTTCTTGACTGGGTCCTAATGCAACACAATATGAAAAGTCAGAAAGTTAACTGAATTCTTTTCAGCTTCATTTTCTTTAGCATTGGTTTTCCCCACTCCTAATGTTTATTCCTTTTTGGTTCTAGGCACAACTGACACACCTAAATTAAGTTTACAGTACCTTATGGATGAACAGACTGTATTTTTGGCTTCCGCTCTGTCAAGGTCTGTCTACTAATCAGTTTACTGTTTCTCAGAGATACATGAAGGGTTGATTACCCCAAAGGCATCATTAATTAATATTCAGCAAGTTAAGGCTGATGCTAATTAAAGCTGGAGCTCCCCTACCACAGGCGTCTACAGGGAAAGATCAGTTCCACATTAACAGAGAGTGTACCAGCTCTTTCTTCCTCCTTTCACTTTTTCAGTAAATTGCACAGAAGCTTGTTTCCAGGCTTATCTCAAATAGTTTGAGTTATATTTGGTTTGTTTTAGAAAATTTGCATGCCATTATAATGGTCACCAATCTGAGATCCTAGGTAGATGCACTGCATATGTTGCTTCCTTCCCACAAAGTGGAGGGTGAACATCAGACTTCACAGAGTGTAAAACACGCAAAGACAAAGTTTCCTATTCCCAGCCTCCATCTTACCAGGTCAGGTCCTAGTGGTATCTCAGCAAGATGAATAAGTTCAGGGCATAAGAGAACGTGTCTTTAACCTCACTGAGAAAGACCTGGTCAACCTGATCCTGCTTCAAATTCTGAAATCACTGATGGCTTCATCTTAGGCCCACTGAAGTCAATAAAAAGACTCCCATTGATTACATGGGCTTTGAGTAGTGATCCAAAGCCCATTTAATTAATAAGCCCATAAAGCCCATAAACAAACTGAAAAATAGAATATTTATATATTATTAGTTTATATTCAGATTTTCAAACATCTTCCACTTAGGATGCCCTGGCACTCCTCACTCACCCCCACATACACAGAATAACTGGTCTATATATACTTAATAAATTACCAATAGCCTTTAACTTGTTATTTCCAAATCTGTACACAGCTATCTGGGTCATCCTCTGTGCTAGTAATATTTGATATTGTGCTGTATGCCTTTTCTTGATGGGTCCAGGGTCTCTGGGGGGATACGGGACTGGAATTAATGTGATGCGCCTATTAAAATTAATTGCGTGCAAACAAAAAACCAGCCACCCATTTCAGTCATGAAAAATGGATAAGGGTTTGTTGAAAGCCATTTATATTAAATTACTTTTATGATAATATTTAAGTTTTGGATATTAAATATTTAGTGTCCTTTTACTTCCCCATTGTGATGAACATCTGCACCTCCTATCTCCGTGGCAGAACTGCTGAGAAGAACTCACCAGTAACTGCAGCATGGTGAAATCAGCACTAGCCTATGTCATCACCTAGAATCTGATTCCTGGCATCAAGGACAGACAAAATAAACCATAAGTTGCACTCTGAGACAAGATCCATATTTTAATTAGGCTCTGATTGGTCTGGGTAATGATAGTAATTGCAGTATTTTGCACATGCATAGAGATCTTTATCAGAAGGTCTCAAAGTGCTGTACAAATGTATATTAATTTAGCCATCACAGTACACCAGTGAGGCAGGTGTTACTTTACTTTACACCTAGGTAACCTGAGACACACAACACAATAGTGCTGAAGTTCACACAAAAAGCAAAAGCCAAGAATCAAACCTGGGGGACATGCCTCTCAGGAGCACATTACAAGGTATTTTGATTCCTACTACCATAGTCTAACTATTAATCCTACACTCCCTCCCAGACCCAGGAGCCTTATGTCACAGCTCCAACTTTACTTATTAGACCACATTAGCCTTCAGAGCCTAGAGAAGAAACAAGGGGCATACACTTCTGGATTCATGTTATAAAAACTTGATACCATTCTGTCCTTACTGGATGTTGTTATTCTCACCAACCTTGAAAAGTTTCTCTCCTCTATAACAGCCACCCTGGGGTTTCACCAGATTGGCATGTGCTTGTTGAACAGGCCAAGTTAATCATGCAACAAACAAGAAAGAAAAGGTACTGTTTATGATTGTTCTCTGCATCTAGTTATGAACTTGGTGTAGGAGGTGGAGGAAAGAATGAGGTAGAAATCTAAGCTACAAGTTGCTATAAAATTGAAACAAATATGCTTTAAATGCAGACCCTATCTTCTGCTGATTTAAAAAACTACCGATCTATTTATAGGCAGAAGAGAAGGGAACGTTAGTATCATTATCTTATTCACTGAGGCCATCAGGAAAACATATGGTGTAAAGAAAAACAATGAATATTAATAATAATATTTTGCTTATTAAGGGATTGTCATGCATCACTGAAGTCAGCTGGAATGTTATCACTGACTTCAACAATTCTAGGACAAAGCCCCAGTAGCACTGTCCAACTGATGATCTCAAACTTTTTTCAAACTTTAAACACATGGGACAAAATTTATCATTTTAAATCAATGAGGCTTAAATGCCAGACTCAATCAGGCTCTTTGTAAAATCTAACAAGAAGCCTACCTGCATCTTTAAGCAACTAAATACCTTTACAGAACTGTCTCTCAAACCTCCTAACACTCCTGAGCAGTAGGCATTTTAACCGTCAAAGTATTAGTTAAGAATTGATGACAGGAGCTATTTTCTGGTGCACACATAATGTGCACCCTACATTTTTAGGATAGGCTGGTAATCATATATAGAAATTGAGTTTGTTTCTCTGAACTGAAGTTGCAAATTCAGATGTAAATTGTAAATTCCCTATGTTGGCATAATTACACTGCGGGCAGACAGAAACAGAATATATTCAAAATTTTTAGAAAAAAATACTAGATGAAATATAAATTCTATAGTTCTTTTCTGTACATCATAACAAGCGTATATCTGGAAAGAAGAGATGAAAAGGTGTTGATTTTACTTAGAGTTCACACATTTTCAGGTAATTGTCATCAAATGCAGATCAGTATTAGAACATGGAAAAGGGAATAAAGGCAAATTAAATAAAAAGGTACTTATACCTTTCCCCAACCACATCATTTTTTCAAGTTGCTTCACTACAAATGCACGGTTTTGGTGAACCCTGAAAGGTATCCAAATTGCCTAGTCTGGAAGTCTAATATGTATCACTCTCTTTGCAGTTGGTGCCTGATGGGGGGCTATAAATTTCAGGTGTTTGAGGCCAAGCTCTGGAAGAGGTAAGAGTATATAAATCAAGGAAGAGAATATAAAGCTAGACAAAACTTTTTCACTGACTGGTAAATTCATCCAAAATGCAGTATCAGTTGTCCCAAAACTATTCATGAATGTGACTTGAATTCACTGGATGATTTTAGCTGGAGAAAAAAAGGAAGACTGGTGTCACCATCCCCCACGTATCCAATCCCCAGTGATTAAGGCACTCATCCAGACTATGACAATCTAGGCTACACTTTCTCCTCTGCTACATTTTCTCCCCTAAGAGAATTTGAACCCACATCTCCTACCTCCCACAGGCTGTTCTCACCACCATGAAATAGGGGGGTGTCATGTCAATGCAAGTACCCATTTTGTATTAAATAAACATTCACTGGGGCACAGGCTAGAATCCAAGTGTCTCCCCACTCCTAAAAAGTGTCCTAACCACCAGGCAATGCTGTCATTCTCTTGCTACTTCAATGAATATTTAAGCCTAAACTGAAATACCGTCAGTAGGGGGGACTGAGCGGGGTATAACTCAGAATATACATATTTGCTCACAGAGAAAGTAAAACCAAACAAAAATATCAGTTGATTCCAACAACTATATATATTTTTGTATTTATTTTATTTAGGGGAGCAATTGCTGAATTGAAAAACCAGTCACTCACACTGTCTTGTTGTATATCTATTACTGCCCTGGAAATGCAGGTCTGTTTAGCTAGATGATCATGCTCCTTTTAAAAGGCAATAAGCACTAATATAACTGGAGCAAACAGAGATTCTCCTTTTATTCGGATGTTGGGGATCTGTGTTCTCTCAGAATAGGATCTTGAAATGAATGGTTTATGGCCATGGTGTGCTCTGCAAATGATGACATGAAGTTGCTACAGACCTGAAACTATTACACTACATGTTATCAACTACGTCAGATTTTAATAGACTGTGGTCTGCAAGCCAAGATGGAAATATCTTTGCGCTGGCTGTTGCCTATCAGTAGCAATTTTCAGATTTCTCTCTTCTACTTAAACTGAAAATAGCAAAATTACTGACTTTCTGGAATGAGTGTCCCCTGAGGCTTCAAGTTTCATTCCCAGGGCAGCCTCATTTGGAGTTAGGAAGTACAACAATGAAAGGAGGAAATTTTACAGTTTCTGCAAACTTAAGAATATTCTAAGTTGGGACCATGAACTGTTATATACATGGTCCCCAGCTGGTGAAACTTTCTTCAGAAACTTTTCTTCTCAGACCCATTCCAGTCCTGTTTGCTGTGTCCAATCACTGCAAGGTGATCTGACCTCAAGACCTGTGATGCATTTGACTATGTCAATCTGTTTTGACTACTGTTTATTTCAGCTTAATAGTTTTAGGTACTGTTGTAGCCATAATGGTCCAGGAAAGATGCGAGAGGCCTGGACTTTTGTGGATGGGACAGATTTAGATCAGCTATGGGATTTAGTGCAGTCCTCTTCACATCTAGGTGAAAAGTAGGGCCAAGCCAGAGATAAAATCAGTCTTCTTGGCTGTGGCATCAGAGAAAAAAATACTTTCTTGCACAAACTTGGCAAGATGTTGCTGAACATGCTCTTTCAGCACCTGGGGTAGAGGTGTGTGTGGAGGGGGAGGGAGGCAGGCATTATGCTAACTACTGTGAGCAGGCAGGGGGAGGAGAGGGAGAGGAGTCTTACTTGCCTCAGGTCTCCCACTTGGGTGGCAGCTGCTACTGCTGTAGCTGCTGCTTTAATAGCACAGGCTTGAGCCTCTGCCACTGAGGGACAGGAAGCAGTGTGGGCTACCCAGGTTTCTGGTGCCCCATTCCTGGACTCCTGGTGCTCCATTCACCCCTCCCCAACCCCACCAAGCACAAGGCTGTGCTTCCCATAGCACCCCTTCCCTCACTCCCACTCTCCAAATATAGTAGTGAGCATGGGGTGGGCCTGCTTGGCTCCTACAGCTAGGCTATGCTGCCATGGCAAAGACTCCTTGCAGGGAAGGAGCCATACAGGAACCCCCATTAAGTTGATACCCAGGGTTAGTTCCCCCTCTCTCCCACTCTCACTTACACTACTGTGTCACTGTGTTATTTGACTACTGTCTTCAGGCTGTGGATTTCCCATTGTGCAGAGGGAGTTTTGGCATCCTCCCTGTTGTAGTAGGGCTGGAGTGATGCAGTAATGATGGTCCAGGAAATATGTGAGAAGCAAGGATTTTTTTGTGGGTGATATCTGTTAGTAGTTTCAGTGGCTCTACAACATCAGCAGGTTTTCAATGCTATAGCTGGACTTGAAATGGCGCGGATAATTTTATGATGGATTTAAGACTCATCTGTAGCCATGCAGGCTGCAATAGGAGTAATAAATTCACAGCCTTCAAGTCACTGGTCGATTGTTACCAAGATTACGGAATGGCCTTCCCATGAAACCCCAATCAACACTGCCAAATCAACTAGGAGCTGAGAGAGTTGTCTGTTTCTGAACTATCAGATATTGATCAGCACTGAACACTAGAGAAATTGGGGGGTAGGGGTAGGTGGGGAGCAGGTCACGGACTCTGAGGAGGTGCCAGAATCTGCTCCCCCAGGAGTCTTTGCTATGGCAGGAGCAGCCCCATGCTGCCCAGCCATAGGATCCAGGCAGCAGCCCCACACCCAACAGTGTATCTAGGAGGTAGGGGGGAGTAAAGAAAAGAGAATGCTGCTATTCTGCCATCTTGGGGAGTTTTTGTCACAGCAGGGCAGCCATCTGCCCAGTAGCATATCCAGGGCAGGGTGGAGGGATGCAAACAGTGCACCAGGGGAAACTCCCAGGGAGCCCAGACCATAGGGCTACTCCTGCTTGAGATGCAACTACTACAGCAGCTGCAGTGGCAGTAGTATCAGCTGCCTTCAGTGTGCAGAGCTCAGACAAGTAAAACTTCCCTTCCCTTCACACGCACACACACACACTTCCATCTACAGTGGTCAGCATACTTCCTGCACCCTGGGCACTGAATGATCTAACTACACCTCTGTCACTAAAGACCCAATGCTAGGCTAATGGTCTGATCTCTACCTTTTTCCAGTACCCACTGAAATATTGGTTTAATCAAATTAAGATTAGGGTCCAGATTATGGCAAACTTGTTTTTTCCTTTTGGTGTTTTCTTCTTTTTCTTTTCATTCCATGGGAAGGAACAATAATAACATCGACAGGTTTGTCAGTGGAGTCTGCTTGGGGCAGAATTCTGTTTTACTTTATGTCATAAGCAGCTCATATGCAGCCACATAATCTTATTTTTTGGCTTTTATACAGTTTGGGATTCTGTTTTTTTTCAGTGAAAAAGAATTGTCCTGTGTATGTACCTTCCAGAAGTAAAATGGCAGTGGTGGAGGATGCTTCTCCCTGTTGGCGTAGCAATTAGGACATTCATCCAGAGAGCAGGAGACCCAGGTTGTAGGTCACCTCCACCTAGAGGACATTTGAACCTGCATCTCATTTTCTAGCCAAGTAATTTCTGTTTCACTGCAGGGCAAAACAGCATCCAAAAATACCAAGTGCCAAAAATGGCAGTCATGGTATTAGGGAAATGCCATTTAGGCACATAACATGAAATAGGATTCTGCCCTCCATGTCTTCCCTGAGTTACATGATTGTAAATAAACTTCACTTTGCATGATTCCCTTCAGGTTATTAAACCTAGAAGCACTCGGCACAAGGTGCATCTGCTGATAGGATGATCAAAGTCACAAAGCACAAATTACCTATTGCTAATGGAAAAATAAATGCTTCAGCTGCTCATAGTGGGTCTGACATGGCTTGAAGGGGAGTGCAGAGAGACTGTCCTTTATGTTGCTGAAGTCATTGATAGCCTCTTGGTAGCCTCAAATGGAAATATGATACAAAGAAGGGCACTCCGCTGCTAACTGTCAACTGCAACTTTGGGGAAAGGCCACACAAACAAAATTGTGCATATCACTGGCAATATCAAAAATTCTCACATGGAGCATTTACTGTGCTGCATTACACCTTTCAGTCTTGGGGATTTAGCCACAGGAGCACTATCAAGTTTTGGGGAACTGACAGAACTTGTCCACATACTGCTGTATGTCAGATTGTGTGGCTGAAAGGGAGTGAAGAGCAATGTTTATTCATGGAGAGTATCTTAATATCATCCATAGACTTGTTCTTGTTTAATGTCACTTTAATGAGAGCTGCTGTATAGTACTGAAATACCAGATGAATATTAATAGATGTTTATTTAGTATTAATAGCATGCTACTTTGTGAAGTAAATGTCTTGTGAATATAATATGGTATTTCAGCGGTTTAGAGATGAAACAAGAATGGACATGGTCAGAGCCACCTCAGAGAGAGTCTCCCTCATTTTCCTCTCTCAGATCCTGCTCGCATTGAAATAAGGTCAAAACAACTCCAGTTGACTTCAGTAATGCAAGATCAGGCCTTAAATTCATCTCTTTTTGCACATAATGAGTCTTTGCTATTGCTGGCATTAATCAGTTCTCCTTTCCCCATGCACCCACTCTGAAATGAAATATGAGGTTCTCATCCATTCTTCACAGCTGTAATGAAGAGATGGGCACCAGCAATAATGAGCTCTTCAGCACTAGTTGGAAGCAATCAGCCTTATTTCTTTAATTTGTTCCATTGCTTAAAGGAGAAGTCAAAGGAGGAGGTCAAGAATGTCAAGTGCCCAGGGTAAACAGATTAACAGCTCTACTTGTTTTTACCCACGCACACTTGGGTTGTGTATGGCAAAGTGTGTGTGCTTTTGGTTGTTGTGTATTGTGTTTTGTATATGTGTGTGTGTGTATTTTTATGTGGGCATAAATAACAGCTGATTGAAGCTGCTTTGTGCAAACAAAATTTGAGGGGTTTGCACAAATGCTTCAGGTTAAGAATTGCAGGTTGGAAAGGCCCTCAAGGGTCATCTAATCCAACCCTGTGCACATGTATAGGATTGTCTGGCTTCTTTGGCTAGTACAAAACCTTGGCCAGTTCAATCCATGATTCAGGAGTGTTTCTGAATTCCATCCAAATACTTGGCTTTCATATAGTAGCATCTCTGGTTGGCTAGGAAACACTGTCCCATACTGGCCCCATTTATACACTTTTGTGGCTTCCCATCTGGACTATACTAATATATTTGGACATAGAGCCATCAGTCCTTAGGAAACTCCAGCTAGAATAGAGCGTTACAGTATATTGCCTCAGCAACATGGGCAATAGCAAAGACATCAACCTGTCTTCCACTCCCTGAGATACCTTCCTGCCGAATGTTGAATCAAGTTCCAAGTCTCAGTCTTACTGCAACTGTCTAGTTGGTCTAATAAAAGATATTGCCTCTAGCACACTGGCTACTTGTATTCTTAGACCAACATGGCCAAAATCTGTAACATAGAAGATACCGTAATTAGCCGTTTTGAAATGAATACTTCATAATTTTACAAGAAGAAAGCAGGATTCCACACTTTGAGACCTGGAAGCTGACACCCTTGTTCCATCTTTTGTTCTGAGCCAAATTTGCATACCTGCAAAACATCCTCAACATAAGAGAAATCCCTTTCCCAGGAGACCCTTCCATCATCAATTCTCCTGTGAAATATTAAACACTGTAACAAGAAAGAAACTTAATTCAACATCCTGCTTTCCATGAGACACCTTTGAGGTAAATAGATTGCTCCAACTTTTATCTAAGCCTAATCTGCATAAATGAAATATTAACTTTTCCAGCCAGGAGATCTTATACTGCTCTTCTGTGAAATATGAATTTTCATTTCTATCTGGGAAAAAATTTACAATCCTTGCACTCTCCTATGCCTGAGGAAGGGTGCAGGTGCCCAAAAGTTTGCCAATAAAGAGAAAAAAATTGCAATTGTCTAGTTAGTCTAATAAAAGTTATTGCTTCTAGCACACTGACTATTTGTATTCTTAGACCAAAACAGCTAAAACCTGTATCCCTGAAGTCTCAGTCTTCATTTTCAAGATGTTCAAAGACATAAGCCCAGGATAGTTAAAGGTTAGGTACTCAGAAAATGGAAACCATGCAGTTACTGTATTTTAAAAGTCTGGAATAAGTAATTTGCTAGTATCAAGATATAAATCCTAACCTCCTTTCTCTTCCTCATATACTGTACAACTTTTAACATCTGCAACAAATAAGGAATGTCTTTTATAGATAGCAGCTTTGTTCACTGCATACATGGAGCATAGTGTATCCTATGCAACTTAATGAGACCTGTCTCCAAAGGAAAAATAGTGTGTGATTATGTAATTAAGTACAATGTCTTTAATGCACACACACAAGAGGAGGGCATATTAAGTTTTATAGCAGCAACCTTAGTTATTATCTTTTGAGTCCTTAAATGATCTTTTAAAACAACTTTCCTGTGGTTTATGAATTCCAAGCTGGTCTTTAGAGAAGGATTAGTCAAACATAAAACTCTTATCAACCTTAAACAACACAAGACCAGGTCTCAGAGGAGACCATTGATCCATGATAACCTGATAACCCGCAATTCTTTAACCATGGCACATCCACCTTAAACTAATCTAGGATACTCCTACTCTGTCTCTTCACATCCTACCTTAGCAGTCACCACCATTATGATGCCCACATTAAACTGGCAGCTGAGAAGGGCACATGGCCAAAAGAGAGTCATAACAAAATTATTAGCATTTTTAAAAATAATTTGGAATCTTCATAATGTTACCTAATGTTAGTTTACATAAGCAGAAGCCGCTCTATCTTTCCTTCCCTACCCCACTGTTTTCATTGTACCCACTGTTGTGTCTTGTCTTATCTGAGCTTATATGCTTCTTGGGGCAAAAAGAGTGTTTTTCTATGTTTTCAGTTCACAATACCTGACCTGATTGGACATGTTAATAATACAAATGTTTATATCCACTGAACTCACAGGCACGGTGGTGTCCAAATGGGGAATCATTCAAAGCACAGAAAAGTGCTACTTTGCCTTTCATCATAGAAAGAGAGCGTTAAAGTTGTTACTGGCTGGCAGGGAAGCCTTGTTGAGGGAGGCAAACTGGATCAATATGTCTCCCAAGCATTTCTTCCCCACCTTGTAAACTAAGTCACATGGCTGTGAGCCATGTGGAGCAACATTTATGAGTATCTTGTTCTGCTGCCTTTGTAATCCAGGTGGACATACACAGTGATAAAATTTACCTCCTTGTCCATTCACTGAGCTACACACTCAAAGGTCATCTGATTTCTACCAAATGGCCTGGCAAGATTCTGCAGTTCTCTCTTCTGTCTATTTTCCTGTATTATATTTCCCTTCAGACAACTGCAGTGGTACTTCTAATCCCTTAGTTATCCCAACGTTGATTGCTATACTGAGAGCAACTGTGCCAGCATATGCCCAACACATGCCAGAGCTCAACCTTTACTTGTAACTCAGCAAATAACCTTGGCTATGTCTGGCATGTCTTGGCAGAGAAGACAGCAGCCATCAGGTGTTGATGACATTTTGCCTGCCACTGGATGCAGCTGTTCACTTGATATGAGCATGTACCCATTGCATACAATCCACTTGTGTCAGGGTTTGAAATCATCAATCATTTGCTTGGATTTCAGTGAGATCGCCTGAAAAGAGACAAAGGTCTGTGGTAGGGGAGACGCAGATTAGGGAACCGTTTCAATGGCTGCCCAAAACAGCCAAGAGAAGCAGAAGTTAGAAATGAGCCCAGAGCTGGGTGCTTCCCAGTAAGGATTACAGCAAGATATGACTGACAATCCACCGATACTTTCCAGACTGTCACTTTTCACTGGGGAAGCTTCACTGCCCAGGTAGTGACTAGAAGCAATAACATATTAAGCCTTTTTTGGTTGTTTTAGTTTGTTCAATATAACAAAGCAGACACTAGTTGTATAACAAAAAATGTTTAATGAAACCCCATTTTTCAACTGAAAAAAAAATTGAGAAAAATATGTTAGTAAACCTTGTATTATTTCTCTTGTAGAGGTGGGGAAACTGATGCACAAGATGGTTTGGGAATTTGCCCACAGACACTCAGCAAGTCAGCATCATTGCCAAGACTGGAATTTACGAGCATCTAGTTTCTATCCAATGGCGTGTTTGCTAAACAATGCTGCTTCTCTGCATGTGTAGTACTTGCTGACAGCCCCAAGCAGGGAGTAGTAATCTCCACTTGATTGCACTTGCATTCATTCAATTTAGGGCTTTTTTTTTCATCAGAGTTAATGTTTTTATTAGAAAAGTTTTGAGAGGAAAATACCGAACATATCTGCAAGGAATGCAAAACAGAAATATCAGTTTAGAAACTCAAAAGTCCCTGTGAGATGAACAAGGCCCACACTGATGAATGTAATTCCATGCTGATACAGAGAAGACCACAGCAACAGAGTGGTTAAGGTGTCTTCCTATTATCCCAGAGGCTTCAAGTATGTAGAGTTGTGCCAAAGGCTGCTCTAAGTTGATCCAGTGGTAAATGGGTTCTTGAAAGTTTGGTTTGGGGACTCAAAGGTGACTAGATGTGAAACTGGCTATATCACTCCCTTGTATGCTGTTGCCTACAGAAACGGGTATGCCTTAGCTATGGAAACTGTCGCAGGGCACTAAGATGCCTGCTCCTAGAAGAGCAGAAACTGCCCGGGGTAAAAAGCCCAAAGAGAAAGACAGAAGTCCAGGTGCAGGTTACCAGGGCAACAAGCCTGAGGGCAAATTAGCCTGCACCTGCACGTGGTCAGCTGGCCACAAGGGGCAGGGCCCTGGGCCCGTATAAACCCCCGGCTGGAACTAGGGAGGGCAGTTCCCTGCTAGCGGCCAGAGGGGAAGGAGCCTCCAGGAAGGAAGTGCCCAGTGACACAGCAACTGCCTGATATGCTGCACCCAGGGCTAATGGGGCTCCATGAGCTCCGCAGGTACCCTTGCCTACTAGACACTCAGTGCCGGGGATGAAGTTCAATGCTTTTAAAAGGACAGAGCACACCCTGGTCTATTGTGTTACATTATAGCCCAGGGGCTTATGTTTGTTTGCTGTTTATAAAACTGGTGGTTTGGGTGAGGCTATTTGGGGAAGGAGGAGGCCTCATTGGGGGCCCACTACAGTGTGGGGATCCTGGTGCCAGAGAGGGTACGGTATTTGGGGGGCACAGGCCCCGACGCCAGAGAGGGTACTGAACGAGACAGGGCTGCGGAGAGCCCAGGCGCCAGTGAGGTGAGGAGACCGGGCTGTGGGGAGCCCAGGGAGGACAAAGGGGCCCAAATCGCAGCAAGGCCTAGACAAGACAATGTTAGTACCATATGTGAAGCTTGGGGTGTGGTAAAGGGGTGGTTGGAGCCACGTGTATAGCCCATAAGGCTGGGGTGTCCTGGGACATCTATTTTGAAACAGGACCCACAAGGGTTCTGGGACCCACAGGGTTCAGGGAAGTCCATCAGGCTTAAAGGCAGCCTCCCTACTCATTACAATTACATCAAGACATGGCAGGCGAGAATAGAGAGTGCCCAGCAGGCCGAATTGGCATGGTCGATGGGCCCTAGGGGTAACACAGCCATCCTTGAGGACCCCATCCCGTGACAAAACTCTTGGGGCTACTAGACTCAGAAGGACTTATTTTGATATCCTATATCCCCTAAACCATTTCAGTTATTCCATATTCCAAGAAACAGATTAGGAGAGAGAGTGATAGTAGTTCATTAATAAAATGACATATTGATTTCAATCCAGCCTGAGAGAGCCTCAGATCATAATATTCTGTCATTGTTATTATACACTGGGTCACCATCTGCTCTTCTTATGAGGAATAACTATTTCTCGAGAGAGTTTCATTAAAAAAAATCAAGGTTAAGTTGAATCATTTTAGCCCATCTATTGTGCCAGAACCATTGCCATCCTCACTTAGTTCTGTGTTGCTATGGAGCCCTCTCCTGAGTGAATGCTATAAAGACTTTGGCAATGGAGTAGCTGCCTCACAGAAAGCCTTCATTTGGATGATAGACGAGCTATGTTGTTAAATCCACAGCTGTGGATGGAGCATACGGCTGGAATAAGGAGGCTTTGATTTGATTTGATTTAATATTTCATTTTATTGGATGGAACAATGCCCCAGTGTTGAAATGCCTCTGGCAGAAACCCCTATATAGCCCGCCTCCAGTCTGCAGCAACTCCCTTGCTTGCTTAGCTCACATAGAAAACTTAGAAAAGCCTGGTGAGGGTTCAGAGTTTGAGAACGCTGGAAGTAATTGTACTGTGGTGTAATTCTACTGACCTCAGGGAATAAAGCCCAGAATGGAAATTTCCTGCTCTGTCTGCAGGGACGGGAAGATTAAATTATCTTCTGTTGAAAAGTACCTGCCAGAAATTCTACACTCTTAAAATTCCCCAGAACCCCACAGTGGCAGAAAGTGCTTCCTAGATTACACCAAACCTTTGCAGCATCGCAGCTGCTCATCGTATGGATGTAAGAGATTAAGGGCTAGCTTCGATGGGAGATGAGTCTGCCTGTGCCAGACATGAGTTTGCCCCTGAAATCATATCCTACAACAAAGCTAGCCAGTGATTTCCTATCTCTGGGGCCAAGACCTCGAGCTAACATCTTGCTGTGGTACCATTTTGTCAAAATGAAAAGAAGAGCTGCAGTTTTCACCAAACACACTTATTGTAGCAAGGGTCAGTGATACATGCTTTATGACATTGAGTCAGAGTCCAGTTTTGACAAATGTGCTAGCTGTTCACCCTTGCTTAAGAAATGGCTTATTCATTTGTGTTTCAGCCAGTGGATTTCTCAAAAAATTGTATCTGTGAATGTTGCTCTGATTATCTGCTAGGGAGCTGCAAGCTTGATTGTCTAAGTCAAAATGAATTATTAATAGCCCCAATCCAGGGAAGTACTCAGCTATGCCTCTCACTTTAAGCATATGAATAGTCCCATTGGAGTCAATGGGACTGTTCATGCTTAGAAGGAGGCCTGTGGCTAAGTGCTTTCCAGCATTGAAGTCCTGTTTCTCTGAATGGATTTCTAACATTTATAAACAGGAGGTAGGCTTGAATAGGACACTGGAGTTGGATTCTCTTAGAGGGATTCTGAAGAGAAATGAAATTTCTTCAGGTCACAGGAAAAAAAATGAATAGACCACTAAATCCATCTGCTTGTGGATGGATCCTTCCAATGAATGGAAAAACTCCCATCAACTTTAACAGTGAATAATCAGTTCTTTGGGGTTTATATCAAAGGGCTGTACACATGGGGGGAGTAACACAATGTTCATTAACACACTAGCAGGACAGTTTTCCCCAGTGTTATGGCCAGAACCTTGGCATGGAGGAAATTAATCAGCTTAGATGCAAAAGAGTGCAAGTGTCCCTTTGCAAACACAACTGCTCATAAACACACAAATGCAATTATTTTTTCTTTAATTGGACAGGAGAAATTTGTGTGTGAAATCAGCAAGGAAAACAGCCATTACCAAATAAATAGCATGAGAAAGTGCTAAGTGCACAGTCAATGCGGCAAAGAACCTATATTCTGTCTGCAACTCAAGGAATGAAATAGAAAAGTTAAGAGATCACACCATGAGCTCCCAGCAGCATGACTGTTTATGTGCAACAAAAAAGACTAAATAAATATAAGGAGATGAGGAGAAAAAGTTCCATCAGCAAATTTTACCAATATGTGTTCTATAGCAATAATCTGTCATGGAGCTTTAGCTCCACTTACTGGCTGTAAATTAAAACCCTGCAGATAATCAAAGGGTAGTTTAACTAGTAACTGGCTTGATTCAGTTCTCGCTTACAGGTCATGGCAGGACTCCTGGCCTACACCAAAGTATGTGAAGTTAGAGGGCCAGATTCAGCATAAGTCAGTATGCATAATATGTACTGAACAGAGCCAGGTGAAGGCATATACCTAAGTAGAGAGTTTCTGTATGCAGGACATTCTGCATCTCCCTATGTATCACAGCAGAGCAGATCCATATGTGTCAGTGTGAATGAGAGTGGCTGGGGATTTGAAGTGGGACAGACAAGACAAGGTTTGTATGACTTGTGATTCACAAGACAGAGCAAGACCTCAAAATGGTATTTCCATATTTCTCCTCCATCCAGGTATGGAGCATATATTCTCAGAAAAACTAGAACCCCTGCTGAATAGCATTCTCAGTGTGGATTCTTAGAAAAATTAGAAACCCAAGGCAGTAGATGAAACAGTATATGTTACTTAAAGCAATAGGAAGATAGGCTTGCCACTAAGTCACCCATGTACCAAAGCTGGCCGGTGGCCCATTGTGTTGGTCTGCCAACAAAGTATGGGCCAATAGCCTGGTCTGGCCCTGGGAAACAACCGCCATGTACACACAGGTGGCATCCACACTCACAGTTTTAATGGCTAAACAAAACTTGGAATGATAGCATGTACTAACATAACAGGTTTCCCAGTGTTCCATGCTAGCGGTAGTATACTTTCCTAATTAAGCATCCCTTCCCATCAGTAGGAGGAAACACAACAATTCCTCACCAAAGAAAGGAAGTAATATGTGGACCAACACTGATCAAGAGCACATCTCAAAATGCAGTGCATCAAGGAACACAGTCTGGAACAAATTCCATGTTTCCCAAGATATCAGGTCATCCTTGAGAATTCTATTGCATGGAAATTGACTGTTCAGCTTACTTACTGCCCACTGACAGGATAGCTGTTTGTACTGCTCTGAAATTACCTTTTATCACAAACTTATTCTCCCTGTGCCCAGCAATGGCCTCCTGGAATTATTTGTATATATCCTGGGCAAATGGAGGTAAGGCCTAAGGTCCTGTTGCCATTTCGCCTACACACTTGGTCTGATATGCTGATGGTGTGTTCCGTGAATTAATAATAGCATGCACACAGGCAGGAACATAGCTGTCTACATGGATGTTCTTTGACTTACAAGGGAGCCTTGAGTGCCCCCTGCCTTCCTTAACTAAAGTAAGAGATGTTTCAGTACATCCACAGTAGTAAAACAGTCAAAGGTAGGTCACAGTTAGTTAATGGAACACACCCCAACCATACTTCAATCCTTTTTTTCTAGTGTAGAAAAGCCCACAGGCACAGTGCATGAAGAGGGATTTCCTTAGAAAGGTTACCTTGCAGATTAATCATGCATTGCAGTCACTGCTTAATTAGCATAACATATACATGTTCATCTCACTATTACAGCCACTGTATCTTCAGACACAGAACCAAAAGACTTTGTGCCAGGCATTCACTGTTATCTACTAAGATTTGTAAATCATCCCCTTAAATGCAAAACTCATCCCTTCAAAGTGCAAGATAATTTCTTTCTCCAAAGACTAAAAGTGAGTTGTTGTCTATTTTTATATTATTGTTGGATTCGCAAAGCTGATTTAGGCTTGGTAAAAGTTGGCAGACTTCATGCAGGTACTAGAGTCTAATGGTCTCAAACCAAAGAACAGGTATCACATGGGGAATGATAGAGTAAAATTCCTACCACTGATGTTCCCTGTCAACATATACATGAACACTGGAAAAGGAGAATGGAGTTCAGTCTCTGTGGCTGACTCAGTCAAGGCCTCTCTGATGTGATTACCAATAAGGTATCAAGTACAATGCTCTAGAGCAGTGGTTCTCAACTGTGCAGTGATTCAGGACGTTGTGACTCCGTGGGGTGTGCGGCAGAAAGCCACCTTGGTTTCTCCCCAAAATCTCTGCCCTGTGACAATGTGATTAGATGGGCCAGCACAGAGGATTCACACCTCAGCCTGTCTCTTTAGGTAACCTGAGCTGGCTGCATTCCTGAGGGAGGGAGGAAACCTGCTCCCTCGGCCTACGTGACTGGTATCAGCCACCTGGGTGAGGGGCATCTACCTGGTGGGCTGGAATCTGCCCGGTAACTGGTGATGTATTTCCAATTGGTTGGCAGATAGCCAGCCGGAGCTGACCTCCACTGGATCAGGTGAATGAGGTCACAGGGGCTATATAAGTTAGGACGGGCTAGGAGGCACTCTCTTTGGCCATAAGGTGGGGCAGCAGCCATGCGGTGTGGAGAAGCCATGCGGGGGACTCAGAGGAGTTTTACCATCTGAAACTGGCTCTCTCCCCCATAACCCATGAACAAAGAACTGCCTGACTCTAGAGGGGATTTCACCAGCCTCTGGATGAAGCGTGCGAGTAAGCTACTCGAGATCTGATTAGATATCTAGCTGGCAGTAACTTTGATGCGTGATCAAAAGGCTACCTCAGCCAGACTGTTTGCTCTTTAGGATTTCTAGGATATTGCTCAATCTTGTACCCTTTTTTCACCCTACCCCTGTAACCAGTAAAGTCTTCCTTTGTGACTGGTGTGGGAGACTTATTGAGGGATGGGTCTAAATTATGCCTAAGAGACCCCTTATGTCTGTGGACTAAGGGAGACTTTACTTTTTGCCCCCTTGACTTGGGGAAGTGCCCCAAGTGCCTGTACTGGGTCGAGTACCCGTAGGACATTAGGCCTGTGTTTCCCCAAGGACACAGGGCCGAGAGTGAGTCCATTCTTGGGGTGGTGGCAGCTACGTTACCCCCAGGCTAGCGAGTGTGCTCCAGGAAGGGAGTCGGCTGGACATAAGGCGCCCCTAGGGAGGCATTCGGAGCCTGGAAGGTGGTCGGGTGCTGGAAGGTGGGCGGCTCAACGCAGGAGCGCCCCTACTGGCCCGCCACAGGGTGTCTTGAGATCATTTCAAGGGTGCCACAGGGTAGGGTCCTATGTTAGCATTAAGTCTGCAGACATGATTCACAAAACAAACCCCAAAATGTCAAATAGGAATCGGGTATTAAAAACATTCTGACATGTTGTGGGCTTTCTGAGTGCTTTGCAACAGAAAAAGGTTAAGAACCAATGATCTAGAAATTCTGAAAAAGTTTTCAACGATTTGGTCTAACAGGTTTTCCCCATCATTTTGAAGATTATCTCCAGGAACTGGGTGGCAGTTTTCACTCCTTTTTTGAGATTCTCTCTGAATTTGGCTTAACCCTTAATGCAAAGACTTTATAAATCTGTCAAATTTGTCATAGCTTTCATTTGCAATGCACTCTAGCATCAGAAACCATATTTCTAGTCTATCCCACAAAATGAAGCATATCAGTCAATTTAGACTCAAACTTCACAGTGTCACAAAACAGCTACTGGTCTTACTGTTCATCACTATAAATTGCTGAAGCCTAAGATTGGATTTAAGGAAAAATGGATTCAGGTTCAAAATATGAATTCTATTATGTACTGTTGTGTTCTTCATTTGGGATCTGCCTTCCCAAAGTTAAGAGAACACAATTGCATGTTAACAGATGAACACTGGCATAATAATTTTGCCTGTGCGATTACCATATTTATATTCACAAATCAGATGTCTAGTCACTTATGGTTACAAATATTTGACCTGAAATGAATATGCAAGTGTAGTCATGGTACACATGAGAACAAATATACTGCAGGTATGAATACTGCATGTTTGCCGTAAGTAATAATTTTTTTCCAAATCTGGTTATTTGTCCATGATTTGAAAGGCCTTTTACCATACAAGGCAAACAGATCTGTAATCACAGAGCCACAGAAACCAAAAATTAAATTTATTGCATCATTTAATCGAGAGGTGTCAAAGATGCTGCCTACAGACCAGATCTGACCCACAAGGCACCATCACTCAGCCCCTGATGATTTTCCTAGAGCCAGAGTTCACCCATGCTTTGCATGCAGCATTCACTAGACCAACTCCATGCACAGGGTCATGGATTCACACTGCACACATTGCCCGCTCAAGCCAGCCTAAGATCTGCACTGAATGAGGTGCATACTTTGATTGGTTTGGGATATCTGCCCCAGGAAGTGCCTGCGCTGGCTGATCTGGGACCCACATTGAACATAACACTTACCATGGCTGGTCCAGGCCAGGCATTAGGTGCAACACAGGTCCCAAGCCAGCTGGACTGGGTGCTGTATAATATGGTGTGCATTCACAGCCATGCACAACTTTATTTTTGCATGGGGGGTGGGGAGCATAGGATGATGGACATGTGGAACATTTTGCACATTTCAGAGGACAGCCCTCTTCCCAAGGGCAGGGGGGGAAGGCAGGGCCCCAGGCCCCCACCTACACACCACCTCTGCATGAGGTGCACTCCCAGATCAGCTGGGCAGGTGTCACGTGCCAGATCTGACATGTGGGGGAGAGGAGGCAGGAGCTTCCATGGATCAGTCCTACACTACTCATCTGGCCCCCATGGATCAGGTACCCCTGATCTAATCCACCCTCCATACCCAACTTCCCATGGGTTAACAAAAGTCAGACACAAACCCACCTGCCCAAGGGGACCAAATTTGGGGAATGTAAAATTACTGTATAGTGCAGAAAGGTCCTTATTGATGTAACTCATTCCTTTGCAGAGGTACATCCTGATGCCTGTATGCCACCGAGGTTCCAATTACATTCAAAAGAAAAAAAATTACTTAGATTCTTTTATATATTTGCACTTTTTTAGGCATAATTTGCTTCAGGTGAAAACTTTTACAGATACAAATGTAGACAATGTAACTTAAATCACCAGCTTTGGTATGAATATATCTAGTGGAACTTGCCTTACTGATTTGGAAGGTGTCACACTTTCATGGCTGCACATAACAAGGTGCAGAGAGTCAGTGCAAGACCTATGTACCACTGACATCCCTCTTGCCTTTTCATCATGGAGTTTAAGTGCTGCAGAGGCTTTATGCTGGTAGTCTCCACAGGAGTGAACTTCACCCTGGAAAAAGTGATCTGGAAAAGAAGAACTCCAACATAACTGTATTTGCATAAGGAGGGGAAAAAAACCTTTAAAATGAAAAAAGCCTCTTACTTGCCTAGAAGCATCCAGCCATTTAATATAAACCCTCAGAAAAGAAATGCAATAATCTAAAAAAAATTATCACTGAGCTGCTGTATTAGCTAAAGTATACATTTTAAAAGTTCGCTGCTGGAAGACACAAAATCGTTAACTTTCTGATCTTTAGAGCAGCCAACTCCTTTAAGCGATACTTAATATCAAAGAGCAGCGTATCTGGTTACTTTCAAATAAAATGGCTCTGGACCGAGTGCAAAAAGAGAATGGCTCGTACTTCCAATAAGCATGAAAGTTTCAGAGTACCACATAAGTATTTTCTTTTTTCCAAACTGAGTAAATATAGAGTGCTGAGTCCCTAAGAAATTGTCCATTAATTGCCATGATGTCTCAGTTTCCCTTTCTTCATCTCCACACAACCTTCCCCTTCCTGCAGAAATAAGACATTATGAGGAGAAATTAGAACTACACTCAGGATGGTTCAAACAAATCAGGGGAATTTTGTTGACTGACATTATAAAGTCAACATTTGCCAATAAGTAGAAACCTACTTAATTCATAGCCAAACAAAGGAATCATTGTGGCTTGGTCTCAGCATGAAGAGCTGATTTTGCAGGCATTTCCCATTGGTCCCGCCCCTTACTACTGACTGATGGAAAGGCCACAGGGGGTAGGAGGGACAAGTAGGCAGCTGCTATCTTGGCTGCAAGTGTTTTTTTTAAGTTGATTCTGTGGACAATTAAAGATTATGCAGTTCCTGCAAAATTGCAAATTAAATACGTCCCTACCAATAAGACAAAGTATCTTCAGTATAGGAAGAGACTGGTATTTCAGATCCCACTGTATGGTGATTATTGGAAAATGCTGACTACATAATGGCTATTAATATGCCTTTCAAGCATTGGGTGTTGCTATCTCAAATGTCAGTTAACATCTAGAAGTCCCAACTCAGTAATTAGCAATGCTAGAAGTAAAGTTTAATTAAAAAAAAAAAGGAGTATGAAAAGACAAGTGAGGATAATAATGAAGTGAACATGATGAACTTCCAAAAATCCTTTGAAATGAAGGGACTAACGAGATCTTTTAAAATAGGAAACAAAAGAAAAATGAACTGAGGGACCGTGAATGCCATGACAGGTCCTATCAAAGCTCGGTGTGATACTTTAGGGTGTAACTCACTCCCATGCAGAGACCCAGGACAAAACATATGCACTGCTTAAATCTACTTAAGTCCTATGCTGAGGACATGAGTTGTGTAAGTCTTGTGCTGAGCTTCTGCAGGAGGATATACCATATTTACTTGAATACAAGATGACCATGAATTTAAGATAACCTCACCATAATTAGATTCTATACATGGAAAATGTATAAATTGGTTATCATTTTCCATGTATAGAATCTAATTATTGGAGGGTCCTATTAAATTCATACCCCCCACTGCTGCATCAGGGAAAGCAGTGAAATCAAATTGCCTGACCCCTTCCCTTTGCCCCCTGCTGCCTGTACCTCCATGCCACTTGCCCCACCCTCTCCTGACTGCCCCCACCACCTGTGTGTGTACCCTGCGCCTACTCCTCTGACACTTACCCCCCTACCTGCCCCCTTAGCACCTACCTCCCTGCTATTTCCCCCCCACCCCAGGCCTACCACCTGAACCCCTGTTCCACTCACCAGAACCAGAGCAGGGCTGGAGCTGCCACACCTGCCACCACTGCTGCTGCAGGGCTGGGCAGGGGCCAGAGCAACCATGTGCTCTGTGCTCTGTACCCTGAACAGGAGCAGAGCCAAAGCTGGGGCTGAGGCTGTGGCCAGAGCTGGAGGGTAAGCAGCAGCAGTGGGGGACAAGCAGTGGGATGTGGGAGAAAAGAGACAGTAGTGCGGGGGAGGGAGACAGGGAGGTAGCAAGAGGGGAGGTAGAGGCAGCCAGGGGCAGAAACAGTGGGGAGGGTGCATAGGCTACAGCTGCAACTGTGGCTCTGATTCCAACCCTAAGCCCAGGTCAGGGCCAAAGTTGCAGCCATGGCAATCACCTCCCCTGTCTCCCTGCCCCACACCCTGGACTCAAGTCTATGATGGGAGGTGTTTCCTCTTGTTAAATGGGGGGGATGGGGAACCTCATCTTGGATGCAGATAAATATGTTATTTCATCATCACATCACTGCCTTACAATACGAAGCATAGGTATCTTAAATAGTGGACTGTGTCTGAGAACAAATAATCCATCAGGTCAAGGCTGAAAGTGGAGCCAAGATATGTGCAGTTTAGGGCTTTAAAAATTAACCACCCCATCCTAATATTTAGAGAGCAGAGTTGTGACGGATCAGAAAAGAACGCTGTAGCTGTCCTGGATTCAGTGTCATTGAGGGATATCAGATGAAACACCTGACGTTTACAACCATCTCTTCTCACTAAGAAGAGGGATAAAAAACCCTTGTGGCAAAAGAGTTCTCAGAAAATGAAGTGTGACTGGCCCCTCAATAAGAGAGAGATAGCAAGACGATTATAGGAGAACTCGTAGTGACTTTGTTCCAACCATGTTACCCACACCCACTCAGAACTGGGAATGGAAAGCAAGATGGTAGACTTCCTTAATCTGTCCTTTTCCTAGTTTTATACCGACAGTACACCTGAAGTATACACAATGGGTAAATACACAACTCTCATATTTCATCATCATAGGCAGGCCAAGGACTACATTTGCTTCTTTAAACTAGTAGCAGTAGCAGGAGATTGGGAGTTGGGACACGTGGCTCTATTCCCAGTTCTGCCACTGATTCACTGTGGCTGCATCTACTTGAGACATTGACTGTGCAGTTGTTACTGCACAGTCATTTAGTACTTGCATACACAAGAACTAAATGACTATGCAGTAACATCTCCACATGGCTTTTTGGTGATGCTGACTGCACAGTAGCTCATTACTACTGCGCAGTAGCGCCGCATCATGCTTTGTGCCATGCAAGGTTACTGCGCAGTAATAATGAGCTACTGCTCAGCCAGTGTCTCATGTAGATGTGATCTGTGTGATCTTGGGCAAAGCTATTAATGATCAGAGCACAGGGTTTACCTACTAACTGGTTGATACTGCACATTTCCATATAAGTAGATCCTCAGGGGGAACATCACAGCCAATCAGCATTGTAAGATTCAGTTCAGGCTTTTCAGTATAAGGCATCCAACATGCAAAACTTCCAACAGAGACAAACCCATTACATCTCATACCAAACCAACAGGAGAAAGACTCCCTTTGGTTTACATGGCAAAACTTGTGCTAATTAACCCAACGGGTCCCAAATCCAAGTTTCAGCTGTGAGGCCAACAGATTCATGGGATTAGAAGAGACCTCAAGAGTCAACTAGTCTAAGCCCCTGTTCAGATGCAGGATTCGTTATTCCTAAACCTTCCAGAACCCAGCATCTTCTTGAAAACCCCCAATGAAGGAGATTGCACAGCTTTCCTAACCAGCTTGTTCCATTGCCCCACTGTTCTAACAGTTCAAACGATTATACATGCTATGGTGATTTTACCAACTGTTTGGCAGATCCAGCTGATAAAGTTGCAATGTGCTGCTATGCAAAAGGCTCAGGAGACTCTGGTTTAGTAGTGAAAAACAGATCTTCCTGATCACACTTCAGTCTAATCAGTAGACTCCAGACCACCGCTTGAAAGGTTTTAGAGCACTGTCTGGAAAAGGACTCTATTATTTCCCAGCCTCGTGTTCAATTATTTGGCAGAGAGAGGAAACGATTGAAGTTTGTAAGAGCAAATGTGCACATACTGCCAGGTGCAATTCACAGCCTTTTCCTTTGCTGTGTTTTGTCTAGCACTGGAGCTCTGAAAGAATTAGTTTCCCTTAAAGACAATCAAGTAACAAAAAGCATTTGTAGGTTGCCTTTGAAGATGTAATTGAAAACAGAGTGTCTCTTGCTCCCACAAGCTCTATGTGGAAGAAGGGAACTGACTACCCCACTAAATGTCATAGTATCTTGGCCTATGGAGAAGGTCACTTCCTAGCTTAACAAAAAGAGAAAGGGAAAGGGATGGAGAAAGTGCAAGACAGAGAATGAAAAAAAGAGCATCAGCAATTAAATAGAATAAGAAAGTGCAATTCTTGATTTCTCTTAGCAGACTGCCACATAATATCACTTTACGGAAACGGATTGATTGAGTGTAATGCTGTAATGTTAATGAAAGACAAGAGAGGCTTGGAGGCCATTTCGCTATCTGTAGCTATTTCTGTATAACAAGTCACTGCATTGCATTCTCTCTCTCTCTCTCTCTCTCTCTCTCTCTCTCTCCTTAAAGACTGTTTCAAAGCAGAAACAGGATTTTGCTAAAGAACCGGTAAGGGGCAAGGAAGCTGCTGGGGCCTATTCATTGCTAGTTCAGCTATGCTGTTCACAGAATAACTCTTCCTGTGATTTACCTTGCACTGATAAAATGGCTTGGGGCAAAGAAGGGGGATCACTTCTGGCAACCACCTCAGAGCCCATACATGGTAAAAACAAACCTCTCTTCTCATAATCCGTGCTTCACTGTAGGCCTTCAGTTTCCTATTAGCTTTCCTAATATTATTATTAATAATATTAAGCCTTAATAAAATTAAGCCTCGGATAGTCTAATCATCATACGGTGGTGAATCAAAAAATAAAAGGCTTGCACAGATCATGCTCCATCACTGCTGAGCTGGACTGCCCAGTTTCTGCTAGTATAACATAGTTCGATATGCATAACATAGTTCCAGAGGAAGAAAGATAGTCTACTTCCTTTTGCCATTCTCTTTGAGCACAGAACTATGCAAAGATATACACACTACGTTCTGCGTGTATATACAGCTGCCATGAGAAACAGCAGTATTGTGTGTTCTTGTGTGCCTGCTGCAGCACTTAATCAATGGATTCTGTTTCCAAATCTCTGCACATTTCTGGTGACACTAATGAGTTGGTAAATCAAATGGAAATAGCTTGGCTTCTGATGCAGTCGGGGTACAGTGCTGTGTGTCACCTGATCTCAGACCTTTCCAGCACTGATGTCACTTCTGGCTTAGAAGGAGTCCCTCAGGTTTTACACCAAGGAACAGAAAAAAGGAAATGTAGTGTGTGTGCATTGAGAGGGGTAATACTGGATATTTTATCAAATAGAGATGCTTTATATTGCTGCAAAGCAATGTTTGAAGTTCACATATGCATGTGCACACACAGACACATCCCAGGAAAGGAGCTGAGGCAATAGCCTTCTACATGACATTTCTTTCATCAAATGTAAAAATGGTGCAAGATGTATTAACCACTTCACTGCTGACTAACAGACCAAGCACCCAACAGCACCTGCATCGATGCCTCCTTCACCTTTTGTCTTCCCTTTGAAATGCACATAAGAATGTGGGTTTTTCTTTCCAAGCTGCTCCTTTCTGTGCAAGCCATGCCAGCGAAGAATGCGTTAAATCAACAGGCTCCATACAGCTTGTCTCCAGGAAAAAATAACCACCAACAACTAAGACTGTCTCCCTGAAAGGCAGATGCTGTATTTTCTAATCACTTTGGCTAAGCTGCTCTGAGCTCTTTTACAGTTCTGCTGACTCTTTATACCATATTGCCATGTCAGCTGTACACATGCAGTGGGGACCCATGTGTCCTGCAAACAAGGGGTATTTGCAGTTCCATAAGCATGTTAGAAATGGCTAGGCTTTCAATACTAGGCTAGTTTGAATACATTGTCCATCTTGTAATTGACTGTCAGCTTGATTTACAATGGCAGCTGTGATGGGTTTGGTGATTTCAATCCAAAAGGCTCTTTGAAATAAGTGAGGGGAAAAGTCAATCCAGCAAGGCAACTCGATTTGTTAATATCATCAAAGAACAGGGAAGGACTTAGGAGGCACATCAGCTCCAAACAAAATGGGCTCAGAACAGAAGCAGCCCCGTTTATAAAACAAATCACAACAGAAGTAGGAATTATAGACATGAATGGCACGAGGGAAGAGAAAAATTAGTCTATTCAAAAAGAGGAACAGGGAATGGGCACCCTATGCAATCAAATATTGAGCTTTAAAGATATCAGCTTGTAAAATAGATGAAAGGAGACATTTCAGACGTGCTAAAGTTATACAAAGCAGAGAAGATTCAGGAGAAAGACCTATTTTCCAACTCTTGATAGAGCTGGTTACCAAAAGGAAAATGCTGCTTTGAAGCCATGAATTTGAAATCACTTGCTAGGTTTCTTTTCTGGACTTAAAACTGGGAGCCTTTCTTTAATCATACACTTCTAAAATTTTCAGTGAACTAAAACAATGTTATTGTTTTATACAAGTAAATATTTGTGAAAGTAGGCAGGCTTTGTCCAGGTTAATAAATAACAGCAAGAATTGAAACTGAGTCAGTCTTTAACTCTGTCACAGATTTTATACAGAACCTCACCTGCTGGGACAAGACCGTTCTTTAAAAAAACCATCAGTTGCCTTAGGAATAATGGTCTCCAACTCAAATGAATTACTGAATTACTCCCACCTGGTTCTCATTGCAGGATCAGGGCTGACATATGATGATAAAAATTATGTCATAAGGAAATAAGGAAACTGAGAGTTATGATGATAAAAATTAACTCTCAGTTTCCTTATTTCCGTGCATCTAGCCCATTATGACAGACAGACGTCGACTCAGGCCACTTCTACAGACTGGTACAAGAGATCTATATTGTTTAAATACAGCATATTAAACACAACAAGATATCATTGTGGATATCAAGAGTGAAAGAGAACCTAGATTTCCATCCAGCCATAGTTTTTATTCACAGCATTTCTCCTAGTGGGGTAGGCCTTGGATCCTTTGTCTGACAGCAGCATCTGTTCTCTATGCAGAATACAGAGTATTTTAGGGCAATATATCAGCACATAAGAAGTTTGAAATGAAGTAACTCTAGATATGAGGAGCTGGGCTAACTCCAAGTACTTCACTCCAAAATCTATTAGAACTGGATAGGTCAAACAATCAGTCACGGCAGCAAGTGGCTGGTTGGTGATAATACCTGCCAGTTTTAAAATTCTATGGTAATTACAAGAAAAAGAAATGAGGTGGTTGAACTGAATTGAGATCTAAATACAAATCATGTCTGCAAAGCAAGTAACATATAATCAGACATCCCACTCAATAGCTAAAACTACATACAAGAGGCATAGAACTTCTGTTCCAAACCACAGGTCTCTCCAGTGTGAACTAAAGGACACTTCCCCATTCGCTGGCCCTTGCAGTAGAGCTCCATCCATTATAATGCATGGACCTGAGAATGTCTGATTCTAGGCAGCAAAGGGTCAAAATGTACGTACATGTTAGTCCAAGGTCTTTATTCCAAGCACCTCTACATTCACTTCTTTGATATGATATTCTTCATCCCTAGAAGTAGTTTAATCATGTCTCTGTTTGAAGCCCTGCACTCTTCCTTTTGACTAGTCAATGTTTTTTTCAGTTTATACCAGTATGACTCATCCCAGGCAACCTCTCTTTGAAATTGTATCCCAAGTATCTTTAAACATACTAACTACACTCTTGCTCCATTTCTGTTACAGGACTGATTCTGTTAAATAGCCATTTCCTTATCATTCCCTTGAGTAGACTCAATTCATTTAATTCTGGATTTGGATATTATCACATACCTGCCAAAACCTATGGGAACTCATTAAAACAACTTTCTTCTCTTCCCCTTCCTAAAAGAGGAGGTAGGATGACTGTGTTAATTAAAATATAATTATATCCCAAAGTCCCAAGAACATCCCCCTTAAGACATTTAGGCATCAAATTCCCTCCATTTAAAATCCCCCAGGATGTGGATTGATTTATTTTGCTGTGTGGAACTCTTGGCTGAGGACTCTTAATAGCGGAAGAACTGCTGTAGATGTGTAGTTCTTGGGAGGTAAGTCTCTTAGTGGATTTCCTCCTACTACCTCATTAGCACCATTTACAGGCACCAGGAAGTCAGGAGGGATGTACTAATCTGGATTTGTAAAACAAACCCATGATGATCCTGAGAGTCTCTGAAGAGTCAGTCTTGTCAGTTGTACAGTAATGATGGTCTCAAAGGCTGGTATAAAATGGACCAATGGGAGGAAGATGGAAAAAGAGCTCTTACAATGACAGGGGAACACAAAGCTTCAGAGGACAGGATTAGATATAATCACTGAAACAGACTGATACCTTTCAAACTATCCAAACCTCTTGGCCCTGAAAAATGGATTGGAGAACTCCTAACAAAACCAAAGCAAAGAAGCTTCATGTTTTCTGATGGGCCAAAGATCCTGGGAGAAGGGCCACGTTCCTTGAAGAAGCTTGTACTGTTGCAGTCCATGCTACATCTGTTATTTATGAAGGGACTTCATTCTCCAGGGCTTTCAAACCAGGATCCTTTGACAGTATTAAATGCAATTATTTAAAACAAGTTTTATGGAAGCTTCATTGGGATTATGAATGAAGGGAGGAATTGTTTCTACTAGGCCCTCACTCTGCTCACACATTTGAAAGCAAGGGGCTAAACAGATAAAAGCTCAAGGCTCACAGAAGAACAGAAAATATTCAAAGATTTCAGAGGACCAGATACATACAATGCAAGAGGAGAGACTTCTTGCACATCAGTGAGGGAAGGTGACATAACAACATTGATCAAAAAGCAAGTCTCCACTGAATATTGAGGATCTTTACAGTAGTATTTGAATCGCTATTTACAAATACGGTCACAGCCCAGTGCTGGGGCTCAGGTAGATAAAAACCAGCCCCCATGTTTGTATTCCCTTGGGAGCCATCAGCTCCTTAGAAGCTGGATCTGAAGAAAAGTTGTTATTATTAGGCTAATATTTTAGATGGAAAAAAGAACTCAACTGAAAGAGAAATTAAACCCAATGTGTATGTTCAATGCCTGCCTCTTAGAAACATAAATAGAAGGGGGATTGAAGGCTAGATAATGACTTGATCATACTGATGTAAATCCAGAGTAACTATTGGCTAATGTTTGGTTACTCCAGATTTATGCAACTTTAACTTAGAGAAGAATTTGGCCTTCACTGTTGTTTTTTTCCTGTGGCTAATGGTTATATGAATTTCACAGCTCATTTCAGCATTGGAATACTGAGCCCTCTCAAGCCAGTGCATCATAAGGACTCTTTCTTGTAGCAGTGGCTGAAAAGAAAGCATTCACTTGACAGACTTCTAATACACTGCAGCCTGCATGCTGTCTTTCTCTGCAGCAATCCAATGCTTGCTAGCTAAGAGCAGGGCACAGAATTTCTCTTCTATTCATAATGGCAGGCAGCTAGATTGCTTTCCTACTTCCTCTGCATCTTTCTGTCAGTCTTTCCATGAATCTTCTTAAACTAGAATAGGAAATTAGAATTAAAGAGCCAATAGTAGGAACTGACAACGGAGAAGAGGAATTGTCCGTATGTTGGCTGAAAAAGCAAACAAGTTCCTGGTAAACGGTTTAATAACAGTTAATGGATGATACAAGGTTCTGTCCTCTGCTCTCCTTAACAAACAATGCAAACTGACCTCCTGCAGGATATACTGGATCTGTACTACCCCCATGTGTTTCAGAAACAGTTATAAAATACACAGAGGTCACTCATCTGAAGATGGGCAAAGGCCATGGGATTTGGTCATGGGATTTTAGCCATCTAAGTTCAGATTCTAGCTCCCCAGATGCCAGCAGAATACTGACTCACTCTGAAACGACTAAAAGAATTACCGATTGCAGAGGCAATAAGGCTCCACAGCTGCATAAAAGACAGACTGTTCACAGCAGTCAAGACTTAATTACTGAAATTATAGCTTAATTGCTGAGAATATCCCTCTTTCTTTTAAATATGAAAGACTGGGCCTAATTCAGCCCTGGTGTGAAACTGCTTACTTATGCCAACGATGAATTTGTTCCGTGGGCTCAAAAGCAAGCAGTCAGAATGATCCAGAAAGCATGCATATATTCCTATACTCCTTCACCAGATATACCACATACTTTCTTCATTCCTCTTCTGCTACCCAACACAGAATGGAGAAAATAAGCATGGCTCTCCTTGGGCCACCATCCACCTCAGTAATTAGGAGCAGCCTCTCAGCCCACTACAGGGACTCTCCTAGGCTCCCTAAAAAGGAGGAAATGTCATTCTTTCCCCTCACCCATGGCTAATAAGGGAATGGGCCAGGCACAATCCTCCTGCCTGTAAGACTTTTGAAGTCCCTCCTTCTGTGGGTATATCACATGAATCTTAATGGTTTCCCATCAGCAGTGTCTTGGATCATCCCCCCCACTGCCAGCAAGTATTTACTGAGGTCAGTAAAACTGCTCTGACATTTATATGTTGTTTGGAAAGAGAGAAGGGTGGGGAAGAGTCTTATACCAGAGGCTGAGGCTGAATTTTATCAGAAGCTATTTGAAGAGTCAGACTAGATTTAGCTGAACGGTTCAGGAGGGAACAATGGAGCTTTATTTCATATAGTCCCAACTTCAGTAGCAGGATTGCTTCACCTAAAATTGCTCTCAAGCTGCATCTCAACTGAATAAATACATGTGAATTTTATGTAATTTGCCACTATCTTCTCTCCTTCTCTCCTTTTAGATGAATTCTCAAAATTTCACTCTTTTATAGCATCTTCTTAGAATTCCCCTTCTTTGATGTTTCTGGGATGCATACAGAAACCTGGAAGGTACAGAAAACCTCAAAGCTTTGATACTAAACCAACACAAATCCAGGATTTGCTTAGTGACCCAAATTAAAAGCCATACAGTCTTAAGGGACAAGTTTCAGTTTCTTTGCCTGGCTCCTAAATCATGCAGGCAATAGCAAAGCTTCCCAAAATCATTATGATGTTTCACAGCCCTGGTTTATAACAATAAAGCTTTGGGCCATTATGACAGGATACTGCCGTCATTTTTGTAAAATGAAATAACTCCTCCACACAGCGCAGTCCTTCTTCCTCAATCTGCTGTGCTCAAAGCACCTCTCAGTCTAACACATCCTTCTGGCTCCCCTGTTTGACAGGATATGATTATTTCGTCATTTCCAGAGCATTAAGGGATTATTCAAAGTTAGCATAGCCTGAAAATATGAGTCAATGAGGCTCACCTGCTTTTTTGTAGATCCTAACAAGACAAAGAAGGAAGAGGTCATTCATGATGAATAACACCTGCAGGAATCCATGAGCCCCGGCTAAGAGCTAGATCAAGAATTGACCATGAAACGTAGAAGTTTCTGAAAGTCACCACTAGATTTCCACCAGAGGTCAGTTAAAGTCATGTTAACCGATGCAAGGCCTAGAAAGTCAACCCATTGTTAAAATCACATGGTGATTCTTGGGACCCAAGGGTATTCACTCACTGCAACCTAAAATTCTTGCAAATTCCATCAGAGAGGGCCTATGAAGATGACAGATGCAGCCACTGATGGCAGGGGTTGAAGAGGTTCAGTGTTTTCTTTTTTTCATTGTTGTTGTTTAGTCAAACAAATGGCAGCCTAATCACACCCTGCAAATTCCCCATCTTCACAAGTTTATGGCAGCTACAAGATGTAACGTTCATAGTTCAATGGTTTGCAATGTAGCTCAAGGCTTGGCTGGTATTTTTCTTGTGGAATGAGGCGAGAAAATATAATTGGAAGGCTTTAAGGCTGCATGAGTTCTATTTCTCATTTTGCTGGCTGTACCTGAGATTCAAGTACACTGTTTTGCATTATGATTTTATAACTGTGCTCCAGTAAGGGTTCAATAAGCCAGTGTGTGAAGCTTTTAAGACAGTAGAACCTATTAAACAATGAGCTGCTAGTGCTGGCTTGTAAAAAGTGTAGGAAAAGCACTTTAATTAGTTGTTATTCATTACCAGTTTTCCCTGAAGATGAATTTTGTACTGGAAAAAGATGTCAGGTTGAGAATCTTAGAGCCTGAAGTCCTCTGACAACAGAACTATTTGGGCACAGGAAGCTACAGTGCAAGCTTTCCGTCTTTCAGGATATCCTTCATTATTGAAACATTCTTTGCCTGAGAAGCAGTAGAGCATCTTGTGTTCTTTGTCTGGATCACAGATGTCCCAGGCAAGGTTTTTCATTGTGGAAGCATCCCACAACATTACATGCTCCTTCTCCCTTTCTGGTGTCTCCATTCAATGCTTTATTCTTGTACAGTTATAGGGCAACTGCCTGTCTTTGGCCTGTTACGTAGTTCCTGTTCCTCCTCTCTGCCAGAAGGAGAATATTTGTTGGGTCACTGGGTTGAATGGCTCCATATTCATTTCCCTTTTATTCTTCCTAGCTACTGTATTATGCTAACTATTTCCTTCACATCTATCCATTCATTATTACTGACCATATAATCTTTCATTTCATTTGATTTTTCTTAGACACATACTGTAGCCAGCAGAGGTACCTATTCCCATTAAACAGCCTTGATATATCCAGTGGTAGCTATATCCAGGGGTAGCTGCCTTTGGGTGATCTCTGCATATACACAGCTTCAGCATCCATCAGAATATTATAGAAGCATGTGATAATTAGTCTTCTCTCTGTCTATTGTGGACTTAGTTTTCTATTCTTTGGTAGTGTTTCTCCTCCTAAAGAAACCTTATGTTTTTCTCACCTACCTGGGGCTCAAACTTTGCAACTGTTTTATTTATTTTTTATTTTCTGGCTTGGCTTGGCTTGGCTTGGCTTGGCTTGGCTTGATAACGGTCTGTTGTTATTGTCCAGCAGGGAGCCCCAGGTGAGATCTAGGGCTGAGACATCAGCTGCTTAAACAAGTGGAACGGCTATCATTAATCTTTGCTTCTAGAGCTCATAACAGGAAAATGGAGCGGGCAGGGAATCAGCTCTCAATAAAAGAAGCATCCTTCAACCTTACACAGTTTCATGTCCAGCAACTAATCAATATATATCGTTCCCATAGATCACAGCAGCAGCAAGTGAGAAATTGGCCTGACTAGAGGCCTGTGTAGAGTGGACATGTGAGGATTTCCCATAGAAGGAGCAGTCAGATCAATCTCAGAACAGGACTTGAAGAAAGATCAAGGAAAAGCATTAGATGATGTCAAGGATGCTCAGGAACAGACCTTTGTGGGGAGGCATAAGGCAGTAGAGAAGACAGATTCTCATCACAAGGATTTGCTGACACTCAAAAAATCAATATATATAGTAAAAAATATATCTCTTTGCAGAACTCCTGGTAATTGAAAACTGTTCAAAAATATTAGGTGATAACACAGCTAAACTTCTCCAGGATATCATCCTCTCCCATCTTGATAACTTCAACTTTGGTCTCACGGGCCTCTCTGACACCATATCAACACCCTCCAGTCCATACCAAGCACAACTGGTAATATTACCTTCTTGGCAATTGCCCTGACCACATCACGCTTGTTCCTTTCTTACATCTCCATTGTCTCTGATCCACCATAAAGCAGCACTAATGGGATAAATGGTGATTCCTTTTGCATAGGGAGATCTCTGATGTTCTAAGGCATGAACTCCTCCCTTCACCCAGGAATCTTGAACCAGGAGAGCAGCCTTTGTGGAGCTCAACTCTAAATGACAGTAGAGTGAGACTGACTCCACGATCAAGGGGGCATGAAGGTGGTTTACGATCCTAATTCTCCCCCTGCTTTAGGTGTTTCAGTAAGTACAGCTTGACTGGACCCAAAGATCTCACCTACTGCTGATATTTGAGTGTATGCAGCTGAGCTCACTCAGGCTGTGGCATCACTCAAATCTGGAGGCAGGTGAAGGATTTCCCTTTTTTCAGATTGAATTTCTTTGTCAACAGGAAACAATGTTCCGATCATTCCAAAAGACGCATAAAGCTCAGGATTGCACTCTCTCCCAGAGGTATCTACACCAAATCAATCAATTTGGACTTTGAAATAAACACAGATCTCAGAAAAAGTTCATAGGCTGTGATGATCTCTGCCTCCTGTGAGGATAGTCACACCTCCCATTCTTTCATAGCACCCATCAGCAGATTTTTCCATTGCCCTTCCTTGTGCACCCTCGTGATGGACCTTCTGTTTGCTTCTGCTTGGAAAGGGTGCACTGAAACTAGACATGATGGAAGAGAAGATGAGTTTTTAATGGCTAAGGATTTGCCCAGTGGGTAACACAGCCTGGTTTCAGCTTAGGAGAGGTTAGTGCAACAGGCACTTGAATTCCCAGAAGGAGGAAAGCAATTCTGCTTACATTACCAAGACAAATAGTGCAGTGAAATCAGTTCTAAGAGACAAGAATTGGTCCCTGAAGATTGGATAAATAAATTTTCAGTACATTTCAATTCATATGTTTCCTTGATGCTTGCTGTTTTTTTCCTAGGACGCAGGTGTTCTGCAGCAGTGTGTGTGGCAGGATCTCTTGTTTATGATTGATAGCAGAGGTTCTCCAATTAAAAGTATGTTTGCTGACATTAGAAATGCTGCATAAGGGGAGAGGGGAAAACTTTTTGTGTGAATGACACACTCTTGTATCCGTTAAAATCCCCTGTCTTGTTTTAACTCCATAATAGTCTGATCTTGAGGCACACATTTTTACTAACTGGACCCATGGTGCACACCACTCCTCCCCTACCCATTGTGCATTCCACGCCAAATGGGACACTGGGAAATGCAGCACTCTCTGTTATGGTTCCATTATAAGATCCTGGTTCTAAATCACTATCAGCTTTGTCATTGATTGCAACAGGAGTTTAACTTGGTCCTCGATATACTGTTCCACCCAATTAAGCTCTGTCAAGGAGCAAAAGGATCACAAACACCCCTTCCATGTCCTCTGCAACACTACCTTGACCTCCTTGCACTGCAGCCTCTACATCATATTTATTGCCATATGTGATAAAAATCCAGGAAGAAATTAAAGCAAAGACCTAAGCATTCTGTCATACTAGAACCTTGTTAATGAAATCTATTCTAATGGCATCAGGCACCCTTTGTTTCCCTGTTGTTGGTACTAATGGATACAATTTTGACTGTGAGATCTCTTGGCCATTTCAGTTCTCTGAGCTGTCTACTATGACCAGGAGAACAGGGTAGAGGGTAGAAGCTCATAAGAGCTGGATGCTATTCCTGTCTTAGCTGATGGCTTGAGTGACCTCAGACAAATCACCTGGTAAAATACAGAAAACTAGTCATAGTTTCTTTGTAAAGTGCCTTTGAGATCTGTGCATATAAGTGCTACATGAGAGCCAGGTATTATTATAGCCAGTGTTTGAAAGAGAATTGAAAATCCTCAAGATCTCTGTCCACTGATCTGGAGGAAAATTCCATCCAAATTTAAATGGGGCTATTACATTAATTCTCATTGTGAGAACAGAATTCACAATAGTTGTGTGTCTGATAATCTGCTTTATAGTCTTCTGCCTATACTTCAAGAGGTCAAGAATATGCTCCAGCCCATGGGCTTAAGTACTGTCTGGGCTTTTCTAACTCTTTTCTGAGTCCCAAGTATGTAGTTTGGCATGGCAACAGAGGATTAAAATCATGGTGGCCATCTAAAAATATGCTGTTTCTTTCTAGATTTTTCACTTAATTATTTTTCTCTCCCTCCTTTCCTATTTTTTTTGTCCTGTATGGCCACAGGTGTAATAAGCACTGGAAATTTACATCACAATTTTCCCCCATTGATAGTTATTAATTGGTTTGCTATTATAGGACTCTTCCTGATATACCAGTCTTATACATGATAGTGTGTTGTTGTAAGGTTCATTCTGTCTGCTGGGGCTTTGGGCACATACTAGTTTATTATTACAGGATTGCTTCTGAGACCTGGGGCTCCACACACATACACATGCATGCACATGTCCACACACATATACATGTGCACACACACTGCTTTGCTGTTACAGAATTTCTAAGCAGTGGCATCACATGCACTGAATACTTAGAGTAGGATTGCTAAAGGCAGCCCAGCTACCAACACTTGATTTTGAAAAAAAGGCATTTCAGCTATTTTTACTTTAATGAAAAAAATCATATTGAGAATGACATGAACTGAATATTTAGGCAGCCTGCAATTGCTAAGATAACTAGATTTGCCTGTCCCATAAAGTGTAGCCTGTAACATGCCCTTAGCATATGGCTTTCATGGAATTTCACATGTCTCTGCAACTTTAGAAATGAGATTTTTGAATGAATTGTTTTGTAAATGGCATTTCATTTTCTGAGGAAATCGAGATGGTGGAAATTGATTAAAGTAGGGGCTTTTGTTTTCATATGTTTATTGCAAGTTACAACTCAGGTATCTCATCAAACATTAGCTATTTTCAATGATCCCTCAGCCTCCAGCTGGACAATTTGAGTTGCCTGAAGTGTATTAAGAATAGCAGATACCCACAAAGCTGAGTTGCTATTAAGAGTACTCTGAACTGGAAATACACTAGCAATTATTTACAAGGTATTGTTCCCTCCCTGCTCTGAACAGGGAATACGCAGAATCCAAACTCCCTCTTTTCCTAAGTCTTGCCTTTACTGGAAAATTAAATCAATACAAACATCAGTATAAGTCAGTGGACTTCCAACACTATGGTGTGCAGCTGGTCAATGGGCTGGTTCCAGCATGGGATTGGCATGTGAGGTGGGTCCACAAGTGCAATCTGGCATGCCAGCCCAGCTGCACACACCAAATCCAGCCACAGTCCAACTCCATGTTCCAGCCTGGCCCCATACACTGGATCCAGCTGCAGGGCAACACTGTACAAGATCCAACAATGGCCTGGGCCCATATGCTGTCCTGATTCTAGGTGCCAGATCTGCCCATAGAATAACCCCACACACAGGTCCACAAGGCCATGTCATCCAACCTGTGGGGCTCCCCCTGGGACCAGAATTTTTGGCAGCAGGGAATTTGTGGCAATTCATACTGCCATTGTTCCCCTGCCACCAAATTTCAAATTTGGGGAACTCGGCAAGCTGAATGACATAGTCAGGTTGGCCAAATTTGGCCTTCAGCCTGGAGGTTGAATGCCACTGGTCTAAGTTTACTCCCCAAATGTATCCATCTCTAGGGATTTCCCTAGAAAGTGTCCTCTTTGGCCCTTGCATCCTTTTGCCTCAAAAGATAACTTTTCCTTTTCTTGTATTTGGAGCAGAATTATTCACTTGCATGCATAAGTTATCAGAAATTAGGGTAGAAACCTGCATAGAGTTATAGCACCTTGTTTTTGGCATCTTAATAGATGAGCTTCACTCCATGAGTTCCTTGGATCTTCTATACTGTAACATCACCTTATTAGTATTATGAGTTATCATTGTCTTAGGCATTCCCACAACAGACCTATTGCAAGAGACACGTCTACCCCAAAGACTCTTCAAACTAAAAAGAAGGTGCTTATGAACAGGGAATATGCATAATAATTATGAATATATTATTTAAGGGCAAGCATCAAAACTTTTTAAAACCAGTGTATACCCCCATACCAGCAATCAAACATTTTAGTAATCTCAAGTTACAGAGTTTTTTCAACAAACTATGAAAAACCAATTTCAGACCAAATCCCATCTTTTGACTTCAGTGCAGTGGCGTATTACACCAAATCTGAATTGCAACCTATGATTGTTTCAGTTAGTGGTTGTATCTTCAGCGGTAGCAAGAAAAACAGCTAACACTCACCCAAGCTCAGGTGCTAACAGGTAGAACAGTAATTATGGCCCAGTTCTAAAAGATATTGAGCCCCTTCCTTCAAGAAATAAAACATCAATTTGCCATGTAAATGTATGGAAACTGATGGTGCTTCTTGTAGGGGCAATGCCAAAGTTTTGAGATAAAAAGTTTCCCTGTACAGGGTTGTTGCTTTCTGCTCACGCATCAGAAATGTTGGATTTAAAAACTGCATATTTAATTGGAGGAGAATATTGCATAATCTGGACTAAACTGACAAACAGAGAAACTGAAAAAGGTCCCACTGGCAAAGTCACCTGCAAAAAACAAGTTTGTTGATTCAGCCTTAGCCAGAAATTACTTGAGTCCCTCTCCAGTATCTTCTCTTTGCCATTAGAAAACAAGTCCACAAAACAGGAGCATTCCTTTTTATTGATTTCCTGGTATTTTGGCTGGAGAGGTGTTTTCACCACCAGAGGCTATCATGGAACATATGCCACATCGTTGTATCCCTTCAGCAGCTTGCAGCTCCTCGAAGTGATGGATTGCTTCTCAGAATGGTTTCTCATGACCACGGGATGTGTTGTAGGCTGATAAGATTGGCCTTTCCCTCTCTGCTGTCTGCTCTGACTCAGGTCTGAAATGTACATGTCCAAGACTAACTTGAGTTTACCTCTGTGGTAACAAAGATAAAACTCAAGACATGCAGCAAGGATGCTGCACTAAATTATTTTGACTGAGCTGAGATTACCTGCCCAGAGTGTCAGTCATGAGCAAGCAAGAAAGCAACCTGAGAAGTGCATTGTTAAGGCATCCAAAGTTGGATTCCAGAGCAGCACTTTTTGAAGCTGAAAAGCAGCAACCTTGGTATACAGTGGGCTTTGGGAGGTAGAGCCCAAGCAATGTATATTACAGTATGCATCAGTCCTGCAATGCTTGAAGGAAGTCATTCTTAACCTTTTCAGTCAAGGCACCCGGCCACTGCCACTTTTTTGAATGTGGCAGCAACTGTTGATGCTACCTCAATATAGTTCAGTATTTCACAACTGGGTACTGCTGTCTGCAAGTAAAAGTGCCCCATGCACCTGCTGCACAGCCAGCTTAAGAAGAGCAATGGCACATGCACACATCCCTGGTGCATTAGGGCTGTGATGAGCTGCTTCATGCTGTGTAGCCTTTCCCAATCCAACCCCTTCTATACTCCGCCCAGGAAGATGATGCAATTGGCCCTCAAACCACTTTTTCCGGGGGGAGTATGGGAGTGGCCACACTTGAAAGGGCTACAGCAAAGCCAGCTCTGCTGTAGACTGCTTAGAGCACTAATACAGCAGGGATGCACAAGGCAGTTTTAATTGGCAGCCACTGCAGCAGCAGCACTTTTATGACAGTGCCCTTAACGGGAGCTCATGACAAATTGGGGAGCTGCAGCACACTTGCTGAGAAACACTGCTATAAAGGCACTCAACTGCATAGGAGTTGAGGGTAGTCAATGCCTTGGGTGTGGTCCTCAATATCTGTCTGGTTTTTAGTCTGTTTGTAGTTCCTATACATTTAAAGAGTGCCCATTATGGGCACGTCCACACATGCAGGCATGTGCACTTGCAGCAGCTCTAATAGCAGTGGCACAAATTTGTGCCAGAGATCTGTGCATCAGCGCACATGCCTGAACATGCACTTTGGTGCAGAGCAGATTATGCCACTTGGGGGCAAACTGACCCTGCCAGATCTTCAGCCAGACGGAGCTAGAGCTTGGGGCCAGCACCTGTGCTGGCTTTGGCAGTAAAAAAAGCTGCCCTGGCAAACAGCTCAGGGCTACTTGCCCTCAGGAGCTTCTGAGGCCCAACTAGTTGGTATCTAGGGACACTAGCCCCTTGCACAGCTAAAGCAGCCCTAACCTAGAGTGACCCCTGCACCCTCTACCCACTGCAGCAGTGTGGCAGTGAGTCTGCTGCCTGACTGTGACTTGCTGCCACCTGCAACAGTATGTGACCCCTTGGATCTGTGGCCCCATGGCTGCACGCCTGCCAGACCCAGACAGGGACCGTACAGTCATCTGGGCTGCGGTACAGGCACTGTAGCAGAGCCTCATGAACTTCTGAGACAGCTGTCAGTGGGTCGTGTTTGCACAGTTGGTGTCTGGGCAGCACTGCTGTCATGTCTTCTGGTGCCCCTGCCCTGCCATCTGGGCAGTTATCGCCTAGAAGATGTGCTTGTTGCAGTGGCCCTCTTTGAACTGTCAAGGCATATCCTCCTGGCCCCAAACAGCCAGGTCAGCCACCCTGTCTGCCCTCCAGCTGGGTCCCTGGTGCTGGCCCTGGGCTGAGTCCTCTGCCTGGGTCTCCCCACTTGTCTCACCAGAAGAGATCCTGGTGTTCCCCGTTTAAAAATTGCACAGTTCTGATCAAAAACCCCACATTTTCTCATTAAAATACCCCAAATCTGTATTCTTCCTTGATGAAAATGAAACACCACCATACATAGAGAGATCAGTTGGACAATGTTTATTGATATATTTACCATTTTATAATGGTAATTTGGAATAGCAATTTGGAAGCCTATCAGTGCCTTTATCATCATAATAAACAAATTCTAAATATCTATAAACTTCGGTGTTTGTTTTTGGTTTATTATCATAGAAAAGTCAGAACTGACCCTGCCCCTTCACTCACTAGGATGTGGACACCGAACAGCACTGATATTCCAGTGCCCTGTCCCTGCCCTTGCCCCTCACGCTCAACCCACAACTCCCACCAGTGCCCTTTACTCCTGACCCACAGCTCCTACCTGCCCCCCAGTAGAGGGTTTACGGCTAGGTGTAGGGTTTGCAGGGGTGAGTTTGTGGGTATATGGGGCTTGTGCAGGAGTTTGGGATGGTGTGGGATTTGTGGCTGGATATATGGGTGTGGAGATTTGGGGGCTGGTTTGGGGTTCTGGGGTTTGTTTCTTACTACATCTCAAACTGCTTTGAGATGCTGCAACAGCCACATGCATGCTCATCTGGATGCACCCTATCATCTGGACACGCCCTGTCTAGTATCTAGACACTAAAAATGAAATGTTTTTTTCTTGGTGTATCATTTCCTAGCCTTGGCTTTCAATATGATTTTGCAAGTAGTCATTTATCAAGCCTTCCAACATAATCATGAAATAGATAAGAATTATCGTTCCCATATTAAAAAAAAGAATCTGTTTAGTGGCTATAAATGTCAGGCCTCTAGCTTAGAACAGATGCATGTCTAGATGCTGCTGCAAAACGAGGATTTAACCTGTGACTTCAGGTTTAAGGAATTGCCCCAGCAAAAATGGAGGTTCCCTTGACTCTAAAGTAGCAGGCCAATATCACCCCCAAAACTGTAAAAAGGTGAAAGGAGGACCCAAGTAGACCTATGTCCACCATCCCACACCTTAGCCTCAAGATTGTTTTTCCCCACTGGAATGATTATGGCTTGAGTCAAGAAATTGTTTTATTTAAACTTACAAATATTTAAGGAGTTTCACAAGTTTCTCAGCTTGCTTCACTCCATCTAGTTTAAACTCCACCTGCATAACTCACAGTGTATTTCCCAGTAGTAGGAAATAGCTTAGGTATTTGGATATTTAAAAACTAACCTCACTAATTAAGGAAGTTATGAGATCCCACTGAACCATGTCACTGGTCAGTAAAGAAAAAGCATTACCTGCTGAGCAGGCCATCTCAGTCAGCTGTGGCTTCTTGTGATGTTCCCTCAGTGTTTCAGTGATTGGTTGTTTCCTTGCCACTTTTTGGATAGATTAGGATGTGTCACTGTGGAGCTGTACATTTCTCCTTAACATATTCCTATTGTTACTACAATAATTACTTATTAGATTAGCCATTAATTCTATTTTCTTTTTAATTTATTGGCATAGATGGTCCTCAAGCCAAGGTAACATAAATGTTAGAAGCCATTTCTCTTCACACATCAATGAAATAATAAAACACCATGAACTGAAAGAAGAACACAGGTTTCAGGAACAAATTGCATCTGGAAATTGTATTTATATATCAAAACTAATTATTGCAGTGTTTCACCTCAGTAGCAAGTGAGGGTTTATTAATGGATCTAATTGCAATTCCACACACTGTAAAAGTTTTCTGTTAATTGATAACAGAGAGTAAAGGGAACAAAATGCGGGCCAGTAACAATGACTGCAAACTTGGTGTTTGTTTCCACATACTAGTCCTCAGGTTTCATTTGGACTATAGTATTATCTGGAGCAGCCTAAAGCACAGACTTGCATCAGAAAAATGAAGGACCATCCATCTAAGAATCATGTCCTGCAGGGACTCTAAATAGGCAGGCCAGCCTTGGCCAAGTACCTCCATAACCACACCTGCAACAAGCCTTGGCTAGTAAACAGTTCTGACTTAGTCTGCTGTGGCAAGCTTCCTGACCCTTGAGCTCTCTGGGCTTCCTGGTTTCTGACTCTGGTTTTCGGATTTTCCTTGGATTTTAGCTTTCGATTTCTCCTATGTGTTCTGGATCTTGACTCCCAGTTTTGGTTTATGTTTGGCTTTTGATCTGTGGGTACCTCCACCTTGCCCCTCCCCACACCCCTGGACTTGGTAGTTCAGCTTCTGGCCTTCTGATTCTGGAGGTATTTAAGAGGAGACTGGAAAAACACCTGGCTGGGGTCATCTGACCTCAGCACTCTTTCCTGCCCAGGGCAGGGGGTTGGACTTGATGGTCTAATAGGTCCCTTCTGACCCTAAAATCTATGACTCTATGAATTCTACCATCCCATCTTATATTATATAGATGATGCTCCAGTTTCTCACTGTGGATCTGGTAATTAGCCCTGGGACTTTCGTTCCTCCCTCAGAGACCTGATTCCCACAACAGATCACCGATGTCATTACCCATCAGAGTAATTCAGTCATCTGTTGACTAAGAACCTAAACTGTGGTCAGCTACTGGCAGCCAGAACAAACTGTTGTAGAAAAAAAAGCTTGCTGCAGTGGGGGGACCTTTCAGTGGTGTCATAGTAATGCAATGAGTGACTGAGCCCTCACTATGAATAAGAACTCACTGGATCTCTTTCTTCTCATACTTAAACCAATAGGATTGTTCACCTCAATGGGGAAAGCATGACCATGCTAAATCTAGCATCATTCACACAACTTGGTGGCATAAAACCTTTCAAATGAGTCTGTCCCAACTGTGTTATAATGTGGAATTATTGACTTTGGAATCCACAGAAATTAGAAATAATAAAGGCCTGAAATGTCAACCAATTCACTCTCACTGGTGGCCAGAAAGTGCAGAATGCCTCTTCTAGTTCATTCTCCAGGCTTTTGTCTAGACCACCTTAAAATGATCCCAACTATTACCACCATTTTCTTTAGGACACACTTACCACAGCCTAATGGAACTTAGCTTTGATATGTTTGTGTGTGCCTATGCTGCTACCTTTCCACCCCGAGTAGAGCCATCTCTGTGTGTTACCTACTGAACCAGAAGTAGCAGAGACAATCTTGCGGGTGCTGCTCCCAAGCTAATTAGCTCTGCCTTTCAGCTGTCTTTACAAATATATGGGCAGTTTTGAAGTGGGAGAAAATGCAGAAGAGTGCCTGAAGGTGGTTCCTCTTACCTGGTGAACTGAATGCTAAAATCACTAAGAGCTGGGCTAGGTGATGAAGTCCCAGCTGAGCATTATGGCTGAGGACAGAACAACATTAGAGCTGGTGAAACAACGGCGGGAAGGTGGCCTTCACCCAGTATTCCTAGAGCAGCAGGCATTAAAAGCTGAATTAGATGGTGATGACTAAGCGAGATAAGCAGAGAAGACAGCAAGAGAAGACATAATAAAGACAATGGTGGAGAATCAAGATGGTGGTCACTTGGGAGAGTAGACAGCAGTGAAATGATGGGGGAGGCAACAGAACAGCAGGGCAAGGCAGTTTTAGGTTTAGGATATGTCTATACCACATCCTGTCATGCTAAGTGCTGAGGCTCTCTCTAGCTGTACCTTACGTGCTGGATTGTGAACTGACAGTGCACACAGCGGTACGGGCAGGGGGATTTAGCTTTCCTGAGTGAGGATCTGATGTGGTTTTATTTTGTAAAGTTAATATTGTTACTGCCAACAATAGAAGGTAGAAGGATTGCATTTCTTAAAAATCTAACAAACCTCCATCCTTTCAACTTAGTATGTATGTGAAACCTCTTAATGTATGTCTCTGTCCTCCAGCAAAAACATATACACTTGTTTATAAATTTATGAGAAACCAAGGTTACAGCTCTTTCTGTCATGAGGAAGCAAATGGAGGATGCCAGGTCATTGTTTTCAGCAGCACTTGACTCATTAGTATGCCTCACTTTCCCATGTTAAAAAAGGAGGCTACATGGTTTAAAAGCTGCCAGGTAGGCTGCAAAGGGTAAATTAACAGTTGTCAATTGCTTTGCAAGCCTTCAAAGAAAGTAACTAGAGAAGACAAAGGATGATCATCATCACCATAATGATAATGGCTATTACATTATCATCACCTCCATGGGATGGCTCCTGGGCTGTGCCTATACTGGGAAACACGTTCTTCCCCTACATACACAGACACACATTATGAATTAAAGAGGATGTATGTCAGGAAGCTGACTTTCTTTTCTTCTTCTATCTCACTCTGACTCTCATACTCTCCTTGAAATGGCCCAAGGGTTTTGGCAGTAGATCCCTTTCTTTCTTTTCTGGATATTAATTAAGGAGCTCAATGTCCTATTCATTTGTTATAATAAAATATCCAAACAGACTAACTTCCTCTACCCTGCTGAGGCCAGTAAAGGAGCTGAGTAGTCATTTAGAGTCAGTCCCAGACTCCATGTGAATTTGATTGGGCCTCTGGTGCTATATCCATGCCCTGCTTTCTGCCTGCCATTGTAATAAATACTCATTCTTAGGAGCCAGAGGCCACTTCTACATGAGACACTGACTGCGCAGTAGCTCATTAGTACTGTGCAGTAGCGTCGCATGACAGGAAGTGTGACGTGACACTACTTTGAAGTAAGAATGAGCTACTGCGCAGTCAGCATCACCTAAAAGCAGTTAGGAGGCCAATCGCACCTTGTCATGCATCCACAGATGCATCTTGAGCAGGTCCAAAGAGGTGAACCTCCCCCTCTAGGCAGCACTGGTCAGGCTGCAGCTGGAGTACTGTGTCCAGTTCTGGGCGCCACACTTCAAGAGGGATGTCAACAGCATGGAGAGGGTCCAGAGGAGGGCCACTCGTATGATCGGGGACAACAGGGCAGGCCGTATGAGGACAGGCTACGAGACCTGAACCTGTTTAGCCTCCACAAGAGAAGGCTGAGGGGGGATCTTGTGGCCTGTTATAAACTAGTCAGAGGGGATCAGCAGGCATTGGGGGAGTCACTGTTCCCCCGAGCACCACCAGGAGTGACCAGGAATAACGGTCACAAGCTGGCAGAAGGTAGGTTTAAGTTAGATATCAGGAGGCGCTACTTCATGGTCAGGGCGGCTAGGGTCTGGAACCAGCTTCCAAGAGAAGTGGTGCAGGCTCCTACCCTATGGGTTTTTAAGAGGAGGTTAGATGAACATCTTGCTGGGGTCATTTGACCTCAGTACTCTTTCCTGCCATGGCAGGGGGTCGGACTAGATGATCTGCTCAGGTCCCTTCCGACCCTAGAAACTATGAAAAGCCATTTGTTGACACTGATGCGCAATAACTCCAGTTACTGCACAGTCATTTAATACTTGTTTATACAAGTACTACAAGAGTTTATACACATTTTTTATACAAGTTTATACAAAAGTGTGCTGTTTCAGAATAGTGGTTAAACTATGATCATTGTAAAGCACTTTTAAGAGCAGCTAATACCTTATGGAAAATATGTGAGGCAGTTTTAACCTTGAAGGGAGTAATGTTGCTGACACAATGAATTCACAACCAGGAGTGTTTTGCATCTAGATTGTTAGCCAAATCCCACAGTCAGCTACACTGATACCAAAGGGCTCATGCCAGGAAGTGATTTTTGCCCTAGATTGCTGGTTTCCTTTCCTTGATTTTTTAAATTACTATGTACATCTCCTGAAAAGAGGGCTTTTTGCTGCATAAGAGTTTACAGGTGGCATATTTGTCTGCTGCAAGCATAAATTTTTACCTAGAGTACCACAACCTCCTGTTTATTGAAGACAAAAAAAGAAGCAGGGCACCTTACCACTCTGACCTGCTAGTATTTGACATCCTTGTTGGACTGGTGTACATAACAGTGCAAACTGCAAGGCAATGGAAAAATCAAACTTCAAAAACAAAAATCTTCTGTATTTGCAGGATCCAAAGGGATAAAGCAATAATAATCCAGATTAGTGTGGTATTTTTCATGCTAACAATCTTAAGAGTAAATTGGATGCTTTCAAGAGTAAATTGGATGCTTATCTTGCTGGGATCCTATGACCCCAGCTGACTTCCTCCCCTTTGGGCAGGGGGCTGGACTCGATGATCTCCCGAGGTCCCTTCCAGCCCTAATGTCTATGAAATCTATGAAATTAACGCAATTTTTAGACTGTATACAGCAATCATAGAACACAGGACTATAGGACTGGAAAGGACTTCCTGAATCACAGAGGTCTCCTGGTAGTTTGGGCAACTATGTCATATAATCCCTTTCATAAATCCTACTACTTACCAATGAATTGCAGCAACCTCTAGGGAGAGCACTGCAGATATTCAACAGTGCAGAGAAAAACACACAAGCTATTTAGAAATGAAGCAACCAACCTCCCTGAATTTTCCAGGACAGTCCTGCATTTCAGTGCTCTGTCTTGGTATCTCTGACGATCCTGAACAGGGAAACTTTTGAAAAAATCCCTGACCAGCTGACCTTCCCCTTCTACCCCAAATATTCTCATGATGCAAAACAGCATAGTTGTTAGGGTCGGAAGGGACCTGAGCAGAAAATCAAGTTCGACCAACTGCCATGAGCAGGAATGAATGCTGGAATCAAATGACCCCAGCTAGGTGGCTATCCAGCCTCCTTTTGAAGACCCCCAAGGTAGGAGCGAGCACCACTTCCCTCAGAAGTTAGTTCCAGATCCTAGCTGCCTATGCATCTGGATGCATCTGCTCAGGGAACACTACAACATGGCTTGGCACCACATGGATGTGGCCATATTGCTTCTGGGTTCAGAAAATAGCAATGGTCAGCACATATTCATGTGGTGCTACATTCAGGCACATTTTAGCTCTGCCTTTCAATAGAATTACATTGCCATTTTGATGTGGCCCTGTGAAGGACAGAGCTGTTTAGTGCCCTACAGTACTTTGTGAATGCAGCCACAGTAAACAGAACCAAAAGTAATGTGAACTCCTTCCAATTGCAGAGGTCTGAGGAGGATCTGAGACTGCCTCAGAGACTTCCCCTTGAAAGTTGTTCCTTGGAAGTTGATGCTGTTGCATCTACAAGAGTGGTGCGTATCATCAAGAAAGGGAGGAAAGAAGACCCAGGAAACTACAGGCCAATCAGTCTGACCTCAATCCCTGGGAAAATCTTGGGAAAATTATCAAAAAAATGTTCTTGACAGGCTAACAGAAGGCAACACCCTGAGGGATAGCCAACACGGGCTTGTTGCGGGTAGGTCTTGTTTGACCAATCTCATTTCCTTCTATGACCCAGTGATGTATCACCTGGACAAAAGGAAAGAGGTTGATGTCATATATCTGGACTTTACAAAAGCCTTTGACCTGATATCCCATGATGTCCTCATGGAAAATTTGGGCAACTGAGGCCTCAACTACTCCTCAGTCCCATGGCTGGGGAACTGGCTCAAAGTCAGACCCATAGAGTGGTAGTTGACAGAACCAAATCAACATGGCACTTGGTGACTAGTGGTGTCTCCCAAAGCTCTGTTCTGGGATCTGTAGTCTTTAATGTCTTTATAAATGATCTGGACTCTGGCACCAAACTTTGGGAAAGTCTCTACACTTGAAGATAGGTTGGTGATCCAAGCCAACCTCGATAGGCTTGCAAGGTGAGCAGATGAAAACCTGTTGGCATTCAATATGGAGAAATGCAAGGTGCTCTACCTCAAGGGGAAAAAAAACCCCTTATTACATGTATAGGCTCAGCAATGCTACACTCGCTAGCATCATGATGGAAAGAGAAATGGGGGTCATGACCACAAAACGAACATAAGCCACCAATGCGATACTGCTGCTGGCAAAGCGAACAAAAGTCTGGCTTGCATCTACCAATGCATCTTGAAGAAGACCCAGGATATCATCCTCATGCTGTACTTGGCCTTGGTGAGGCCACAGCTGGAGTACTGCATCCAGTTCTGAGGTCCACAATTCAGGAATGATGTGAAGGAGCTTAAAAAAGTCCATAGGAGAGCCACACACATGATCAGAGGGTAGGAGAACAGACCTTATGAGGAGAGGCTGAGAGCTATAGGACTCTTCAGCCTGGAGAAGCGCAAGCTTAGGGGTGACTTAGTGGCAGCCTATAAGTATATAAGGGGTATGCATCAGGATATAGGGGAATGCTTATTCACCAGAGGACCCCAAGAGATGACAAGGTCTAATGGTCACAAACTCCTGCAAGACCGTTTTAGGCTGGACATGAGGAAAAACTTCTTCACTGTCCAAGCCTCCAAGGCCTGGAACAGACTCCCCCCAGAGGTAGTGCAAGCGCTTACTCTGGACACTTTTAAGAAACATTTGGATGCTTATCTTGCTGGGATCCTTTGATCCTAGCTGACTTCCTGCCCCTTGGGCAGGGGGCTGGACCCGATTATCTTACAAGGTCCCTTCCAGCCCTAATGTCTATGAAATCAATGAAGTCTATGAAATCTGTGTGTTTTTAGTAGAACCATAAAGGTCTGGTTTCAGACCTGATTCCACACTTGCTCTCAGTACAGGTTGGGGAAAAGTGTCAAATTTATTTTTGATCTATCTCTTCTTTTAAAAAGGTAAAACCTAATTATATGAACTATGATTTGATCTGCATGTTGGCAGCTCTCAAAAAGTGCCACAGGGTTTTGAGTAATTAAGACCTATTTTATATATCACCTGAAACATACTTAATATGATGTTAGACTGCATTTATTCTTGGTTCCAGGAAAGATTAATCAACGGAGGGAAGGGAGACTAAAATAGATCCTTGGTTCCTGCTTGTATGGGAAATCAAATGCATCCATCTGTCATGCAGAGTTCTGAGAAATCCACGTCTTTCCCAGAAACAGAAACTTCTGTTTAGTTTGTTTCTCAAGCCCTTAATTTTGCCTGATGGCTTTTCAAGTTGTGTATAAATAATCCATTTCCACTGGAAATGGCTCCTCTAAGGCCCAAACTCAATGGCATGGGAAAAGGATTAGCTGGAGTGGCTCACTGGGACTGATAAGACTAATGAGGAAACAGTTTGCATTGTGTATTTCTATAGCAAGTGCATTGCAAGCAGTTTAACTTTTGCTGTTTTCTTGCCCATGGCCAATATTTGTGTCTGCATTCTCGTAAGGGAAGCATAGTCTCTCATCCAGAGCTTCTCATGGTAGAGTGTAGATGTATTATCAGGTGCAACGTAAGCAATAAATAATCATGGCATTTGAACCCAGGCCAGAAGCAGCTGCTGAGAGATGGTTGTTCCCAAAGCAGAGTGTTACCAGATTTGTCCGTCGCTTTGGGGTGCGCTCATTTATTAGGGATACGTTTCTAGGGTTTTTGTAATTCTATCAATGTGCTGCTTGTGTACTGGTGTTTCTATATGGAGCTGTATCGCTTCCTTCTGCAAGTCCTCACCCCTAATGAAGCTATCTTGCAGATCTTAGTTCAATGGGGCCGGGTTCCTCCAGGCACCAAATCAGTTACATACATACCAACACACACAGATTAACATGGCACGCCTGACCAAGTTGGGTTGATCAGCATGGACAGGCTGACACCTCATATGTCAGGAATCAGTTCATTAAGGTAACAATAAAATGCAGTCAGCACAAGCACACAGGTAAACAGAATGCCTCTAAATCCGGCTGGGTGTCCAGCTGACACCCTAATGGGCCAGCATTCAGTTCATTAGGGCACGTCTGAGCCAAACTGGGTCAACCAGCCTATACAAGCTGTTCCCCTTATGTGTCTTAAACTCAGCACATCCCAGTCTTTTGCCCTAACTGTCCTATTAGTGGTAGCCTCTTGATGAGCAGACCCAACAGTATTTTGGGGCTTCACAGGGATCTTTGGATTAGGTAAAAGAAGCGTTGCTGCAGAGCAAGTGGGGAAGGGGAAGTAGAGAAGGAAAAATATACCCAGTTACCACCAGTTTGACTATAAAAGATATTTATTGCTAAGTATATGAAATTTATAATGGTACTAGACATGCAAGGGAAAATAAACAAAAACAATTACAATATTACCCTGGTTTCATTGAGTATTCGGGGAAACCTAGCTTAAGCTTAACTAGTACAATTTAGGTTCAGAAATCCATGCCTAGAAAGAAAAAAGAGAAAGAGAAAGAGCCAGATCTGGGATCTCACCATTCCAATGCACTTGGGTTGTTTGCTGATAGGTAAAGTTCTTAGCACAATCGTTGAAGCTTAAACAGATGATGGAAAGAGATGATCTGTTTCTTCCAGCTTCTCGAGAACAACAGAGGATGGTGTCAGAGAGATTTTTCCCTCTTGAAGTGCACTGTTTGCTGCTTTTACAGCTTTTTATACCCTTAGTCCAGTCTCTTCAAAGCATTCTTTTAATTGTGTAAATCATTATCTTTTCTATTGACAAGGGATTATCTGGTTTGGAACATCTCAAGAAACTTATTAACAACCAGGAAAAACATAAGGTTTTAAGGAGTAACCAGACACTTAGGAGCCAGCTTGAAATTCTGATGAATACCACATTGTTTCTTCTCAGGAGACCTAGCTATGCTTGCAGCATCAGGGTTTTGTATTTTACCTGTTGTGAATAAGCCTCAGTTTAGCATGACTTCCAGATCTTACTTAAAGGGATTGATTACTTGGAGTGTTCATAAACTTTGTGGGGAGGACTCCCACCAGTCATCCCAGGAAAAGTATGACAGCATTTGTGGTCAGGGCTCCAACAGGCTGGACATTGTGATGAACTCTTAACCATTGTTCAAATGTTGCCCATACCCCATCTGACTTGGTTTCTTGCCTCAGCATTCCCTAACCCAGCAACCAAGTTTCAGTCAATCAAGTTTAAATAGGCTTCCCATACTGGGACCAGGGAATGTATGGCCCAAGATGCCTATTAAACTTTTCTTCTGCTTAGTCCTGGTTAGATGAGGTATGTGTGTGTGTGTTGGGGGGAGGAAATAGAAAAAGTCCTTTGTAAGTCCAGCAAACTGGGTGCCAGGCCTCCCTCAGGAAGACAGCTGACAGGTAACAACACTTACCAGAGGGACCTAAACAAAGCAGAAACATTGGTAAGTCTATTCATTTAGACCAGACTAATTCACAGGTCTAATCTCTTTGGTGGAACTGAGGTACATCCAGACCTAGTGTGGTAAACAGGTAAAAGTTGACAGAAATGTTCTCGATTCCTATGGAGGAGACCAGTAGGCATCTCCACCCAGTACAAATGAGGGGTATTTGCCCTAGCCTAAATGGTGCCTTGGATCCCTGGATCTAGGATCCAAACCTCCTGCTCCAGTGAAAGAGCAGATACATGTCTTGAAGCATGCCTAGTGTCATAGTTTGGTCTCTGACAGTCCTTTATCTGTTTGTCTTTCTCACGAAATTCCTGAGGATCAACAAGTTTTGGAACCAAGTCATCGATCATACTTGGGAGGGTTGTACGGAGTCGACAACTCAGCAACTCAGCTGAACTCTACCCATGCTCCAGATCAAAAGTGCCTTATAGAGAGATTCATTCTTCTGGAGCAAATTCTTCGCAGTCCACACCACACGTTCTGCTTCTCCATTACTATGGGGGAAATGTGGACTGCTGGTGACATGCTGAAAGTCATACTGGGCTGCGAACTGCTTAAACACAGCTCCAGAAAATGATCAGTGAATGCTTTTATCACTGCAGCATATTGCTTTTTCTCTGCCTTTGTAAGAGGCAGTGACAGCAGAATTTCATCTGCCTGATGTCCCCTAGAGTAGATAAGAGTACTCATTCGGTAAGTTTCCAACTGTTTGTCCAGACCCAGCACTTACCTCAAGTGATTAAAACACCTGATCCATTAAGGCCACTTTCCAGAGGACTGGAAATCAAACAGTTCTGGTTGTGCCACTTTGAGTGCCTGTACAGCCTCTGTAGCCAGCCTCAGCACTGTACTGGGCTCTGCTGTAAGTAGAGGTGCCTGGCTCTGCTGGACTGCTGGATCCAGCTGCTGCTAGAGTCGGATCTATCAGTTGGGAATCACCTGTTTGATTTCCTATTGGTGGCAGGATTTGCCATTTCTGACACCACGTGTTATTCTGGATCTTAGGAAGAGGTAGGGAGACTCCTTGTTCTTATTAAGCCTTTATTGTAACAACTAGCCCCTGCCCACAAATAGTTGACCAACCACTTCCTGTGGATGACTTCACTCTTTAGTAAGGGAGTTAACACCCTTACTACTACAGAGGGGAGGGCAGTGCATATCCCAGACTGGCCAAAGTGGGTGCCATATGCAATGCAGGTCCCAGAGTAGGCATTACATACACTGGAGCTGGCATGTAGGGTATGGGGACAAGGGGACCTGTGGACTTGATCTGACCTGTGGACTGGCCCTGTGCTACTCATCCTGCCCACAGGGCCGGCTGAATTTGACACCTCTGAAGTAAATCATACTGCAACCAAGGGAACATCATCACATTTCAGTACAGTGAGTGCTTACTCACAGTGCAATGGCAGCAAGCACTACAAAGCATGTTAACTAAATCCACCTTATCTCTCTTGCCAGCTTTCCTCCTCCCCATTTCCATTCCCACTGAACAGACATTAATTGAAAATTATGTTTTCAATTTGAAACCTTTTTCTAATTCAGTCTTGTTTAGAAGCATGTAAGGATCCTGTGGTTTGTTGTACTTCCAAAGTGCTTTGCATGAACTCCCTGGGGAAGCCAACAATGGGCACTGTCAGTATTCTACCGGCTGACAAGGGTTTCTACTCTATGCAGAATATTCATACGCTCCAGGGAACACAGATTCAAAAGGATGCAAGAGAGCAGCAGAGTTATAGTGTAAAAGGGGAGAGGCTATAAGGCCTGTTCCTCTCTGTGTTTTTATGAGCTTTACTGAAAAGAACTCACCCACCCTGGTAGCTCTGCCTAGTCACCAGGACTTAATAGGTAAGAGTGTTCTTTGAAACACAGGATTGGTAGTTCAGAGTTTGTTGTTACTAGTCATACACACATACTCCCTTTTAGGCATCATATGTATATATATGTATGCAGCATGCTGCATAATCTAGCATGAACTCACACAAAAGATTCATAAGCTGACTGGACACTGATGCTGACTTTATGGCATGTTATACCTGAGTTCTGAAAATACCTAAGTTCACACTGCAGATGATGATAACCTTCTTCCCTTTTAAAAGGCCTTGATCTCTCACCAATCAACCTATATTTTCTTCTGTTGTTTATCCCCTACTCTTTTCTCCAGTGTCACAGATCTCCAGTTTTTAATCATCATTGTGCTTGCTTCTTCCTTCAGACCTGATAAGGAATGTGTCACATTTAAAAATTTGTTTAAGTCTATCCCAACCATACAGTTGTTACAATAAAGGATATTACCCACAAAAATTCTTGCCTTGCATAATTCCTGGACAATTATGGATACTTCATTCCAACACCACTCACACACACTTAAGCATTGTGTGATATATTAGAGCACACACCACAAATGAGGAACACAGCAAATGTCACACATACATCAGGTCCCTTCCAGCCCTACTTCTCTATGATTCTGTGTACATATCAGAGCATCATATGGCATCTGAACACATTTTCGTCATTCTCCCACATGTATGCACATCATTCATATACCCTCAAAAGAAATGTATTGCAAACAAACTTACATATTGTCCACTTGCACTCTATGAATCCCATCATACATGCACCTATTCATAGATTGCCTCGTACGTTAATGTCTACATGTCACATACATGCCTCAGAATAAGTATGTGTTCCAACCTACTGCAGCACTTATGGATGCACCAAAGGTCACTGTTGGCACAATCATATGCATCACACAGACACCTGCACTGCACATGCAGTCACCCTTTAACAAATCTGCATGTCTCATCATACTCAGGCATCAATCCATGTGACAACATATGCAAACACACCTGTTTTTCTAATATAATGCAATAACAAGGAAAGTACTGATATAATAAAAGTGTTGAGGGAGGTGTCAAGAAGGTGGTTAGTTAAGAAGATCCAGCAGTTGTCTGCCTAAACATTCAGATAAGCCTGAAGTCTGGCCCATCCTTAAACATTTGGCTGTACTGATTAGGACCCTGAAAAAATAACAGCCTTAGGTAGCATCAGCAAAAATTCCCTTGCAGATGCATCTATACCAACAAAAAAGTCCTCTTTCTAAAAGAGGTTCCTTAAATTTGGAAAACGGGTATAGCTATCCCAGCAAAAAAACTGTTTTTCCAATATAAGTTGTGTTCCCCCTAGAAGGGTTTACCAGTAAATACCTAAAATGGATGAGCTATGCCAGAAAACACTCCTTAATATAGACATTAGGGTTGTATGAAGCTCCGGGTGCTGATTCAATTCAGAGGAGATTCAGGCTGATTCGGTGGCCTGATTCGAATCAAATCAGGAGACCAATAAAAAGGTCCAAATACATTTCAAGCTCTTTGAATCAATTCAGAAAAGATTTGGAGAGCTTCAGAGCTATTCGGAAATTCGGGCACACCCCACTCACTACCACAGGGAGCTGGACCTGGACTCCCTGGTGGTAAGTGGGGGGGGGGGGCCTGGTACTGAAGGAACGCGGAGGGGATCCCAACCAGGCCCCGCCACATGTTGCAGCACATGGGCTCCGATGCCAGTAAGTAGCAGGTGGAGGGGCTGGAGGAGAGCGGAGGGGACCATGGGGGAGCCCCACCAGGCCCTATATCCTGCCTGCTCCCCCAGCTCCCTGAGCAACCCCCAACACCCACCCACTCTGTCAGACCCATCAATGGCTGCCCTGCCTGGCCCCAGCCCCATCTCCAGCATCCTCTTTAAAAAAAAAAGCAGTGGCCACTGGGGCTTCTGGGGGATCATGGCAGAGCCCCCCACACAGCACAGGGCAGTGAGGGGCAGAGGCGATTGCTCCCCCCTACCTGGCAGGAGCCCATGAGTGAGCAGCTTTTTTTTTTTTAAAGAGCCGGGACACTAGGGCTGGGAGAGCGAGCAGGGGATGGGGGCTCATAGCAGAGACCCCCACACAGCACGGGCCAGTTGGGGGCAGTGGGGGGCAGTAAGTTTGGGGCTTTTTTTTTTTTTTTAAAGAGCCAGGATGCTGGGGTTGAAGCAAATACTAGCTGCTTTGCACAGGCCTAATACACAACCTGAATATGCTTAGATTTCCAGAAATACCTGCTTCACATTAAATATCATGGGAGACAGCTCTCTAGGTAGTAGCACTACTGAAAAGGATTCCAGGGGGTGGGGGTTGGTAGATAACAGAGTCAACATGAGGCAACAATATGATGACAAATGCAGCAAATGCAGTTTTAGATAGCACTACCAGGAGAAGTATTGTATGTAAGACACAGGAGATGATACCACTCGGCATTGCTTACTCTGTAGCTGGAGTACTTCATGCATTTTTGGTTTCTGCATTTTAAGAAAGATGTGCAGAAACTGGACAGGATCAAGAGACAAGCAACAAAGATAAAGGAGTTAGGATTCAAGCTGTAGGAGAAAAGGTTGGGAGAACTATGTACAGGGCCATCCCTAGCGGGTAGTGTATTGGGGCAACCACCCTAGGCCCCTAGCTTTGGGGGGCCCTATGGAGCTGGTGGGAGCAGCCATGGCCCCTCCTGCAGGGCCTACCTAGTGCTGGTGACTCTGCAACACCGCCACTGGCTTCGTGTCCAGCCACTCGCCACCCTCCCGCATCACCCCACCTCTGTCCCCACCAGCTTCTTCATG
>NW_017728947.1:39771624-39774811 GCF_001723895.1 Crocodylus porosus
GCTGGACTCGATGATTTCCCGAGGTCCCTTCCAGCCCTAATGTCTATGAAATCTATGAAACACAATTTTATTTTAAAATTCCTTGCTATGCATATAACACTGCTTAGCTTTAAGAAAAACCACAAACATTAAAAACACAATAACTACATATATTAGAAATAACGCTCCAAATGCACTAACTTCCCAAACAATGCTATAAGAATTAGTATTACAAAAACAACTACAATTACAAGTAAAGGTTATTTCTCATGGTATACTTACAGTCCTAGACTTACAAGAAACCAAATCCCCAAATATACTTTCATTCTTTAAGTATGGTTTTAGGGTTGACCTCAGCAGTGATAGGAATAAGTCCCCTTCCTTCGGTCCCACTCGGGCGCTCCGCAGCTTTAGCGTGAGCAGGAGTTCTTGTTCACTGAGAGGGTGGTTCAGGTGATCTGTCTGATCTGGCCTACACTTGCGATTTTTCCTTTGATGCTCTGCAAGTGAGGTTACCTCCAAACTGGGACTGTAGGTTACAGTTTTTATTGGCCATCTTGGGCCCCTCCTAAGCAAACCTGTCACTACTCCCAAATTTGGCCTCGGATCTTTTACCCAACAGATTCCTTTCCTGAGTCTTCTTTGGGAAATTTTCCACGTCACCACTGTGACCTCTTGCCAACCCCTTTCCAAAAGTTCCTAGGTTTCGATCTCTCAGAATGTTTACCTAAGGGTCACTTTTAGGTTAACTTTGGTAAAGGCCTCTAGAGATAGTATTCAAAAACCAAGACATTCAGCATGTTCGCTGCAAGGCCTCAAAAGATAAAATTCAAAATCAAGACATTTACCACATAGGCAAAAACAAGCAATGACCCTAGATAAAAAGATGAACCTTGCCTTTTTTCTAAACTGGCTAATGGGTATTTATTACAAGCATTCAAACTATTACATTCAATATGACATATATATTAGATTGGAGAAAAGGATATTAAGAAGGGAGCCTCAATAGCAGTTTTTGAATATTTGAAAGGCTATCCAGGAAAATTCTGTAACTTCATTTAGTGGAAGTTTCAAGAAGCTGAACAAGCATTTGTCTGGGATAGTTTTATGAATAGTACCTGTGCAAAATAGAATTAATTTCTGCCACTGATTGGATTAGAGGACCCTTGAAGTTCTACAACCTGCTAGAGATATAAAGAGATATTACCTACTTGAAATTTAGTCTACACAAAATGTGGGCTACTCTTGGAAAAGGGAATCCCAGCCCTGTTACCAGAAAGTAGGCTGGCCTTTTTAAAACGAGAACTTTACAGGCACAGCCTGCTGGCACATAGCGGTTAAAAGCTGGCCCTGCCAGCTGGTCAGGTGACTGGAAGGGGGCAGGCCAGAACTATAAAAGCCCTGGTCTGAGCTAGCCAAAGGGGGCTTGGCTGCAAAGAGGGTGGACTCCTGATGATTCCCAGAAAAGATGCATCAGCCCCACAAGAAGGACCACAGCAGATGGTGGGAAGCAGAAGCACAGAGCCACGGAAAACATGAGCTAGCCATGTTTAATTTTGTTTTGGTTATAGCCCAGGGGCTTACTATTTGTGTTTGACTGGAATTACGGTGGTTTGTGGTTGAGGCTGTAGGGGAGGAGGAGGCCTCATTAGCATCCACGGGGTGCCACTGTAGGGCTAGAGAGCCCTGGGCTGTAGTGGGGGCAACTATACAGAGCACAGAGCCCAGAGTGGAGTGATGAGCTAGAGCCCCAATGTCAGGTCCTACCTAGTGGGCCAAGGCTGGGATGCCTACTTAGAGAAAAAGGGGCAAAGTCAGAGAAGGATGAAGCCCCAACAACCCCAGAGCCACATGGGTGCAGGGTTAAGGGACCGGGGAGCCTGTTGCCCTAGTGCAAAAGGGCCAGGAGCCCAGAGTGGACTGTGGAGCTAGGGCCTTGAAGTCGGGTCCTAACCAGTGAGCCTAGGCTGGTAGGCCCAGCTACAGTGATGGAGGGCAGAGGCTGAAGCCCCAGCAAAGGAACATCATACATGCAACATCTGCAAGGCATGGGGAACATGTAGGGATGGTCAGAGCATGCAAGGACAGCCCTAGTCATCAGGGCATACAATGGGCAGTCTCCCACTTGTAGGAACAACTAAGCAATATTTACATCAAGACATGGCAGGTGAGTAAAGCAGGCTGCAAGCCCAGAGACAGGAGGGAAGTATCAAAGGATTTCAAGGGTGCCCCTCACAGGCCACTAGAATGTTGCTGGGGATGGCAACCTGTTACACTGGTGCATTGGCTAGGAATCTTCCTATGGCTGTGTGTACCCTAAGACGGTGGTTTGCCCAAATGAAAGAAAGAACCCTTGGGTCCAAAAAGGAGGTGTTGTTAGAAAGGATAGTGGGAGGCATACAACCATAACAAGCACCCCAGGAGGGGATTTCTGATTACAGGGCCAAGGATTCATCCTGAAGCAGGAGAGGAGTAGACTGCACTGACAGTGGACATGAGGCTACAGGGATGGAAGATACATGCTGTGCTGGACTCAGGCTCGTCGCACACAATAGTGCAGAAAGATGTGTTACCAGGAAGAGAGAGGGAAGTAGCAGATCAGATAATCACTCGATGCTGGTGCGGGGAGTCCCAAAGACATGACAGTGTGTGGGTCATTTTTCAAGTAGGTGAGAACACCCACTGGATGCTAGTCGGGGTAGCTGAGCACTTACCCTATCCAATGATGCTAGGATGTGACTGGCCAGGGTTATTGATGGTGATAGCCCATGAGAAACAGAAAGTGGAAGCTGCAAGGCATAATTCGAGATGGGCGAGGGACATTATAGGAGCCCCACATCACTGCCACGTGCAGGCTAGAGGGAAACCCTCTGAAGAGGAGTCAGAGGTGGGAAAAGGCCCCAGCTGGAAGCCACTGGAAGTAGGAATCCAAAGATGTAAGACATCAGAGGCTGAGGCTGTACTTGAGGATGATCATGTGGTTGAGGGATTCGCCAGCAACGCCAAACAACCTCCATCAGAGGAAGAAGTAGAACAAGAACCAATGACACGGCTCGGAGCACCCCCAGCCAGGTCATGAGGCACTACAGGGATTTCGGAGCGGGGCTTAGGGGTCTGGGAGCTCAGGTGGTGTTTTCGTTGATCCTCCCAGTCTCGGGCTATGGGCTGAGGAGGGAGAGGAGGATCCACGCAGTGAACCAAAGACTGC
>NW_017728947.1:39774946-39785644 GCF_001723895.1 Crocodylus porosus
CCCAGCTGACTTCCTGCCCTTTGGGCAGGGGGCTGGACTCGATGATCTCCCGAGGTCCCTTCCAGCCCTGATGTCTATGAAATCTATGAAAGAGGTGGATGTTGCCATCTTGTGGGAAGACAAACATTTCCAATTGGAACAGAGTGAGAGGAAGGATTTCAGTCTGCATTCCAGGAACATCTAGCTCAGCACAATGGGGAGGTGCTGCCACCAGAACTGATGAAGAGAACCATGAGATTTGAGGTGGGGAATTATCTCTTTATAATACAGAGTCGAGCGATGAAGGCCCGAAGGAGAAGTAGTACAATTGCTGGTACCTTGGCAATACTGAAGGGCCCTATTGAAGGTAGCTCATGAACTCCCTATGGGCAGACTTTTGGGGAGGGACAAAATAGAAGCTTGTATTCAGGAAAGATTTTTTTGGCCAGGATTAGTACAGGAAGTAGCAAATTACTGCATTTCTTTGTTCTGCATGCCAAAAAGTAAACCCTAGTCATTCTCCAAAAACTCCGTTAGTGCTTTTGGGCTCTGTAAGCCTCATCCAATAAGCCATCTTCTTTTGGCAATCCAGTGCCATTTTCTGTTACCAGCTAAACAGTTCTCTATGCCTCAGTGCTGGCCATTGCAAGAGACTGGTGGAGAAGTATTTCACAACTTACCACCCTATGGCTTTGGCTTTTTAAATCCATTGTGCTACCAAGTAGTTTTTACAGCAGTTAGGGGCATAGCAGCAGGATGAGGAAAAGGAGGTAGAGAACAGTATCAACAAGCTGCTTGTGAAGAAACTTTCCTTGCATTAGGTTTACTCAGCTCAACACAATTCTGGGCTTGTGCAGGAATTTGTGGGAAAGCTTTGTGCTGGAGACATGGCATGACCAGAGGTAGCTTCAGAATTCCAGGATGACAAGGATATCTATGCAAAAAATCTCCCAGAACTGCAGTGGTAGCACACCAACTTGACGAACTCCCTAAACATTCAAAAGCAAGTAGCAAGCATCTGAAATCTAACCATCCTCAATTGCTACTGCTCAGTAGCTGACCTATTTGGTTTGAGTGGATTTATCGTTAGGCTGCTGCAACAGGGGTTGTAAAACCTGAAGTGTTCAGTACAGGCTTCCCTCGCTTTATGCAGCTTCTGTATGTGAATTTGCTCCTATGCAGTGACCCTTTTTATACCAAAAATTTGTTATATGCAAGGTAAATTCACTCATCTGATCAGTGTGGTGGAAGCCTGCAGTCAGCTGCTTTGTGCGGTGCATTGTGGGAGTGATGCGCACCAAAATATAGTCTCCTGTGTGGATCTGTGCTCCTCACTTGTTGCCTGCAACATGTGATTTTGTAGTTGCCATCCCCATTATGGAAACATTCATCACCACCCTGCGCTTGCATGCACTGTCTGCTGTTGGTGAGTACCAAAACTGGCTTTGAAAAGTGGTAGAAATGGGTCTGGAGGTCAGTACAGGCGAAGTCTTGCAACATATCCCTATCTGTTAAATTGTAAAGTGGGTTCCCTTTATGCGCATTTGAGTTATGCACCATTTTCCAGGAGTACATGTACAGCATAAATGGAGGGAAACCTGTATATTATTGACAGCATAGGGTTCCCAAACTGTCAGGGCAGTTGATGGAACTCATATTCCTATTCCTTGCCACCTGCACCAGGTCTCCAACTTTATTAATAGAAAGAAGCCTTTCTTCATTGTCCTACAGGGCCTGCTTGATCACTGTGGCAGATTTACTGACATTAATCCTAGGTGGTCCGGAAAGCTAACAGAGAGTTTCAGGAATCCAATTGCCAAAAGTAAATTTATTCCCACCGCAGGTATGGGCATTAATGATGTGAACATCCCCACTATAGCTCTGAGAAACCCAGCTTATTTTTTAGTTCTCTTGCTAACTAAGCATTTTACTGCATACTAGGGTCCTTGAACTGTTTACTTATAGCTGAAACAGATGCAGGAATTGACATAAGAAAATGTTTTGATAAACCAAGGGGAGATGGTGCTTTCCCATGACAAGAATAGAGATCTCCAGCAACCTGGGGTTATAACCCAGTGTTCTAACTGCCTGCTGAGTTTTGCACAATATCTGTGACACTGATGGACAGAATTTTACTGTAGGTCATGGGGGAGAGGTACACAGACTTTTAGAATGCCAGCAAGATCCCATCTCCAAAATGACAATCACATGGGCATATGGTAAGGCATGTATTTTTGCTTTGAAAATAGAGTCTGCTTTTTGTGATTTTGCACTTATCTTTTATTAAACCCATGTTTGTGATGTTTCTTTTTGCTTTGTGTAATATTTCATGAATACTGCCATGAAATGCCATGAATTTAACAAGGTATGGGGACTGAGGATTGCTCTGTTATGAATATTCTATGCAATTTCATGAAATATTTCATAAAATATTGTATGAGTATTTTACAGGGGCTGATTTTTGTGATTCTAGAGTCATATTTTATTCAACTTGTGCAAATATTTCATGAGAATGTCAGGAAGTATTATATGAAATATTCCATTGAATATTCATATGAAATTGCATGTCTAGGAACTTCACTTTTAAGTTCAGAAACTCTGCTTTCATGGAAGTTTTCTTTTGAAACTTTCATTAAAAATGTTATTAATCATATTTCAATAAACCAAACATTTATTTTTAATAAAGTACAAATAAAATGTTACTGTGTATTTTTAGCTGTGCAAAAGTGTAAGTGTTTGAGCTACCACCAACAATTATAGATTGGAAGCTTAAATTAAAAGATGCAGAATATAAAGTTTTCAGCAAAATTCAAGACCACAAAGTGAAACTTGGTGGGACTCTACTCATGCCTGGGTGGTAGGAATTGAGGGCTATAGGCTGTATAGGAGAGATAGAGGAGGAAAAAAAGGTGGGGGTGTTGCTCTCTATGTCAAAGAACAGTACACATCTTCCCTAATCAAACCGGGATCAGAGGATGGACAAGCGAAGACTCTGTGGGGTGGAATCCAAGGAGGTTGGGCGGAGGGGGGAAGGGACCTGGTGGTAGGGGTCTACTACAGGCCTCCACACCAGAAGGACTAAGTAGTTACAGGGAATTTTCCAGACAGCTCTCAGAGGCTGTGTGGTCCAGAGATATGGTAATCAAGGGGGACCTTAACTACCGAGACATATGCTGGGATGAACAGTCAACTAGATCTAACCACTCACGCAGGGTCTTGCCCTGTATTCAGGACCTCTGCAGGGGGGACCTGCAGATTTAAGGCAACTTAGGGGACAGTGATCAACAAATGATAAAATTCACTATCCAAAGAAGGGTGGGCATTCTACCTAGGAGGACACAGGTGCTAAACTTCAAAAAGGCTAACTTTAATAGCCTCAGGAGATTGGTTAGCAGGGTACTAGGAACCAAGGGCCTAGATACTTTGGGGGTCCAGGATGGGTGGTCATTCCTCAAGGAAACCATTCTTTGGGCTCAGAGTGAGACAATACAATCGCAGAGGAAAGGGGGCAAAGGGGCCAGGAAGCCCCTTTGGCTAACCAGAGTCATCCAGGATACCTTAAGGGCAAAAGAAGAAGCATACAGGAAGTGGAAGCAGAGGGTATCTAGCAAGAAGGAGTAGCACTACTGAAAAGGATTCTGGGGGGGTTCCTTGGCCCGCACCTGCAAGAAGTCAGTCAGGAAGGCCAAGGCAGCTCTAGAACTCAGGCTAGCGGTAGGGATTAAGGACAATAAAAAGTCCTTCGTTAGGTATGTTGGGAGCAAAAAGAGGGTGCAGGGTAGCATAGGACCCCTACAGGATGGGCAGGGGGGCTTAGTGATGGATAAGGGGCAAGGCAGAGTTCTTCAAATGTGTTTTGCCTGTGTCTTCTTAAATAGGAATCTAGACAAACCCTCAATATGCATCATGGACACCAACAAAGGGAACATCAGCTGACCAACAGTAAAAAGACACTTGGAGGGACTGGATATGTTCACATCACTGGACCAGAGGGACTCCACCTACGGGTAATGAAGGAATTAGCAAGTGTTGTAGCTGAACCACTGGCAAGGATATATGAGCACCCATGGTGCTGGAGTCAGGTCCTGGAGGATTGGAAGAGGGCCAATGTCATCCCAATCTTTAAGAAGGGGAGGAAGGAAGATCCAGGGAACTATAGACCAGTCAGCCTTACTTCTATCCCTTAGAAAAACCTAGAAAAAATTATCAAGGAGCACATCTGTGGGAACCCGCTGGCTAACGTGATGCAGAAGCGTAACCAACTTGGATTTATAGCAGGCAGGTCCTGCCTGACTAACCTAGTTTCTTTTTACGACAAGGTCACCAAATGTTTAGATGCAGGAGTTGAAGTGGATGTTATCTATCTGGACTTCAAGAAGGCCTTTGACATGGTATCCCATACCATCCTTATAAATAAACTGAAGGGATATGCCTTGGATGATTATCAGAGAGTGGTGGTGGATGGGTCAGTGTCAACCTGGAAAGATGTTTGCAGTGGAGTCCCACAGGGCTCAGTTCTGGGGCTGGTGCTTTTCAACATCTTCATCAGTGATCTGGATGAGGGGGTGGAAAGTACCCTGTCCAAATTCACAGATGACACAAAAATATGGGGTGAAGCTAACACCTTGGAAAGGAGGAACCAGATTGAGGCTGACCTAGACAGGATGGAGAAGTGGGCAGAGAGCAACAGAACGTGATTTAATAAGGAAAAGTGTAAGGTGCTGCATCTAGGGAGAACGAACTGCCATCATACCTATAGGCTGAGGGAGTGACCTTCTCAGCACCACTGAGGCAAAAAGAGATCACGGAGTCACTGTTGACTCCAGGATAAACATGAGGCATCAATGTGATGAAGTAGTCAGCAGAGCCAATTGCACCTTGTCGTGCATCCATAGGTGCTTCACAAACAGGTACAAAGAGGTGATTCTCCCTCTCTATGCAGCACTGGTCAGGCCACAGCTGGAGTACTGTGTCCAGTTCTGGATGTCACAGTTCAAGTGGGATCTGGACAACCTGGAGAGGGTCCAAAGAAGAGCCATTTGTCTGATTAGAGGCCTGCAGGAAAGGCCCTACAAGGATCTTAACCTCTTCAGCCTCTCCAAGAGAAGGCTGAGAGGGGACCTTGTGGTTGCATACAAATTCATAAGGGGAGAGCAACATGAAGTAGGCTGACAATCTGTTTACCAGGGCACCCCCAAGGAACAATGGCCATAAGCTGCTGGAGAGTAGGTTTAGACTGGACATTAGAAAAAAGTTCTTCACAGTCAGGGTTGCCAGGATCTGGAATGGGCTTTCAAGGGAGATGGTGCTCATCCCATCCTTGGAGCTCTTCAAGAGGAGACTGGGCAGGTATCTGGCTGGGGTCATATGACCTGAGGTTTGGTGACCCTTTTCTTGCCTGCCAGGGGCAGGGGGTTGGACTAGATGGCCCACTGAGGTCCCTTCCAACCCTAGAATCTATGAATCTATGAAAATGTACATATGTTTGGTCTTGGATGTATGACCCTGTGTAGGTATGGGCTTTCTGCCTATTTACTCTCCTGGTAATTTGGGGGCTGGAATTCCATAGCAGAAAACCCCCAGATGGATTGGACTTATAAAAGTGGTTTCCAAGGAGGCATTATTCTCATTACTGTAAGCTGTGGTTTAAGACCTGTGCTTGAGTGTGAACTGCTGTTCCCAGTATATAGAGTTCCCTTGCGACTGTAATACAGGAGTCAATATGTTATGCTTTAGAGAAGGTCCCTTGCTGCAGAAAGCTTTTAGGCAAAGCATTTGACTGTTCATAATCTCCAAAAGCTGCCTCTGCCTGTCCTCATTCTTTTCTATAGTCACCTGGTATGTGGCAAGGTCTTGTTGAGCCACACCTTGTCCTTCTCTGCCAAGAGAAATCCCCTCAGGAATCTTTCTGAAATATCTGATCTCACTTATTGTTAAAGGCTGCTAGGAATTTGTCAAACATTTCCCAGTTTGTCTTTCTCTTCTTCCCCTTCAAATTTGCCAGGCATTGAATGGCTGATAAGGGCTGTGTCCTTGCAAATCAGGTTGGTTCAGGTTCAAGGCCTATAAGAGATAAAAATAATTGAGCAATAGTTGCTGGGGGCGGGGGTTGTTTTTTTGGGTTTTGTTTTGTGGGGTTTTGTGGGGGAGAAAGGGGATTCCATAGCAACAACTATAAAATCCTGTCCCTTCCATTTTGAAATGCCATCCTCATGGTCCCTTCCCAATATTGGTGATCTAGAGTCAGTAAGCCATTTTCCACCTTAATTTCCAAATGCCCAGATCCTTGATGCAATGAACCATTTTAATATTCCTAAGATGGTAAGTGTCTGGGTGGGTATTTGTTGTGGACTGTTGGCTTAGAGGGTCTGGCAGTACAGTCACTTTGTTAGGGGCAGTGGTTTGTTGTTAGGTTTTTGGGAAACTTGGAAACTGAGGGATAGTAGTGGGGGTAGATTGCATGTAGGCAGTGGCGATGCATGGGGGGTGCATGGGAGTGCACGTGCACCCCTGACTGGCCACGCTCGCCAGTTAGGTGATGGGTAGGGTGGGCAGGTGGTAGTACTGGTGCCCCCTCTGCAAACACCAGCCAGGGAGCGGCGCTCCCAGAAATGGCCAACCACTTCCAGAAGCAGCCACAGCGATCGATTAGCCACCATGCGATTCCTCCCTCCTGGTCAGCGAGAGGCCATGAGGGGACCCCCCCTCCTGGTCACTGACTGGTTGCTGTCCCCCCTGACTAAGGTGGCACATGTGGCCTATGCATGTAGGCAGTACTTACACTGGAAGATGTACTGCTGATACTAGAGGCTAGAAAGCGGGGAAGATACTTCTTTAAGATAAAGATGAGCTCAGCAATGTATGCAATGATGCTATTCATCAGAATGGGCCTCTCAAAAGATACCGCAGGATTGGAAGGGTGTACCTACGTTGAAACAAATGACAAGGCAGCTCTCTGGTATTTTAAATTATATTTATGTTCACTGCAGACATGCACAAAGTACACTGTAAGCTAAATAGTTTTGCAAGATGTATTCAGAACCTCAAGTGTTCAAGAACAACATTCTCCACTTTTGCCTCATTTATGCCTTACTACACGTATCTATTTTTATGGGTAGGCAAGTTTATTCTGTGAAATATTCCCCCCAAAGAGTTCACCTTCTGCTAAACTGCTGTACTTTGTGCCAGATGAAATGTCTTGATAAAATGCTATGAAATGTGCCTGTTAGAATTGTATTATAAAATGCTGTGGAGTACATCTAGTACAATACTATGATACAAGGAACTTCAGTGCATGCTATAAAACCCGTAAGCTCAAACAAGTCATTGGAAGTAGAAGGAAATTAATTTGGATGGATCTTGCTTTTCACGAGTCAACTAACATATTCACACTGTAAGGTTTTATTATTTCAATCTACTGTGCAACAAGAAGTAGGCAACATGAGATAGCCATTTTGAGCATGTGGGGAATAGAGGGAGGGGAAGAGGTATCATGGGGTGTGTCTACACGAGACATTTACTGCATAACGGACTAATTAGCTGTGCTGTAAATGTTGTGTAGTACTTGTAAATAAAATACTATCCTGTTTTACTGCTACTCTGTAAAATACCCTTGAGGAACTCATGTGTAGACACTGCCCCAGCTGGTTGGGGCACAGGGCTGCTTCCATGCAAGGGCTGTCTGCTGGCTAGCCCCACACTGAAGCACCCTTGTGCCTCAACCAGTCCATCTGCAGCACATTGAGCTGGGGGGGAGCTGCCCCAGACTGACCTCCCTGGACCTCCTGCCAGCCGGGGCTCCTCCGACCCAGCTCAATGTGCTGCAGTCCTGATGCAATAAGCACTGGAGTTTATTGAATCGCATTAATATGTACATGCAGACATGCCCATGGTGATCAGCTGGAAGTCATATGAGGAACAGAAGGGAATGGGAATTTCAGTGGTTGGAATCAGCCTGTCTGGGGCCAGAAAACTCTTGGTAACAGTGTTTTAGAATTCATCTCCTTCTGCACCCCTTTGTGAACAGAAATATGGAAGTAAAAAAAAAATTATGGTAATTTCCTCATATCTGCTCAAATGGCTCACCCACCTGAACAAAACTAGCATAAGCTGAATCTTACAGCATTTAATACTTTTTAGGTAGTGTGGTGGGTCACAAGAAAGAAAGAACATAGTTCCCTTCCAGGTTATCAGGTCAGGTGTCAAACACTGGCATCCAACCAGCATGCCTCTGGCTGTTATGCTAGGAAGATGTTCTAGCTTTCAGGCAAGATCTTCTCCTCATAAGTCATGGTGAGTTGGAGTTGCTGATGTTCTCATTACCCTCTGCTGTAAATTGCAGCTAAATAGTGGCATCCCAAGACAATAATCTTCTGCAATTCTTCATAAAATGGACAAATGACATTAGCATTGACAGAGATTCTAGTGTTAGTTCCTGGCTTTCTTGAAAGCCTTATTCAGTTCTGTTATCTTGACCACCACTGCTGAGTATCTTGAATGTGACCACAGCTATGCCTTTATCAATTCTGATGTTTCTTCACATAGAGTACCTGAACCTTTGCCTCTCTCCAAAAGATGACGGGTCTGGGGACCTCTGTCCGGGTCCTGGCAGGCACAGGAGGCACAATGTTGCACTGTGATGTTCCAGAGCACTAGCAAAATGACACTGACTCTGGGACTGAGCAACAACGTGGTAACCAACACAATCTTTGCCACATGCCAACATTTAAAGAAGAGGGTGATATCAGGTCAGCACAACTGCAGAACCTTTTAAGACAGTTGGGTAAACACTCTGCTTGGTCCTGGCAGGTGGCAAAGCATTGTAGGATGGAAGCTAGAGGACAATAAAATGAGTGTGAAGTAGAACTTCATCCAAATGAATATTAGTCTAACTTAATGTGCTGTGATCTTAATACAGTTAATTCACCCTAAGAATTGCTTTGTGTGGGTGGAGGTCATTTCAATGCAAATAAACTAAGCTTAGTGAAAATGAACCCCTTTATTTTCCAATCTCGTAGACAATGCCTTGGTTTAAAGAAAAACCTGGTGTTACATCCACATCTTGCCAAGTAATTTGGTGTGTTATACTCACATTTTTCATTTTTGTTAGGTTTCCTTTGCCTCCTGTTCATTTGTGCATGTCCCAAGCAAAGAAGGGAAGCCAACTGATTACGGCAAGCGTTGTCTTGCATTTTTACACAACAGTTGTAACAGGGAGAAACCACTCTATATTATTTGTGGCCCAAATAATGGTGTTTATCAACTATATACAACATGCAAGGCTCAACTACATACACACAGTGTTCCTCTAGTAGACCTCTGATAGATTCTGAAGACAGTAAGAGCTACTAGAGGGTGTAAGAAGTATTTGAAGGGCAACTCCCCTATTCCTATATACTACACTAGGGTAAACAGTACAACTGATCCTATTCAAAGTGCTGTAAAAGGTATGAAAAGAATTAATAGGGAAAAGACAGGAAATTATTTTCTTTTTCCAATATCTTTCTGTTATTAAAAACTGAGCTATCATTTGAAACAATAGTAGGTGTAACATTTTTCAGGTATAAGACTGCAGTGAAAGGGTCCAATAAAGACACACATTATTATTAAATTTTAAAATATTATTTAATGACATTATTTTTGGTTCATTTGAGATATTTTTAAAATCTTTTCTTACAAATGTGGAAATGTTAGACACTGTAGTTAATGTATGGGGGAGTACATGGGATATGGAAATAATGGTTAGAGAGTGCCACCTACTGGATTTAAAAACAGTAGCTGATCACAGGCACAAAGGATGACCCTTTGTGAGATTAACACACACACACTGAAAATAGATGCTGAATGAGAAGCTGTCATCCCTCAAGAAAAAGATCTGGGTATCCCTATGAGTGGATGTCTGCTCTATGGGCTACATCAATTTAAGAAGCAAAGACAATACCATAATGAACCCAAACAAGACTGTGATAAACATTATACTTCCTAGTGACAGTGAAACCCAAACCAGAACCTGTAAAAGCTAGAAAACTGGTCAGGTCATAACATTTCTATGGTCCCAGCATACCTTATGGGGAATTTTGCCTATTTAGTCTTTATAAACCAGAAACTGTCTAACTGGAAACGGAAAGGAAATGTGGAGGACATTTGTAAAATCACCCAGGAATAACAGGAAAAGTAATTATTTTGTATGTGAGCATACAGGGTGTAAGCCCCAAGCAGAGGGCAGAGGCCAGGCAGATAACTTCAAGCAGAGGGGCTGGGACACTCCTCTTGCAAGGCAGAAACCTGTCTAAGCTGGAACTTTTTCCTGGTTCCATGCGATTCTGCCTTAGAAAGGTTTCATTGTATGAGAAGAGTTAAGAACTGGAATAGATTACCTGAAACTCTTGTAGACTCTTCAGCATTGAAGATTATATAAGAGCAAGTTAGACAACTATCTGTCGGGAATGGTTTAGCTATAGTTTCATAAATAACAGTTGATCCTGCCTTGGGGAAGACAGATGGAATAAATGACCTTTCAGCGTCCATTCTACCCCTGTATTCTATGTTTCTCTGATATGACTATATTTCATAGATTTCATAGACATTAGGGCTGGAAGGGACCTCGGGAGATCATCAAGTCCAGCCCCCTGCCCAAAGGGCAGCAAGTCAGCTGGGGTCATAGGATTCCAGCAAGATAAGCATCCAATTTACTCTTGAAGGTGTTCAATGTAGGTGCTT
>NW_017728947.1:39786029-39791955 GCF_001723895.1 Crocodylus porosus
GGAAGTTTGTGTCAGTGGCAATCACGCCCCAGCTGCCCAAGCAGCAGGGCTTCCCCGCACCTCCCTGCCTGCAGGCAAAGGAGGGGATCACGGCCCTGCTGTCCCCCAAAACAGCTGGTGGGCAGGGAGGAGATGGACACAGGCCAGGTGGACACAGAGCAGCAGGGTGGGGGGTAGAGCAAGGCCAGACCTGGAGCAGCAGGGGGAGGGATACAGTGCTAGACATGGGGCTCTGTCCCTGCCCACCTCTTTTCCCCCCACCCCCACATCATTCTTCACGGGCAATTTACTAGTATAAATAACAAAAGTCAGGAGAAAGGCAATTAGAACAGTTAGAGATACTAATGAAGAAGTAATAAAAGCTTATTTATACATTTTGTGTGTGTGGCAGACAGGACATGCTTAATGCATAACCAGTAAAAATCTTTTTACCTCCACATCTTATCAGCCATTCACTATCTGCTTTCTGTTTTATGGTGGGCCTATTTTAGAAATGTTTGGAAGTTCTAAAAAAATATATTTTGGGGGGGATATTTTTATGTCCCTTTTCTTGTAAATCAAGTTACCTTAATGACATGAGACTTTCTGTACAGAGAGGGAAGGCAGGAGAAAGAAAGACTTTGACTTTTTAATTACTTTATTCAGGGGTTCAGGTATACAACAATGGTGGCCGCTTACAAAGTGAAAACACAAACAACTTACTACCAAACCAAAGCAACCAACACATCACACCGTGACAGACACCTTTGCTGCATTTCACGTCGTGTCTTACATGCTAATTACACGGTCGGCGTGCCGGCCACACAGTCATAAACAATTCAGACCCTGCTCCATCCCATCATACACGTAACAAAACCTTCAACTTCCACACAAAAGAGAGCAAAAAAGCAGCCTGGTGAGGGCCCAGGACACGGCAGAGCTGGAAGTCACAGTTCGACACCGAGCCAGCCCAGCCACCCAGACAAGACAGAAAGACAGAAAGAAAGAAAGATAGAAAGAAAGAAAGAAAAGATCCTGGGTCCTTGGCTGGCAGAAATTGGTAAACTGATCTGCCTGCAGCTATTTCATTTTATTCCCACTAGGGGTCTCGCCCACAGTTTGAAAACCCCCAGCAATCATCCTAAATAGTTTGTCTATGTGCTTTTCAAGATCCTCCAGACGTAGTAGCACGTATTGCCCTATGATAAAACTGGGATATGCTATTTTTAGGTATGTAAATCTTCTCTTTCTATTATCATTTGGTTACAAGATAACTAACTTTAATTCTCTTGCTGGAACAGCCCTGGATGTAGCCCATTCTCCGCCTATAACTAGGATAAGCTTGGGATGGGGTGATACATTCTTCCATGGAAAGGAAAACAGAATTCATTATTATGACAGGGTACTTCATTTAAATGGCATTTGAGAAGCTTTTCAGAGGTTTGGAATAACAGAAATAGTCACAGCAGAAATAGATTGGTGGGCAGAATGCAGGTAAGGATGACAAAAGTACACGATTACTGTTAGTTATCAGATGGCACTGCAATTTATCACATGCATAACAACATCTCCTGTTTGTGTTCTAGACTGTAAAGAACCTGGCCTCCCACTTGGATCTACCTTTGATTAACTGACATAGCTTACACAACACATTCACATCCTGAAGCAGCTAAGCTCTCATTTGCAAAAATACATTTCTGCTTTTGGGGATTGTAAGATATCCTTCCAAATGCTATCTGTAACTGATTCAGTGATGCCTTCCAAATGGAATTTGCAGACCTCTTGAAACAGCATCTCTGAGAGTCCTTCATTAATCATTCCTAGTCATCTTATTCATCCTGCCACATTGACTCTAAAGCCTAAAAATGACCACTCAAACATCAGCATTAGCAATTTTACTGATGATGACTTCTATGGGAGGGGGTGGAAGTTGAGCCCCTATACATTTCAGGAAAGGAAAAAGAGAAAGAAAAAGAACCCTGCACCCCTCATAAAAGGCAAGAAGGAGAAAAACTGGTAAAAGGATAAGCATAAAAGGAAGGAAGGAGAAAAACAGGTAAAAGGATAAGCATAAAAGGTAAATAATACACATACAGAAAAACCCCACAAAGCAATATGTAACCGCCAGGCCTCAGTCGCTCTCGGGCAGCTTTCACTTGAGTAATAGGTGTCAAGCACCTCTCAGGTACACGTTCTTGCCTGAGCCGGTGTCCTCCACCCAAGTCTCCAACCCTGCACTCGCCTGCCACGACTTGTTAGACCTCAGTGTGCAGGGTTGTCCTTCGGGTGCGCTCATTGGCCCGGGGCTCTCCATCGGTTACTCACGGGGCTTCACCACCCCTACACTTCAGCCTCACGCCTCCTATGAAGCGATGTCTATCCTGCATCCTCCTCCTTCTGGGGAGATGGCACCATGATGAGAACCTCATCTTCCTAGTCCGCTTCTCTGTTACCCCTCCCGGGGGGGGGGGAGAAGAAAAAAAAAACAAAGGAAGAAAACCTACGGGCAAGACCAACTCTCTAGGGCTCAGGCTCGGCCCCACTACTTGGGGACCCACTTCCCCTCCTGCGCCCCGTAGCCGGAGAAAATACCCACAAAACAAAAATGCCTGCACACCAAAAAAATCACTGGGCAGCCTGCCCCTCTGGCTTCCCTACGACCCTTCCTTGGTCTCTGAGGGAAACAGGTCATCACCTTCCTCCCGTCACTTCAACCTCCGCCCTCTCTCCTGCTCAGTGACCCATCTGGATCCAGCGGCAATATCTGCCCTGACAGCAAACCCCCTGGGGTTCTCCCCGGGGTCCTCTTCTCCCTGGCATGACTGCTTCCATGCCCCGTCGCCTCCACACTCCCACCTGCCATCAGTTTCAGCTCTCCCGATCTCCCTGTCGATGTCTCCGGACAGTGCACCGGTTAGTTCCTCACTGTCCCATGCGGACTGACATCGAGGGGTTCCTCCTCAATCTGCCCATGTTCGATCCAGCTGGCTCTGACCCCTGGGTCCCATGGGGAGTGACCTCTCAGCTACCGGCAGCAGCAGCAGCTCTCCTCCTTGTCTCTCCACCCCGATCGCAGCGTGCGCCGCCATTTTTATTCTCACGGGCTGGCATTTGGCACTGACGTCACCGGCCAGCTGCAGCTGAATAAACAGGTGGCTGGCGAGCGATGCAGGCTCCTCCTTCCACCCCTCGTGTGCTGTGCTCCGAGCTGCCGGTAAGTATTCTTCGTCACGGCATTTCCCGGGACACAATACTTGAAGGGAAACTTCTCGTGTCCTTAATCCTTCTCGTTGCCATACACTCTGTTTAGAACAAAGATGAACACAACACTACAGGTGAGGGAGGGCCTACTGCGTTATACATGTCATTATAACATTTTTAGAACTGTCTTATCTTCCTTTCCTGATATTCTCTCCCACCTAATCTTTCAAAGGGTTGCTCTGCTTTTCCTCAGCATCTCACTGTCTTCCATCAGGGTCAAGACAGCTATGATCCTGCCTCCATTTCTGCCTGGTTGCTTTATCACCTTGTTAAACTCAAGGTGCACCTTGGAAAATGCAAGATCGGAGCTTTCACTCATTTTTTGACTATGAAAAAAACTAATAGAACAATTCTTCTGTTGCAAAGAACTCATAAAGACCATAGCAGGTCAGAATGTTTTCCTATTTGAATAGATTCCTATTTGATATTTCTGGATTTATCTTGTTAATCATGTGTAAATGTTCACACACCTAACACTAATAGTGAGCAGCATCCTGCAGCATCCTTAAAAAGATTTTGCATCACCCTAGTTGAGAATAACGGCATCAGAGACTAACTGGTACAGAGAGGCATAAATTTTCTGTAAGTCCATTCATAGCAGCTGATGAAGTAGGCTGTCACCTGTGAAAGATTATGCCTCTCTGAACCAGTTAGTCTCTCAGGGCGCCTATACATATGCTCCAACACATTCTATTTAGAATGTATCAGAACAGACTTGATTGAGTCTGCTCCATATTTTAATTAAAATGCCCTAGCATCACTGCAGCATCATGTGTATAAGTCCCTTGGGTTTAAAAATGGCTGCTGGGTGAAAGTGTCCCATGGCCATTTTTAAATGTGGCCGCTTAATACACATGATGCTGTGGCATTTTAATTAGAGCGGCTCTCTGGGAACCACTCTAATTAAAATATGCCCACCACCACCACCACCTCTCCCAAGCATGTGTACAGCATTCTCAGAAGACTGGATATAAACACAGGTAACAACTTCTTTCTTAGAAGGCAGAGCAAGATGGCACCATAAAAAGCTTACTCATTTGGAGAGGGTTAAACTTATGTGGGCAACAGCCAACTTTGTTAAATGCTAGCTACTTCTCTCTGGTAATGATTTATGAACATTGCATAATGAGACCGCTAATAGGATGTTTACTATATGACTATGTTGGCTCAGTTTAATAGCAGATTATTGAAGAAACAACAGAAAGGCAAGACAATACCTTCAAATAAAACACCTTCAGGTCAATACTGCAGAAGGATTAAGATATGATGACTCTCAACTATCAAATGTGCAGATCCTATTTATTTGTTTCCAGCCAAGTTACAGAGTTTGTTTTGCAAGTGCTGGAAATCAGCACATCAAAAGGACTACTAACTATTAAAAAGAAAGAAGAGGTCTTTGCTTGGAATTGTTTGATGGTGGGGAAGGAGTGACATCTAGTTACCCATCTGTGTATTCAAAGAACCTAACTGTTCCTATGGGAGGACAGGGTGGGACATATCAGACCTGGGGTCAGTAATCATTGAAGAGTGTGGGCCAAAATAACTCCACTTTGTCCAAACCCAACCAGTGATGATTCCACTGCCATCAAATTGCTGTTGATATGCTTTCAACCCTGTCCACCACCAAATACAGCCCACCTACCTTAGTCAGCTCACAGAGGTAGTGAAGTCAAAGGATGTGGTCATCATGGGGGACCTGAACTTTCTGGATATCTGCTGGGAAGAGCAGTCAGCCACATCTGACCGCTCACGTAGGTTCCTAGCCAGAATGCAGGACCTCCATCTAACCCAGAAGGTGCACAGTCCCACCAGGGGAAACGTCTTGTTGGACCTTGTGCTGGCCACAGGAGATGACCTGGTGAGGGGACTGCGGGTGCTCAACCACCTGGGCGACAGCGATCATCGCCTGCTGGAATTCACCATCCAGCGCAGGGTGGCAAAGGCCTACAGCAAGGCAGCAGCCCTAGATTTCAGGAGGGCGGACTTCAATGAGCTAAGGAGAATAGTCGGGGAAGCACTGAGGGGAGGGGAGCCAAGTTTCCAAGGAGAGTGGTCGCTCCTTGAGGAGACGATCCTCCAAGCCCAAAGGGAGGTAATCCCAACACGGATCAAAGGGAGCAGGAGGGCACATAATCCCCCATGGCTCACCCAAAGCACCTGGGAATGTCTCCCGGCAAAAAGGGAGGCGCACACTCAATGGAAGGGAGGGGCCATCACCAGGGAGGATTATATTGCAGTTGCTCGGGGATGCAGGGGGGCAGTCAGGAGGGCCAAGGCGGAGATGGAACTGGGACTAGCTTCCCGGATTAAGGACAACAAGAAGTCCTTTTTTAAAAACGTGGGGGTAAAAAGAAGGTTCTGGGTAATGTGGGGCCCCTGCAGGACACATTAGGAAATTGGTTGTCACACCAGATGATAAAGCCAACATATTTAACGATTTCTTTGCCTTCATTTTCCTAAGCAGGGACCGGAACAGCCACCCCCCCGCTAGACTCCCCTCAGGCCACAGGGGAGGTGCACCTAGGTCAAGGGTTAGTGAGGAACTAGTTAGGCAGCTTCTGGAGGGACTGAACATATTCAAGTCAGCCAGTCCGGACAATCTCCATCCTAGAGTATTAAAGGAATTGGCTGAGGTCATTGCAGGACCCCTGGCACGGCTTTACGAGCACTTGTGGTGCTCTGGTGC
>NW_017728947.1:39792745-39800865 GCF_001723895.1 Crocodylus porosus
TCAGAGGGGACCAGCAGGCACTGGGGAAGTCCCTGTTCCCCTGAGCATTGCCGGGAGTGACCAGGAATAATGGTCACAAGCTGGCAGAGGGTAAATTTAGGCTAGATATCAGGAGGCACTACTTCACGGTTAGGGCGGCTAGGATCTGGAACCAACTTCCAAGAGAAGTGGTGCTGGCTGCTACCCTGGGGGTCTTTAAGAGGAGGCTGAATGAACACCTTGCTGGGGTCGTTTGACCCCAGTACTCTTTCATGCCATGGCAGGGGGTCGGACTAGATGATCTACTCAGGTCCCTTCCAACCCTAGAAACTATTAAACTATACCATTGAATCCAATCCCCAGGCCACAGGTTACTTAGCCAGACTTACATAAGGTACATGTTCATGTACATCTTTTTTGTTATTTATAAAAGCTTTCTCTTAGGCTAAATGCTGCCAAAGGGATCTGCTGGTGCCTATAGGAAACTGTAACCTAGACCTACTCTAAGTGCAGAAGAGCCATAAGATCTCATCCCCAAAAGGTAAAGGCAGAAAGTTTAAGACCAGAAAGGTGTCAGTGTTGTTGGTTAGCCTTGTAACTGTGATATCTGTTTTATAATTGTATACATGAAAAGATATTCAAACAGAAAGCCAGAGCTAAATGTTTACACCCATGGGTCTGTTGTAGAGGCTTACTACTGCGTGGCGCTCTCTACAGCAGAGGTGGGCAAAATGGTGGATCTGGCCAGCATCCGGACTCCATTTCCCAGCAGCCCCTGCCCATGTCGCTTCCATGGAGACCCTAGCAGCAGTGAGCCATGACAGTGTGGGGCCAAGGTTTCCATAGAGACCGGCCACAGCAGCACTGGCAGAGCACATGGCTGGGCAGGGAGCTGCTCCAGGACCGGGGTTGGGATCCTGAGGTAGTGACAGTATAGTCTGGAGCTGGGGCAGAGCCATAATCCACTGCCTGCACGCCCCTGCCAAAGGCAGTTCTGCCCCAGTTCTGGACTGCATTGTCACTACTGCAAGATCTCAGCCCCAGTCCTGGAGCAGCTCCCTGCCCAGCTGCATGCCCTGCCAGTGCTGCTAGGGCCAGTCTCCATGAAAACACTGGCCCTGTGCTGTCATGACCCCACCCCTGCTGGGGTCTCCATGGAAACTGGCTGTCGCAAAACACAAGCAGGGGACTGTGGGAAATGGAGTCCACTATAGGCCCGTCATCCAGCCTGCGGGCTGAACTCTGCCAACCCCTGCTCTACAGAGTACATCTTCATCCCCTGAGGAAGATGCTCCCCAGAATAAGCCTTCAACATGCTGGAGAGAATAAGGTAAGGAAAATGCCACCTGTTTTCCTTACCTATGCCTCAGACTGAAATTCTAGGGAATCCTCTTTGTATCCAAACTCCTCTGAAATCAGCAGAAGGTTAAAGCATCATGAGATCTGGGGAAGTTGCTGTTGCTGTCTTTTACCTTTTGTTACATTTTACAGGTCATTTGAGCCTAATGTCTGCATGCTCCCCAGAAAGACATTAGCTTCAGCTACTCCATATGCTGGAATTAGGGACTCCTCACCAAATAACAAAAAATCAGTTTCCTTCTGGCACCAGTTAACTCAAGCAGTAATATCAGAGACTTCCTAAGAGTTTTTGAAGGTATTTAGCATATGAAATCCCAGAAAGAAAGGCAGGAATAAACAGAGAGAAGTGAAAGCAGAAAGAGAGAAACTGTATAGAGAGAGAAATCAGGAAGGTGAGGAGGAGAGACAAGAAAAGAGAAGTACAGAAGGAAAAATCAAAGGGACAGAGAGAATGACAGGTAGGAGAAACAGAATTTTTTTCTTTTTGATTTGGCATTCATGGCCAAGCAAATGAGTTCTGCCTAAATTTGAACTACTTCAGCACTGAGGGCACTTGTACACATGATGGGGGTTTAGTCCCCTAAATTAAAATGGTGGGTTTTCAATTGTTATGATTCAAAACCCACTGTTTCAAAGTAGGGGCTTCCATCACCTCCCCCTCTATGCAACACTGGTCAGGCCGCAGTTGGAGTACTGCGTCCAGTTCTGGGCGCCGCACTTCAGGAAGGATGTGGACAGCATTGAGAGGGTCCAAAGGATGACCACTCGCATGACCCAGGGACAGCAGGGCAGACCCTACGAGGAGAGACTACGGGACCTGAACCTGTTCAGTCTTCACAAGAGAAGGCTAAGGGGGGACCTGGTGCCCATCTATAAACTTACTAGGGGGGACCAGTGGGAAATAGGAGAGACCTTATTCCCCCCGAGTGCCTCCCAGAGTAACAAGGAATAACAGCCATAAGTTGTTAGAGAGTAAGTTCACACTAGACATCAGGAGGTGCTACTTCACAGTCAGGATGGCTAGGATCTGGAATCAACTTCCAAGGGAAGTAGTGCTGGCTCCTATTACCTAATTGGGGTCATTTGAGCCCAGTTTTCTTTCCTGCCCAGGGCAGGGAGTCAGACTAGAAGATCTGCAAGGTCCCTTTCGACCCTACTTCTATGAATCACTGTTATGGCGAGGGGCCTGATCCTTTTTTTTTTCCTGCAGAGCCTGCCGAAGAATCCCACAGCTACGAGCCTAGCTGCCAGTGGACCAAGTGGCCCCTGAGCTGTAGGGGAACTTGGTCCTTCCCTCCATGGCAGGAGCACCACCCTGGGGCTGCCCAGGCAGGGTGCTAGTGGGCCGAGGGCTGCCCCAACTTGGAGGCAGCACCCCACTGGATCCAACTCTTCCCCGAGACCACCCAGAGAGCAGCTGCAGGGGCCTTTCTGTCAATCAGCACTGAGGGGCAGGGCCACATGAAGGGCAGCCAGTAGACAAGATGGGATCCGCCTCCTTGTGGGCTTCCAATGGGCAGGCTCAGGGAAGAGCTGGATCCAGTGGGGTTCTGCCTCTGAGCTGGGGTAGCCCCCAGCCCACTTGCACCCACCCAGGGGGTGTCACCACTATGGAGGGAAGGACTGGGGCCCCCCACAGCTCATGCCAGCAGATCACCCCCCAGCTGTGGAAGAAGCGGGCAGGCTCTGCAGAAACAAAAAAAAAAGAATTGGGCTCCTGTCACAGGGAGGGGTCCTAGGGGTAGCCGTGAACTCCCCTAGCACCCCCTACTGTGCCAAGGTGATATTAAAAGCACCCTCACAGTCTCGCCCACCACATCTTTGATATTAAAGTTTAAGGGAGGCTGCCCTTTGTCCTCTCTGACACGGTGCCCTGATGTATCCCAGTCTTAGTTCTCTTTTGGGTGACTCTGTGCACCCCAGCCTTAGGGGCTATGCATGGCTCCAGCCACCCCTGTACCACACCCCAAGCCTCACAGATGTTCTGGACATTGTTTGATCAATCCCTTTCTGCGCCCCCACGGACACTCTCTGGGCTCGTCTCGCAGCCTGCGCCCCCACGGACACTCTCTGGGCTCGTCTCACAATTTCCTGCACTGGGACTTCTCTCACAATTGCCCGCACTGGGGCTGGGGTCAATGCACCCCAAAATGCAGTGCCCTCTCTGGCACCGGGGTCCCACACTACCATGGAGTTATGAGACCTCTTCCAACCTCTAATAGCCTCACCCAGTCCTCCAGTCTTATAAAACCACAAACAGAAGCAATAACACCAGCCAACCACTCTAACGCAAATCTAAGCCTCCTGGCTATAACAGAAAACTAAACCATCCGGTCAGAACAACATTCAGTCCCTAACCGGGAAATATTCCAACCCATGGCAACCACCAGGTGATGCTCACGCAGTCAGGCTTCTCCTCTCTCTCTCTACACTGGCCGAGCTCCCCCTTTCTTGGCCGCCAGAGGGGAACTGCCCTCCTGGCCTCATGCCTGGGCTTAAGGGCTAAGCCCTGCCCCTTCCTGTCAGCTGGTCTTCACTGGTTGTCCTAGCAACCTGCGCCTGTGCTGCCCTGGTGACTGGCAGTTGAGCCTCCCCCTTCTCACCACTAGGGGCCTCTCCTGAGCCGTTTCCGCTTTCAGGCATAGGGCACCTAAGTGCTCTGCGACAGCCCCTCACTGCTTCTGCCTTCAACCTGCCTTTCCCATGGAGGATGGGGAAGCTAGCTTTCGAAAGGCTGCTACGTTGCAAACTAAACTACATGCAGATGTGGTTTAGTTGGCAACAAAACGAACTCATTTAAATCACAAAAAAACCCCGTACATGTACAGTGTGATGCAATTAAACCACACAAATGGGCAATTTTTGTCACGCGTACAAGTGTCCTAAGTAGGTGAAAGTGTGATTTGTGTTTTATTGAATTCATGAACTACTTTGGAAAGATTGCACAACAAGAGCAGTAGAGAGGAAGAAAGGGAAAAATAGCACAAAAGACAGAAAAAGTAAATAATTTTTCTTTTTAAACACCAGGAGCTTAAAACCAGGGTAGAAGGACAGAGGTAACATTTTAATGAAAATCAAGAAATAAGCTACCATATTCAGCCAGACCAATATTGTTTAAAATTAGAACAGAATCATATAGGTAGAAGGGACCTCAGAGGTCATCTAATCTAATCATCAAAAAGCACCCCTCTTTCTTCCAGGGATTCAAACCCTGATCTCCCACATGACATATGAGGATATTCACCACTACACTTAATATACTAAAATTGAACCATCATTGAAAACAATATGAATCTCACTTTTGTTCATTTTGTTTTAAAATGTATTTTGAAGCCATAATCAAACTAGCAGTATAAGATGTTTGTCTACCCTACTTAGGACCTACAGTCAGAGCTGTCCTTTGGGGGGGAGAGCAAATTGGGGTGATTTCCCTGGGCCCCGCACTTTGTGGGACCCCACAAACAGTGCCGTACAGGCCCCATGAACAGCACTGTTGGCATGTGCTGAGGAAGCCACCACACCACGCGCCACCAGCTTTGCACTCCGGCCATTCACCACCCACCTCATCCCCTGGTCCGCACTCCAGCCACTCACCAACACCATCCCTGCACAGGCTGATATGCCCCAGGCCCTGCACACCCCTAAGGTTGGCTCTGCCTACAGCATATAAAAGACTGGTGGTGGACTCCCAATGTTAGTACCGCATATGATAGTACAACACACTGTCTCCCTACACACACAAACACACGCACACAAACACACATAAAGTTTAACAGCCCATCCTATAGGTCAATAAAACTATGGGCCTTGTTACATAAGACTCTAAGCACATGTTTAGTTAGATTCTAGTGAGCATTACTGTGCTATATTAAAAGTTAGAATGAGTTCTAAGCAATCATAAGAGTAATATACTTGTTACGATCTCAGCCTGCTCTGAACTAGGCTGAAGCTAGTTGTGCTCCCCCCGCTTCCCACCCTGGACACTGACTCCGGTACTAAGCACCACAGCTCGTATGTATATGTATGTACAGCAGGATGGGCAAAATGCAACCCACAGCCTGAATGTGGCCCACCAGGCCATTCTGTCTGGCCCATGGGGCCCCTATAAATTTAGAAAATTAATATTTATCTGCTCCTAGCTGCCCTCAATGGCTTGCCAAAACTCAGTAAGTGGCCCGAAATAATTGCGCAGTCCTGATGTAGGGTATATATATCTACTCAATTTGTGAGTTCAAGAATTTTGCAGAAACCTCAAAATCCAGGACTGTCTGTGAAATTAACTTAAAAAAAAATTAATGAAAATAAAATGTTGGCTCCCCAGATGGAGCTAGCAGTCCTTGCTGCTGCAGCCTGCCCTTACAACCTTTCCAGGGAGGAAGACGCCAGCTGGCGGGATGGTACAAAGGGCAGCAGACAAGATGGCAGCTGTCCCTTTGTCCTTCCACCCCCTGCAGGGGCCTTTCTGCCAATAAGCACTGAGGGCCAGGGCCACATGAAGGGCAGCCAGTACACAAGATGGCAGCCACCTCCTTGTCCCTCCTCCCCAAGAGGAGACCTCTCTACCAGTCAGTGCCAAGGGGTGGGACCAGTGGAGGACATCCAGGAAATACCCGCAAAATTTGATCAGAAAAACCCATGAAAATTGTTTAGCCTTACCACAATTTTAGTAGGTCCCTACTCTTATGTCTGCCCATGAAGATGTACAACCCCCATACCCAGAGCTTGCCACCCACCATGCTGCCTGCCCTGTGCAATCCATCCCAGGAGCACCTGTCTTTGGATGCACAGACACTAGTGTTTTTAGGTGCAGTTAATTAATACATCCTAAGTGTAAAGCCCAATATGGCCAAGAGTCTGCTAAAGTGAAAAACCAAAGGCAGCATTACTTCAATTAAATTCAGTTCTCAGGCTAATTTGCCCAAATGCCTCTGCACAGGGGTAGAAGTAACAAGGATGTAACATTGCCCCTGAGCTTTTGGGTGCTGTGTTTAAAGTGAAGACCCACTAGCAGGCCGCAGAAACAATGTGTGAGTTACTCTAGCCAGCCCACTGTTGTCTGACATATTTCAGTATCAGTCTACCAGACCTCTAGAGACACTGACTGCAGGAAACAGCTTGGTTGCATCTGTCTATGGGCAGGCTGCAGACCTCTCTCTTCTCTGCCAACTTGGAATCTATATGATGGTTTAAATTGTCAAAGATCACAACTACCTGAACTCAGTTTAGCTGCTGACTCTACTGAACACTATCCTTCTGTGTACTGCAGTCAAAGAACTTCCTTATCTTTAGAAGCCCAGTTGAGAAGGCCAATATACTCACAGTCTTAGAGGGTCTACTAGGCTTTGAATGTTACCCTTGTTATTTTGAGATAGTTTGTGCATTTTTTATTGCCCAAGGTGAGAACATCTGAGCAGACGCAACTATGATCTATAGTGGAATACCAGCCTCTCTTCCCAGCCTAACAATTATTCTCATTGATTCACGGGTGACTTCATTTGGAAGAAGTCAAAAGAGATCCACATTAGAGAGACCAGGAAGAGCATCTGCTCACTACCAAGCATACAAATACATTGAAGAGGATATGTTCTTTGAGACTTTATGGGTCTTGGAGCAAATTCAAAGGATACAAGCAAGTGGAATGAACAGATGCTAAAGGGGAGAGAACAAAGAGATATGCTGCAACTACTGAAAGAGAAGACCTAGCTACATAAACAAACTTTTCACCAGGAAATACCACAGGCACCACTGAAGTGGTTCCCAAATAGAGCTTCCCTGCATAGATAAGAGGAGAATGAGAGACCTCCATAAACACCAAGTGCCACCTACTGGTCTTTAGGATCATTCAGCCAATTTATTTTTTTTCCTTTTAAAATGGTCAGGATGCTGATAGATACTTTAAGATTGATATGCAGAGTTTATTTTAAAAAGAGAGAAGGCATATCAAAGTTATGAAATGTTTTCAATAAATCTTAAAAAGATCAGTGAAATAGTTATGTAATGACACTGTAGCAGGGGCTAAACTGAGCCCCATACTTAATGGGATGAGGGCAGTTGGCACACTCCTCAGGTGGCAGATCTCCGGCCAGGCCTGGGGAGAAGCATTGAGCCCACACACCCAGGGTGTGCTGTCCTACATTGCCAGACAGGCTGCCAGAGTGCAGCCAATACCTACCAGGCTCCGCTCCAGGAACAGAGTCAGACCCTAGACTCATGAAAGAAGACAGGCGGCTGGTGCAGGAGGTGCCACCTAGGGCCCAGAAGCAACAGGCACAAGAATTAATGGGCCTATTTAGGGTGTTTAGCACCTGTCAGCTACAATGGGAGTGAGCAGGGATCCAGATTGGCTCAGACCAACCCAGAACCCCTCACATAAGAACACATCAGCCCCAGGTGGGATGGGGGAGAGAGGTGTGTGTAAGCACACACAAAGCTGTGTTCCTCCCCAGGGGCAGAAGAACCGGAACTGAGGACCTGGATCAGCATGGCTCTCTGGAAGGACTTGTGACCAGCATTCTACCATAGGAGGTCAGGTACCTCTAGGGGTTATTCTGGGCTTTGTGCCATCACTCCCCCCACCTTACAAAAAGGGCTTGGCCCAGGACAGACCAGCCCACTCTGACTGAACTGGTACACAGAGCAATCCCTGAAGAGCTTGGACTCTCCCAGAGGGGAAGGGAGCCAGATGTCCAAGGTGAGTGGTTGCTCCTTAAGGAGACGATCCTCCATGCCCAAAGGGAGGTAATCCCAACAAGGGTCAAAGGGAGCAGGAGGGCACATAAACC
>NW_017728947.1:39800965-39806125 GCF_001723895.1 Crocodylus porosus
AGGCTCCTAGCCTGGGGATTTTTAAAAGGAAGTTAGATGAGCACCTTGCCGGGGTCATCTGACCCCGGTACTCTTTCCTGCCAAGGCAGGGGGTCAGACTAGATGATCTACCTAGGTCCCTTCCGACTCTAGCTACTATGAAACTATGAAACTGCCTGAGAGAAGGCAGCCAAGACACACTGCTGGGCCAAGGAAAGGCCTGAAGCAGGCCTGGACATTGCTATTTAAATTAAATTATTTATTTCCTTATGTGGGCCATGCATCCCTGACTCAGAATTGCAGCAGGGCCCAGAAGGTTCTGACTCTGGAAAACACAGTTTTCTTTCCATTATGGATATCTCAGTCTGAACAACAAGGCCAGACACCCAGTATAGCCAGATGACCGCATCAAGCTTCAACAGGAACACCTGAGTAGAAAGGGGTGGGGTGCCAGGGAGGAGGAGCCCCACAGAAGATCTGTAGACACTGTGACCCACACCAGTCTCAGCTATCTCCCTCTCTGATCAGATACCACCTCCTAATACCCTTCTCATGGTTATACCAAGTAGAGGCAGGCAAGATTTTAGAATAAGAGAGTGAGACGTCCACTAAGCATATGGCACACGGGCCCATTCCAGTGTAGCCACTCAGCTTGAGTCCCTCTACAGACACCCTATCTGGTGACTAGCTTAGGTAGAAGATTTTCTGCTAGGAAATCTGATTGACTCTCTCATCTTTCATCTTTAGTGTCTCTTCATTTAATAACCTGTCTGTCTACCTAGGCCTTGTCTAAGGTCCTAGTTGCCTAAGAATCAGAAAGTGAATGACTAGAAAGAAGATGTGAAACTGGCCAGACTACTTTCACCAGCTGCAGAGACAAGCAGAGAAAAGAAATAGCATCAAAGATGGAAAGTAAACTAAGCTTGAAAGCATGAGTGCTATAATCAGTCGTAACATTATTTATTTCTTTTTCAAATAGTTAGTTTTTCTAATGTACACTGTTACTAATAAAACAAAGAAAAGCCTTATATATAGTTTGTGTGTCTTTGCATATTCATTTGAGACATGAGTATTAAGAAGCCCATCATACAACAGGCATGCTTGGTATGCAATATGTGCTAGATCTGATGTGGACTTCACAATATGAAGCCACAGACTTATCTAGGAGCAAGCAGATGAACCATCATCTCTTGAATGGTCCATAGAACAATTCCACAATTTCCCTGCATTACTCAGTTGCAAATCTGTCTGAGTGGGCATGCATCGGATTTCTTTGGAGGCAGTTTTGTTCAAGTTGTTCAAGCCTTGAAAAAATGTTGCTCAATTTAATATCACATGCACAAACCATTTCTATTGTCTTTTTAAATTTCAGTCCATTTTTACTTAATCATTTTAACAATATATATGTTTTGTCTTCTTTGACTTTCCCAGCCCTGCCTTTATTTTCCCTGTTTTGTTCTTTATTCCTACTTCTTTTACTACACAGCTTGGTGAATTTTTGTTCTAAATTTTAAGTATCTCTTTGCTGTCATTCTTTTTTATCTTTAGTGTTTATTATTATTCACTCTTTCCTTTCTAATGCCTACCTTTCTATTATAGTGTTTTGTTTGGGAACTGTGAACTGTTCCTCTGTTCTCTCCCTAAATTCTTTCCATTTCCCTCTCTCTCTTTGCTTAGGCATCTTTGTTCTGTACAGTGGTAACGGTGCAACTCTGGGATAGTCCATCAAGCAGCTTTGGTGCAGCCAGGAGGAGATGTGCATCATAGTTCACAAGATAAACCCAGAGGTTTCAAATTGAGTTCTAGAGTTGTAGTCTTTTTGAGTTATTTGCCGTAGAGAAAACAGCTCTATTAATTTTCTGGTAGGCAAAAAAAAGAGTTAATGCTAAGAGGTGGCATTTTCCAAGGCGGAAGGGAGGGGTCTCTAGTCTATCCAGGGGTATCTTAAGTCTAAAGAGGTTAAGAACCATGTGGGATCTGGTCAGTAGACCAACCCCGTGATCTAATACATCAACACAACCCCTGAGTGCCAAATACAGCCATGTCAGCCCAACCCTGCCCCAACATATTCTAGCATGCAGGGCCACATTATCTCACCTGCAGGGCTCCCCAGGGGGCCAGAAATTTGACTGCAGGGAATGACAATTAATGCTGCTCTTGTTCCCCCACCAGCAAATTTCCAGACCCACAGTGGGCGGGGGGAGGAAATCCTGCAGGCTATGTAAATTTACAGACCCCACACAGCTCTGGGAGACAGGCTTAGAGGTCATGAGGCACAAATAGTCTTCTCATTGGTCCTCCTGGTCAGTGGTCACAGCCAGCACCACAGCAACTTCATTGGGGAGGTCAACTCACGGCTTCGGAGTTGGTGCCACCATGCAGAGTTCAGCTTTCTAGATGATGATCCATACTTCCAGGATGGGACCCTGCTGGGATGTGACAGTCTACATCTCTCTCCAAAAAATAAGAGTCTGTTATCTTACAGGTTGGCAGACTTCCTACACAGAATGTTAAACTAGCTTCATTGGGGGATGGGGATGTTGAAGCCAGGACAAGATCAGGGCAGACAAGCCACGAATGAACCGCACACTGGAACTGACCCAGTAAGTACTAAGGGGCCCACTAAGAAACAGGATAGGGGAGCACTAAGGGCACCTACCGGGGGGCTTAGGTGTCTCTATACTAATACTAGAAGCATGGGTAACAAGCAGGAGAAATTTGCACTCCTGCTTGCAGACAAACATTTCAACCTAGTTGGACTAAAAGAAACCTGATGGGGACCCTTCCCGCTACTGGGCAGTGGGCATTGAGGGCTACAGGCTATACAGGAAAGATAGATTGATGGGGAAAAAAGTGGGGGGATGTTGCTGTATACGTTAGGGAACATTATACATCTTCTGTAATAAAGATAGGGACAGAAGAAGGACAGATTGAAGTCCTATGGGTCAGATTACAAGGGGGTAGGGGTGAAAGGGACTTTGTAGTGGGGGTCTACTACAGACCCCCACACCAAGAGGAAGCGTTGGACCTAGAATTCTCAAAACAGCTCTCAAAAGCAGTACGCTTAAAGGACCTAGTGGTTATGGGTGACCTAAATTACCCTGACATCTGCTGGGAGGAGCACTCGGACAGCCCATTCACATAGGTTCCTAACCTGCAGATAGGACCTGCACCTAACACAGGAGGTATGTAGTCCCACTAGGGGAAATACCATACTTGATTTGACGCTGGCCACAGGGGAGGACTTGATGGGGGATCTACAGGTACAAGGTCACCTAGGTGATAGTGACTGTGGCAGGGCACTGTTGGTGCCTGCCACTTTAAGGGCTGAGCCAAACAGCCAGCAGGTACTAGATTATGGCAGCCATTTTAGAACTCTGGCCACCTATATAAAGAGAGCAGTGAGCTGCTGGCAGGGGAGCCAGAAGCAGTGCCTGGCTGAAGGCTGTATAAAACATCTTGGAAGTATGGTCAGGAGCTTAAGGGGATGGTTTGGAGGCTCCTGGTCCTGGGTATGACCTAAACTGCACCCTACTGAGAGTGGGTGGCCTGGTGGGGCTCCCAGCGGCGTAGGAGCCTCCAGGAAATACCAACTCAGTTACCACCCGGACGAAAGGTAGGTCAGGATACCTTAACCCCTAGCCCTCACAGCACTGTGAATACAAGGGGGCCAGGCACGGCTACAGCCACCTGAGCCCAAAGGCGGTATAAGACACAGATGGCTTTAGACATAGATATGGCTATAGCCACCTGAGCCCTTACTGGGGAGGGAAGCCCTGTGGCCCCAGTGACAGGGACAGAGATGAGGAGCCCCAGTGAGGGAGAAACAGGTGGGCTGGGAGCCCAGTATGTATATGTGAGTGTGTACAGAGTTTCCCCGGGAGGAGCCAGGGCAAGCTTGGACCTGGTCAGGTAACTTGCTGGCCACTACCCCAGTGAGGGTTGCAGGAGAGGCCCAAAAGATGGTACATCTGCCACCCAAGGTGTGCGCTAGGTAAAGCCTATGGCTGAAGGGGCCCGCTCCGAGAGGGAGCAAGGCAGTACAAGTTGTCAATGCGTGAAAGAGATCCTGTGAGAGGGGATGGAGTGTGAGAGGCCTTAGTGAGAGGAGAGCGGTATGAATGTGTATATATCAGGCCTGACGAGAGCTAAGCTTGGTCCGGCGGTAGGCTGGGAGCATTGTGTCACGTGGATGCCATCTGCGAGGCTTGGGCTACAGTGTAGGGAACAAACAGAGCCGCAGATAGCGCCCCCTGGCATCAACTGTAACAGGGAGCTCTCGGGGCTGGTCCGCCGTTGGCCCGCCCACCTTTTTCTGGGCCAGCTGCCTGCCTCCTTTCCTGCCATGACTTGTTGTCTCTTAATTGGCTCTTAGTAAGGTGGGAGGCTGCCCATTCTTGCCCTGATGCCAAGGGCACTATCTGAGGCTCTGTTCCTCCTCTACACTGCAGCCCAAGCCTTGCAGATGGCATCCGGGTGACACAATGCTCCCAGCCTACTGCCGGACCAAGCTTAGCCTTCGTTGTCAGGCCTCAGACACACACACACCTCGGGGTTACTAGAAATAACGGCCACAAACTAGAGGAGAGTAGATTTAGCTTGGCTATCAGGAAGAAATTCTTTACAGTGCGGGTTACCAAAATATGGAATGGGCTTCCAAGCGAGGTGGTGCTTTCCCCTATCTTGGAGATGTTCAAGAAAAGATAAGACTGGCACCTAGCTGAGGTTCTTTAAACCCAGCACTCTTTCCTGCCTAGAGCAGAGGGTTGGACTTGATGATCTACAAGGTCTCTTCCAACCCTAGAAATCTATGAAACCCACGGTGGGGCATGGATCCCACAGGGGACCCTCCAGCACATGTGCTGTTGGACTGACATGGATTACATGGTTCTGGCCCGCAGGCCAGAGTTTGGGCACTACTGGCTCAGTCTAATTACGTAGCCAGTTAGGTAGCAATCAGTCACCTTTGCTAATATTAAAGCTGCAGGTGGCAACTGCCCAAGAGCATCTCCAGGGGCCCAGCTGCAAGGTGCAAATACTGTTGTGTTTGTGGGTTTAGTTCCCCAAATCAAGAACCCCTTTAACTAGTGTGTAACAGAGGTTTCTTTATATAGACCACAGCACCCAGGCCAGCCCAGAGCCTCCTTCCAGCCCAAGCTTGAAACTGCACTCACTCAGGCA
>NW_017728947.1:39807845-39819438 GCF_001723895.1 Crocodylus porosus
GGCGTAGGAGCCTCCAGGAAATACCAACTCAGTTACCACCCGGACGAAAGGTAGGTCAGGATACCTTAACCCCTAGCCCTCACAGCACTGTGAATACAAGGGGGCCAGGCACGGCTACAGCCACCTGAGCCCAAAGGCGGTATAAGACACAGATGGCTTTAGACATAGATATGGCTATAGCCACCTGAGCCCTTACTGGGGAGGGAAGCCCTGTGGCCCCAGTGACGGGGACAGAGATGAGGAGCCCCAGTGAGGGAGAAACAGGTGGGCTGGGAGCCCAGTATGTATATGTGAGTGTGTACAGAGTTTCCCCGGGAGGAGCCAGGGCAAGCTTGGACCTGGTCAGGTAACTTGCTGGCCACTACCCCAGTGAGGGTTGCAGGAGAGGCCCAAAAGATGGTACATCTGCCACCCAAGGTGTGCGCTAGGTAAAGCCTATGGCTGAAGGGGCCCGCTCCGAGAGGGAGCAAGGCAGTACAAGTTGTCAATGCGTGAAAGAGATCCTGTGAGAGGGGATGGAGTGTGAGAGGCCTTAGTGAGAGGAGAGCGGTATGAATGTGTATATATCAGGCCTGACGAGAGCTAAGCTTGGTCCGGCGGTAGGCTGGGAGCATTGTGTCACGTGGATGCCATCTGCGAGGCTTGGGCTACAGTGTAGGGAACAAACAGAGCCGCAGATAGCGCCCCCTGGCATCAACTGTAACAGGGAGCTCTCGGGGCTGGTCCGCCGTTGGCCCGCCCACCTTTTTCTGGGCCAGCTGCCTGCCTCCTTTCCTGCCATGACTTGTTGTCTCTTAATTGGCTCTTAGTAAGGTGGGAGGCTGCCCATTCTTGCCCTGATGCCAAGGGCACTATCTGAGGCTCTGTTCCTCCTCTACACTGCAGCCCAAGCCTTGCAGATGGCATCCGGGTGACACAATGCTCCCAGCCTACTGCCGGACCAAGCTTAGCCTTCGTTGTCAGGCCTCAGACACACACACACCTCGGGGTTACTAGAAATAACGGCCACAAACTAGAGGAGAGTAGATTTAGCTTGGCTATCAGGAAGAAATTCTTTACAGTGCGGGTTACCAAAATATGGAATGGGCTTCCAAGCGAGGTGGTGCTTTCCCCTATCTTGGAGATGTTCAAGAAAAGATAAGACTGGCACCTAGCTGAGGTTCTTTAAACCCAGCACTCTTTCCTGCCTAGAGCAGAGGGTTGGACTTGATGATCTACAAGGTCTCTTCCAACCCTAGAAATCTATGAAACCCACGGTGGGGCATGGATCCCACAGGGGACCCTCCAGCACATGTGCTGTTGGACTGACATGGATTACATGGTTCTGGCCCGCAGGCCAGAGTTTGGGCACTACTGGCTCAGTCTAATTACGTAGCCAGTTAGGTAGCAATCAGTCACCTTTGCTAATATTAAAGCTGCAGGTGGCAACTGCCCAAGAGCATCTCCAGGGGCCCAGCTGCAAGGTGCAAATACTGTTGTGTTTGTGGGTTTAGTTCCCCAAATCAAGAACCCCTTTAACTAGTGTGTAACAGAGGTTTCTTTATATAGACCACAGCACCCAGGCCAGCCCAGAGCCTCCTTCCAGCCCAAGCTTGAAACTGCACTCACTCAGGCAGTCCGCCCAAGGGCTTGGTGGTGTCTGATGATGCTCCCTTCTCAACACCCCCTGCAACCTTAGCTGGGCCCAGCCCGGATATCACAGCGCTCACCGGTGCCTTACAGTTAATGCCCTGACCAGAGCTGCCTGGCGGCTGCAAGTTACAGGGAAGAGGGCGGGGCGGGAGCCCTCCTGACGTCACGTCTGGAGCTACCCGGCGAACCCGCTCTGATTCCACGTGGAAGCCACAAGCCCCTGCCCGCAGGGGGCGGGACGGGGCGGGGCCGAGCGCCCACACCCTCCGGCTTACGTGCCGAGTGACCAGCTTCAGCCTCCCGCCGTGGGGGAGGAAGGGAAGAGGGTGAATCTTGCGCATGCGCTGTGTCACTAACCCGCCTTAGCCTCCTGCTGAGGCGGGGGGGAGGAGTGGTAAAAAAAGAAGAAAAAACCCCCACAAAAACAAACATCCTTCCCAAAACAAACATTCCCCAAAAACAAAGAAGGGAAAAAAAAAGGAGGGGGGCACTCTTGTGCATTCGCTGTCAAACTGATCCTCCCCGCCGTGGCGAGTGAAAGGAGGAAAAACACGCCTTTACCTTCCCTGCGGCGGTGGAGGTGGGGGGAGAAGACAGCTGCGCCAGACTCCCTCGTTCTCCTGCGCATGCGCCATCTGGCAGAACGGCCATCGTTTCCCCGCGGTGGCAGGGCGGAGCGGAGGAGGCCGCCGCGCCGGCAGGGGGCGCTGTGGCGGCGCGGACGCTCTCTGCCTGCTCGGCGGCGCAGTGCGAAGAGAGGCCCGAGCAGCGGCAGTGGCCTGGGTCCTGTTCCCGGCTGCCGGCGCCGCCCTCCCCGCACCATGCCCACCGTGGAGGAGCTGTACCGCAACTATGGGATCCTCGCCGACGCCACCGAGACCGCCGGCCAGGTGGGGCCCAGCCGCGGCCCGCAGCCCACGCTCTCCGTTGCGGCCCCGGCCTTAGCGGTCCTGCCCTGCCCCGTGGGGCGGCCTTTGTCGGGCCGGGGGGGGCCTCCCCGCGCAGCTCCTTCCAGGCGTCGGGGCCCAGGGACGGAGCCAGGTGGCCGTGGCCTCCCGCAGAGCCCGGGCCTGGGCTCGGCTCCCGCGTCGCCATCCCGAGAAACCCCCGGGGGGCGGGCGCTGAAGTGGCCCCCAGGGGCTTTGCGTCAGGGGTCTGTCTCAGGTCTTTGCCCCAGAGAGAACAGCCGGTCAGTTATTTTCCCCGTAGGCTGCACAAGAGCGAAAACGAAGAGGTGGTGCTTTCAGGGGGTCTCAGAAGGTCGAGAGTTGCTGATCCAAGTTAACATAGGGACAAAAACGATGCTGGTCCAAGCTGACAGGGTGCAAGAAGTGTGCTGCCATGCCAGGGGGTTACTAGTGAGTGAGAAGGCCTCCAAAGCAATTTATTTTAAAGTGCATGGGGATCACATAACGTTCAAGCAAGGAGTACGCATCTTAGAAATACTCTTCTCAGGTGGTGAATTGGGAATTGGAGGGAGCCTTCACCTAGCTCCAGTTGGCAGCCGTTCTTAGGGAGCTGAGAAAGAACTTGGGAGTAGAATTTGACTTTTTAAATGAATATGCTTAAAGTGACACCTGGGCAAGAGAGGATCAGCAACTGAATGTCAAATTTCTGAGAGAAACCAGTTAGTTTGGTTTTCTTTTCACCTTGTTGGTACAAATTATGTCCTTGCTTCCCTCCTCAACTTCTTTGATGTTAATCGTGGTCTTGCAATAATACGCAGTCCCATCAACCTGGTACATCACATGTGTGTCAAGGTCTGTTCATGTAGATGTGTCTGTGGGATTCAGTTGTAAAATAAAGTGGTTAGCATTATTCAGCTGAAGGTGATTTATTGCTCATGTTGGTTATAATGTTCTTTTACCCAAGTCAATAGAATTAGGATGCTTTAATGTCAGTCGTCATTGTCCAAAATGCAAACCAAAGTTTTGAATATAGCTTTTTCTTTAACAGTCAATAGTTTATAGTATTTTGTTGCTGATGACTAACTAAATTATTAATATTTTTTTTACAAATAGGATGCTGCTGTATTGATGGATAGAAAGCAGCTGAAGGTAAAATGTCTTTTTTTTTTTTTGTACCAGAGAAAAAACCCAACATGCTCTCTGCTGTCTTTTCTTCCAGCATAAAGATGCTTACCAGGTGATCTTGGATGGTGTGAAGGGAGGAGCCAAGGAGAAGCGACTAGCAGCTCAGTTTATTCCTAAATTCTTCAAGCATTTCCCTGAGCTGGCAGATTCAGCTATCAATGCCCAGCTGGACCTCTGTGAGGATGAAGATGTTTCTGTAAGGACAAGCGGTAGACAGTTTGTAGCAAGTTGCTACAAGTCATTGATGCTCTGTTTTCTTAATATCCCTTTATGTATATAAATTTTCTTTCAAAAATGCTTTTTTAATATTTAGATATTTCAAAACTCCTTTCTGTTATATAACGTAATCAGATTCACTTAAGTGCTTTTTTTTATTTAATCCAAGTGGTTCTGGTCACTTTGAATGATATAGATACCTATAACTAGGTAGATAAATGTCACTTGCAACATGAAAATGCTTATGTTAGCATCAAACCTGAAGCTTGTTCATTTCATTTGTCCTCTTCTCTCACCACATAAATCTTCCTCATTGTCTTTTTGCTCATCCTTTTTAATAAAAGGGGAGGTTCTCTAGCCAGAGACCAAAATAAATATTTATTGTGCATACATAATATATTTTTTATGACAAAGCACTTTATGGGCATGAAGCCTAACATTTGGGAGGTAAAGAAATAGTGTTTTTATTTACACATGGGAAACATAAAGCCACAAGAAATTAAGGTACTGACCCTCAGAAATCTTAAGCAGTTCTGGTTCCAGTTGTCTAACTAAAAATTGGGACAAAGTTTTTAGGATATGGATCTAGAAGCACAAAATAATTAAATATGAATGTTTTCCTTCTGAAGAGCTGCTACTTTGTTTTTTCTTCTGCACTTAGAGTCACAACCTGAATCTACTGTAATAGCATGAGAACATTTTGCTTGCTTTCTTCAGATGGTGACAGTATTTCTTTTTGACAGATACGGCGCCAAGCAATAAAGGAACTGCCTCAATTTGCCACTGGAGATAATCTTCCAAGGGTAGCAGACATACTGACCCAGCTTCTTCAGTCAGGTACACTATATAGTAATTTACCTGTCTGTTTCTTTTTAGCCTGCACTTCTGAGAGAGCATATATATTGTGGCTAGTTATAAAGCAGTTATTTTTTAACTAAGCTGTTCAGTTTTCAGGACAATTAACTATCGTTGCTTTTCTGTCCTACTTTTGCTTTAATTCTTTTCTCCCAATATTTGCTTGTCATATTGGCAGAATATGCTAACCCCTGCTTTGGCTAGGAAGAGGCCAACTGTCCTAACTTAATGCAAAGTGATTTATGGTTCTTTAGGTATTTTTTCCCTATCTTGACTGGAAGCATTTTTTGTTGTGGTGGGGTTTGTTTTTTTTTCCCTTCCCCCTCGACACTGGAATATCTTCCCCTCAGATCAGGAGACAATGAAGTTTCACATACTAGTGTCCAGAGTCCCTCGAAAATCAAGTGTTCCTGAGCATGACCTTTAATTATTATTTCATTAATCCTGAAGGCATTTGCAAAATTGTCAGTACACAATAATTTAAAATATTAAACTTAATTCAGTTTTATATGTACTATTGTGCCGATTGTTTACTGAATACTCTGAATTAATGTTTAAATGCACAGTAATTAGAAATGCATCTCAAAAATACTTCTATTTTAATAATGATTTTAATAAAATTCTCTTTTGATACAAGTTAAAATGAATGTAGTATAAAATGGGGTGTTGTTGCCATGATAATCTAGAAAATAAGCAAGCAGTAAGGCTTCTTTAGCACGAGACCTTTTATTGAACCAGCTGTATAGTTGGGAGGGATATTAGACAAGCTTTCAGGCACAAAATGCCCTTCATGTCTGAGAGTGGAAGATTTCAAAGTTCTAAAATAAATCTATAATTGGTTTTACATTGATTTATCAGTTGTTTTTACTTCGGTTATTATTGGTTTAGTCACTTAAAGTGAAATATTAAATATTTCCTTTTTTTAAAAGTTTATTGATTGTAAAGCTTTATTTTGTTTTTGACTATCATGGCAGTTTTCTGTTTATTTGGCAAATACACAATTTAAAGATTTAATGCCGGTAATGATTTGTTGTTTGTTTGTTTGTTTTTGTTAGGTATAAAACACAGAAAATGCTCCTCTTGAAACTAAAGTATTTTCCTTTTAGTTGTTCATTCCTTTCTGCATTTGAGCTCTTCAGAGATAGGCATGACTGTGTTTTTTCTCCCCCCAGATGATTCTGCAGAATTCAACTTGGTGAACAACGCTCTGCTGAGTATATTTAAGATGGATGCTAAAGGTAAAGGACAAAACAACATGTTTATTGTTTTAACTGGGGTGCCTACAGATGCATGTACGTGACACTTTCAGCCCTGAAAATCCAAGTGCCTTCCAGTCCGTGGTAGGTACGTGAATTTAACTTGGATCTGCTGTAGGACAGTAGATGTCACATCTTGCTCTTTCATGTTGAAGATGCATTTAAGCTCTTTGGTACATATATAACTACACGTCTGTTACACTTTTGTTTAACAGTAGCACCCAAAAAGTGTTATGTTCTAGGCAAACATATGAAAGCATTATCCTTTTCCAAAATAATAGCTGTACAGCTGCATGCTGACTTATTTTAACATTACTATTAAAAAAAAAAAAAAAATTTTAGAATTTTTTTTTTTTAGGAGTTTTTCTCTGGAAAGAAAATTTATGAAACCAGATTTGTTTTATACAGCATTGTGGGATAGTTTACATTAACTGAGCTGTGTTTCTGTTTCAGGGACATTGGGAGGCTTATTTAGTCAGATTCTTCAGGGAGAGGATATTGTGAGAGAACGAGCCATCAAGTTCCTTTCTACAAAACTCAAAACCCTGCCTGAGGAAGTGCTAACAAAGGAAGTAGAGGAGTTCATATTAACTGAATCAAAGAAAGTGAGTGTCACAACTTGTTTCTAAGGTGGATTTTGTTAAATCAACTTTTTACAATGGTAATGTTTCCAGATTTTGCTTAAAAGCTCCATGCAGTAAGTAAGCTAAGAATACTTGATTAAAAAAATTATTGGTCAAGTGAAATAAGGCCTTAGTCTCAGTGCCATTTGTCACACTGAAACCCTGTATTTATTTTAACCTGGAGAGAGTATACAGGCATATTACACCCTCTGCCTTTATCAGTGGGGGTGTTTTGTGCAGGAAGCTGAAACTGAATGTTTCAATAGTTACACTGTTTGCCCGCTAAAGTGAAATAGGGAATGCATATTACAAATGGCCCCAGTGGAAAGCGTTGTTTTGTTTTTTGTTTTTATCTTAAGGTTCTGGAAGATGTGACAGGTGAGGAATTTGTTCTGTTCATGAAGATACTGTCTGGCTTAAAAAGCTTACAGACTGTAAGTGGAAGGCAGCAACTGGTGGAACTGGTGGCTGAGCAGGCTGACCTAGAGCAAACATTTAATCCATCTGATCCAGATTGTGTGGACAGACTTTTGCAGTGCACTCGGCAGGCAGTACCACTCTTCTCGGTATGCATTGCTTTCTTTTCTGTTGATTGTGTCATCACAAAGGTTCCTTCAGTGTCCTGACTTCATTAAAATGTCATAGGTAGTCTTTTAGAAATGTTTTATTTGGAATCAGAAAAAACAATTATACTTTAAACATTTTAGTGAATCTAGTTGATGCACTAGACTAGGACTTAGTTGTGTATATAGCTTTGCTATGTCTTCCTTTGTGAACTTCATCCAGTTACTTGATCTTTCCAAATACTCCCATCCGTAAAATGAACAGCCCTCAAATGGTGATGGTTTCCATCACTGTTGCCTGTCTTATCATATGCTCTTACATCCAAGAGACTTGACAGTCCAGATTGGTATCTAGGGGTATTTGTAGCACAGAAGGACCTGAACAGCTTCTGAAACATGTTCAGCAGAACATTGTCACCTTTTGCTGGTGTTGCAAGGGAAAGTCATTCAAGGCAATACTTAAAGGCATAGACAGGGCTGGCCAGATGACATAGCTGAGACAGTTTTCATGGACAGGCTTTATGTTTGTGCCTGGAGAAAAGCTTTTCTCCCAGCAAAAAGAGCGTACAGCCGTTCAAGGGAATTCTTGTGGAATATAATTGGCTCTTCTGCAGAAAGGGTAAATTATTTCTCACCTAGAAGGTGTCATCCCTCCCGGTACTCTTGGATGTTGTGGTCATCCAGTATTCAAAGAATTCTCACCTTGGTATCTACTCCCTGAAAGCCTGTGCAGGAGCAAGCACTATCAAGGAGCCCTGTAGGGACTTGTCCTTGGACAATCCTTCTGCCCTCCACCCACCCCACAGTCATCTGATTGACAGGAAGTTAGATGCATTCTTCTGCAACAGAAACCTTCCTTGACTCTGGGAGGGCTCCAGCCTGAGATAGCTGCCTCCTGCTCCCTGCACTCCTCAGGGTTGAACACAGTGAATGGGGCAAAGTCTGTTTCCCTCCAGCCCTGCTACTTCCTTCTTCATTTGGTTGGTGCAGTCTACCAGGGTTGTCTGTTGACAGCCTGTTGCCTGTGGCTTTCTATTGTCCCCTTCCCTGGCAGGAGAAGGAGGCAGACTATCAATCAGTTGGCTCCCATAAGGGCAGGGGTGACCCAAGGAGCAGCCCTCTAGTGCCCTCTGACTAGAAAGCTCTGCTATGTAGCTCTTTAACCACAGGGTTGGAATGCATGTACACTCAAACTCCTGAGCCATTTTTTCTACTGCTAAAAAATTCACATAAATTATTAACAGTAGAATGAATTGCCTGTCCATGGATACACAGAGTACCACTTCTGCAAAGAGGTACTTCACCTGAATTTTAGCCTATTTCTCATAGCATCTTAACACTGGCACAGGGCAGGCAACAGGGATAACCTCTAATAAAAGTCCTTGGATACTTTTTATTAATTGGAGATTGTTACAAGATTCCAAACTACTCTGAGGACAGAAATAGTGCGTATCTTTCAGGTATTCTGTAAGCTGTGCCTGATACCTTATCCCTGGCCTGACCTTGCACTGTCCATTCCCAGCTGACACAGCTGACTTTTGGATCTTTTGCTTGCCCTCTGCTTCACTTGGTGAAGGTTAAGAACATTAAAAAACATTTCCTGTAGTAGAAAGAAGCTGAGTGTCTGATAGTAGTACCCTGTGACAAAATTTAAGGATTAATTAACGTTCACTGCAAAGCAAATTGTAACATTTTAAAGCCCATTTGCTATAAAAAGGAACAATTATAGATGGGAAGAAAATGTACTCATGAAGTATTTTAAACTGTATTTTAAATTCATTGTCTTTACACTGAATTTTAGCTAACTGGAAGAGGCTCTTAATTTGGGGGTAGAAAGGAGTGAGGAGCGACTAAGTATAAAAACCAGATAGAGTAGGCAGAAGATCTCTACTTGGGCAGCTAAGGAAGAAAAAATCCCTTTAGATCAGAGCTGTGTGGTAATCTCATTGTCTTCATTAAATTTTACAGAAAAATGTTCATTCCACAAGATTTGTTACTTACTTCTGTGAGCATGTGCTGCCAAACCTCAGCTCACTCACTACCCCAGTGGAGGGCCTGGATATCCAGTTAGAGGTAAGTCAAGTCTAACACATGCACGAATTCAGTTACTTGTAAAATTAGGCTTGTTCCAAAATGGTGTTTAATTTTCAGCTTTTAGGAACCAACTCTCTTCAAGAAAGACTTCCAACCTACTACTATAGCTTGCACAAATAGGGATCTTTTTCTGAAGCATTTGGCAGTAGGCACTAATTTGAGGCAGGATTCTAGAGGAGGTGGACTAATTTAGTAGTGACTATGCTGCTGTAAAAGCCTAAAATATAGCTTTTTAAAAAATGCTTCTTTATTTGATGTGTGCCTTTGTGCTGCCTTGGTGCATTAGGCAAGGGAATAATTAATACCTGTACAGTTCATTTTAACCAGTGCTGCAGTTTCGGGTGCTTGGTGTGGATCTTATTGTAGGTACATGTGTACCTTAATCTTGTAATACTATATATTTTGACTAGTAAAGTCCATTTTAAGGCTTCATGAAAACTTTTCCTCTTTGTTCTTCCATATGATGGCTTAAAGTCTTGCCTGCTCTGCCATTCCCTCAGTTTCTTTTTACTACTCCAAACAGAAAGATGGAAGTATCCTCTAGTTCTTTAGCTCAGGCTAAAATTCAAAACCTGCAAATTGTCAGAGCCACTTATGTAAGAACATTTTATTTGCCAAGACCCTACGCCAGTGGATTTATTGGTGATGCTATCCAGGCCCACCTATGCATTGTGTGCACACTCAGCGTTCTTCTGTGATATAATGGTTGACTTGAAGCCTTCAGGCCTGGTCTCTCGCAGGATGGATCAGTTCTCTTAAAGGAGAGACAGATGTCTATTCTGTTTAGAGGAATTGCACATTCAGAGCAGATGCTTGATATGCTTATCCTTTATCTATATCTTGTGAGTCACAAAATATGAGACTGAAGTTCCATCTTCCAGGACAATCCAGGAATCCTATTAATGGATAACCCAACATTATTTAATGCTTCCTAAAGTACATTGGGAGCACTTAAGATCACCTTGGAGACACCAAGGTTGAGGAGAAACGTAGTGCTGGCATCAGCACCAAAATTCATCTGTTCTTTGATGCTGAACTTGAGCATGGGTAAGGACACTTGAGGAGAAAGTCAAAACATCACTCTGTGTACTTTCATAGGGATAGGTGCAGTAAAGCCCTGGGGAAAATTCTTCCACCTTCTCACAGTGTCAAGGGAGGGAGAGGAGTATACTGTGATGCAGAAAATCCACTGTTAATTCTCACCTTGGTATCTACTCTAGCTATAAGAGAAAAGGACCTGGGCAGAGCCAGACCTATTATTGATACTAAGATTTAAAGTATCACTAGTACAAACTCTGGTACCAAAAAGCATGTTATGCTTTGGTGGCCCACAGAGGGCATTTCCTCATTACTGTCACTGAGAAATATATTTCCTTGATCATTAAAATGTGTGTATTTCCCATGAGAGGTCTGCTCTCACTTCCACCAAAGGTCTATCAACACTGTAGGGGGCGTCCTTTCTGGTTAGTCCTTGCTCACATGCACCAAACCCAGGAATGTAGCAGTGCCCCACCATCTCCATCATCAGTTTCTCTCAATATCTCTCTTCACTGTGCTTAATAGGGGCAGCCATGGAATGGTTTTACTGCTGTATTTCCAGGCTTTGTTCATGTGTGGCCCAGTCAAAATACAGTCCTGTGTGCATCACATGCAGACTTTACAGTAGTGGTCACCAACTGGTTGATCAGGATCAACTGGTAGATCCCAGAGCCTCTTGCAATCAATCCTGGGCTGGGAGGACTGAGCATGCTTGCATATGCATGTGCCTCACCCCCACAGCCCAGCAGGTCAGTCAGTGGGGTAGGGGTAAGGGAAGAGGTGGGGGCCAGAGTGCAGGAGCAAGTCGGTGAAGGGGGCCCCAGCCAGATGGGTGGTTGGAGGATCAGGCTCAGGCAGCTTATCGGGGGGGAACGGGACTCCCGCCACTGTGTATACCCTCGCGGAGTCCCCGGGGGTCATATGCCCTGCCATCTGTGCCCGGTGGAAGTGGCTGCTGCTGCAGGCTAGGCTTTCTGCCCTAAGCCCTGCTTTAGCTGGCCCAGGAGTGGCTCAACATCACATGCAACTCGTTCTGGGCTGAGCTTTGTCCCCTGCCCACCCAGCAATCAAATGCACGTGGTGTTGGGCCTCTTCCAAGACAGCTGCAGCAGGGCTCGGGGCACAAAGCCCAGCCTGCAGCGGGAGCCACCTCCACTGCACAGATCGGGGAGTCCTGTGCCCCCACAAAGTGGAGCAGCATGGACAGCTGGTACAGTGATGAG
>NW_017728947.1:39819538-39825905 GCF_001723895.1 Crocodylus porosus
TAAGAGAAAAGGACCTGGGCAGAGCCAGACCTATTATTGATACTAAGATTTAAAGTATCACTAGTACAAACTCTGGTACCAAAAAGCATGTTATGCTTTGGTGGCCCACAGAGGGCATTTCCTCATTACTGTCACTGAGAAATATATTTCCTTGATCATTAAAATGTGTGTATTTCCCATGAGAGGTCTGCTCTCACTTCCACCAAAGGTCTATCAACACTGTAGGGGGCGTCCTTTCTGGTTAGTCCTTGCTCACATGCACCAAACCCAGGAATGTAGCAGTGCCCCACCATCTCCATCATCAGTTTCTCTCAATATCTCTCTTCACTGTGCTTAATAGGGGCAGCCATGGAATGGTTTTACTGCTGTATTTCCAGGCTTTGTTCATGTGTGGCCCAGTCAAAATACAGTCCTGTGTGCATCACATGCAGACTTTACAGTAGTGGTCACCAACTGGTTGATCAGGATCAACTGGTAGATCCCAGAGCCTCTTGCAATCAATCCTGGGCTGGGAGGACTGAGCATGCTTGCATATGCATGTGCCTCACCCCCACAGCCCAGCAGGTCAGTCAGTGGGGTAGGGGTAAGGGAAGAGGTGGGGGCCAGAGTGCAGGAGCAAGTCGGTGAAGGGGGCCCCAGCCAGATGGGTGGTTGGAGGATCAGGCTCAGGCAGCTTATCGGGGGGGAACGGGACTCCCGCCACTGTGTATACCCTCGCGGAGTCCCCGGGGGTCATATGCCCTGCCATCTGTGCCCGGTGGAAGTGGCTGCTGCTGCAGGCTAGGCTTTCTGCCCTAAGCCCTGCTTTAGCTGGCCCAGGAGTGGCTCAACATCACATGCAACTCGTTCTGGGCTGAGCTTTGTCCCCTGCCCACCCAGCAATCAAATGCACGTGGTGTTGGGCCTCTTCCAAGACAGCTGCAGCAGGGCTCGGGGCACAAAGCCCAGCCTGCAGCGGGAGCCACCTCCACTGCACAGATCGGGGAGTCCTGTGCCCCCACAAAGTGGAGCAGCATGGACAGCTGGTACAGTGATGAGCGGGAGTGGAGTTGGAGCAGGGGCAGGCCCTACACAGCTGGGGTGGGATGAAGCCATGAGTGGCCCACCCAGAGAGCGTGGTGGGGGGGAAGTACACAGCACAGAGGCGGGCACATGCCCCTGGAATTGGGTGGGGAGGGGCAGGCTGGGGCTGCGCTGCTATAGGGCCAGGTGGTGGCAGAGATAGGAGCAGGACTACAGGAGACTGCAGCCATCTGAAAATCCACTGTAGCCCCCACCAACCCTCTCACAGCAGTGCCGCTACTCAACCTGACCACAGCACAGCCCCAGCCTCTGCTGGGAACATCCACTCTGAGCCCTTTCCTCTCTTCCTCCTCCCCCTCCCCCCCCCTTGAAAACAAGAGCATGGGGGCTGTGTGCCTCGGATCTGTGTGTGGCTGGGGACGCTGCTGCCGTGGGCTGAGACTGGGAGGCAGCGCCAGTCTGTTCCCGGCAGAGCTCTGGGGCTGCGTTGTGGTCGGGCCAGGCAGTGGCAGTGCTGGGAGAGGGTTGTGGGGGCTATAGCGAATTTTCAGGTGGCTGCAGCCCCCCGTAGCCCCACTCCCAATGCTGCCACAGCGTGGCCCAAGCCTCTGATGGAAATGGCCAGGCTAGCAGCCTGTCTCTCACAATTTGGGGGACATGTGTCCTCTCTGTGTCCTCCTAGGGTGAGTACCGCCCCCCTCCAGTGTCCCGCAGATGAGCCTCTCATGGCTCTGTCCCACCCCAGCTGTGCAGGGCCTGCCCCACTCCAGCCCTGCTCCCTGCCTCACTGCTGTCAGGTGGGGCGGGGAGGGGAGGCAGATCGAGGCCCCAGCAGTGAGAGAAGGAGTGGGGCTAGGGCTTGGGCCTCAATCTTTCCCACCCCTTCCCCCACAGACTTACCTGCTGGCAGGGGCACATCCCCAAATAATTTTTTTTCCCTCTGCCTCGATTTCCTCCTCTCTTCCCTCCCCACAAACTTAACTGCTTGGAGGTGAGGGTTAGCTTTTGAGTTCCTTTTAAATTCCAAAAGTGATCTCTGTCTTAAAAAAGTTAGAGACCACTGCTTTACGATGTAGTCATTGGGAATTTCAACATTGCACTCAGCTGTAATTACTAGAAAATAATTGTTCAATAGAACCTGAGCCTCTACTGAGCCAGACACAGTTGTATACGTGGACTGCGTGTGTTTAGACTTCCTGCATGCTTCCTAGGGCAGAAGTGAATGCACTCTGCAACAACAAAATCTAAAGTGAGTTTTCTAGCAATGTATTGTCACATGGGTGGTCAGTTGTCCTGTGACTGTTCCAGTTAATTAGATAAGGAGAGAAAAGGCTGGCAGCTGATGGAATTGCACAACAAGCAGAACACCTAGCAGTAAATACAGGTACTGAAAGCCTTACTATAATTAAGAACAGTAATGACAGTGATTACTATGTATAGCATGGTCTCTGTGAAACCGTCGGAGCTCTTGTTCCACCATGTTAAGTCTTCCAAGGAGTCTCTTAAAGTAGCCTGCTGGTCAGTTTTGTGCTTGCAATACAAAACAGAATCCATGCATCAAAGAGCTTGCAGTGTGATAGACTCAGCCAGGCTGAACTGGGTCAAGCCAAGGAGTGAATATCTTGGAGGCCTTTTTATACTATCATTGTTTCAGTCCTTTAGTAGCAGGCATTATGAAAGGAGGCAAATTTTAAGAGGGCCCTAAATGCATTGAGGAAGGAAGTTTAAATGAACATCTCCAATGGTCTCCTGCAGATAGGTTCAAGCTAACTTATGTAGGCATTAACAGCAAAACAGTTATTTAAAGTACATTATCACATGTTGATTTTCATTGGTTGCCTACTAGCTTCCACCATGAAAAGCCAAAGTATAACTAAGAAGTTCCACAGCAGGCATGAGTTGTTGGGGTTTTTGGGGGGTTTTTTAGTTTTTCCAAAATTATGGTCTATAATGCTGTTCTGTATTTACAGGGTTTGAATTTTGCCATCTGTTAAATAAGCGGTAATAATATTGCTGTAATAATACAATAATAAGCTAAAACTTGTCAATATTTGTAAGATTTTACTTATAAAGACCTGCAGGCTTTACCAAGAACTATTCTTATTTGTAGGTACTGAAGCTGCTTGCTGAAATGAGTTCATTTTGTGGTGACATGGAAAAGCTAGAATCAAACTTAAAGAAGCTCTTTGATAAATTACTGGTGAGAGAGTTTTATTTGTTGTGATATAATAAAAATGTTTCCTCAGTGTGAATCATCGTTAGGAGCTTATTGCCCATTTATCTGTGGTCCTTCTCTGTTGTAAAGTTAATGACTGTTTTGAAGACACTCCTGTTTATGACATGAGCAGTTATCTTTGCCCCACTCAAATCCCTGTAAAATGAACTGAACTGTCTGCATACACATCAATTAAAATTCATCCTGACTTGTGTTCACATAATGCTCTTAAAACTTATCATGGTTAAAACCTACTGTTAGTGTTGTACCTTTGCTTGACAGTTTTAGGGGGATGCACGAATTCCTGCACAGTTCTGTCATTGCTAGTAATGGTGGTAGGGTACTTGATGGCTTAGATCAGGAATAAATGACATGACAAGAAATGTTAGCAAATGATTTGTACTAATGTTCCAACAAGTGCTGTATCTCTAAAACTAGTGCAACAATAAGAGAACTTGTTGAACTTATGAATGTAGACGAGGTTATATGTCTGTTCTAGCTTAAATAGTGTGTGCACAAGATTGTAGTAACTCCTCTAAAGGAGTAAACAGTTTTCCTTGGCAGTCCAGCAATGAAAATCTTTGTATTAATAAGCTTACTGACTTCCTAAGTAGTAAATGGAGTAGGGGGATGTTCATGGGATCCTATATTCAAAGGCGACTGATAAGTAGATTAAATTTATGAACTATCTACACAATTATTTTTGTTGCATTTGTTTCCATTATTGGAGTTTTCTTGGCTTTGCCTTCTGGCAGAGGTACAAAACACACTTGCCCTCCAGTTCCTTTTCTTCAGGCTTTCAGTCTAATGTATCTGTTCTGATTTCTGCTCCATAAGGAGTACATGCCCCTCCCTCCAGAGGAAGCAGAGAATGGGGAAAATGCTGGTAATGAAGAGCCCAAGTTACAATTCAGTTATGTGGAGTGCCTGCTGTACAGTTTTCATCAGCTTGGACGAAAACTTCCAGATTTCCTTACAGCCAAGCTGAATGCAGAGAAATTGAAAGATTTTAAAATCAGGTAACGTACGAGAGAGAAATGATCACTTAGATACAAATGTAATGGAATTTTGTTGTAAGAGCATTTTAACAATTAATACTCCTTGCTTTGTTGAGTAGTCTGAGTACAGAAAGCATAAATCGGATGTATTGATTAAATAATACAGTGTTGCAAAAGCACTTCTGGTATTTATTTGCCAAAAATGCCCTTTTTAGTCGTATCACTTTCCTTTCACTTGTGCTGCATTTTTTTATAAAGGTGATGTATACTTTTGTACTTTTGCTCGAGTGGAGTTCATGAAATACTTAACGTTCACTTTTTTTTATTAGGCTACAGTATTTTGCCCGAGGGTTGCAGGTATATATTAGACAGCTTCGTCTTGCACTCCAAGGAAAAACAGGGGAAGCCTTAAAAACAGAGGAGGTAGGTATTTCTCAGGAGCAGTTCTCCTTCTATTGAGGTTACTGAAATAGCCATTTCAAAACCATAGTATGCTAGCCTTTGTTGGTGGGGTGAGTGGACTAAATTAGCAGGACTGGGCACTATTATTCCATTTAAACCTGCTAAGTGAATTTAAATTGCCTCCACATTCAAGGTAACTGCTGTCCATATAGTTGATAACTAGTTATTTGGAGGATGAAAAAGATGATGCAGTTTGACAGTTGTCTCATGATGTGGAAAACAGCAAATGTTTGTAGAATCATAGGAAATGCTGCTACTAGATGGAAGTTTGTATGAAAGCTCCAGTCTTTTATCTGTAAAGATCTTGGGTTCACTTCTCCACAAATGGAAATAAGTTTTAACTCAAGCTCATAACTAGTATTCAGTTGTCGGTATTATGAAAGTACTGAATTTGGTGTCATTTGCAGTGGTTAAGTCAGGAGTAGCATGTATTACTACAGGCTCATGTTCAAGGAAGCTGGAAAAGTTGAGAGGGCTGAGGGTTGATTGCAGTGCCAGGGAGTACTGGGTACATTTGCACAGATTTCAGTAGACCTCCTATTTTGTTATTATGGAATCCTTCAGATTGGCATGAAGATTTGCCAAAAGTGTTGATTAGCAAGGAGGCTACAAATAAGACTGAGAGGGGTTAGCACAGTACTTCCTAAAGTCACAGAATCCTTACATATCACTTCTTGGTCTCTACACCTATCCTGAAGATTGACGAAGAGCCAGCATTCTGTGGAATACAGTTTGAAAGCCACTGGTTTAACAGAACTGCAGGGGAAGAAGTAGGCACAGTATCTAACGTTTATCTTTAACCAGTGCTTGTCAGTCATTTTCAGAAATACTTTCTTTAAATCTAAAATCATTCAAAAAAAAGGTGAGGGCAGTTTGCCGCAACTTCATATTTGGGAAGCTGTGTTTTAGCTGTCCTGCATTTATTATATGTACCATTATTATGTATATACACTGATGCTACATTTTACAGCTTAACTTTCCTCGTCAGTTCCTGATAGTTTTGTTCCACTATAGCGTGTGTGTCCATTTGGCATAGATGTGACCTATTTTGAATTGGGAAGTGTGCTGGACAAAGACTGTTAAGAAAATTTAGGTTCTTAAAATTCTGTGGTCAGCAGTGGGATTCATGAAATACAGCTCTGGGGAAAGTTTAAAATTTACACCTAACTAAGTTATAAAAGCTTAGAGAGATCTCTCAGTGAGACCACAGTAATTTATTAGGACGTGCACTAAGATTCTTGTTTGATGCCAGTAATTCATGTAATCTCAAATCTCTGAAGTTTCTGGAATTCAGCTGCTGTTTTTTCTTCCCTTTGGCAGAACAAAATTAAAGTGGTTGCCTTGAAAATAACCAATAACATCAATGTTTTAATCAAGGTAAGCCTTAATGTTTCTTTTGTGATTTATGTAGTGAGCAAGTTTGCAACAGGGGGATCCATGAAAAGGAATGATCAGAAACAGAGAGAGTATTTTAAAAACTTTCTAGATGTATCAGGCTATTATGTCAGGTGACTGCACACCGTCATCAGGTCAAATTCATCTGGCCCTGTGGACCAGATGAGTGGCCCAGCAATGGTCCACAGTCCAGGTAAACAGCATGGTGGTGGTCCTATAGGCCAGACTGAGCCCACCACCCCTCTCTGCAAGCTGAATCCATTACCTTCAGTGC
>NW_017728947.1:39826244-39836539 GCF_001723895.1 Crocodylus porosus
TGCTATCTTTCCTTGTTTGTTTGTAATTGAGGCATGAGTGGCTGAATGCATAGGATGCCACTCAGGGTGCCTGGTGAAAGTGCTGCAGGTGAACCCTATGGGGGCAGCCCCGGAGAAACTGTAAGGCAGGCTGGATAGCTCAGTAATAGAAAAATGTCTCTCCTCGCTGGGAAAAGGGGTTTGCATAGTGGTAGCCTGGCTGTTTGAAAGCAGTCTCTCAAACATCATTGCTACCATGAAGGTATTGCAAGCAAGGTAGAAAAGTGTTAGGTGCCAGATAGAGGGACCGGGGAGGTGGGGCACAGACTTCCCAAGACCCCTCAGGTCTTGCTACATGCCTGTGCTGGCTGGTCTGGAGCATGAGCAACACATGGAGGGGGACCCATGGATACTCCTGCCCCTACATATCAGATCAAGCATATGCTCTGGCTGGTCCAGAACCCATGCTGCATAGGGTGGCTGCCCTGCATGGGCTGGAGTGGGCATCACATAGGGAGCATCAGAAAGGGCAGGCAGGTGCTATGAATGCTGGATCCAGCACTGGGAAGGAGTGGATCCTGTACTGGGAGCTCTGTGGGCTGTGGCCCTACACCCTGGATTGGCTTTCCCACTGAGGCATGCTGAGCTGGGTGCTTGCTGTAACCCTTTGGTGTCAGCCACAGCACTTCACATAATTCTGAACCAGTTTCCACTCAGTGATATTTGGAAATGGTTCAATTGTTGTGTGTGTCCCCACCCATTAACTGAGTGGCAGGGATAGCAGAGAGGCAGGCCTGCACAGGAATCATTGAAACTCTTTATAGTAATGAGTTTCACACAGCTGTGAGTGAAATTGTTAGGCTAGTGTGTCAGTTCATAGGTCCGTGTTAAATAGAAGTTGTAGTTTATATTCCCTGGTAGAATGTATGGAATGAGCTAACTGATTTTTTTTCAGATTGAAGTTCTAGGATTCTGAAACAATGGTTTGGTTTAAGAGGAATCTTTAGAAAAAGCTCTTTATCATTGTGGATTTCATCATGGGATAAAATATCACATATTTTGTTTCCTTTTAGGATCTCTTCCACATTCCGCCTTCTTATAAGAGCACAGTTACATTGTCCTGGAAACCTGTACAGAAGGCTGATGCAGGGTAAGTGTTGCAAGAAATCTTGCTTAATATGCTGCCCTAATTAATACTTGCATTGTGGAATCCTCATTTTGTAACATGTAGTAACTTTCTAGTATGTGTTCAGCATGCAGTCAGAAAGGACACAGTCATAGGTGAAATAAAGATTCTGTTGCATAAAAGTTCATTGTATTTATTGGGCAGATTATATTATGCATTGTGATAGGGTCCGAAGCCATCATGACTGCGGTTATGGAAATGCAATGTAAAATGTCTAGTCTTGCTCTGGTAAAATGCAAAATACTTAATCAATGGAGAGCAGCCTAACTTTATCTTGTGAAGGATTTATAGTATCATCATCTAGGATTGTAGATGTAATGTTGAAGCATTTCAGATGCCTTTTGAAATGCTTTAGAGGGCCAGCGGCAAACATATATGCCCTTTGAAACATCCCAAAATCAGCTGAACTGCTTCAGCTCCTGTTATGTGCGCATAGCTCTGGCATGAGACAAAATCCTTGGGTCATCCAGAATCTCACAGTATTCCATTCACCCTGCTGCTTTCCCCCTACCCCCTCCTCTCCTCCTCCCCACGTGTTGCAGGGGTGAGAGCTGGGAAGACAGGCTGACGTCCTTCCTGCTTTCCCACCACCTGGTCACTGAACCCTGGCTGCTCCTGCCACCCTCCCCCCCAATACCCAGAGTGCTGGAGCACCACTGGGGACCCCCCAGTCCCCAGCAGTTGGGGCACTGCTGGGGACTTCCACATACCTCTCCACTGGTGGGAAGTGAGTAGGGGAGGAGTGGAAGCTGAGTGGCAGCAGGAGCTGCTAAGTGGCAGCTGTGCACTTTCCCTGCCCCCCACCTGCCTGGGACACCATTTGCACCCCTGTTGTGCCCACTGGCTGGAGAACACACTGCTGCATCAGCTGGGGCAGTTTTGAAGTACTCCAGCTCAGGGGCTGCACCTGTCTGGAGTCTGAAACAATATGTTTGTTAAATGTTTTCAAGCCCATTTCATTTGGAAACATTTCAGATGTTACGTATGTTTCCACTCTAACCATTCTGGCTCTTACTTAATAGTCTGTGAAACTGAACGTGCTGTACTTGTATGTCTCACTTAAGGGAGTGTGTGCTGTCTTCCAAAGATGTGGTTTTGCTTTTTTCCTTTGTAGGCAAAAAAGAGCAAGTGAAGATACAACCTCAAGTTCACCCCCGAAGAAAGCTGCAGCAGGACCAAAAAGAGATGCAAGACAAATATACAACCCTCCCAGTGGGAAATACAGTAGCAACCTGGGTAGCTTTTCTTATGGTGAGTTTTACAAAAGAGTTTTGTACAATCAATTATTTACCTATGGGAAAGAGAGAATTGAGGACAATTCTCACAAGATCACCTCTAGATTCAGAATTAGGCTATCATGACCGTTTCATGTAATTGTATTTTTATTTCTAATCACTAGTAGAGTAGTAAGTTTTGGGTAAGTGTATAAACTTATCTACTGTGAAGTTCATGCTGTAAATTTTAGTAGTGATCAATAGCTTGCAATCACTTAGAATTAGTGACTAAATTATTTAAAAGCCAAGATATAACATTTATGTCATGGTGACAATGACAGAACTTTTTCAAGAGTAAGAATTATGTCTTTGTCAACTCCCCATGGTTGGTATGTTTAACACAGGTTTTGCACAACACAGTGTACCTTTAGGGTTCAAGACTTGGCATTTAATTTAATATGTCTTTCTGTTAGTGGAGCAGCCTGTCTTTTCATTTATGTTTAGTTCCTTGCTCAAAACTATCTGGTTTTAAATAACTAGAGTACACTTAAAATCAAGAGGCAAGGACAGAAATATAATGACTATTAATTCTTTAAACTACGGAGGGAAGAAACAGTAGCAGGAAAATAATGCACTTTTATGTTTTAACAAGATGATTGTTGAGATCAAACTTTGGATTCGTAATGATCGCCTGAGGAACACTTTGGTTCTTCCACTGAGATCAGACTTGTTCTTAATGCAAGTGTTCATTTATGCCATCTCTCTCTTCAGCTTAGTTTTAGTAGTATTGGTTCTTTAAACATTAAGATCCCAGTCCAGCAAGACACTTAAGCATGTACTTATTTAACTTATTAGCCCCGTTGAAGTCAAGAAACAGTCTTGTTGACTTCAGTGAGGCTCATAACACAGATTCATAGATGTAGGGTTGGAAGGTTTTTACTGCCCAAGTGCAGTACCCTGCACTTTTCGGTATTGAATCCCATCCTATTCTCATTCGCTCACCTCTGTAACCTGTCCAGGTCCAGCTGTGTCCTGTCCCACCCTTCTAGCATGCCCATCTCACACCGAGGCAAATAAAGTACATGCTTAAGTGTCTTGCTGGTTTGGGATCCTAATGTTTAAAGAACCAAAACTACTAAAATTTAGCTGAAGAAGTAGACGGCATAAATGAACAGTTTAATTTAAGAACAAGTCTCATCTCAGCGGAGGAACCAAAGTATAAGTGTGTGTGTGGGTGTGTTGTTCATGGGGGGTTAGTCCAGATAATTGTACCTAAAAGAACAGTAACAGGTATGATTTGGTATGTAATTTCATTTTTAAACAGTGTTAAAGCAAAAGACACTTGGAGACCTCTATGGAATAAATGCATTTGCTTTTATTTTCAGAGCAAAGAGGTGGTTTCCGAGGTGGCCGAGGGAGAGGCTGGGGAGGACGAGGCAATCGCAGTAGAGGAAGAATCTACTGAACAGACCATTATATTCTCCAGGGCTACTACAGGTGAAAGCACCTGTCAAAAGTGAACGTACCATTCATCAAAGGATTGCCTGGGTTATTGTATCCCTTCAAGGACTGCCTTCCACTAAAGACTGACTTAAATGTTCTTTATACCTTTGTATGTATGATCTACTTTTCTAACGGACTACAATTCGTCCATAGTGAAACAGCAACTGTATTTTTGGATGCTTACAGTCAGCGACTTTGAGTTCTTATTTTTGAAGTGTCTTCAGGGTTTATTCAGAAATGGAAAACAGCGTAGATGTTTTATCTGAAGCTACATCTTGATGGTTTGTATATTAACCTAAAAATCAGCTATTGCATAATTAAACTATATAATTGAGTTTGTGTATAAAATAACGGACAGGAAAGGCTTGATTACAAAGATGTGTCAGTTAATACTGACAGCTGAAATAATCCTTTCCTCATCTATAACCATACTTTGCAATATGTGGAGAAGAGTACCATTGTGAAATTAGCATTTACTTACTTTTCATAAAAATCGTTGACTGAAATAAATGCTGGTTTTATAACGTCTGCAACATGGATGCAAAACTTTTGCCTGTAGCATGAAGCAATCCTTTTATTTTTAAGATGTGGAGAATGTGGTGTTTTTGTTTTTGCACATCTTACTCTTCTCCGTGCATTGTAACACAAAGGTGACGTTTTGAAAATGGGTTTTTAATGTTTAATATAAATGTGTGCATATACTTATGCCATGAAATTTCAATAAACCAACAAGAAAAAACAATAAATGAGTAGAAATATTCCCAGAATGGGGCAAGCCTGATGTAATGATTAAGCTTCATAGTATGAAGCTGGACAGGAGAAGATAGCTGGCCTTTCCTGCGCATTGAACATTTCTGGGTTGGCTGGCACTTGACAATTTTTTTTTTGTTTTAATCAATACAACTGCATTTTAAAAATATATAAATAAAATTGTATTTTGGGTAACACAGAAAAATTACAGTTATGTAGTTTGATTCAGGTGAAGAATTAAAGATTCCATGCAATTTAGTTTTTAATAATAGCTTGTAATTCTTATTTAAATGCGGACACCCAGTAAATACAACTTAAAAGAACAGTGGAGGGGGACGGGGTGGTGTTTGTTTAGGTTTTTTTACCACTGAAGAATTTTTTGCTTTTTTCTCAGGTCATTCTTGAAAGATTCACTATTGAAACGGTTTAGGTGATCGTAAAAAGAAGGAAAGTTGGAAGGGAAAATAATTTTAAGCGTTCAGAGATATGTTGACATAAAATAGCTTAGGCTTTAGAAGTCTGAAGGATTTCCCTTTAATTTTTTTTTCAGTCATTTTTACGTCCGTACCCTGACAAACCAAATGCCTGAAAGTGATGTTTTCAATTTAGTTTCGCGTGTATATGTGAGTCATAGGATATGAATCTGATACAGGTGTCTTCATTAGCATGCTGATATTTATCACTGCAATCTGAGCATATGGCATGGGCATTTCTGGAACCTAGTGCAAGATCTTCTGGAAGAAAACAATTATTTAGAGAGGCCTGCATAGCAAAACTATTGAGGTTAAAGAAGCAGTAAACTGAAATTTCTTAACTTTGGGTCTGTAACTGTAAACTTTGGACATTCCGAAAGCATTTGTGCTGAACTTGCATTTCCAGTTTCAAAAGAGCTGCTAAATTTAGATTGTCACTAAGAAACTAACCATATGAACAATAACTTTCACATATGGAAAAAAAAAATATCAGTTTGGTAACAGGTGCTGGATAGGTGGTACAAATGTTCCAGGTGAAAATTTGGCCTATTGCATATGTGGTAATTAGTTGACATTTTTTTTTTTTAACAAAGGATTTTCATAGCCTATTTGCAAGCACAGTTTAAGACTAATCATTGGATACAAGCAGTTTCCTTCTCACTGAAGTTGAGTGAGTTGACTTTATGGGACTCTACTAGAGACGATGTTACACAGAGTTCTTGCTGCCTCAGAAATAGTTAGCTTCCCCTTCCTTTTATTCTTAACTTCTGAGGCTGTGAATTCTTCTGGAGACACCTGTTGACCACCTTGTTCAACTGTAAATGTTCCCTTAATGCTTTTGAAATAAAATTCATTTTGTAATTTTGTTTGAGTGCCTTGTTGTTTCATGATTACAGGGCTTTCTAACAATTTCATATTTAAAAGACCATTTTGTGATGGCTCATTGAAGGGATGTTCTCTCCTACAGTTTTATTTCATTTTAATGGGAGCTCAGATTATTTCAAATGGATAGGTATGCTTTAATCTACAACTGAAAAGCTAACAAAGGTTTGGACAGAACATGAAAGGTACATGTCCAGTAGAAGCTGTGAGAGAGTTCCAGGAGTTTGAATGCAGTTTATTCAGGAACAGGAAGACCTGTTGCTTGGAAAAGTATGTTGTAATAGGGATTCTTCAAAACTCTAGATCATGATTCTAGACACTGTCATAACTGGCAATGACTGAGCAGTGATTTAGCATCCAAGAACTGGTGAAAGATTTGTGAGAATGAGTCTGCCACTTCAGTGCACTATAGTGACATTCATATGCTTAGCCTGGAAAACCCTGTTGGTCATTGCAACTTTCAGAAAACACATTTGCCACTTTACCAAATCTAAACAACTTTCAAGTTAGTTTGCCATGTGACTTACAGGCTTGATCATTCAGTTGTCGGCATATGGCTATTATGTTAATTATCTTAAAATAACTTTCACTTAGTAGGAAGACAGACTGTTGTATTCTAAACTATCACAGAGATGCTACAACCCTTTAGTCTTTTACTTGTTCTTAAATGCATATGGACTCAATGCAAGATTTTAGTATCAAGCCAGGAAAAATCCATTTGTCAAAAAGCCTAGGTCAAGTAGACATAGTATAAAAGGAGGAGAAACAGTTGTCTCCATGCATGACTCACTATGGCTGTCCCCTCCCTTAAACACCTTATACAGCAGCATCCAATGGATAGAGGGTGAGAAGGCAGGTTCAGTGCTCTGCCCCAGCCAGCTGTCCAGCACATACAAAGCTCATGTCAATGCCAGACTGAGCAGCTTAGAAGAAAGGTCAAACAACAATAATCATTGTCTTGTTGTTGTAACCACTTAATTGTTATTATAGTCTTAATGTCATTTCATTATTGATATTCTATTACTAATACTTTTAGTATGATCTCTGGGTGCAAAGCTGTACTGCTACCCAGTGCATTCACAGATGGTGGATAGTGGAATGGCCTTCAGGGAAGGTTAGCTGTAATAAGCAGGGGTAACTGATGAAAAAGTTGTCACAGGCCAAGCAGTAGCAGAACCACCAGAATGGGGTGAGGACAGCAGATGACAATGCTTTTCCTCCTGAAAAACCACATGCATCTTTTGACAGGGCTGACACAGTGAGTACAGATTGCCACTGAAGCCTGCCTGGCCCCCATCTTTGGGTCTACAAATCCTCAACGTGAAGGAAGGTGTTTGAATCTCAATGGCTATGCTAGCAGATGAAGGCTGCAGCACAGCGCAATCCCCAGTTGCCTTGGTCTCCTTACCATGGGATCATGGTCCCATCTGTCAAGAGCTGTGAGGGGCTCGTGTGCTGCAGCTTCTCCACAATAAAACAAGTCAGGCACAGGCCCCTTCCCCTGTGGTAGAGTACAGGCAGTCCTCAGACTTAAACAGGGTTTTCAGGAGCCAATTGTGTCTTAAGTCGAAACATTGTAACTTGGAGACAATTTTTCTTATGAGAAACAATGTTATAAATGGGGGATTGGTTCCTGAACCAAGGCCCCATACCTTATTTTTACCAAAAATACACCAGAATTTTGTATTCGATCAAGTATAGATGAGTAATATAGCTACATTAATGTATTTACATTGTAAATAGCAATTATATTGATTTGGACGGACTTCTTTGAGGTGACTGTTGGACTTCTTGAAAGGCTCTTGGTTGAACTTTTTGAAGGGCTCTTGGCTGGAGTCTTCTCAGGAGTCTTTGCTGCAGTTTCTTCTGGAGTCTTGTCTGCTTTCTCAGAGAAAGCATCCAAGGAAGTTTGGACAAATGTCCTCCAGGGAGATGAAGCAACAGAGAGAACTTGTTCACGGGCATGGTGCCGCATCATATCAAGCATTGTAAGTCAAAACTGACATCAGAAAGTTGAAACGGTGTTAATTAATAAACATTGTAAGTGCGAAATATTGTAAGTTGAGGACTGCCTGTATGTCCATGCCAAACAGGCTTCCTCAACCATCTTCCCACACAGAGAGAAGAGCAGGGGAAAGATAATCATCCTCGATTGCGAGGGACTGCCAGAGATTACGATGTGGTTTTATTATTATGTTATCTTCTTTTTACTGCATTGTCACTATTATTATCATTATTACTATTATAACCATTATGTTTATTGTTACTATTACTGTCATTTTTCTTATTACTATTATACTCAACCTCTTCACTATTATTATCCTTATTTTATTAGCATTTTTATACTAGAAATTATTTGTCCTTGCTTCTATTACGTTATGACTTGATTATTACGTGCTATTAGTATTAATAATGAATGAATAGCAGGAATACGTGAAACTCCGTCGCCAGGAGCGCTGCGGCCACACCTCCACGCCGTGACATAAGCTACTGGCCGGAAGCCCCTCCCCCTGGGCCGTGGGCCCGCCCCTTCTGCTCTGGGGCTACCTCGCTCTCTCTCTCTCGCTCTCGCTCTCTCTCTCTCGCCCCCTCATCCCCCGCCCAAAATGGCGGCGGCGGAGCTTCCGGTTCCGGGTGGCGCGGGGGGGTTGGGGTCGGCGAAGATGGCGGCTGTCGGAGCGGCCGGGCGGGGCGGCCCGGGCTTGGTGGTCACCCCACTGGGCCGGGTGCTGGGTCTGTCACTGCTGCTGGGCCTGGGGGCGCCGCCGGGCGCTGCCACCACCCACTGGGTGGTCACCGAGGACGGCAAGATCCAGCAGCAGGTGAGGGGCGGCTGGTGCCCGCCGGGACCACCCCCCGCCGGGCTGCGGGTGCGGGCGGCGTCCCGGTCCCGCCGGGCTCGGCCTCGGCCTCGCTTGTGCTGCTGCTCAGCCCCTGCCCTCGTGTTAGCGCTCCGCCGCGGTCTTCGGGCTGAGAGCCTCTTGGGCAAGCGTCTGGGCCACACGGGAGCAAAGTCCCCGGGGCGGCAGGTGCGAGGCTTCCCTCCACCTTTGGGAAATGCCGTTTCCGGGTGTCTGTATGAGTCATGAGAGTTGTGTGTCTGGCGGGGATCCCCACTGGCACAGACCACAGAAAGGGCAGGATGCCCTTCACACAGTGGGCTGTTGCCGTTTGACACCTATGAGCTTGCCTGGTGAGTCCTGAACAACAGCACATCTCCAGGTGCTGCAACCCCCGGTTGAGAATCTCGTGGGATTGCTGAGAAAAGCCATCCTGTGTCTGCCAAAGCACCTAACCCACTCTCGGAGGGGAGGTGTGTTTCCCTGCTCGTCTAAATGGGTTTCTTCCACCATTTCTCTCTCCACTGCGACCCCTGGCATTCAAAGTCAAGCTTCCTTGCTCATGAGACAAGCAGGGAAGCTTGACATTAAATGCTGGAGGTTGCAGTGGAGAGAGGAACAGTGGAAAAAACCCTGCTCGTGCCCAGGTCACTCTCGCGTTTAGCATCTGCTCTCTGCCATGGTGTAATGTAGGGTACTGAGCAAGACCGGCTTCTGGTCTGACCCAGGAAATGGCAGATCTTATGATTTACGTTCTTATGTTAATTCCAGCCTGTGGTTGTATTTTGAGCCATGAGTTCCTGGATGTCACTTGTTAAAGGGTGCTTGATTTTATAGACTATGCTGGAAGAAAAGGGGAAGCCAAGTTCAATGAGTCTTAATGCTGAAGTAGCTTGGTTCTCATACAGCAAGTGCCCTCTGACACAGAGCAGTGCAAGTTGTAGCTGTGTTGGTCTAAGGGCGTAGGCAGGCAAGGCTCTTTGGGTAAATCTGATATCTTTTGTTAGACGGACTAAATAGTTGGGGGGAAAAAAGAAAAAAACTCAACTATTTAATTGGTCTAATAAAAGATATCAGACTTACCCAAAGAACCTGTCTACCTGTGTCATGAAGGGGAATTTGTAAGTACAGTATTAACTGTGATTAGTATTAGCAGTTACTAATCTGAGAGGGCATGAAAAATGACTGTGGTGCCTGATGCTTTTATTGTCAAAGCTTTTTGATGTGGCAGCCTTAATCTGAAGTGCAGATGGGTTTGAAGTTCCTCTCCTTTTCTTTTCCTATTCTTCCCTTTTCCTTTGGGTTTTGGGAAGCAATGTATGGTAGTAATGCAGTGAGCAAGTATCTATTCTCCTCTGTAGTACTTATATCTGCCTAGTCACAACTGGTTGTTTTGGTAAGGAGCTGTTTCACAGTTTACTCAATTACAGAAGAGAAGCAACTATTGTATATTTCACAGTTTTTAAAA
>NW_017728947.1:39836949-39891902 GCF_001723895.1 Crocodylus porosus
CAAGTGACATCCATCAATTTCTAACCTCATATTGTGTAGGCACTGAGGTAGTAAGGAACATGGAGAGGTGGCTTCCTTTTTAGTACTTTGTAACTTTGATCCCCACCCCCCTGTTTATTAAGTGATGCAACTGTTCAATTCATCTTTAGAAATAAAATGTATGTTCTTGAAAACCAGGATTCCCTCCATTCTCTCCCTCCCCCCAATTGCTTTACCCCTACTTTTTTACAAGTAAAGGTTTCTGTCCAGTGAAATGCTAAATTTTTCCTCCAAGAACATTTGGTTAAAACCTGTACGGTATTAAGAATAGGAAGCTTACATGAGAAATCTGGGAAAAGTATCAGTGTGCAGTGTCTATTCCAAATGTTGTGGTTAGGATTGCTTGGTTATACTTACAGTAATTGTAAAATCTGGTTGCTTGTCATTCAGAATGTCTACTAAGTAATTACTTATTTAACTAAAAAGGTCAAGAGAGAATGAATAAATAAATTTAAAAATGCCTATTTCAAATTTACAATACATACACCATAGATTTCAGGCAATATCACTTGAGATTTATGGAGTATTTCTTGCACCAGGAATTCACTCAAAGTAGCATGGACCTGAAAGCTTACTACAACTCACCATAAACATCATGAAGGTGTGATACTAAATGTAAAAATATCCTTTGCTCACTTAGCATCCTGTTTGTCTTTGTTCACTTTCAGCACAATTGGAACAAAATGTCTTTGCCTTTTCAACATCCTTTCTAGATCTTTGCTTTGTCATATCTTACTTCCTTTCTTGTTTTGCCCCAAAAAATTCTCTATCCTACTTTTTTTAATGTCTTTGTTCTTGTATATCTTTTGCGACATCCTGAAGCATACTTTGCATGACAAAAAAGGTTTAAAGTGTTATTTATTGTGTATTGCTTTCATGTAATAATTGCACATGCATATATAGATAGGTGTAAATAAAGTACGTATCGCCATAGAATATAGCTATGATTAGGACTGGAAAAATACTTGTCAGAAAAAAGCTATGTAGCAGCCTGTGCAACTGAAATATGTAGCTTTATCACTTCCTGATAATTAACGCTTTTGCAGCAAATAGTGTAGTGACCTTCAGCAAAGAATGTTCTATAAGTTTACATGTATCCCGCACATCTTACTGAAAGAGCTCTGCAAGAACTTCCAAGCAGGAGACATTCATAATCTGGAGGGCTTCAGTGCTTTATGAATAATTGAACGTTTTGTTGTTGGATTTAAAGTTATTCTGTTTCACTGCAAAGAGTAGTGGTGATTCTCCTCTTTTGAAGTTGCTACGTCTTATCTTTTCTTGAATATGGATTTTACTCCTGTCCCTAAATTGCCTTGTACACTGCCATTGGTAGGGTAAATAATTTAATAAAACTATAGACTTAAAGGACACAGGTGACCCAACAGCTGTTGTATGCTCCTTTGACCTCAGTTTGGGTGAAGTCTCTCTAAATGTTGTCACCAAGGAATATATTATGTTTTACTTGTAGGTGCATCTGGTGCTTGTGTCTTTTACTTTTGGAAAGGTTTATTATGCTGAAAGCCCCTTACTGGTTTAGATTTTATATTTTATACGTCTGAGCTTGTTGCTATATCTTAATCCTAAAGGGAATAGGAAGCTAATTATGGGAATCTCATTACAGTTCCCATAGAGGAATCTCTTTACAGTATTCATAAATTCAGAATTTGTGACTGGTGTGTGCTGATGGAGCTTCTATTTTGACTTCAGCAGGGTTCCACGGAATTTTATTTTATTTTATGGATTTCCATACATTTAAATGTTGCTGCTTTTGGGGGTGGGGAGAGGAGGTATATGCCTTTTGAGTGGAAACGACAAGTTCTTTGCTAGGTGGACTGAAGGATTATATCCTTTGAATAAGTACTTTTTTATCAAACAACAAAATATGAGTTCATCAGTTCTTAGTAGTAATCAGTGAACTACACCAAACTGCCCTTCTTTGACAACAACAATAAGATATGAAGGTAACTGTTTACCACTTGAATTATAAGCCTTTGCACTGAGTCTTGGTGTTTCCTATCCATTGCTTCCTATGTCATCTTATCAGATCACTTCACTTGCACAAGGGCTGGCCATGAGGTTTGGATTTGAAGCAGTTAAAACATGCCAGACTAAACTGGAAATGGCTCACCCAGGATGTTGACTAAGATCTTAGTCTAGTTAGCACTTGCTTTGCTTTGCTTTAACCTTCCCACCAGTCTGAGAAATGGACAGGAAAGTCACGTCTCCATTTTAGAGAAATTTAGAGGCAGTCCAGTGACACTAAAGTGTCTGAATGAAGGGCGGATGCCTCAGACTAAACATAGGCAAGGCTTAAACAATGGGCTTTACTAAGCTAATTAATTCTGGTTATCCTGGTAAGTAACCCCACTCCAACCTTCGGGTTATCTCAGTGAATGGTGTTCTTTGTTACCAAACTGGTTTGGGTTACTGCAACAGGAGCTGAAAGTGAAAACAATTTAGAAACTCTACCTAGGGTATGTTCAGAATGCAGTAGCCTGTTTTTTACAGGGAAAGATATTTCAGAGGACATCTGTTTATAAACATTGCTCCTGTGTGATACCTTCCAGGTTAAAATTCTCTATGTCAAAAAACACTTCCCTGCTTACAACCCAGTGACGGTAGTTTCTCCCTGCGTTAATGTAGCTAACACATCCTGAATGACACTGGGACAAGGAGTACTTCTTGTCACTTGTGGAATACTCCTGCCAGAGACTTGAGCTTGGTGTTACAATCTGACAGCTTTCTGTATTTTGAAGAGATCACTTCTGGCCAGCTGATATACTTGACTAAGTAGACGTAAACTGGAATAGCAGTTTTCAAGTAAATTAGTTCATATATAAATCAGAAAATTAGATATTAGAAAGACCTCAGGAGGTCATCTAGTCCAACCCTGTACTCAAAGCAGAACCATCCCCAACTAGATGGTTCCAGCTAGGGCTCTGTTGAACCGGACCTTAAAATCTTCTAAGGATGAAGAGTCCATCACCTCTCTAGGTAATCCATTCCAATACTTTGCCATCCTCCCAGTGAGAGAGTTTTTCCTAATATTCAACCTAAACTTCACTTCCTGAAACTTCATAGAATCCTAGAAAGTTAGGGTGGGAAGGGACCTCAGGAGGTCATCTAGTCCATCCCCGTGCTCAAAGCAGGACCACCCCCAACTAGATCAGCCCAGGCAAAGCATTGTCTAGCTGGGTTTTGAAAGCCTCCAAGGATGATGCTTCCACCACCTCTCTGGGTAACCTGTTCCAGTGCTTTACTACCCTCCTAGTGAGAAGATTCTTCCTAATATCTAACCTAAACTTCCCTTGCAGCAAGTTGAGACTGTTGCTTCTTGTTCTGTCATCTGCCACCACAAAACAGTCTAGCTCCATCCTCTTTGGGAACCCCCTTCAGCAGTTAAAGGCTCCTGTCAAATCCCCTCTGTCTTCTTTTTTCACACTAAATAAGCCCAGTTCCCTCCACCTCTCCTCATAAGTCATGTGCCCCAGCCCCTGAACATCCTTTGTTTACATCCTTTCTTGTTGTTTACATCCTTTCTGTAGTGGGGGGCCCAAAACTGGACACAGTACTCCAGTTATGGCCTCACCAGTGCTGAATAGAGGGGAATAATTCACTTCCCTCGATCTGCTGTCAGTACTCCTGCCAGTGCAGCCCAGTATGCCGTTAGCCTTCTTGGCAACAAGGGCACACTGTTGACTTATATTCATCTTACTGTCCACTGTAACCCCCGGGTCCTTTTCTGCATAACTGCTGCCCAGCCAGTCAGCTTCCAGCTATAGCAGTGCATGGAATTGTTCTGTCCTGAAGTGCAGGACTTTGCAGTTGCCCTCATAAGATTTCTTTTGGCCCAATCCTCCATTTTGTCTAAGTCACTCTGAATCTTAGCTCTACCCTCCAGCATATCCTACTCCCCACCTTTTGGTGTCATCTGTCATGTGCTTTTGAATTTGGGAAACGCTATGTCCTGCCAATCCACTGATAAAATAATCATGTCTCTAATACATTGGCTTTCACAACCTATGATGTAAAGTTCAGACTTTATGCAATAGATTTTATACTGCCCTGGTCATCACAAAGATTGACCTGTGCCAAAACTAACTACTTGGCATAACATGTGCTGTGATGCAAAAGTAGCAGAGAAATTTGAAAAGGGGCAAACAAAAATGAATGACACAATATTATACAGTCTTTAGTAGCTCTGCTGGTTGGGAGGAGCTGCTTTATCAGTCCTGTGCACAAAGTGTTCTGTCTCATCAAGGGTGGAGGAATAAGTGTGTAGTCTTATAGAAGGGATAACAAGATTCAGCTGCAAAGGGGGCAGGTGATTGCCTTGTCAGCACCTGATTCCTGTAAAGGTTGGAAGATCTAAATTGAAAAAAAAGGAGCTACACAAAGCCAGTTATCTCTTATGATAGGGCTTGGAGCCAGGGGACTCCTAGGCAGATAATCTAAAACACCAGGGACCAACTTTTTCTGCAGGTATCCCACAAATTAGCTCTTCATCCTCCTGTGTGCCACTCCTGCCTTATCTTTTGCTGTACTTCCTTCTCCCTCCCTCATCTTTTGCTCTTTCTGCTTCCTTTCATGTATTCCATGCCTCGTTTGCTGCCTTGCTTTCTGTTCCCTGCCTTATCTGCAGTTGTGCTGCCTGTCCCTCCCCAATCTACCACGTGCTGCACAGAGGTTGCTTGCGCCACTTGGGGCACCTGTACTGCAGGTTGGTCACCCCTGCTCTAAAGGAGGGCTAGAGAAAAGCTGCCAGGAACTTACTTTCATCTGGCACAGAAGTCTCTGAATCAGGGGAGGGGGAACTTCCTTGGATTTATGTTGAACTGTTTTATTTTGGGGTTTGCTCTGTGGGGGAAGAAAGGTCCTGAGCTAAACTTAAATGAAGCATTTGACTCTATCCAAGGCTGGGGAGGTGGGTCAGCTTCTTTCATGGCAATAAAATCTTAAAGAGTTGGTAATGTGCATTTGATTAAAGATTGAATGTAAGCATGACACAAATTTAAACAAGACAGTCCCAGTGTCAGGATGATTCCTGGATGGCTTTAAAGCTAGTTAATACTTTACTGATGTCAGATTAACCTTAGTGTTTGTGACACCAAAGTTAAGAGAAAACTGTGGTGTACTTGGTGTTAGACTGGAGGAAAACTTGAAACAGCCAGGAGCAATCCAGAATCCAGGTCAGACAAATAAAAGCTGCTGTCTTACTGCCTGCTAAAGGATCTGTGACCATACTTCTGCCTATCTGGTTATAATGACTTTACTACTGAGTATTCCAGAAAAAGGCAGCTGTTCTTTTGTGGCACGGTCCTTCTAAATAGAGGTTTGTATGGCTTTAGTGAATTTTTCTTCCAGGCCTGCTTTGCTGCTCTAACCGCCGCCCCCCCCCCCCAAAAAAAAACCTCTCCCCCTCTTTTTTTCCCCTCAAAACCAAAAAAATACAAGTTACTTATGGCACACATGTACTTGAGGGACCAGACTGGAGTGCGCACAGTTTTTGGTGATATTTATAAGATGACCAAAACTAGTGGCTAGTTTTTACCGACTAGCATATCTGGCTGAGCACTGGAAGCTTTAAGCATGGATCAAATAGCAGATTATTCCTGAGAGGAAGCTTGGTTTAAGACAAAACTCATCTTGGAACAGCTGTATTTTAGATGCAGGTTTTCCTTGGCCAAGTTGTCTTAAAACTTCTCAGCCTATGAAATGGAAAAAGTATCATTTCCTATGCAAAAACAGGTGAGGGGTGACAGGAGACATTTACATGCATGTGTTTTGTCTTTATACAGTACTTTTGTAAAGTTTGATCCTCACAGTCTGTGCTCTGAAGGCTATGAACCGAGCTTGATTGTTTTATGCATGTTTAGAAATTTCTGGCTACAGTTATATTTTGCCAGTTCTGGGTTTTTGTCAGAAAGTTTACATTAAACTAAGTATATTCATGTCAAGCTCAGTGGTTAGCTGTTAATTGCATTTACCATTAGTCATGATGAAGAGCTTTGATCAATTAGAGATGCAGAGTTTCTTGGTTTGCTAGAATGAGTGCACTGAACTGATTGTGTGTGAAAGCACCCTCTTTGAGCCAGAGGGTCTGTTAAGCAAAGCAGATGGCTTCACTGAGATGAAAAAAACACAGTAACAGCCAAGTTTGGAAAAATACTTGCGTCAAGATTTGTGGGGTGGTAGTCATGCTGAAAGTAAAACCTCTTACTTACAGCGGTTCACATTTGCCACTTAATCTAGCTTGCATGCATTGGTTTGACCGGGAGGAATGCCACCTACTCACTTTGTGAATTTGCAGTTGAACTGTTCAGTGTTTTGGGAACTGGTGCTCCTGAAGTCCCACTGACATCACTGGAACTGCAAGTACTAAAAATTAGGGGGTTGTGTAAGAACTTTCCTTTAGTTGTTTACTCATTTATCTTTGTCACATACCCCAGCCTTTTCTCTTCTGTTCTTTCCTTCTTCTTTCTATTGGGGTCATGTCTTTCAACTGTAAAAGTTTATTAGGACAGGAACTGACATGATTTAACATTTCAGAGCCAGTCAGGCATCTGAGGAAGCTCTGCTTTATGATTGGCATATTTTGTCCATATTGCCTTGCAGGCTTCACAGTGAAAAGACAGTTTGGAAGTGACCCAAGGACATGCTTGAACAATGGGCCTGTTAAAGTCAGAAAACTGCAAAGCAACCAAGAATGCAAAATCAGACTTTTCAAGTCATCCTGCTTGTTTGTTTGCACTTAGAGCTGAACCTCTGCCATAAATGTACTTAGAAATGGGTATGGCATTTTTGGTGAATCTAAAAACATACCACAAGGTTTCCAGTCCTAAAAATACATACTTGTAAATCATATAGGAAACTGATTGGATAATCTAGTTGTTCATTTGGTTTTTGTTAGACATTAACTATTACAATTGTAAATTTCTTGGGGATCTTGTAATAACATTTATCACATCCTTTTCTGGCGTCTTTATTGGGAAGTACAGAGTAGAAGTGTATTTTATGCTCCTAAAAATCAAAATAGTTTGCCTTCATCTCTACTCTTGACTCTGTGTGCTTACATGCCGTGCTTTGATATGGGAGGATAAGATTAGCCTCAACCAGTTGTTCAGGGATTCCATGATGGAGCTCTTGGTTCTCACAGTGCAGGACAAACAGATGAGGTGGTTAAGACATCAGCTTTGGTGACAAGACCTCTTGTATATTTGCTCAGCGTTTGCTGTGGCCAGGAAGTGACAAGAGGGATTCACTTAGGGCCCTGCTACATGTTCAAATTAAAGCTCAATAGAAAGCAGCTATAGAGGCGTTGCACATTTTCAGGCACTAACTTTATAGCTGGTTGGCTCTCTTTATAGCTGGATAATCATTTTTATTGTGTAATGATTACTTTGCATATGTGACCAGTCTAAATGTAATGTGCAGTTAACCAGTTACATGTCATGGGTAGCAGGGGCCTCAGAGGCCATTCTGTTAATAACTGGGTGCACACATAAATCTGCATTGCTCTCCCCACTTAAAGCAATCAAATGACCAGTGAGAATAGGTTGGCACTTGGGTTACAGGGCTCTGCCTAACCAGTGAAGTAGGATGATGTTGATGGTTATGAGGATGATAGTACACTAGAAGAAAGGGGTATCTTCATTTGATGCATGCGTAGGTGTGTTATCTCTTAAGAAGGTCTTTGAAAGATCTCTATTCTGCAGGCCTATTCATGTAACAGTCAAATTGTTCTAGGTTATATATGTGAAATCCTTAAACTGTGTGTCTGAATTCCCCATTCTTCTATAGCTTAAGTCTTTCCCCCTTTTCTTTAGTAGTCTCTGTGGTTAATACTGATTAGTTTCAACATGTACCACACAGCTTCAACTTATACCACTATTGCCTGAGTTGTGGATAGTTCAAACTCAGTTGAACATCACTCTTTCTAGATACTTCTTCCTATAGCATCCCTTGGAAGAGTTGCCTCCAGCTACATCTCACTTGTATTTTGAGTACACAGGAGTACATGAATCTTTTCTTTTTTATTACTTTTCCACTTGCCCGAAAGTGTATGGATTTAAATCCCATGTGGGCAGACCTCTGAAGCTTTTTCTGGAGTGTCAGGCTAGTTCCATTTATCCACAGATCATGAAACTTCTTGATACAGAGAAACAAAAATGTCTGGTGGCAAACACTGATTCAGAACTGTTTTGCATCTGACTGGGAGCCAAGATTTAAGATGTAGTAGACTGAAAAACCATCTCTAGAGGGAAATAGTGAAAGCTGTGTTGCTTGCTTAAGAAAAATATGGGAAGGATCATCCCTACTGTAGGGGATGGGGTAGATAACTTATCTCCTTCAAAAGATCTAGCTTCTGTTCATTTGGATTATACTTTAATACACAAATGCAAAGCACTAACAGTTTTGCTTGGGCGTTTTTACTGAACCATTCAAGGAGAGTACCAGCTTCCTGCATCAGTTTGGAAATGACTTATTTCAAAATGGTTTTGATAAAGATAGTCAGTGAAATTGAGATTAAAAAAAAATATTTCTGAGTGTAATATAATCTGGACTGTGGGAAAATGTACTGCTGGATGCTGCCAAGCATTCAGGTTTAATTATTTGAATACCTTAGAAAGTACAGAGTACTGCCAACATACACTGGTCCATGCAAAGCTTTCAAGATTTGTTTTAGCTCTAAAAGCCCCTCTGGCTTCAGTATTGTGCAAAGTCAGCTTTCTTTTTGTTGAATCGAGTCCTTTTTCCTGTGATGTCCTTTGTGTCAGTGGGTACATTTGAGCAACTGTCCCTTTAAAAAGACACTTTCACCTTAGGGTAAAGTTGAACAAAGAACACTTACTCTAAAAGTGGCTTACAGCAGAGGCACTGAAGAAAGTCAGATGGTAGGAGCTATTTGAATTTCAATAAGAACTTTTTCATTGATCAGCTTCTCTCCTCATTTGGGATTTTAGTACAGCTCTAGTCTTGTTTGGACTCTTCATTCGCCATTTAAGTATGAAGAAGGAAGAACAAGCGCATGTACCTTTTGTGCCAACAATCAGTGGTTCATGTAATTACCTACATGCTCAAAGCAGTCATCTTTCTGACATAAGAGTAACTTAAAATGAGGCTCTAGATGTTGGGGGTAAAGATATTAGATGAGGCTCAGATATTAGAGGTAAAGATAGCAGGAAAAAATGTAAATAGGCCCTTCAAAACACGCAAAAAACTGTGTGTGTCATTTTTTAGCATGTCAAAATTCATTATACAGAATAATTAGTATATCTTGGCTCTGTTTCTTTGATTTTGATTTTTTTTTTTTTTAATCAACAAATGCCTTTAAAAATAGGAAGAACAAGAAAGGTCCTTTCAGTAAAACTTTCAAAGCTGACTAGCTAGATATCCACCTATCACTAATTTCCTTGGGAGTTGTGTGTAAGGATTGAGGCACAAACATATTTACCTTTACTGTAATTTATATCTCGCTTGTATGCTATTGTAAATGACATTAGGACCCAAAGTGGACAGATTAGCTGTATATCATAGGCTGCTATTACCACTAGATGGGAGGGTAGTAGTAAATAGCTCTTCTGGGGTAAGCTGTGGAGAGATGACACATGCTGAAGTAGGTTACACCTATATAATCTTACCCCTGATTTTTCTTGGGCTAATTCTATAATATCTACTCCTTGTTTACATGTCTTCAGGTGTTATGCATCCAAGCTCTAAAACTGCTAGTCAACTTTGCAGTTGTATGGGGAAAGGAACCACGCTTATAATTCTTATTGCAGACACAAAGGGCCCTGTCCCTGGTACTGATCTCACCTACATGAACCTGCTGATGCTTTACACATCAAGGGTTCAGCTCTAAATCCCCAAGTTGGTGTCCTGTTTGTTAAAGTTGTGGGGATATCCAAGTCTTTTTTCTAATATGCAAGTTGGATCTTTACATCCCAGATGACTTGGCATATTGTTTCCTATTATCTTATCACTATAATGCATAGTAGTTTTGATAGAAAAAAGGAGCAAATATAATGATCCATGCAAGTAGGGGAAATTCTTCAACATTACTTGGATTTTTTTTTAAGTGAAGCATGAGGACTTCTGTCATAAAAATGGAGCACTATGCTGTCAAAGCTGTTGTAGTCATCAATAATCAAGCTTTTTTTCCTGAAAATCATACTGTTAAAATGAGGTTGAGAACATAATCTACCACATGAGTGTAGTGCTCATTTGTAGGACAAATGCACAAAGAAAAACCTACCTAGACCCTTTAGAAAAAGTGGTGCTACAGTCCTGCTTTCAACAATCATGGTGAAACGTCACCACAGCTATGACCAATGCAAAGATTTCATTCAGACGCTGTCCAATCTTGATTCCATAGGCTCTCAGTTTAGCAAATACTGTCTCTGTAGTATGCATCTTCTTCCATGTAAAGGCATAGGTTGTCACATTGTAAATAGGTACCCCATGGAAAAGAAATAGTATGCAATTTTGGGTGCTGGACTGGTATAAAAATGATCTACCTGTTCCTCAAAGTCAAATACTACCTATTTGGCTAAGGAAATATATTGCCTCTGTAGGGGGAAGGAATGAATCCCATGGATGGGGACCTACCAAAACAGTGATTTTGCATTTTCCGTGGAAAACAGTGGATTCCGTGACTTTGGTGGGCTTGCTTAAAACAACTTAGCTGAAGCCTTGCGATCTTGGACGGGGTGGGGAGCAGGAGGAAGGGGCTGCTCACAGCAGGTGGTGGGGAGGCTGCAAGCAGGCACCCACACCTTGGGTCTGTTAGTGGAGAAGGGCCTGGGGCTGCATTGCCCCCAGCCCCTTCTCCACCACCCACTCTGAAGTGCATGTGGATTTTAATAGATTAGGAATTGCCCAAAACCATGTCTTAATTACTCTAATTTAATCCATACTTAATAATGTGTGGATTAATAGCTTCCCCAGGCTTAATCAGGGTAATTAAACCAAAGTGTTGGGCCATCTGCCAATCTGTGGGGAAGGGCAGGACTGCCAGGGCCCCTTAGCCAATCAGAGATGTAGGGAGGGCCCTGCTGCAATAAGCCCATGAAAATAGCAGCTGGCTCCTCCTGGAGCTGGTTTTGTTCCATGTCTTCATTAGCGACCTGGAAGATGGCATAGAGTGCACCCTCAGCAAATTTGTAGGTGACACCAAGCTGGGGAGGAGTAGTAGATATGCTAAAAGGTAGGGCTAGGGTTCAGAGTGACTTAGAGAAATTGGAGGATTAGGCCCAGAGGAACCTCATGATGTTCAACAAGGGCACGTGCAAAGTCTTGCACTTAGGAAAGAATAATCCTATGCACCAGTACAGGCTGGGAGATGACTGGCTGGGCAGCAGCTCTGTAGAAAAGGCCTGAGGATTACAGTGGACCATAAGCTTAATATGAGCCAGCAGTGTACCCTTGTTGCCAGGAAGGCTAATGGCATACTGGGCTGCATTGGTAGGATTGTTGTCATAGGTCAAGGGAAGTGATTATTCCCCTCTATTCAGCATTGGTGAGGCCACATCTGGAGTACTGTGTTCAGTTTTGGGCCCCCCACTAAAGGAAAGTTGTGGATAAATAGGAGAGAGTCCAGCAGAGGGCAACAAAAATGGTGAGAGGGCTGGGGTACATGAGTTCTGCGGAGACACTGTCAGAACTGAACTTAATCTAGAAAAAAGGAGACTGAGGGGGATATAATAGCAGCCTTCAACTATCTGAAGGGGGGTTCCACAGAGGATGGAGGTAGACTGTTCTCAGTGGTGGCAGATGACAAAACAAGGACCAAGTTGCAACAAGAGAAGTTTAGGTCGGATATTAGGAAGAATTTTCTCACTATGTGGATAGTAAAACACTGGAGAGGTGGTGGAAGTTCCATCCTTGGAGGCTTTCAAGACTTGGCTAAACAAGGCTTTGCCTGAGATGGTCCTTCTTTGAGCCAGGAATTGGACTAGATGACCTCCTGAGGTCCCTTCCCACCCTTATTTTATGTGATTTCTATGATACCCCTGAAAAATCGGCTGCCTGCCTCCTCGAGATGGGTAGGACCCTACCCATGGAATGGACTTGCTTCAAAGACTCTAAACAAAGGGAGAAAAGCAGTAAGCTACAGGACAGACACCCTGGCAACTGACTGCCAGGGTGACCAACTGTAAGTACCGGCTCTCTGATGGGACTATTACCATAGCGTTTGAAATAAGAGGGGAGTTTTAAAAGACCTAGTAACACTCGCATTGATTAAAGCAAACAGAACCTGCCCACAGAATAACTAATGGATAGTGAGTATGCATGCAGTAGGGAAGAGGTGTTGAGGTATAAATTTTAACTTACCTGAACTGCAAGTTCATATATTTCACTGGGTGGGGAGATGATTGAAATGGCTTGGAGGAGGCAGTAAGCCTGGAAACTTTTGGCAGTGTTTTGATTTGAAAAGATAACTACCTCCTCAGTTATGGCAGTAATAAAGATTTTAATTGTTGAGTTTTTGTTTATATGCAGCAATTGGTTTTCAAGACAGGTGAACTTGTAACATTTTCTCATCTCCTGCCATGTGTGCAGGGTCTGTGGGGGGGTTAAATGCCAGAAATCATGATGTTGCAGGGATGTATTTGGTAGCTGTGTTGGTCTGAGACAAAAAGAAATGCCAAACTTTAGAACCCTTGGTTCAGAGATGATACCTTTTATTTGACCAACTGAGACATTGCAAAAAAATTATCTTTTTCTGCAAGCTTTTGGGCACACGTGAACTTCCTAAGGCTCAGGGAAAGTTAAAGATAGTAAAAAGTCCCCACAGGTAGAAAATAATTTTTGCAGAGGAAGCCGAAGGTGGAAGTCTGTTCCTCTGGGTCCATGAGAGTGTCTTTGTAAGTTGCTCTTTCATATGCAGATAAGGCAAGATTTCTTCGCTGATGGTGTCAGATGGCAGAAAGGCAGGGAAGTATAGAAATCTTTCTTGTTGTATACAACATGTTTGTGTTTTTCAGTCAAGAATCCTGCGTTATTTAATGTGATATACACTTTCTCCTGTAGTTCTCTGAGTTCTTTATTCATTTCATAATTGAAAAACTGAAGAACAGAGGGATTAATAGGCCTCATTGAAATAATCTTTGAGCTATTAAGGAGATAATTTAGAGCAGGTGTGTCAAGCGTATATGGCTGATGGGACAGTTCCAGCCTGTAGATCTGTCATACAGCCTGCAGGTCTCCTGGAGGCAGCATTAAGTGCTGTAGTTTGCAAAGCACAGGGTATAATGGCTTGTCATTCACCCCACTAATGGATTCTGGAGTAGGGAGCCCCATTAGGACTCCTTTCACTGGCAGTGGGGTAGAGGTATGTCCCAGTCCAGCTAACTGAATGCAACCCCTTTATACACTAATGTGTATATAGAATTTATTTATGAACCCATACTGCTTAGGTCTGTGTATTAATTTGCCTTTAAAGTTGTCATTATGTCTTCAAAATTGTATTATAACCTAAGGAGCTTTTATTTAATCAGAATACGTCTAGGTAAGTTCTGATTTCTGGCCCCCCCTCCCCCGAAAAAAAACTGCAAGATTTGCATAGATCAGACTTGTCATAGGTCAAATATTAAGTTTAGTTTCAAAAAGTTTACTCAAAAAATGCATCTGTTACAGCTTGCTTAATTCAGGCTCTACAGTAGTCTTAAAAAGAAGTGATGTTGGCTGTAGTGATTTGAGTGAGTGAGTGTATGGAAGGGTTATAAAGTATTTGCAGTATTTTCCCCAGAAATCCAACGAACACCTAGTTTTATGTAAACGGTCTGTTGATGGAGGTGGAGAGTTGGAAATGGGATATCTATTACAAGGCTTTATGGCAGTGGTTCCCAAACTTTTTTTTTCTGCAACCCGCTGCTGGGAACTGAGGGTGGCACGCCCGGGGGCGGGGGAGCTCCTGGCACGCAGCATGGCTCATCTTGTGTGTGACACTGCCAGCATTGCCTATGTGGCCTTCATTTGGGTCATAACCCGGCTTTGGGAACCACTGCTATATGGAGTTCCTTGGTGGGCTGAGATGGCCATATGAACAAGCTCAAGAACTGTTCTGCTTGGCTTTTCCCCTGGGGTGGAGAAAGGAAAGAGACTCGGGTCATTCTGAGCTAGAGAACTATCTGTCTTCGGTCTGCAGGAATATTCCACTTAATTATTACAGCCTCATATACTAAAATGGGTACTAGAATTAACTTTAAGGTTGCATGTTAATTAGCATTCTATTATGGTATATTAGTTACTAAGACTAGAAACAGTTGATAGGGATATATAGGTATTATCTAACTTTTTCAGAAAAAACTTACTTATCCACTACTGTTGTTTTTTCCAGAAGTGACACTCAGTTATAATTTTAAATGCAGCACAACAATCAAAGCAGAAGCTGTCTAGTGTAGATGATTTCTGAAGGAATGCATGTCAGGTTCTCAGTGCATGACAGGCTGGCTTCCCAGTTTTTGTATGGTGACGAGCGTGCAGTGTTGCAGAAAATCAGGCCCCAGGTATCTCAAGTTGTCACAGAAAAAGGTTAATAGGTAGCACTGCACTCTTGTTCTGTGACTTGCTAACTTCACATGAGCAGTCTCTGACAAAGCCAAGGATAGAGCATAGTTGAAGTCAGTTTTTGTTACTTTGTTAGTAGAATCCTTTCCATCTTTGCCGCCCCCCCCCCCCCGTGCCCTTCACTTGCACACTTCAGTTCCTACAGTGAAATTTGGTAAAGCATAACAGCTTAATTAGTAGTGATTTTCAGTGGAACCTGTGAGGATAATGTAGTGGGTGAACATATGCCTAGTCTGTATAACAGTCAAACCAGATTTGCATCTCATTTCTGAACCTTTTCTATTCTGTAATGGATACTGGCCCACTAGCCCTTATCACCACATTGGTTATTGTAAAGGAGTGAACTGAGGACCTCTAAATCCATGACAGCTGAACTTATTCACTTGAGGTAAAGGAGGAACGGTTAACTGGCATTATTAGTTGCTTTATCCTCTGTGGCAGGGGTGTCAAACTCATCTCGTCCCTGGATGAGAGGCATGGGGCTGGTCTCCAGGCTGGATTAGGCCCACAGATGAGACCCACATGCAAATCCAATCAGCATAGGGAAAAGAGCTCCTCTTCTTATATTTACATATTTAAAAGCATCTTGATGCCCACCTTGCTGGAGTCATTTGACCGCAGCAGTCTTTCTGCCCAAGTGCATGGGGGCTAGACACAAAGATCTTTCCTTTCCAGTCCCTAACATCTATGAGAAGGAAATCTCATTAAATACATTGTTTATCATTAAACTGCCAAAAGCACCATGTGCTCAGTAATGAAAACCAGCCATAAAGTTGATTAAATGTAGCCAACATGGAGCATCTCTATAAAACACATGGCCCATATTGGGCAAACAAACTAAGGGAACCTACCACGAGGATAGGTTAATGTAGCCAATCTGAATAAGATATATGGCAGTGCCCATTGTGCTCAGTGCCCTCAGCACCAACTCTTTTTTAAGTCGCATCAAATACATGTTGACTTCCTCTTTACAACCTCAGCTGAGTTGTGCCTTTTTTTCTCATGTCCAGTTATTCCTATTTCTCCACCAGCCTGGCAAACCACCAAACAGGGCCCCAAACAATTCACCCGGAATCATAGAAAACTAGAGTTGGAAGAGACCTCAGGAGGTCATCTAGTCCAACCCCCTGCTCAAAGCAGGACCATCCCTAACTAGATTATCCTAGCACAGGCTTTGTCTAGCCTAGTCTTAAAAACATTCAGGGATGGCAATTCTGCAACCTCTCTGGGTAACCTATTCCAGTGCTTTACTAACCTAGTGAGAGAGTTTTTCCTAATTCTAACCTTAACCTCTCTTGCTGAAACCTGAGAGCATTGTTTCTTATTCTATCATCTGCCACCACTGAGAGCACAGTCCAGCTCCATCCTCTTTGGAGCCATCCTACAGGTAGTTGAAGGCTGCTGTTAAATCCCCCCTCGGTCTTCTTTTCTCCAGACTATATAAGCCCAGTTCTTCCTGGCCTCTCTTCAGAAGTCATGTGCCCCAGCCCCCCAAACAATTTTTGTTGTGCTTTGCTGGAATCTCTCCAACATGTGGGGCGGGGGTGGCAAAACTGGACACAGCACTCCACATATGACTTCAGCAGTGTCAAACAGAGGGGAATAATCCCTTCCCTCAATCTGCTGGCAATATTTCTACTGATGCAGCCCACCATGCCATTAGCCTTCTTCAAAACGAGGGCATGTTGTTGGCTCGTATTCAGCTTATTGTTCACTGTAACCCCCAGATCTTTTTCTGCAGAGCTGCTGCCCAGCCAATCATCCCCCAGCCTGTACATGGGATTGTTCCATCCTAAGTGCAGGACTTTGCACTTATTAAAACTCATGAGATCTATTTTGGGCCAATATTCCAATTTGTCCAGGTCTCTCTGAATCCTAACCATACCCTCCAGCATATCTACTACTCCCCTGACCTTGGTGTCATCTGCAGACTTGCTGAGAATGCACTCTATGCCATCTTCCAAGTTATTGATGAAGATATTGAATGAAACCTGTCCAAGGATCACCAAACCCTAGGGCATTCCACTTGATACCAGCTGCCAACTAGAACTATAGAGCCATTGATTACTACCCTTTGAGCCAAACGATCCAGCCAGGTCTCTGTCCACCTTATAATCCGTTCATCCAACTCATACTTTCTTAGCTTGTTTGAAAGACTGTTGTGAAAGACTGTATCAAAAGCCTCGCTAAAATCAAGGTATATCATGTCTGCTGCTTCCCTTGCACCCACAGAGCCAGTCTCATCAGAGAAGGCAGTCAGGTTGGCCAGGTAGGACTTGCCATGGGTGAATCCATGCTGACTGTTCCTAATCATCATCTTCTTCTCCAGGTCCTTAGAAATGGTTTCCTTGAGGACCTGTTCCATGATTTTTCCAGGGACTGAAGTGAGTCTGTAGTTCTCTGGATCCTCCTCCTTTTCTTTTAAAGATGAGCACTATATTTGCCCTCTTCCAGTTATTCAGGATGTCTCCTGACCACCATGAGTTTTCAAAGATCATGACCATCAGCTGTGCAGTCATATCTGCCAACTTCCTCAGCATATTTGGGCGCATCACATCCAGCCCCGTGGATTTGTTCACATCCAGCTTTTCTAACCTGTTCTTTCACCGCTATCAACTGTTCACCTCACTGTTCACCTCCTCCCAAATTGTGCTGTCAGGTGCAATAGTCTGGGAGCTGACCCTGTCCATGAAGACTGATGTAAAACAGGCATCTAGTACTTTTCCGCATCATCTGTCACTGAGTTACCTCCCCCACTCAGAAAAGGATCCACACTTTCCCTGATCTTCCTCTTGTTGGTGATGTTTGTAGAAACCTTTGTTACTCTTCATGACCCTTGCTAGCTGCAACTCCAGTTGTGATTTGGCCTTCCTGATTTCATCCCTGCATGGTCAAACATATGCTCCTCCCTGATTGTTTTACAGGAAATGGAAACTTTAACAGTTTCTTTTTTGCATTTTAATTCACTGAGGATTTCCCTGCTAAGGCAAGCTGGTCTTCTGCCATACTTGCTAGTCTTCCTACACCTTAGGATGGTTCGCTCCTGTGCCCTCAGTAAGGTTTCTTTACAGTAAAGCCGGTTCTCCTGGACTCGCCTCCCCCTTAGACTTGCCTCCCAGGGGATCCTGCCCATCAGTTCCCTGAGTGGGTCCAAGTCTGCTTTTCTGAAGTCCAGAGTCCATACTCTGCTGCTTTCCTTCCTTCCTTTCCTCAGGCTCCTGAACTCAGTCACTTTGTGGTTGCTGCTACCCAAATTGCCATCCACAGCTAAGTTCCCCATCAATTCTTCCCTGTTTATGAGCAGCAGGTCAAGAAGAGCATAGCCCCCAGTTAGTCTCTCCAACACCTGCATCAGGGATTTGTCCCCAACACTCTCCAAAAACTTCCTGGATTGCTTTTGCACTGCTGTATTGCCTTCCCAGCAGTTGTCAGGGTGATTGAAGTTCTTCATGAGAGCCAGGGCCTGTGATCAGGAAACTTCCGCTAGCTGTTTGAAGAAAGTCTTATCCACCTCGTTCACCTGATCTACCAGTCTATAGCACACAGCCACCACGACGTCACCCTTGGTGCTCTCCCCACTGACCCCAACCCAGAGACTTTCAGCAGGCCTCTCCAGTTTCAAACTGGAGCTCTGTGCAGTCATGCAGCTTTTTTTAAAGTGCAACTCCTCCTTCTTTTCCCCCCTGCCTGTCTTTCCTGAACAGTTTGTACCCATCCATGACAGTACTCTCCAGTCATGTGAGCTCCCAGCATGTCTCTGTTATTCTAATCACATAATAGTTCTGTGACTGTACAAGGACTTCCAGGTCTTCCTACTTGTTTCCCAGGCTCCATGCGTTTGTGTACAGACATCTGAGGTAACTAGCCAGTTTTCCTACTTTCTCAGGAAGAGTGAAACAGCCTCTCCTGCTGCCCCTTCCTGCTTGTGCTTCCTCCAGATCACCTGCTTCCCCACTCCCCTCAGGGCTTTGGTCTTCATCCCCTGTTGAACTTCTTTTAAAGCCCTCCTCACCAGGCTAATAAGCCTATGTGCAAAGATGCTCTTCCCTCTCTTCAACAGGTGGAGCCTGTCTCTTCCTAGCAATCTTGGAAAAACATCCTATGGCAGAAGAAGCCAAAGTTCTGCTGGTGACACCATCTGTGCAGCCATGCGTTGATCTGCAGGATGCATACACTCCTGCCTGAGCCCTTCCACATGACTGGAAGGATCGAGGAGAACACCACCTGAGCCCTGTCCCCTACACCCAGAACCCTGTAGTCACTCTTGATCTGCTCAGGATCGCCCCTGGCAATATCATTGGTGCTCACATGGATGAGCAGCAGGTAATAGTCAGAGGGCTGGATGAGTCTGAGTAATCTTACTGTGACATCTCAGATCTGGGCAAGCAGCAGACCTTCTGAAACAACAGGTCAGGCTCGCAGATGGATGGCTCGGTCCCTTGCAGAAGAGTCTCCAACCACTGCCACCACCACCTATTGCTTCCTCTTGGTGGCAATTTTCTCAATCCTTCCAACCTTTGGGATGCTTGGCTTGGCCTCTTCCACCAGTGGAATGTGTTTCTCCTCCTCTGTTGCTAGACAAACCGCTGTAAGTGGAGTTGAAGACTTCTGCTTGCTGCCAAAATCCCTCTCTTAGCCTCTTGCATGGGTTTAGCATGGCCCCGCCTTCTGTGACGAGCTAGGCCACATTACCCTGCACCTCATCTGCATAGAAACTTCTAGAGGATCCCAGGACTTGTGCCAAGAACACCTGGTTTCAGTCATGAGTGGAGGGCTAATTAGTACATGGATCCTTTGCGGGGGTAGTAGTTGGAATGCACACACACACTGAGCTGTGGGGTCCCCACAGCTTGAAATGCTGCTTGATTCTGCTGAAGCCCAGCCCAATGAACAGTGTGATAAATCCAGAGCCTTGTGGCTCTGGATTAATATTGTGCATAGTTTTGTGGGCTAAGATCAAGTGCAACCAGCCCCGTATGCTGACTGCATCATCGTGACACCCTGCACAAGGACCTTCCTGGAGTAGTTCCTGAAGGATGCTGTCCAAAACAAATACGCTGGTGACCTGAGGGCCAGACCTGACCAGGGCAAGGTCTTCGTCGCCTCAAAGCAGGACTTGAGCAACCACTTCACACCCAGTGGGAGCTTCACGCGCTTTGCAGACTGGTGCTTCCTCCACTGCACCCACCTCAACTGCCTGCCCCTGAATGGGGCCGTCCGCTTTGGCCATTGCGATGAGAGGTGCCAACAGTGTGGCTGTGTGGTAGAGACCCTTCCCCACATGCTGTGCAGCTGCAGGCCACACACCAGAGCCTGGCAGCTCTGCCACAATGCTGTCCAGGACCACCTGGTGAGGGCCATCCTGGCCGCAGCAGGGGAGATCTCTGTGAACCACACTGTCCTGCGGTGCAAGATCCAGATGCGACCCAACATTGTGATCACCAACAAAGAGACCAAGAAGGTCGTGATCATGGATGTGACTGTCCCCTTCGAGAACTGGCGCCAAGCCTTTACCGACACCCGGGCTCGCAAGCGGAAGAAGTACGCCCCGCTGGCCGACAACCCGAGTGGCTGTGGCTACGACATGACGGCCGACATGCTTATTGTGGGAATGCTTGGAGCCTGGGACCCCAGAAGTGAGAGTGTCCTGCATGCCTACCGTGTCTCCTGCCGCTACACCAAGTTGATGCACTGCGTCATGGTGTCCAACACCATCCGCTGGTCCCATGACATCTACGTGGAGCATATCACGGGCCACCGCCAGTACTCCAACCCCACCAGACGGACTGCCACCAGAAGGGACCACCTGAACCCGCCTCTGCACCAAATGGACTTCGCTTTGAGAGGATTCTTCAGCAATGGACCACCCCGCTCCACCCAAAGAGGACCCCTGTGATGAGATTCTATATGGACTGAGACACTTTCTTCAACCTACTTCCTCCACCATTGCAGATCATTGTACGGATTTTTGTGTATCTATCTTCTTTCTCTCTCAGCATCGTGAGCCCCCTTCCCTCACCCCTGGGCTTAGTTGGCTAATGTATTTTCTGCAACCTAGTTGCATTCTTCTCCTCACCAATATCCCTCCAAAGTTAGTCTCTCGCTCGGGCAATTTGAATTTCCCTACTAGCTTTGACATCTTTTTGGATTCACAATCCTAAACATCTACCAATAAAATTCAGTTTGCTGCATTGGTCTGTTCCCTGAGCCACAATCACTTTGAGAGGCATTGAATAGTAGAGGGTAGAGACCTATCCAATGCATTATGGACAGGACACCTTATGAGGGTATGCTATAACCTCCCAGTGGGAGCATCTCAGCTACACACCTGTTTTATGAAAATGGGAGATTTCTCCCAAGTTTGCTCCTTTGAGCTAAGGGCAAACAAGACTCAAGGACATCTGATTTTGAAGACCTCCAGGCTTGGGGCTTGTACGTAGGATGCCTGCCATGGATTTGGGAGAATCTGAAGCCCCAGGATAAAGTCTGGGAAGGAGGGCACTTGTTGGTGATAGTGCTACACACACTTGCACAATTGAATTCTGCTCATTTGATAGGCAATGGAACTGATTTGGCTAGTTTGGCTTGAGACACGAAAATGAAATTTTGAAAAAGTTTGTACTATATATAAAGAGGTACAAAAATGCTGCTTAAAAGTATGTTTATAGCGTACATGTGCTAAAACTTGCAGCAGTTTCAAAAAAGATGAAATCCATCAATTCTGGATGAACTAAGTCTATGGGTTCCCATAGTTATTTGGCTACGTATAATTTAATGCAGGCATATTTATTTCAAAGCCATTCTTTTCAGATTTGCCCCTCACTTCCATGTACTCGGGGAGAGCAGCATCTAGCAGTAAGGAGGGGGAGGGGTTGCTGAGAGACGTTGGAAGGGGGGAGGCAGTTGAGGGCAAGGGAACCCAAGATTCGTTTTCCTTGCTGTAGCAGTGGGAAGGGGACAAATTCAAGGCAAACTCCAATAATTTGATTCTGTACCTAAAAATTTTTAATTAATTTATAAATTTTCCATAAGTAGAATCTGATTATTGGGTGGTTGTCTCATAATCAGGATCATCTTATATTTGAGTAAATATGGTAGTTAAAAGCTAGACATTTTTTTACATTATGGTTCCTACTTGAAATCTCTGGGTTTATCTTGTGACTTGTGTGTAGGTCTTCTGTAACCTAATAGTGCTGGTATTCTCTGGTACCCTGTAGCACCCTTAAAAGGATCTCATGGCAGCCAGTTGAGAATTAAAGCTCTATGGATTAGCTGGTGAAAGGGTAATATAGTGGGAGTGAAAGGGTAATGTGTATAATATAGTGGGAAGTAAGTAATGTCTGTCTGAATATCCCACTCCAGAGGCAGTACAACCAAGCACCTGTTTTTGGCATCTTTTTGCCCCATGTGTGCCTCTCTACCTGGCATTTGAATGTGTCCCACTTAGTCATAAGTATTCTTAAGTGTCTTCCCTATAAAATTAAGTCTTGGGAAAGGGGCAGGGCAAGTACTCACCTTCATCCTAGGTTTATAGGCCTTACTGAGACTTGTAAAGCATAATCAACAGAAGAACCTAGACTTGAGCTCTTTGTCTTGACCCTGGGACAAGTAGTAGCCAAACTTATTTTGATAGGCTGTATTAGAATAATTGGCAGCATTCATTCTTCCTGTATCATCACTAGAGACTTAGTTTGGTATGATTATTTAAAGATCAGAATGGGAAAAGTTTAGATTTCAGTCTTGATCTTTGAGCGGTCCTACTTGGGAGTTGCAAGAGACTGTTCCCTCACCTACAGATATCACATTAAGAAGGTCAGCAGTAAAGTCTCTGTACGGGTAGCTGACTTAAGATATGTAGCCAGTACAGCATCAGATGCCAACTGGGGTGCACCGATACATCAGTAGGCTATTGAATCAGCACTGATGAAAGGAGACATTACTTTATCAGCTTTTTTTGGTCATTGTAGCTGATAATGTTTACCGATAATTACGCTTTCTGGCACATAGAATGCTGTGATGCTTAAGCCATGAGACAAGAATATTTTTGCTGTGGTGTGCACTGTGCAATCTCTATCATCTATAAATGTCTCAGAAGAGCACGATATGGAATTCATGTCTGAAAAGAACAACAGAACAGCTGATTGCAAAGTATGTGCTGCAAATATTTCACATGGAGGCAATACCAATAAAAATTTTAACACAACAAACTTAAGATGCTCTGTGTACCTCAAGATGCTGTATGCTACAGAATACAACAGTTTCCTAAAGATGGCTGCAGAAAAGAAAGAAGCAGGGCAGGAAAGCACTGCACCAAAGCAATTATCATTACATGAAACAATAGACTGCTCACAGAAATTTGGAAGTGGAAATGCCAGTCCAACTTCACATGTTGTGGATGAGAAGAACCAACTGATGTGCGAAAAAGCAGAAATGTTGCTTTTTGTCAAGAAAAACCATCCACTAACCCACTTTCTATGCTAAAGTTGGTAAGCAGTGAAGAAGCTATGGATGTGTCTTTTTTTTTTTTTTTAACCTACGAGTACTGTAGTTATTATTACAATGGCTTCAACTACTACTAACTACCTAAACATTTTTTGTTTTGTAGTTTTTACATCTTGATCTGCAGTTCTTGTGGGTTTATTTTGAAACCAAAATTGTTGTGATTATGCCTTTTTTTTTCTGGCTTTGTTTGGCTGATTTTTGTAAAACAAATAGAATATTGAGCTTTATAATGACTTTGCCATCAAATTAATCATTATATAAGTGTATAAAGTTTATACTGCAAACTACCATTTTAAAAGTAAAAGTTTTAAAGCTAATATGTGTCTGTGTTTATTTTGCTACAAAATGTTTCTAGAAGCAGGAATGCAAAAAACCTGTCCATCTATGTGTGTGTGAGTTAAATTCAAAACCAAAAAAAGGTTTAAGTCAGTAGTTTAAAATTTCTTGCACCGTTGCTAAATATCAGTTATTGAATCAGCTTCAGCTTATGGTTGTTTAATCAGTGGCTATTGCTATCAGCTAAGAAAATCTTTATCAGTGCACGCCTAGCACTAACTTTAAATTGCTTGGAACCACTGCACTCATATATGCCACAGCAGAATACCATGATGCTGTATGGTCCAGAAGTTGACACATGCATGCATGCACATTGCAGACCATTTATGCATGAAGCTCACAAGCTCATAGAAGACATTGGGGATGCTGAACCAAACCTGGAGTGGGCCGACCTCTGAGAGAGGTCAGGCCTATTCCTGCGATGTTTCGTACCGACACCAAGCCAGTCCTCCATTGGGCATGACCTTGCAGAGATGCAAGGGTCAAGTTGAACAGGCTGAGATCTGGCTTTCAGTGCTTCAAAACAACACATTCCAAAATGAACATCTTGGAAACCCTCGTGTAAATGTGGTCTCCAACAAACAGTTGAGCACTTAATCAAAAGCTGCAGTCTTTACAAATGCCTAGACAAGGCATATGGAACCTGCACATTAAGCGATAATACCAGGCAGTGGCTCATAGATTTGGAAGCTGATATAGAATCATAGAAAATTAGGGTTGGAAGAGGCTTCAGGAGGTCATCTAGTCCAGAGGCATGGTCCTGCTCAAAGTAGGACCATCCCCAAATAGATCATCCCAGCCAAAGCTTTGTTTAGCTGAGTTTTGAAAACCACCAAAGAGGGAGCTTCCACCACCTCTCTGGTAACCTGTTCCAAGTGTTTTACTAATATCTCATATCTGACACCATGCAGAAGAGAGAGCTTAAAGATGATGCAGCAGATGTAGTGGCCCCTGGAAGGATTGGCAATGAAGTCAGAAAGCAGAGAAAATGAAGGAGCAAAAGTTCAGCACATTCAATCACACGTGCAGATAACAGTTTTTTCCCCGTGTAGGTTGTAATTTGGCAAAACTGGATAAATTTTCAATGGAGATATTAGAAGGCACCTTTTCTGGGTATTATAAACTAGGGATTACTGGTTTGATAGCTGCACTTTCCAGGTAGCCAGACTCTTATTAACTAAATGGATTAATTCAACCTCTAAATGTTCAATAAAGTTACAAATAAGTGAAAACAGGACATTATAATGGAACGGGTAGCCACTTGCATACATAAGGCAGGGAATTGAGGCCCCCATAGTGAAGGAGTTGGGCTGGGGCTGCTGCCCAGCTGAGGTAGTGTATGGGGCTTGGGGCCCAGGGCTGGAATATGTGACTGCAGGGCCTGGGTGGGGAGTGGGATGGAGCTGCAGGCAACTCCTCCAGGGGACAGTGGGGGAGGGGAAGGGATGGGTCCCTGCCACTGCACGCAGTCCTGGAGGGGTTTGTGCCCTCCAGATTTGTACGTGGGACAGGCGAGGTGCTGGATGCGGGCTTCGGCTCCCCAGCCTGCTGCTCTCCCCTTGATGCCTCAGTGGCACAGTAGGACAGCAGGACGGAAGCTTGATGCCATTGCTGTGAGCCCTGTGCCATCATGGTGAAGCACCCCTGCCCACCCAGCATCACTGGAAGGCACAACCCCACACCACCACCCCCACTGCTGCTGGACGGGCAAGGGGCACTTCACCATGGCACTTGGCTTGCAGTAACAGCATTAAGCTGTAACCCCCACTTTGCACTACCACGCCAGATTCTGCCTGCTGAGCCACAGAGGCCCCAGGGAGAGGGCAGCAGGGTAGGGAGCCTGAGCCCACAATGGCCAACCCACACCCATCCCCGCACTCCGCCCCGGTGGGATCCACTCTGGCCGTGCTGCCCACAGGGGAGGGGAAGCTGGGCTCTGTGCTCTGCTCTGGTGCAGCAGCAGCTGCCTCTGCCTCCCACAGGCAGCACCCAGCAGGTACTGATGAGGGGCAGAGGGCTGCTGACCTGGTTCCCTGGCCCTATAGCGTTGGCATTTGGAGGCCCCCTCTTTCGGGGCTGGGGGAGAGAGGGGCATCAGCAGGGACAGGAGGCTGTGGTTAAGCAAGGGGGACCAGCAGGGGTGGGGAGTGAAAGATTGTTTGGTTTTTAATCAGAGAATTTGCAACTCTTTTTACATCGGAGAATTGCGATTTTTAACAGAGAAAACTATGATTGCTACTTATTCTACCCCCCCTCAAATATCTCTTATTTAACCGAATAAGCCCTAGCTGCTTCAGTTTCTCCTCATATGGAAGCCCCTCCATACCACTAATCGTCCTTGTTGCCCTTCTCTTTACCTTCTCTTGTTCTTCTATATCCTTTTTTAGGCATGGGGACCAGAATTGGGCACAGTATTCAAGGTGTGGGTGGACTGTGGATTTATAAAGAGGCATAATGATGCTTCATGTTGTTTACAATTCCCTTCTTAATCATTCCTAATATTTTATTTGCCTTTTTGATGGCTGCTGAGCACTGATCCAATGTTTTTAGTGAACTGTCCTCAATGACTCTTTCCTGTGTCGTAACAGCTAATATAGAGCCCATCCTAGTTTAGGTATAGTTTGGGTTATTTTTGCCCAGGTGCATAACTTCATGCTTATCCACATTGAATTGCATCTGCCATTTAGTTGCCTATTCTCTCAATCATGCTATATCCTTCTGTAGTTCATCACAGTCCAATTTGTCTTTAACACTTTGAATAACTTTGTGGCTGCAAATTTGGCTGCTTTGCTACCCACCCGCTTTTCCAGACATTTATGAATATATTAAATGGCACTGGTCTCAACACAGATCCCTGGGGGATCCTGCTTTTTATTTATTTCCATCCTGAAATTTGACCATTTATACTCACTCTATGCTTCAAAGCTTTGAGCCAATTTCTAATCCACAAGTGGACGTTTCCTGTAATCTTATGACAACCTAACTTAGTTTAGAGCCTCTGATGAGGGACCTTGTCAAGGCTTTTTTTGAAATCCAAATATACTTAGTCAACTAGATCACCCTGATCTACCTGCTTTATGGACACCCTCAAAGAACTCTAGTAGGTTAGTGAGGCACAATTTCTCCTTGACAAAACCATGTTAATTCTTCCCCAGGAAGTCATAGTCATCCATGTGCTAAAAAATCTTTTTTCGTAATATTTCTACCAGTTTTCTAGGAACAGAAGTTAGGGTCATAGTTTCCTGCATCTAGTGTAGAGCCTTTTTTTAAATATGGGAGTCACATGGGTACCAAGGCTGTTTTTAGTGAGAGGTTGCATATTAGAGTTAGGAGTTCAGCAATTTCCAATCTGAACTCCTTAGCACCCTAAGGGGAATGCCATCAGGTCCTTGTGATTTGCTGCCATTTAGTTTATCTGTTCCCTCTGAGACCTTACCTATGACACCTCAGCTGGGGTCAGCTTCAGTGACTTGTCCCTAGAGAGGAGTGGATCTAGTGAAGGAATTTCCTTAATATCTTCCACAGTGAAGACAGATGCAGATAATACATTTAGTTTCTTAGTGATGGCCCTGTTATCTTTTAGTGCCACTTTTACAGCTGATCATCTAAAGGCCACACTGACTGACAGGTCTCTTGCAAGTTTTTCCTCAAATTCTCTCTTAGGTTGACTTATTACAGATTTACGTTTGATTTGCCAATGTTTATGGGGGGTTTTATTTTCCTCATTAGGATTTGACTTCCGCTTTTTGAAAGAGGTTTTTTTTTCTGCTTATTGCCTCTGCAGTTCTGCCATTAAACCATGCTGCCTTTTTGACTACTTTTTTTTTGTTTCGCAGTATGCATTTGCTCCAGTGCCTCCAGTATGGTCTTCCTGAACAATTCCCATGCTGCTGACATGTTCCTCACCTCTAAGGACCACTTAAAAATTTCACCTAACTAGCTTCCTCATTTTAGTATAGTCTCTCTCTTTAAAGTTATGGGCTACTGTGGTAGATTTTCTTGTCTCCCTTCCTACCTGGATGTCAAACCAATTGCATTTTGGTCACTATTGCCAAGCAACTCAGTAACACTTTCCTTTTGCACCAAATCCTGAGTACTATGCAGAATTAGGTCAAGAATGGCCTCTCCTCTTGTAGGTTCCAGGACTAACTGTTTCAGGAAGCAGCCTTTTATAACATCAAGAAATTTGGCTTGAAATTAGATAAACCCAGTCTATTTCTTTAATAGATTTCATAGACACTGGGGCTGGAAGGGACCTTGGAAGATCATTGAGTCCAGCCCCCTGCCCGAGGGGCAGGAAGTCAGCTGGGGTCATAGGATTCCAGCAAGATAAGCATCCAAATTTCTCTTGAAGGTGTTCAATGTAGGTGCTTGAACCACCTCCAATGGCAGGCTATTCCAGACCTTGGGGGCTCGGACAGTAAAGAAATCCTTCCTTATGTCCAGCCTGAAATGGTCTCGCAGTAGTTTATATTCGACCTTGTCATCCCTTGGTGTTTCTATCCTATACATAATGTTCACAACCTTTGCTGTGTCCATTTCTAGTCCCAGGGCTTGTATTTCCTAAATGCAAAGTGTGAGGGTATGGACACAGGAACAGCATGAGACGCCAACTAAAAGGAGGTGAGTGGCTGTATGGCACTGCCTTTCTCCATTGAGTAATAGAGCCAACCTTAGTGTTAGGCCAGGGTCATGCCATTTCAGCCCTTACGTTCAATTCAACATCTAACTCGTAATGGTATAGTGCGTCACCCTAGTGGACTGTAACTTATCAGTTGCAATATAAGCCTTTGTATTGGGTTGTCAGCCACTACCTCTGATCCAGCTTCAGTAGTTTGTGATGTGCTTTAGCTCTGAAACTTGCTTTGCTTTATGGCCCAGAACTTATGTGTTTTGTCTTCAGACTTTTGTATAAGTAAAACTTTAAGAGGACTGATACTAGGATGGTATACGTATTAAGATGATGGTTTGGGGAAGTTGATATTTAGTTTTTCTTTGTGATGTATATGTACTTAAGGACTTTAACATTTCTGAACTCTAAAATCAATCACTGCCACTATTATACAAAAGGCAGGGGTGGCTAGAGTTACCCATCCTTTGGAGCCACGTCCAATCCTCCACTGAAGGTCAAGGGTGGGGGGAGCGCTGAACAAGTGTCGAGCTGCTCCAGCTTTTCCCCGTGGGGAGCACGCTAATTTCCAGAGAGAAATTCCAATTTAGCCAATTTCCAGAAAGCCACAAGTACCCTTCCAGCAAGCTGTGGTTTGACCACTGTGGATTTAAAGTATCTTCTAAAATACCCCTTAGAGGAGCCTATAAGGAGTATTATGAGGAATGTAATCATCCATTTGTTACTATCATTACTAGATGGTACAAACAGAGAGTGGGTTGAAATTAAATCTTCAGTGAAATTATAGACTCTGAATCCAGGATGGCCGCTACTTTTCAGGAGCAATAATTCGTACTGTAATACAAAATAATAATGGACCCATTAAACATACTGATAGATGTCTGTAAATAAAAAAAAATTATGAAGGCACTTGAAGAGCTGTATAAAACTGACCCGAACTTTTATTGGGTGACATTAATTTGATCTTTTAAAAGTTGTTTTAGTTTGGATAATGTCACAGTATTAATAAATGATGGTTTTCTGTACTGTTTTGCAGGTGGATTCACCAATGAACTTGAAACAGCCTCATGATTTAGTGATGCTCATGAGACAAGAAACTACAGTTAACTACCTCAAAGATCTGGAGGTAATGCGTACAATGTTGTGAGGAGAAATTAATTTCTATATGTGCAGTATGTTGATTATACTCACTTACATGGGTAGTTTAGAGTCAAGAATGATTTTGTCAAGTACTGCAGTGCACTTTGAGTGGAAGGATAAGGAATTCTTCCAGAGTTTAGATAGGTCAAATTTCAGGTACAAACAATCACAGGGGCGGGCAATTATTTCAGGCGGAGAGCCGCTTACCCAGTTTTAGCAGGCTGTCGAGGGCCACGTGGGTAGCCCGCCCCTTGATAGGTGCCCTGCCCCCTGGTCACCATCTTGGGACCAGTGTCCCAATGTCTTGGGACCAATGTGCCAGAGCCAGCACCAGTGGAGCCCAAAGCAGGGCACAGACTGCCAGGGGTCTGTGGAGCCAGGCTGAGCTGCACCAGCAGGGAGAAGGGGGGAGCTGGCCCAGCTCCATAAAGCCCCTACTGGCTGGGACCCTGCATTCCTGCCACCCTGCTCTGGGCCCCACCAGCACTGGCCCTGGGACAAAGGTGTGGGCCCCATGCTCCGGCTGGCTCCCCACCCACTCACTCCCAGTGCCCCCCAGCCCTGTGGCCCCTTGCCTGCCCCATGGCTGGTGCTCCCTACTGCAGGCACTCGCAGTGCACACGGGGCTGTCTGGACGAGGCATAGGTAGCCCTACACAGGATGCAAGTGGCAACAGCGTGGGGCATTGGCCACAAGGCAAGTGAGGGGCTGCTTCTCCCCCCCATGCTCAGCACCAGCTTGTAACCTGGCCCTGCTGCCAGCCTGGGCTCCGTACTGGTTCCAGGCTTGCTTGTCGGGGATGTGTGCAGCAGCAGCAGGTGCGGCCCCCCCACACACACAACTTGCAGTGTAGGGCAGTGTTTGCTGTTGCTGCCTACCCAGAGCTAACGCACTGAGCAGCACAGAGGCGGCAGTGGCAAACACTGCCCAGCATGGCAAGCAGGGGGCTGCAGCTGCTGTCATCATGTGCAGCCCCGACGGGCGAGCCCAGAGTCAGGGCGAGCCTCATGCTGCAGCTGCTGGCAGCCCACCTGGGGCTGCCTGTGCCTGCTCAGGACAGCCTTGCATGGGCTGTGAGCAGCTGCAGCAGGGAGCGCCAGCCACAGGGCAAGGGAAGGGCTGCTTTCCTCCTCACCGGGAAGGAGCCCAGTGAAAAGCTGAGCACGGGGTGAGGGAAAAGCAGCCCCTCCCTTGCCCCGTGGCTGGTGCTCCCTGCTGCAGCTGCTCACAGCCTGCACAGGCAGTCCCAGGCGGGCTGCCACTTTTCCCCAGGCTCCTCCCTTGCCCCCGCCCCAGGTTCTGGCCAGGGCAGCCATGTGGTCTCAGTCCAGAAGGACCTGCTGGGGCTTCTGGCTGGAGGGGTGGGGCCAGGTGGGCCCTACTGTTGTGGGAAAATGTCGGGCTTCCCCTGAGTCCTACTGCCCTTGGTTCCTGTCACTTTTGACAGGAACCAAGGACGGATAAATATTAATTTTCTAAATTTTTTAGGGGCCCCACGGGCCGAACAGAATGGCCTCGCGGGCTGAATCTGACCCGCAGGCCGTATTTTGCCCACCCCTGACCTATCAGCTATCATTGGCTCAGGTTGCATTGTTTCAAATATAGCTAAGTTACTACATTTTTTCTCATGGAGGCTACATTAACTTTTTTTTTAAAAAAAGCTTTTAAACTCTCTTTGGCCCTTCAGAAATAAGGAATTCCACAAGCTATACAGAAACATTGCCTTGGGTGCATTCTGAATTGGTTTAGCTGCTATTTAGAATGATCTTTTTAGATGGATGAATTTTCACAATACTTGTCACTTTGTGTCTGTCTGAGATCTCCTTGCTTCCCATTGTTCTTTTTAGGAATTTCCTTTCCTGTGCACATTGGGAAACAAATTAAGTAACATTTACCTCCCAAATACTTCTGTTAGTGAGAGAGGAGAGCTGACCTTCCTCTCAAAGGGGTCTTAATGCACTCTTTAAGCTGATGTATTAAAACCTAGATAGCGTGGTAAGGAGCATCTTAGAAATGTGTAGAATAACATATTGTAAGCTCTTTGAATGAAGAACAGTCTCTAAGTCACCAGCTCACAATTTGTCTTATACAGCTAACTTGCAAACTAAGTGACTAATAAAGTTTGCCTGCAGTTATAGCGTCATGTACACATGCCAATCTGAAGTAACTTTCCTATATTTGATCTCGCATGACTATTTTAAACATTTATTTCCAGCTATGATGTGAAGTAAAAGAACCAGCATCTTCTTCCATACTTCTGTGACTGAATGTTTCCTCTATGCCAGTCTGGGCAGGAATCAGATATGATGAGTTGCTCTGCTGGATCAGATGATTGGTTCATTGGCTTTTAGCAGTAGTCAATACCCTGATATACTTCATGAGAGAAGAAAAATCACTGTAATATACTTCACCAATTGACCAGTGCTTTGCATGAGGCCAGGAGAGTGCGTTGTGGGAGGAGATTATTTTTGATCTCAACTCTTACATTAACTGCCCACCTCTTCCCCTGACTCAGCAATGCTTGTCTTGATGAACTGCTAAAAGACTTTATACTTTTAATGACCATGAAGGTAGGTCAGGCCACAACATTTGTGTTGTCTTCCTTTCCCCGAAGGGCAGGAAGGTGCTATAGAAGGAGCCTGCACATTGTAAAGGAATGTTTCTTGTTCCTGATTCTAAACTAACCTGCCATAAATTTTGAGTAGTTGTTGTTCTCTCTCTAAGGTTTAAGTGGAAGTAAAGGAGACACTGAAAGATTTACACTAGGTTTACTATAGCTATATACATGTTTCAACTAAGTCAAAACATTTCTACAATATTTTTTTAGATAAGGGCAAATATTTCTACTTTAATTAGGAAGACCTGTTTTTAGGTTTTGTTTGGACAGAGCCTTGTCCTGGAAGAAACCTGACTTGTCCAACCATCCTGTTAATGAAAATGAATTACTAATATATACCTTCCTTTCTTTATTCCCCCTACAGAAACAGTTAGTTGCTCAAAAGATACATATAGAGGAGAATGAAGACAGAGACACAGGGCTTGAACAAAGGCATAATAAAGAGGATCCAGACTGCATCAAAGCAAAGGTGCCCTTGGGAGACTTGGATCTATATGATGGCACATACATCACTTTAGAGAGCAAAGATATCCGGTAATACGATGATACCCTTGTACTTCCCTAAAGTTTTACACAATGAAAATTAATATAGTGTGTTATGGGATCAAGATAGCATTCACACAGTCCATTTGAAAAAAAAAGAGAGATAGCAGTTGGATTTTACTGTGGCTTAACATTTGGAGGGGTCTTCATTATTTGGGAAACTGCACTGCCACTGACTAAATTAAAGTACAGATTAAGGTATGAAAAATGATGCTTTTCCCTCAAACTAATGTGTTTCAATCCTGACTCGCCAAACCACCGGTGCATTCCTGAGTTTCCATACAGCTCTGCCAGTGAGTCTTCTTCTCCAGTCCAGGGTTCCTTCTGACCATATAATAATAGAAGCATAGAAAATTAGGGTTGGAAGGGACCTCAGGAAGTCATCTAGTCCATCCCCTGCTCAAGGCAGGACCATCCCCAACTAGATCATCCCAGGCAAAGCTTTATCTAGCCGGGTCTTAAATACCTCTAAGGCTGGAGATTCCACCACCTCTCTGGGTAACCTGTTCCAGTGCTTTACTACCCTCCTAGTAAGAAAAGTCTTCCTAATATCTAACCTAAACTTCCCTTGCTGCAACTTGAGACCATTGCTCCTTGTTCTGCCACCACTGAGAACAATCTATCCCCATCGTCTTTCGAACTCCCCTTCTGGTAGACCAGAAACCGGTCAGAGGAATTAAGCTAAACTGTGTGGTATTTAAATGTTTTTGTGTGTTGTTCTGGGTGGGTTTTTTTATAGTAGACAAATGTCCTATAAGGAAATGAGTGGCAGTTTGGAGAGGGGAAGGAAACATATTCACAATAGCCATGTTCAATTTTAAATCAAGACGGACATGAATTTGGGCCCTTGGATATAAAAGGCTGGTGTTTAGCTGCAGTGCTTAGTGCTCATATGCCTTTTGTTTTCTGTGTGAAGTTTGTCTGGTACATTTTCAGGGATGATCTCTGCCTACAGATGTACTTGAGAAAATGAGAAGTGGTTTATTTTAAACCAGTGGTTCTCAACCAGGGGGGCACAAGATCATTCTAGGGATGCCACAATGTGATTGCTGCCACAGAGTTGTGGAGTGCCCTAACCAACCATATTGATAACCACTCTTTTAGATAATACTTTCCCAATCTGAATTGCCTAATCTCATTCTCACATCTGTTTTATTTCTCATCCTAGTTCATAATATATGCACATTTTAAGAGGCTTCTCTGGTCAGAATGTATGTCATCTGCTTTGCAGAAGGAAGATTAATTAAACAATAACATACTAAACCAACAAATGTCCTATGAAATGCACTATCATAGGATATGAACACACACATTTGAAACATTTCAGAAAAGGAGCCTCCAGCTGCTGTTGGGTTCTACCAGATAGGACAAGCTAAAAGCCACACAAATGTAGCATATATGCTTCCAACTTTAATCCTGGATGAAGCAGTGGTTCCAAGTTCCTGCACGTGTACTGTTAGAGCAGAACAGCTGCTACACAGTTTGAAGCAAGAGTTCCTCTCACATATTGAAACGGCTCCAGATGTACGTGTCCATACCCAGAATCTCCTAAATACCGTATAACTACCAATCTGTCTTTTATAAGACAACTATTAGTTTGCTGAATTTAGGCCTTGCTCCAGTGTGCAGCACCGATACTCCTGATATGGACACAGAAATCTGAGAGAATACCACTACACTGCTATCTTGCTCAAATTCAGAGAAGCCATTTTAGATCAGAGGTCACTAACTACCACAGAATACCTACCCCATGCATCTTTTAACTCTGTTTATCAATAGTGACTCCTCTGGACTTTATCCATGCTCTAGTATGTAGTTTGTTTTGCTTTCTGGTTTTAGCCCTGAGGATTATGTAGACACAAAGTCTCCTGTACCTCCAGACCTGCAACAACCGGACTGTACAAAAGTTCTAGATCTTCCATACAGCATTCATGCTTTTCAGCACTTACGGGTGAGTTGTGAGGTGCTTTTTCCCCTGCCCTTTTTTCATCAACTGCTCGCTGCCACCTGATCGGGAAGGTAAAGGTCTTGCTGGTAGCTGTTTTCTCAACCTTATTTTTATTGGCAAGGTTTGAAAGTTGATTTTTATCCTTCAGGATCATTTTGATCTTATTGTTAGAGATCACATTGCTTCTGTACTAGTATTTGCCTTGATTGTGTTCTTTCATAAAAGAAAGGTATGCAGTTCCCAAAAGTCACTTTTTGTCTTGCTCTTCTAACAGGAATAAAACTTTACAACTTTAGGGAAATACCTTTTTGTGTGTTCCCACGTTAGTACTTCATCAGTGTCAAATGGTAACTTTCACCAGAAATACTTTTGCTTTGTTCCGAGGATTTTTTTTAGTTTTAAATCTTGCATTTAATTTAGCTGCATGCATATATCCTGATTACAGGCATTTTGCAATGTATAGAGATTCACTGCCAGAAACTCTACCGGTCATTGGCTGCCACAAACCTAAGGCTAAGTGTATCTACTGTTGCCTTATACAGGGATCTGGCACTTTGAATACTAAGGCCTCATTTACACTAAAAAATATGCTGGTAGAGTTTATGTTGGCAAACCTTTCTACAAGAAATGCAGTCTTTGTCAGCAAAAGAATGTTTTTTGTCAGTATGACTTGTCTTGTTCTCCAGTATAATAGACTAGTTAGGCAAAAATCACAAGATGAAGCTATGCTAGGGTTTTGGCAAGTATAGAAATGCACAAGAATTATATTTCTAAGCATCTGTGCTGTAGCAGCAATATTATGCACTTCCACTTAGCAGCTATCTCTTGATCTTTATATTTAATCACTCAGAAGCTCTTGAAATACTTCTGCTATCTTAAGTAGAGGAAGAATATTCATGTGGTTATAGCAAGGATAGGCCCTCTTAATTGTTTCTTGTTTCTGTCACTGACTCTCACCTTGGGCAAGTCATATAAGTTAGTTTTCAAAAGCTCATTTTTGGGAACTCTCAATTTTTGCAGTGCCTAAATTGAGGCAACTTGGGCCTGGCCCTTAGAGAAGCTAAATACTTATCACTGAAATCAGTGGAAGCTGGAAATCCAATTTTGGTTTTATCAAGCTGGGTAAATAAAAATAACCCCATGCATCCAGTACTAAAAGCTATTTTTGGAAATGTTTACATTTTATTTCTCTTTTAATGTTTCCCTACTCATAAGAGTCAGTATAATGCTTATATTTCAAGGATGCAGCTTAAAATTTGTCAAGTATATTCAGATCTTCAGACAGAACATGCTATAGAATCATAAAGTATTGCATTTTTAACTCTCATGATAACCTACTGTTTTCTAAAAACAGTACTTCCCTCGCTCTGTTAAAAGTGTGTCAGTTATCTGTTGCATTCTCTTCCCATGGTGTAGGGTGTTCAAGAGAGAGTTAATCTTTCCGCACCCTTGTTACCTAAAGAAGATCCTATCTTCACTTACTTATCCCGGCGATTAGGAAGAAGCATAGAAGAAATAGGCCATCGCGTTTATGAAGGTCTCATGAAGGTATGATATTAGGGAAATTATAGTTGTGAGGCCCCAAAATGTATACTAAAAAGTTTTCATGGTGTTTGAGGTGAAGACCACTATATGTGCTCTGGGCATCCTACTCACCATGCTAAAATACCAGCAAATGTTGAGATCCTTGGTATGCATGTCATTATTAAAAAATCTGTTTTCCAGTGTATGGCTTCAGATAGGCATTCATTTTTACTGGAAGAAATTTCTTCTAGTAGCAGTATAGCCTGGGAACTAGACTGTGAACATTTTTCCAGTCCCATGGCTGGAGAGCTTTACAAGCAAGATCTCCAGCCATGGGACTGGAAAAATGTCTATACTTGTACAATGGAAAGTGCACCAAAGAAGAGGCAGGGGCTTTGCTGGCTCCCACCAGCTTCCCCTTACTGCCAAGCTGAGCAGCGATTTAAAATTCAGTGACTAAGAGCTGATTTCTTCCACTCCCGTTGATTTCTTCCACTCCAGCTTTTAAATAACTGCTTCGCTGCTCAGCTGAGAAGCAGGTTAGCAAGGGATAGGTGGTGGGAGCCAGCAAAGCCCCCTGTCTCTTGCCAAAATCAAGGACTGGCAAGTTTGGGGAAGAGGCAAGGAGCAATGTTTGCTGTTCCCATCACCTCCTTGACAATGAGATGGGAAGTAGAAGGGGATAAGCTGCCCCCAGGCCTTTGCAAGACCAGGATAACCCTAGTGTTAGGAAGGCAGGGAGCCTTGCTCTGGCTCCACATCTCCTAAGACAGAAGTTAAGCCAATGGAAAGTGTACAAATGTTCAGTCTCCTGGTAATAACTCTTCAGCAATTCTGGCAATTCTCCTGTTTCAAACTGAACTTTTGTACCTGAACAATGTTCAGTACACCAAGAAATGCAGTGAGGAGTAGCCCAAAAGGGGTAAATTGATAACTTGTGTTCAGCTTCAGTAACTGATGTGGCATATCAAGGCACAAAAATCACATGCATTTCTTTCCCATCAAAGTTTAGCTGAATATTTTCAAGGTATTTCAAGAGCAAAAACATGAAACAAGGGAACTAAGTCCATTTCCTCAAAGGTTTTTCTGCAGATATACCCCCAGCACATATTCAAATTTAAACCTAGCTGTTGGTTTGCATTACTTATGTTCTAAACCTACACCATTCTGAAAGTCATTATTGGGGACCAGTTCCCTATTGATGCATTTATTTGCTCTTCCTTTGAATACTTACAACTAAATGACAGGAATATTTAGTTTTTTTATTTAGTCTCTGTCATTAATAGGAATGTTCTAACCCAGCCTTTTTGTTCCTACCTTGGTTCTTGTTGCATCTCATGTTTGTTTCTTGCAGAACTCTTCTTCTTGGGTGCTCTATAATATGGCATCATTTTATTGGCGAATAAAGAATGAGCCATATCAAGTAGTGGAGTGTGCAATGCGAGCTCTCCACTTCTCCTCAAGGTAAGAACTGCTGATGAGAGTCCTTTGTCAGGCTTTTTCTTAGTTTAAGGAGGAAACAGTTACTGAAAATGTTCTTTAATGTATGTTAGCAACTTTTATTTAGGCATTTGCTTTTTATACCCCAGTTCATTTTACTTTTTTATTAAAAACAGGAAAGACCAGGATGCCCAAGTTAAAAAAAAATATGCATTTGGTTTACATTAGGATTGTGTAGGATTTTACTTCGGCAAATTACAAAACTGAAAATAGTTAAAGAAAGGTAATTTACCACATTTTTTAGTAGAAATGTAACTGCTAAGTTCAGTAGAAAGGTAACATGTTACTCAAACTTCTTTATTTCTTTACAAAATATGCTGCAGAACATGTGGTATGGTGAGCTTTGACTATGCTGTCCAGTTGTCTGACAGGTTTTGTTAACACAGTCTTGTCATACTGGGAATGCAGAAACAGTGGTGCCTTAACAATGTTTAGGCCCTGGCAACAGCTGTGGAGTAGCTGTGTTGTGGTATTTTGGTCTGATGGGCAGCATTATTTTCTCCCTATCTTAGTTAGACTTGAGATTTAGACCAATTTGAATTAGTAAGGTTCAGTTGTATCAAGCAAAGTACATTGTAACTGTCATATCCACAGCTAACGGTGCACCAATAGAGATTTTGGGGGCTGATACCGATATCTGGTATTTAGGGAGACATATTGGCCGATTTCTGATACAGCTGCCTGCAGCTGGTAAGCTTGGTGTGGTGGGAGGGGAGGGGCGTGGTGGGGGCAGATCAACGCCCAACACGGTGAGGGAGGGGGCAGGGGATGCCCAGACAGGGGGAAGGGGGAGGTGGCTCCTGCTGCTGCTTGCACCCCAGGAGGGCACGGGGGGCATGTGCCCCCTCCCCCTGGATTAACCTGGTCGGGGAAGGGGGCAGGCTGCAGCCAAGGCTGCACAGCACAATTCTCGGTGGGAACTGGGCTCAGAGTGAGCGCCGGCAGCATTGGGAGGATACTGGATCCACCCCAGATTTCACCGCCACTCTGCTCCCAGTGTCACCACAGACCTGGCTCTTACCAGCACATGGGTGAAGGTGGGTCATTGAGCCGGAGCTGCAGCTGGCAGCGGTGGCACTGGGAGGAGGGCGACCAGCAAAATTTGGAGTGGATGCAACATACTCCCAGTGCTGCTGGTGCCCAGCCCCTGCTGAGAAGAGTCTGGCTGCAGCCTGCCCCACCCCATGCAGATCTGGTCCATGCAACCCTCCCCCATCTGTGCCATCCCCATGTGCAAGTAGTATCAGGAGCTGCCTTCCCCCAACAAGCCATGGCTCCACCCACTCCCCTCCACCACCTTCCCACCACCCCGCTTGGGTAGCCTCTGCCCCTGTCCCCTCCCTCACTGCAGGACTTTGATCTGTACCCCCTCTTCCTCCCCCCTTCCCTTCCACCACAACGGACTTGCGCAGGCTCATCGCTGCCTGGGCATTTATCAGCCAAATTATCAGCCCCATCTGGCCGATATCCAATACAGCCATTTTTATTTATATCAGTAATGATCCAATATTGGACCAATGTATTGGTGCATCTCTAATATCCACCTAATATCTGTATCCAGCATTGTATTTTGACCAATGTTTAAGCAGGGGCTCAAAGACAAAATGAGCTTTTTTTATGTAACTTCAAATATCAGTTTTAAAAATCCAGTGGGATTTCAGATGAACAATTCTAAGGAGGTTTAAAATTGGGACAGGAGGACAAGAGAAAACAGGCACTTCCTATAAGGTTAATTGATTAACTCTGAAAAGTGAAGAACGTGAAGGTTTTTATTTCATGTTCTTTGTAGTTAGGATGGTCCATTATGCTCAGTACTGAAGAAACATCTGCTGGCCCATTGTGAAGGCAATGTTAAATTGTGATTGCTTTCTTTAGAGTTTATAAATTTACTTTAAGCTAGTGCTTCAAGAAGTTGTGCTTCTGCCAGCTGCAGCCAACCTCACATAGTCCTTGTTATGACAAAATTAAACTGTTTAGTTTTCTGAATGTAGCAAGATATCACTGCTTTGAGTACTTTGAGATCAGTGCTGTTGCCTTGTTATGGTTCTGGATTCAGCTTTTGGAATGGTAGAACTGAAGAAAAATCTGTTATAGCTGAGGAACAGTTCCTGCTTCTGCCACAGAACTGATCTTGATCAAGGTTGCTTAGTTGATTCTGCCTGTTTCTATAGAGAAATACGGGCATAAAAAATGCCTTGCTTTATGAGGATGTTAGGATGATATATTTTTTTAATACAGATGCTATTGGGAAGGAGTTCAGTGATATACCTAGGTGTGCATCACTCTGAGAGTTTAGTTTGTGGTTCTGGATTGTTAATGGAACTGAGCATTTTAGTCCATTAAATGCCTCATATGCAAAACAAAGGCAGGGGGTGTGCAATTTTGCTAAGGACACAAAATGGAGCATTAAAAATCAGATGAATTAGTGGTTATTAATGGGATTTGCCAATTCAGTGAAGTTTTAGAATGCCTGGAAAAATCATCTCTTAAAATATTTGACCTGGTATCAAACTTTGCTACTCTCTGCAGGAAAGTAGCTCCTCAGGAATGCTTAGTCACTCTAGCAGCTCATTTAGCTGAACAGATTTTTAGAATAATGTTTTGGCTCGATCATAATAGCAAGGCACGAAATCAGCATTACGTAGTTTTAACACTTGCTGACAATCTTTATTTTTGCAGAACATTTGTTATATGTGACTAGAGGTTACATGAGGATCATGTATAAGGACAGGCTGAATAATCCAAATTGCTTTTTAATGGTGTGTGTTTTAATTTTTCTTTTCTTCTAGGCAGAATAAAGATATTGCACTGGTAAATTTGGCAAATGTTCTACACAGGGCTCATTTCTCTGCGGATGCAGCCATTGTGGTCCATGCAGCTCTGGATTACAGCGACTTCTTTACCAGCTATTACACTTTGGGAAATATTTACGCAGTAAATACAGTTTTATTTTACAAGAGCTACAGAAAACTGATAAATATTTCATCTCTTTTGTTAGTCGCAGCATTTTTTTTAAATATGCCGTTCAAAAAGCAAACAGTCATGCAATTGGTTTGTGACATCTTTCGAGCTTGATGTTTAAGACTGGATTTTTGGATTCAGGCATCTTTGCAGAAGAGTTAATGTCCTTTTGAACAAACAGAGAGAAGCTTATATCTGTTGCTGCGAGCATTTCACAATGCAATACCATCTTTTGCTGATTTACCCATGACATCCTGAATTTTTGCTGAGGGTTGGCTTCTGTTTTAAAATACATTAAAAGCTAAAGTAAAAAAAAAAGTTACTAATAAAACTCTGGTAGCAAATTGGTTACATTTTACACAACTGTGTCTAACTTTTTTTTTCCAATTATTCTTCAGATGCTTGGGGAATACAACCACTCAGTCCTGTGTTATGATCATGCTTTACAGGCCAAACCAGGGTTTGAGCAGGCTGTAAAAAGGAAGCATGCTGTCCTATGTCAGCAAAAACTTGAGCAGAAACTGGAGGCTCAGCATAGGTAACCAAGAGAAATGTCCTGTGAAAAATGTAGTGAAAATTTTTACTCGAGTGGTCTCATTCCTTTAAAGTTTTACTCCAGTAATTATTGCTCTCTCTTATGATGCAATAGTTAAATATGTTAAATTTCTACATTGTATCTGGAGTACACATACGAGCTGTGGAGTCACCATATCTTGAAATGCTGTTGACTCTGCTGGTGCCAAGGCCAGTGAGCTATTTGGTAAATCATGAGCCTTTGTCTTTGCAGTAATATCATGCATAGTTTGTACTGCACGTAAATATATGCCAAAGTATTGCTCAAAAGTATGTTTATAGAGTACCTGTGCTAAAACTTGCAGCAGTTTCAAAAAAAGGTAGCCTATCAATTCCCAATGAACTAAACGTATGGCTGCTATATACAAATTGCTACAGCTGCGTTTAATTTCAAAGTTATTATTTTCAGATGTGTTCCTTACTTCCTTGTGCTCAGGGAAAGCTGGGTCTGACAGTAAGAAGAGGGGAAAGGGGCTGCCAGGGGAAAAAAGTTGGGGGAAGCTGTAACAGTGGAAGGGTGACAAATTCAAGGCATACCTCCAATAATTAGATTATATACCTGGAAAATAATAGCAAACTTATGAATTTTTCAAGTATAAAATCTAAGTATTTGGGGGGGGTCTTGTAATCAGGATTGTTCTCTATTTGAGTAATGGTAATAATAAAGAAAAACAAAACCAAAAGCATAAGCAACCAGAAGCTGCGAATATGCAAAACTATGGGAAAACAATTTGATGTAACCCTTTCCTGCTGTCAAATTTTCAAGATCACTTCAGCGAACGTTAAATGAATTGAAGGAGTATCAAAAGCAGCATGACCATTACCTGAGACAACAGGAGATCCTAGAGAAGCACAAGCTGATTCAGGAGGAGCAAATCTTGAGGAACATCATCCATGAGACGCAAATGGCAAAAGAGGCACAATTAGGTACAGTTTTTTTAATGTCCTCTGACTGTAAAGTGCAAGAATGAATCCCTTTCAGTAATCTAACTGTAGTGAAGCAGTTCACTTTTACGTTATGTTCTTTGTTGACTATTTTACTTTACTTCACTTTTTGAAATAGTTCTTAAATCACCAAGTTCTCATCTGCCAAAGGCAAAAAGTGACTAAATGAAAATGCATAGTTTCAAGAAGTGGGAGCACTTTCTGTTCCTTAAGGGCCCTATATTAAGAGCCTGCATTGACTAGGCTTGCAGGAGTTTATAACCATTTGACCTTGTCATCCCTTGGGGGTTCTGGTGAACAATCGTCTGCCCAGATCCTGATGAACACCCCTGATAAACTTATAGGCGGCCGTCAGATTGTCCCTGAGCCTGCACTTTTCCAGGCTGAAGAGTCCCATGGCTCTCAGCCTGTCATTGTAAGATCTGTTTTCCTGACCTCTGATCATGTACTGGCTCTTCTCTAGACTCTCTCAAGCTTCTCCACATCCTTTTTGAATTGTGAAACCCAAAACTGGAGGCAGTACTCTGCCTCATGAAGGCCGAGTACAAGGGGAGAATGACATCCCAGAATTTGCTTGAGAAGCATCTATGGATACAAGCCAGCATTTTGCTCACTTTACTAACCGCAGCATCACATTGAAGGCTCATGTTCATCTTGTGGTCAATCATGACCCTAAGTCCCTTTCATCCATAGTGCTAGCCAGTGTAGCACTGCCTAGTTTATAAGGATGCTGCAGGTTTTTCCTCCCAAGGTGGAGAACCTTGCATCAGGTTCTCATCTTTCCATTTCCTGAGCCCGTCAGGGTCAGCCTGGATCACCGTCCTGTCCTCTGGTGTGGATGCTTTACCCCAAAGTTTGGTATCATCAGAGAATTTGGCCAGTCTGCTTCTGACTCCAGTGTCCACATCATTAATGAAGATGTTGAACAATATAGACCCGAGGACAGAGCCTTGGGGGACCCCACTGTTCACAGGGCACCGTGACAATCGACTTCCGTCAGTTACTACCCTCTGGGTCCAACCACGGAGCCAGTTCCCCAGCCAGCAGATTGTGGTGGACCCGAGGCCGCAGTTGGCCAGTTTTGCCAAGAGGTGATCATGGGATACCAGATCAAAAGCTTTTTTGAAGTCAAGATATACAACATCAATCTCTACTCCCTTGTCCAGGTGATAAGTCACCTGGTCATAAAAGGAAATGAGATTGGTCAAGCAAGACCTACCAGACCAGTGCCGGATATCCCTCAGGATGTTGCCATCGACCAGTCCATTGAGAATGGCCTCTTTGATTTTTTTTTTTCTAAGACCTTCCCTGAGATAGAGGTCAGGCTGATGGGCCTGTAGTTTGCCAGATCCACTTTCCTCCCTTTCTTGAAGATAGGCACCACATTGGTAGGTTGGCTTTTTCCTGGGCGTCAGTTGTCCCTTCTGGTTTAGCACGGGTCCAGTGTTGCCCTTGCTTTTCCTCCAGCTCCTCACATATCTAAAAAAGGACTTTTTATTGTTCTTGATACTTGTAGCTAGTTGGAGTTCAGTCACAGCCTTGGCTTTCCTTGTTCGCTCCCTGCTGGTTCAGAACATTGCGGAATATTTGTCCTTGGAGGTGGATCCCATCCTCCATCCTTTGTAGGTCTTTCTTTTTAGCCACAGGAGGTCCACTAGTTCTCTGGAGAGCCAAGGGGGCTGCTGTGCCCTTTTGCTGCCTTTCCTCCGAGACGGAATAGCATTAGCTTGTGCATGCAGGATTGCTCCCTTGAGGAGCAACTGCTCTTCCTAAACTCCCCTCCCCCTAGGGTCGTGGTCCCTTAGGGCCTCACTGACAAGCCTCCTGAACTTGTCAAAGTCAGCTTTCCTGAAGTCAAGGACTTGCTTTACAGTGGATGGCGAAGGTGATCAACTTGTCATCGCTGTCACCCAGGTTCCCATGGATTGTTAGGTCAGTGGTTAGGTCGTCCCCGTTTGCCAGTACCAGGTCGAGAAGTGCTTTACCTCTTGTTGGCCCATAGATTTCTTGTGTCAGATAGAGGTCATCCACGCACGAGAGGAAGCTTTGTAACCGCTTGGATTTGGCTGAGCGTTCTTCCCACGAGATGTCTGGGTAGTTGAAGTCTCCCATGACAACCATGGGCCGGGAGCATGCGGCCTCAGCCAATTCCCTGGTGAACAACTGTTCAAGCTCTTGATTTTGGGCAGGAGGTCTGTAATAGACTCCCACCATTGTGTCCCCTATGCCATGTTCCCCATGGATTTTAACCCAGAGGACCTCTAGTAGTCCACTCTGGTTGCCAATATTGACTTGCAGGGACGCAGAGCTCTCCTTGATATAGACAGCTGTGTCCCCGCCCCTTTTGTCCCTTCAATCTCTCCTGTACAGGATATAGCCATCTATACCTGTGGTCCAGTTATGGGTGGAGTCCCACCAGATCTCCGTTATCCCTATGACATCATAATTATTTGTGTTAAGCAGGAGTAAAAGTTCCTCCTGCTTATTCTCCAGGCTCCTGGCATTCGTGTACAGGCAGGCAGGTGTCCCCTTGGGGGCCCTTGCCTTGTCTGCAGATTGTTCCAGGGCTGGGGCAGGGCTGGGCTCCCTTAAGTGCCTTGACCTGCTGGCTTTGCAAGGGTTGCTTGTGAGCCAGCAGTGGCAGTAGTCCCCCCCAGCCCCCAGCAGGCTTAATTTAAAGCCCGGTGGAGCAGGTCAGCCAGTCTGGCTGAGAAAAGCCTCCTCCCCAGGGGAGAGAGGTGGAGGCCATCCCTTCCCAGCAGCTTGCTGCCTCTCTCACCAAGGAGCGGTCTGTGCCTATGAAAGGGAAAGCCTTCCTGATGACACCAGCACCACAGTCTTTGGTTGACTACCTGGATCCTCCTCTCCCTCCTTAGCCCATAGCCCGAGACTGGGAGGATCGAAGAAAACACCACCTGTGCCCCCAACCCCTTACGTCCCGCTCCCAAATCGCTGTAGCACTTCGTGACCCAGCTGGGGGCGCTTCAAGCCATGTCATTGGTGGCCACATAGATGAGGAGCATGGGATAGTGGTCAGTGGGCTGGAGGAGTTTAGGGATCTTCTCTGCAATGTCTCAGATTCGGAATCTCGGGAAGCAGCAGACTTCCCGGGCTAAGGGGTCAAGGCGGCAGATTGTCCCCTCAGTCCCCCTCAGGATGGAGTCTCCCATGACAAACACTTTGCGTTTTGTCTTAGGAGGAGCGGGGGCAGTAGCTACAGTTGAGCTTGTGTTGCCTTCAGGAGCTGGTAGTTTAGCAGGCTCTGCTGGGGCTGCAAGAGGTTCATACCTGTTGCAGATCTCCAGTGGGGCAGGGACCTTGGTGCAGCAGGCCTTGGGGCCCTTGGCCACCTTGGTCCAACCCCTTGGGTGGACAGAAGGGGAGGTCTCCGAGTCCTCCCTTGTCCTGGAGGGAGACTGCAGTCTACCCTCCGCCTCCCAGGGAGAGGGGCCTGGCAGTAGGAGTCAATCTCCTGCTTACAGTCCCTGATGGCACACGGTCTCTGGACTGCAGCCTGGAGCTCCTCCATCTGGCACACCAGAGACCCCAAAAGGGAGCAGACCTCACAAGGGGAGGTAGCCATGCTTCTGGGCCCCAGAGCCTGAAAAAGTGACAGGCAGCCCCCACAGCCAAGAGCCAGGGGCTCCGTCTGCATGGAAGCCTCTGTGGTGCCAGTGGGGGAGGCCGCAGACCCTGAGGGGAACCTCAGGTTGCGGCGCATGCCTATCCATGGCATGCCACTGGTAGGCCCAGCTACAGCTAGGAATTCCTACCCTAGGGAGCGCACAGGCAGGGCCTCAGGCCCTCCTGCGCACCCTCCTGCACAAACTCTGCACTAACTCACCCGCTAGGCAGACAAGCGCATCTGTTTGCACAGCTCCGGTCATTCATATCCTCAGGACATTACAGTTAGAAGGTTATATCAATTCTGTGTCCTCAGATATGTTCATGGTTTTCTTACTTATCTAAAAAAGGCTAACGTGGTTGAAGTGGCTGAAGTACAAGAAATACTACAAGATGACAAATAAGAAATGCAGATGTGAATTTCTATAAACCAAAATCCCACTCAGACTGTGTTGCAGGAAACCTTGTCAAACTATGGTTGGATTTGTAGGTTCATTCTGTCTTGTTTAGAAAAAATAGTTTCTTTCATAATTATAAAAGTTTTTCATGTTTGTGCCCGACAGGGAACCATCAAATTTGTCCATTGGGCAAGCAGCAGCACAGTTTGCACTGTCAGTGGGACCAACCTGTTCGCTATCATCGTGGAGACATTTATGAAAATGTAGAATATGTTCAGGTTTGTCTGTGAATGGGCAGCATTGTTTCTAATCACTCAAGTAATGTTTATCACTTCTGCCCCTTATTAGCAAAACCACTCATTTCCTTTGAGGCTGAGAAGTCATTAACTGTTTATTTAAAAAACATCGTAGGTGTAAATGTTAGAGACGCTATGATCCCTCCACAGAGTTAAAGATGCATCGTTCTACTGCGGCTTCTGATGAACCTTTTGTAGGAGAGCCAAAGCCCTTCATCACCTCTTAAAGGTTTTTTTTTTCTGTTATAAAGGGAGGAGGGGAAAATAAGGGTTCTCTTCAATTTAGTTAAAAAACTGTTTTGTAAAGGAAGTAGTCTAATGCATTTTCTGGAAAATAGCAATCGTTGCCAAGTTTCAGCTGTGTTTTTTTTATCTGCATAGAATAATTGAACAAAGTAAGTAACACACTCTTTCTACTAAGAATGGCTGACAAATTATTTGAGGGGTGCAGTCATGTCTTTACATGAATATGGTAAATTTCATCTAGCTAGCATATGCCCAAAACATTTAAAACATTAAATTTTGCTTTACTTTTGAAGACTGCAAAGATGCACTCAGCTGCTATTGTACATAAAAGCAAAGGTTTCTTGGATCCACATAGGATATTTTGTATGGAATAAGGATTACTTTTCCACTGAAACATTGTGTACCACAAAATGATAGTTTAAAAGAAAAATTATAATTTAAAAGCGTATAGTACTAAAATGAAATGATGATGAAAATGATAGCATTTCTTCTGTTTTTAATAGTCAGTCAATTAGCCTTACACCTCCTCCTAAAACAAATCTTCATAACTCTTGTAATTGGCACCTCCCCATTTCGGTTTCATTGGTGTTACATTTAGCAATATTTTCACTGCTGAGAGCATGAATGACAATATGAGTATGGTCTATCCAACAATAATCAGAATATAAAGTGGAACAGCATTTCCATTAGGTTCTTGTTCCAGTTTCAAGTTGGTTAGCACTTATGAATGCTTCGGGCTTAATAGTGCACCAAGAAAAGCTGAAACAATTATGCAGCTTAAAAGTATAAAATGAAACCCATGCAAACCAACCTCAGTGCCACAATAAAGCTGCAGATTACACTGAAATGTTAGTTTTGTCATTGAATATCTGATATTCTCAAAACAGTTAAATGTTTTACCTGTGGTTATGTTAAGTTATGTATGAAATTTATTTTTTTTTCTTTACTCTGTTTGCTTTTACATTTTCATTCTTACCTGCAATAAGCATCAGTTCAGATAATCAAAATTATTTTGACTGATCGGAAATCTTAGTATCTCTGACTTGAATCTAGAGGTTACTCTCAAAATGCTAAACTCTGTATTGTATTTAAGCCCTCTGTGTTTGCAAAAGGTTTACAAGCCTTCAGTATTAATATACAGTCTTATGATTATCTTTAGCATGATTTTCCAATTTTCATTATTATTTTAATTTGATATTTCCTGATATTTTTGCAACCTACATATCATAATGTTGTCCTGTTGCAAAAGCATCAGAAAAATAAAATGACGTAAAAATTGTCCCATGTAGATTTAACCATTATAGGTGAAATTAAAGAATTAAGGAGTAAAAATGATAAAAAAAGTGAATACATGTTTACAGTTATTCAGTGTTAACAGATCAAGAACTTGTACTTCTGCATAAGAAAACATGATCAATATTAGTATCCCCACCTCTTAACAGTTTGGCGAAGACTCATCAACTTCCAGTATGACATCTCTGAATTTAGATCTTCACTCAAACCAAAGTGATCTCAGCCATTCTGTGCTGTCTTCTCCTGTTGCCCATTCTGTTGTTTTACTATGGGACATGGACTCAGATGCCTACAGGGTGAGTAAACATACTGACCTCTGCTCTTTTATACAGGGCCATAATTAACATTTTTTCTATTTTAGAGACTTTTTTTGATGCAGAGGTGCCCAGCTACTGATGTGTATTTGAGCGTGTTCAAAGTTGGCTGTTGTCTAATAAGTTTGTCTAGTGTACCATTTGTGGTACTAATGCATTCTGATTACTAGTGTGCCATTTCTGTCTTTCTTCAACAAAAGTGTTGTTAACTCTACTAGTTGTAGACTGGGCTGCTCTTGTGAACAAAAGTGGGGTCTAGTGCCCAAACATTCATGGTGGCATTGAGCAGCACCATTAGGTAGATGGTGGAAAGTACCAGGCCAGTGTTCTTAACCAGGTGCCACATCGTGTTAGCATTGTTTGGTACGCAAACATTATTCACTAGATAAACCCTGAGAGATTTCAAGTGGGAATCCATAGTGTCAAAAGTATTTTGACCTGTTTGAGTCTTTCTAAGTTCTTTGCTACAGAAGACTTGTTCTGTTAAAAATGAGTGAAAACTAAGAGCTGGCATTTTTCAAGGGGTGTTTTGGGTCTAAAAAGGTTGAGAACCACTGTACTTGGCTGTTACAGCCACAGTGCTCAGGAAAGCCTGGGAACCACTATTTTAAGGTTTTATTTCTTCTGTCATCATAGAATATTTCTCATTCTTAGCTAGTGAATCAAAAGCTAAACAAGATTAATGAATTCAGTTTATTCTCAGCAATTCACAAAAGCTATTTTTCTTTGCACTTAGGAAAAACAGCATATTCTTTGGCCTAAAAGAGCAGACTGTGTAAAATCCTTCCCAACAATCCCTGACCCAGAGGAACTACCCACTTATTTCCTACCTCCAGAAAACAGGGGTCTCAGGCAAGTGTTGAGTTTATCCATGCTGGATACCCAAGTGTATCTTTTATTTGATTAATGATGTGGTCACTGTCATGCTATCTAACGTAAGATTTCACCTGTGGTTGTAAAAGATGGTGTCTCCTGTTAGCTGATCAATAGGAAGCAGTTCTGGAGGCCATTCCTCTGCCTACAAAGGAATGACTATTACTTAACATATTGTGCATACACTACAACCGTATCTAGGTCAGGAGACCCAGTTCCAAGGTGACTGTCCCCTGACTTGTGTATGAAATGTAATGTGCCGCTTGTTTGTCTCTTGTTGTACCTTCCAGTGGTTCAAAACATACACTTATATTTTGTTTTGGTTCTTTTCACTGCCAGGGTCCATTCAATCTCAAATGGCTTAGAAAAAGCCCCTGCACATGAAAAAAAACCACCGCCAGATTGTTCCTCTATTACTGATGCCCGCAACAATGAAACTCAGTACCTGTTTTTCAAAGATTTAGACAGTCATCTAGATCTGAAATTTAAAATGCCAGATAATCAAGCACGACAAGTAAGAGGCACCTTTTTCATAAGTTATTTCTTCTGTTCTGTGTGTGTCTCTGTCATTGCTATAGATATAAGATCTTCAGGATCTGACAAATTTGGGTAATAAAAGGTGAGCCTCATCCCTCAGAGTGATCAATGCTTTCAGCATGACAAAACCATTGCACATGAGGGCTCTTAGCATTGGGTTGAAGTATTCTGAGTGCCTTTCAATGTGTGTCATGTAATGTAGTCTCTTCAAAAGCCTATCAGAAGTATGTGGAACAGACTGATAGTTAATCTAGAAAGTTCTACTTTATTTTAAAAGATCTAAGGACCATAAGGAAATAAAATAATTGGGTTTATTTTCTTTCTTATTGTTTAAGATAGCCAGCAGATTACCAAATCAGTAATTTTGATTTGTTTTTTTTCCATCTGTTGCCCACTGCATTTTCTAACCAACCTTTATAATCATTCTCTCCTTCCCTAAGCTACTGATAGCATATCTATACAGGTCAGCCCTGTTAACTTTAATACAGAAGAAATCTAAGTTTTAGGGCCAAGGGACTTGAGGAATCCATACAGGCACATCCTGTAAAATGTATGTTTGAAACCATCACTTTAAAATCACTCATCTATTTTGTTAAATGTTTTTTTCATGTTCAGATCTTGCATTCTCGCATCAATAATCAAACTATTACAGAGGAGCAAATAGGAGGATTCATCTATCATGCCATTAAAAAGGTGAGACAAGAATTGTGAAGTGACATTTGATTGTCAATAAATGCTGGAATTTGACTTGACTAATTCACTGACACAAGAAGTTAACAGATACCTTGCCTGGTGAATATAGCAGAATGGTAGACCTGTCATGCTTATGTTCCTTTTTTCCACTTTTTGTCTGCCTTGTCTGTTTAGACTGAATGATCTTTGGGGCAGAAACCATTTAGTGTTCATACAGTACCTAGCACTGTGGAGCCCCGGTCTTGTTTTGGGGTTTTTGAATTCTGCCACAATACCAAAGACAGCAAACGTCCAGGGGAGGGAGGATTTTTTTGAAGAAATCATGTTAAATCTTGGTAAATGTAAAATTAACCTTGTTGCACTGCTTCTTAAATCAGGTGTATATATGTGCATCCTTTTTTCAGGGTCTGAACATAGTATTTTTTGCATCTCTTACTTGCACATAAGTAGGAAAATAGTGGACCTTCTTACTCCTGATTTTCTTTAAGTGACCATCCTGTGCATAGGTCTTCTTACTGCAGTAATATCCAGTTATTTTATAGCCTTTACACTGAAAATCTTCTCTGACTAATTAACTTCCTAGTCAGTCAGCTGTTGGCATAAGCACACTGTCATGCTTATGCACCTCAGTTGCAAAGTATTGGAGGCATTTTCAGAGCAAGACTATAGCAGTTGGCATCATCGTCTTCCTGGAGAAATACTACATCAGCCTACAAAAGGTTTGATCTTTTAAATGTATTTAAATGTCAGCCTTATGTTGAGAGACATCATGTTAAAGTCTCAACAATATCCTTACCATGCCAGAGATAGAAAGGTCTTGCTTGTATGTCTGTTTTAGATTGTGTGGAGGGAGAGGAAAGGAACTGTGCACACTGCCTTGCAACTATTCTCAGTGAAAATATGCAACTTAGATGTTTGGGAGGGAGGATCTTTGCATCTTGTTAAATTGGTAAAGAAATCAGTAGCCTAAAAGCTGTTTCTCATGGCATGCTCCAAAAGTGTGTGTATGGAGGGAGTGAAGGTACCAGATGTATTTTATTTTGTGAAGGACTTTTTACATGGTATCTTGGAGCAGGGCCTTTAGATTTTTTTACATCTACAGACTGTTACCCAAGAAATGTCAGGCAAAAATGTTTTATAGTGTATTCAAATCATTCAGTGCATCTGATGATAGCAGTAACGCCCTCTTTGTCTAAGGCTGACTTAAACCAAAATTGTTCCTTCAATATTGTGATGATTGTTGCAGTTGAATTTCTTATCTACATTGTGTAAACACCTAAGACTGGTCTGTCTGGAAGAGAAAATGTTTTACATTGTTTTGTCCATTTGATAGCACTTCATAGTTTCATTACTTCTTTCCTATAAAATGAGTTTCTTGGTCAAAAGGAAGGTAGGTGTATTAAGAATATTTGATTATGCATACTGTCTGTCCCCCAGTCCTTCATCTGTGACTTTCTATTTTAAATTGTGAGCCTTTTGTGGCAGTGACAGTCTTGCTGCATGTTTAGGCAGTATACTGCACCTTATCCATAAAACAAATGAATAGAATTTTTTCCTGGAAAATGTGAGTCTGAAGCCTCAATATGGTAAGGAGACTAGGGATCAGATAGGAGATCTAAAACTACTTTTAATTCCTTTTTGATCTAGACTGGATTTTTCATGTCCATAACCTCCCTGTTGTAGTACATGCATGTGATGAAAAAGATCTTGCATGTTGGAAAGGCCAAGGACTGGGAATGGCTACTTTTGTGGCTGTTATACATAACTGGAAATAGTTAAATGCAACTCTGTGACTCCAGTGCTAGCTCAATGACCTTGTCAACCATTAGCTGCTAACAAGTTATAGTTCAACTGGCGTTACTTCACTTGGCCTTCAAATGGTAAGCTAGCTACTAGGAGCCACAGTGTAGTTGAGTTTATGGCAGGTGTTTGTGCCTTGATGGAGCATTGACTTGTTTTTTCTCCTTCCCCCTGCTCCTCCTAGCCAAGGGATCCTCTATGGCTTGTACTGAATGAGGCTGGACTCTATTGGCGTGCAGTTGGAAACAGCACCTTTGCTGTCACTTGCTTGCAAAAAGCATTGAATTTAGCTCCACATGAATATCAGGATATTCCTCTAGTAAATCTAGCCAACCTTCTGATTCATTATGGCCTTCACCTGGATGCCAGCAGGCTCCTGCAAAAAGCTTTGGACATCAATAGTTCTGAGGTAAGATTTAGCTTTTTGTATTGGCTCAGTGGTAAATAAAAATTCCTTCTTTCTTGTTAGTTCACTTCATTAATCTCCAAATGCAGGTTTCTAGCTCATGAATGCAATTCGGCTTCAGGTGTGTAATTTGGAATTGGTGCTACATTGTTAAATTTACGTCAGGAAGATAAAGTGCCAGGTAACACTGGATGCTTAAGGTATAAATGTCTAGAAGGCTAAGTGGCTTGAGAGTTGCCTCTCAACATACAGAAGTTGACTGAATTGGTTTTCATGGTGTTATGAATTCAGATGCTGACACTGCTGGTCACTGTGTCATTATATATACCTAAAATAGAAATCCATGATGCTATGGGAAAATTTTATCTTGGGTTAGAAATCACTACTGATTAGAAGGTGTTTCCAATAGAGGTGGATTATAGAAATAGTCTGGAAATTCTTGACTCCTTTATAACAAACTCCTCGCTGTCATGCCTGGATGTTTTTTGTTAACCTCATGTCTTTTTCTTAAATTTCCTTGCTCTTCTTAATGTCAAGACTTAGGCCATCTTGGGAAAAGATTAATTTGCAAGGGTTTAGATGAACTTTATTACTAATAATTATGACTATAATAATTCTTTTATTTCTAAACTTTGTGAGTAGCTTGACATTTTGTAGCCTGCATTTGCTTAGAAGATGAGTTTCTCAAAGAAAAGACCTAGAATTGCTACATTCTTAGTGCATTTTAAACTCTTCTACTTGTGTTAGGATGGAGAAGACTACTGGATTGGCCAAAAACAACTGTGTAAAAGGGGAAAAAAGAGAAAACCCAAAGTAAAAGCAGTTGATCAATATAATTCCAGTTTCCTGTGGGCAATTAGATGTTTCACAATCAGCCCATTGAGTCTTTGCAGATGGTGCCTCTGGGAAGCTTGCATGACTTTTGCCCACACTGTGCTTGTTAGTCAGATAAATAGAAGATTTGAATTACAGGGCTGCCAGTCCTCTAGCACTATATTCACTTTAAACTAAACAGAGGCAAAACAGAATCAGCTGTGTAATGTTAAATATATTTTAATATAAGTGAGCAACATTTTTTCAGTGGTTTGAAAGTGAATGAAACCAATGCTATCCTATAAGATAGCATTCCAAAGAGGAAGAGGGTAGCAAGAAAGAAATAGCAATGAGTGAGGAAGCAATTGTATTAGACAAGCTTAAAAGTGGAGTGGAATGGGGGAGAACAGCCTCTGGGGCATTAAGACCCAGATTACATGAGCAGAACCTTTTTCATGTGACACTTGCAAACTTACTGCAGTTTTAAGAATAGGAGTATCACAATCGAGTTTGAGTTCACACTGCTGTCATCACAGTAGTGTCAGTTAACTTACCAGAAACTATGGCATTGGCTACGGCACTAACCTAGTTGATATTTAAAGTGAATTTTCTGCAAAGTAAGGGAAATTCCACATGAACAAGAAGGAATAGGGCAGGATGATGATGAAGGGCTTATGTGAAGTAATGTGCAGTGAATTGCTAGAGGCACCAAAGAAGTAAGTAATACCCAGTGGAGATCAGAAATAAAATTGGACTTGCTAACCACAATTGGATGAAACATCAGACTGATGGATTTAAATTAACTCTGTTCTGGACATGGATTCATTTTTTATGAATTTTGCACAATTGGTAGAAACTTGAACAAGCATCCTTTGGAAGATGTGTTTTAATATTACAAGGAACATTTTGAAAGCTGGAGCTAGTTTAAAACATTCCAAGAGAATGAATTTTTCGTCTAGTCAAGGAAATCGTTTGCCCCGTTGTATTAGTATGGTCAGTTGCCTACCCGCAGAGTTCATACCCTTTTAAAAACAGCCCTTCGCTTTCAAAAGGGATTTTCTGTCTTATAGAGAGAAACATAAATGTAATCTTAATTTTGTCAGGAGTTAAACTAGTGAATTTTTTTAAAATGCACTCTGAATGGGGCAGAGTTTTTGGAGCATGTCTGCTAACATTAATCGGAAGATATAATAGTGTCTTTTATTTTGGGAATATTTTGGCAAGAGCATTGAGTATGTGTGTCCATTTACTAGTATTAAGAATCAAACAGTAGGTTGAGACATACAGACCAACTTAAAGCTGTTGTGATAGTCAGTAAATGAGTAATTTAATATTACATCTACCTGTATGTGTATCTCAGCTAGAAAAATGAAATCCTAAACAGAGCCAGTGTATTGCACTAGTTCTAATTCTACTGCCAACACTTTAAGCTGTTTGTTCTGTGTTCTAGGAATTAATAGTCCCCATCTTTAATATAAAGATGACATCCTTTATAAGCTGTTTGTTCTAGATCAGAGGTTCCCAAAGTAAAACCCACAGGCCAAAATCAGCCTGCAGTTCCTTTGCACCCGCCATTCAGAATTACCCCTTTGAAATGGGGCTAAAACTTGCCCCTTTGAAATGGACCAAAACTTTGGGAACCTCTGTTCAAGCCGCTATCATAGAATCATAGAAGTAGGGTCGGGAGGGACCTTGTAGATCTTCAAGTCTGACCCCCTGCCTGGGCAGGGGAAAAACTGGGCTCAGATGACTCCAGCCAGGTAGGCATCAAGCCTCTTCTTAAAGACCCCCAGGGTAGGAGCCAGCACCACTTCCCTTGGAAGTTGGTTCC
>NW_017728947.1:39892807-39894316 GCF_001723895.1 Crocodylus porosus
TTCTCCCCAGGTCAAATATGACCCGTCCACCACCACCCTCTGAGTACGACCCTTCAGCCAATCTGCAATCCATCTGACTGTGTAGGCATCAATACTACAGTCGCCTAGTTTTTTAATGAGGATGGGGTGGGAGACAGTATCAAAGGCCTTGCTGATGTCCAGAAAGACTACATCCACGATGACACCTACATCCAGTGCTTTTGTGACCTGATCATAAAAGGCAATCAGGTTGGTCTGACTTGACCTGCCCCTAATGAAACCTTGCTGGTTGCCCTTGAGCATCATCCCTGAAGCCGGCCCATTGCAGATGTTCTCCTTGATGATCTTCTCAAAGAGTTTCCCTAGGATTGAGGTAAGACTGATGGGCCTATAAGTGCCCGGGTCCTCCCTCCTCCCTTTTTTAAAGATGGGAACCACGTTGGCTATCTTCCAGTCATCTGGCACCTGGCCCAAGCACCATGAGTGCTCATAAAGCCATGCCAAAGGCCCTGCAATAACCTCTACTAGCTCCCTCAACACCCTGGGGTGGAGAGCATCTGGACCCACTAATCTGAACACGTCCAGCTCCTCCAGAAGCTCTCTAACCCAGTCCTCCCCAACCTAAGGTCTGGAGGCATTCCCCTCGAGTTCGTCTTGCATCACAGTGGGGAAGTCCCGGTCCCTGGACAAGAAAACAGAGGTGAAGAATTGGTTAAAGAGGTCTGCTTTCTACTCTGGCGCAACCACCTGATTGCCCAGAGAATCTTGCAGGGGCCCCACATTTCCTGGTGTTTTCTTCATCCTCCCTATATATGTGAAAAAGGACTTTTTGATTTTGGATGCTTGTCCTAGCTCTATGTCCACCTTAGCTTTCCTGACAGCCCCCCTACAGGCCCGAGCAGAGGAGGTATACTCCTCTTTGGAGATAGCACCCCCCTTCCACCGGTTGTACATCGCCTTTTTGGCTATCAGCCATTCTTGGACACACTTGGTGAGCCAGGTGGGCTTTTCAGCACTCCTGCCCCCCTTGCTTCTTGTTGGGATGGTCACCCCTTGGGCCCTGAGTATCGTCTCCTTAAGGAACGACCACTCATCTTGGGTACTGAGTTCTCCTGCTCTCAAGAACTCCAGCACCTCTCCCACTGATCTCAACTTGTTGAAGTTGGCCCTCTTGAGGTCTAGGGCTACCGCCTTGGTGCAGGCACTTGACACCCTGTGCTAGATGGTGAATTCCAGCAAGCGATGATCGCTATCACCCAGGTGGTCAAGAACCGGGAGGCCCCTTGCCAGGTCCAACAGGGCATTTCCTCTGGTGGGACTGTGCACCTCCTCAGTTAAGTGGAGGTCCTGTATCTCAGCCAGGAACCTCCTGGAACGGTCCGACCTGGCTGACTGTTCCTCCCAGCAGATGTCTGGGTAATTTAAATCACCCATGACAACTACATCCCTTGCCTTAAGTGCCTCTGCAAGCTGGCCTGAAAATTCCCGGTCCAGCTCCTCCCTTTGGTTGGGGGGTCTGTAGTAGACCCC
>NW_017728947.1:39894416-39933743 GCF_001723895.1 Crocodylus porosus
GGATGTGTATTGTTCCTTGACGTAGAGTGCCACACCCCCGCCTTTCCTTCCCTCTCTATCCCGCCTATAAAGCCTATAGCCCCTAATGCTAACTGCCCAGTTGTGGGATGAATCCCACCACGTTTCTGTAAGCCCTATTATGTCTGGGTCTGAACTGGCTATTCTGAGGGTGAGTTCCCCCTGTTAATTCCCCATACTACGAGCATTGGTATATAGGCATTTAAGGCCTTGCCTAGCTGCATGTGCCACCCCCAATTTGGGAGTCTGTCCGGACCCCTGTTTCTTACCTGGGCTATGAGTGGATAGAAGGCAACAGACTTTGTAGGTCACATAATTTACCTGCATGTTTTAACTATTAACATGTTATTTATTGCTGATACAAAGTTGCTTTTTCCTTTGTAGCCTCTGACTTTGTTGAGCCTAGGAAATGCATATTTGGCTCTGAAGAATGTCACTGGGGCCCTGCAGGTCTTCCGACAGGCATTGAATTTGACCACAAAGTGCCTAGAGTGTGAGAGCAGCCTGAAGTTGATCCGCTGTCTACAGTTTTACCCTTTTCTGTACAACATCACCTCTTCTGTATGCAGTGGTAAGCAGCTGCTAAAAATGGGTGAAAAGTGACAGAGTGTGCCCTACCTATAAGGCTAACTACTGGAATTAGAGACTGCTATATTATTTCCGGAGAATCATCCCATCTTTCTCTGCTCTACACAGAAGGACCAACACTGAGGCAAATCTTCTGGAAGCAAATTAGTGCTATGCTACTTTCAGAGGGAGTTCAAGGCAACTCCTTAGCTAACTAAAATGCTGCTGTTGAGTGTAGAGCACTCCCCGAGTCTGGGTACATGCTGCCTTCACAGCAATCTAAACACCCGTTTACTAGAAAGAGAAATGAATCCAGGTGCAAGGGTGACATTGCATAACTGCTACCTTGTCATTACTCAAGCAGCCTGCTTATACATCTCCCTTAATTCTTTGAAACAAATGTGCAATCCTTTTAAAAGCGTGGATTCTAGTACAGAATGATTTGTTTTGGCTCTAGGTTTTCAATTCAGTGCTTCCAGTGTTTAAACATTTACATGGACGTATTTTTAGAAATGCCCCATAATGCTTGCGTACTACATTACATGATCACAGCTTTGTTCATACAGTGCTTGTATCAAATGCTGTTGGACTTCAATCATCTTACTGCTGATTTTTTTTTCCAGTTTCAAGGGTGTGGTGCTTTGTTACCTTTGACTACTCTAAAATCCAAAGAATAGCCTTGTAGAAGAGGTTGACTCTATTTCACTAGTCTCTCATTGAATGTTTCAGAGTATTGTCTTTTCTGTACTTCCTAATGGGTCATGTGCTGTTCCTGGGCTATCTTGAAGACCATCTATGAATGTATTTGGCAGTCCCTTATCTCTGACATGGTTAGCAAGGGACACTTCCAGATGATTTTTGTGTAAATGAAAACCTCATATGAGAGATGCTTTTGATTTTAGCATTACTGGTTCCCCTTAAGGATGATGTGAATTCTTCTTCCATTGGAAAATGTCAGAAAAAGTACGTAGGACTAAATGTGTAAGAAAAATGCCCTGCATTCAAAAGCTTATCTAAAACTGTCAGTACCATGCATTTGGTCCAATAAAAGATATCACCCACAAAAACCCTTGCCTGGAGGATTCTGCAATAGTCATATTCTACGACAGTACCCTCAGAGTAATATGATTGTCTGATGACACTTTTTTATTGATTTAGGAGGACGCTGGGTGAGCAGAACAATGAGCCTTACTTGGCCTTTATACATTTATTTTAAGACATGGTTTTAGTGATTGGCTTGTGGACCTGCTATTGAATTCCAGATCATTAACCCTCTTCTCTGAATCAGACTCTGATAAACTTTGGAGTGAAGCTCATAACTCTGGGCTACCAAGGTATTCCCATAACAGAGTAATTCCAGCTCTTTTCCCTTGCAGATATCCCAGCATGTGTTGAATTTTCCCATGGTACTTTGTATGGCTTACAAAACTCTTTGATTGTTCTTTTAAATCATTTTAACGTGTCTGTTTTTATTCAAATCCCCTTTAAAAATAATCCTATCCCACTGGCTTGAAAGATTTATACCATATCTGTATAGTGATATCATTTTGAAATGGAAACAGAAAGGGTAACTTAAAGGGCGTTTTCTCTTGCTTAATGTGACTGCAGTGCTCGTGAGCAATGGTTATACCCAAACAAACTCTGTCAGAGAGATTATCCAGCTTGCGTTTCCTTCTGTGTGTGCTTTCTTGATTTCATCATCACAACATTTGATACTGTACTTCCAGTAAGTGTTAAAGCATGACTGCTGTTCACCTGGTTTCCTAAACCAGGACTTCTGTTTTATGAGAACCATATTAGAACACCATGCCACAAATTGCTGAAGAGGCTTATATATCTCAGATGGGCAGGAGTGGAAACTCCCTATGCTGTTTGTGGAAATTATGCAAGTAGTATGACTGCTTGCTAGTTTTGACATGGGCAAACAAAGAGCATGAGTATATTTAATTTAAAGATTCTCTAAAGAATGTATAAGGCCTATAATCAAAAGCAAAAGTAAACACTTAAGATCCATAACTTACTAAATTCCAAAATTCAGATTCTTAGCCATAAGCTTGTGCTTTTACCCTTTTCTATGCTTCTTTGTTTATGCCCTTCCTTTATATAAGAAATGAGAGAGACTCTCTAGGTCATATTGTGCCAATACAGGAATATCAGAAGTATGAAGCTGAACTGGAAAAAAAAAATTGTTTTTCTTTTGTTGGAATGTAAAATAAACTTACCAGTGAATTCAACCTTTATTGATGAGTTTCTGGTTTAAAACATGGGTTTAAACCAAAATCCAAGGCATCCTAGGCAAAAATGAAAAAGCTAAACATTTATTTCTTTTGTGATAAGTTTGGTATTCTTATTTAATGCAAACTTAGACTCAAAAGGAAACTTATTCATAAGCTATCAAAATGAGGGGAGAGACCTAAAGTGTGTATGAAAATCTGTAGGGTGCATACCCAGAGTTCATAGATGTTTAGGGCTTGCATGCACTGTACCATAGGCTTACATGCCTGCCTTGGCCTAAACACAAGTACATTCACATCTAGAGAAATAGCTCTTTTCCAATATTTTTATTTTAATTTTCAAGTATGACTGCTTGATGAAAAAAAGATTATACTAAGTGTCTGAGCACACAGCCTGTAACATAATGGCTGTGGTTCAGTATTAGTGAGGCATATAGAACACATCCAAAAAAGGCATAATATTAAAATGTATATATTTTTTGACCCATGTTATCTTCTGTATTTAAGTAACATAGAATATAATGGTAACTTATTAGGAGATACCCTGGGTACGGCTGGATCTATAGTAAACTGGAATATATGTTCAGGGACAATATTTATCCTGTGCTTACTGAATCACAGAGTAAAAAATATAGGAAGACCAGTTCATCCATTGGCAGAACAACACCATTGCAAATATTTTTGTCAAGTACACATTTAAATTGCTTCAGCGGGAGAAATTATGCTACTTAATTTGGAATATCCTTCCACAGCTTAAATGAATAATTGCCAGGAAACTTCTGGTGTTCACAATGAACCTTTTCTTCCGCCTTCCTTGTTAACTTTGTCCCGTTGCTTTTATTTCTGGGCCAGTGGGATTTCCTGCATTATTTTCTTCCACCTATCTTGTTAATTTTGACCTTTCAAATATATGTCAACAGATACATAGAAGCATGTTTTCACTATGTGCTGTGCTGAGAACTCATCTTGCAAACTAGAACTTCAAATAATGTCTCACTGTTTAATTCCTGAAATTGCAAAGCACTACTTTGTTTCATAAAGACGCTACCAGGTTACCTGCAAGTGCACAGACCTGTGTAGGTTGTATTGTCCCTGTTATGCCTGTCCATCTTTCTCCATGTGAGCTGGGATGGATAATAATGCACAAATGCCACTGGATTTTTGTTTACTTTTAATAACATACCTTAAAATAATGGAACATATTGGGCTGGGGAGGGAGGAGGGGTGGCTAGTCTAATAGAGTGAATATAGAAATAAGAAAATCTTGGGACTGTCTAGTCCTGAGATTAGGATTGCAGAGTTGTAGCACTGTTTCTTCTGTTGAATGTGTAGCATGTGCATCTGTTTTCTTTAAACTGAGGGTAACCCATTCCTACCTCTTAAAAATTTAAGGAGTTCTGTCCCTGTTGGCACAGAACTTTAAAAGTATCCGTATGCGTATCACTGCTGTTGACCCTCATACCTTAAATGGAGACTTAAAACCTTGATCTGAGATTATCTTTCCAGTTGCATTGGTTCTGGAGGAACAAGGAAGAGTTTTATGTTTGCTGTATACATTGTATGCATGACATAGGTTAAATCTAAAAGCCATCCTGATATTTTTAACTTTAGTTAATCCAGGTTTTGGATGTTAACCCAAGAACTGTTGAGATCTAAATCTTCAAAACTCCCCCCCCCCCCATTTTTCCACTTTTTTGCCTTAAACATGGAAGGGAGAGGTGGGAAATAAAACCTAAACTATTGTCTGAATTTAATGCATGCACTTTAAACTGCCTGTCTAGAAATTTTAAAAAGTAATAAATATCATAAGAAACCTGCTTCAGGCAACAGGTGGAATTTATGGGCTCTTTTGGTAATTATTAGTTTCCTAAGGCATTGCCTCTGTAGTATTAACATAACACAACCAAGGCCAGAAGACCTCACTCCCTAATTCACAAATAATTGAGGTAGCTAGCACATTTAATTTCCTATGCTGGCCTTAAGTGGATGATGATTTGGCTGCATGTAATATATTTAATTATTGAGCTGTCATTAGACTGTTGTCTAGTGATGTGTTTCAAAACATTTAATAACAAAGTGTGGTTGTACAACAGTGCTGGTTTAAAATGTGTGAAAGTAACAGGACCAGAGATTAACATAAAAAAGTTTAAAAGTAAGCAGAAAAGTTTGGGCAGCTCCACAGAATCCCAAAATCTGTTTTCAGGATGCAGGCACTACTGACAGTATGCTCTTCCTGGTACTACAAATGCAGCAAGCCAGCAGGTATTTCTTCTGATAGCATTCATGGCCAAGTTCCTTTCCCTGATCGACCCTGAAACCTAAACAGGCAAAAGTAACTATTAACATGCAATAACTGCCTGTTCAGATATTCTTTTTAAAACCTTAAAAAGGTGCCGCAGTAATAGTCACATTCATGATTTGAAGGAGTAGACATTGAAATGCTTCTTGCCATAAAGAAACTTTGAATTGTACAGGAGATTAAAGTTTAGGGTGACAGTCTCCAAGGTGACTACTGAAAAATGATCAGCTTATCTGCTGTCGCAGCACAGAAGCTTCCTTCACACTGTGCTCAAAAAAAACTACTTGGGTATCTACCACTGAACTAAGAGCATGTAGTACTCCATCTGTTTTTAAAAAGAATATTCCTTTGGCTGTAATTGTAAGTGTACCTCTTCAATATAATGGCCTCAGCTGTGTATGGTTTCATTTCATATTGTACAGATTATTTTTTAAAGTAACTGTTTAAAAAAAAAAAAAAAAGCAAGGTGAGATTGAACTGCTGTTAGTAAATTAAGTGCACATGTTGTTTCTTCCATTTTGGAAGAATCATGTAATTTTTTTGTTATTCTTCTGAGTGTCTTCCAGTACGTCTTTCTATGTATTTTACAGCAGCTGGGGAAGATTTTTTTTAATAAATACTTCAGGTCTTGTAAACAATAAAAAGGCATAAAGTACAGGCAGTATGGTCATACTGCAGGAATTTTAGCATAATTTGTGTTCTTTCTACAGTGCACTTTGTGCGAACATTTTTCTAAATGAGTGCATATGTTTACAAAGGTAGCATACATTTTCTTAAGCTGTTTGATTTCATTTTATGGTGGCTGGGTGTGTGTGTTGCAACACAGCTCATATAGTTTACAATTCACAGTGGCTGCATTATTTGATTGTTTTAAGAGTGGCTTTGCTGCCCTCTTGTGGTCTTAATATTATGCACAATGATGGTTCAGATTGCCATATCCGCATCTTTTAAAACTAAAATATGGGAAGAGGTATTTGCTCCTTAAAAAAAAAAAAATCCCAATGCTACTTAGATTCACATGCGTGGCTTGCTTTAGGCCATGACATAATTGGAGTTGGCCTTGAGTTTTTTCTTAATTTTTAGTCTGTTGTGATTCAAGCCTCTTGTGCCTTTCACTTGGATAGAGTAAGGTAAAAGACAGAGATTTAGTGACTTGACTCATGCAAAACAATACTGGGAAGTCAGCAGTTGAGCTGAGGAGTAGAACCTAGGACTCTGACTCTTACTACCAGACTGTAGCCACTGACTGTACTTCCAATTTTGTAGAGGAATATTTTAAACAATAAAAAGCTAACTGACAAGGAATCTTGATACTATACATTTCAAATGAAAGAAATGTGTAGGCTTACTTAAATAGTCCCCATGTGTTAACACTTACAGATTTGAATTGATAAGCACCTGTCAGAAACATCTCTCTCACTTACCTGGAGTTAACCCTGGTAATCATCTCTAGACCACAGTTTCAGAGTTGTAGTGCCAAATAATAAGTTGCTAAAGGTATTCTGTCCACTGAGTTTGGCTTCAAGGTGTAGATTCACAGACCCACAGAGCACTCGAGCTTTTTTGATTATTTAGTCCAGGGGCCAGCAACACTTTACACCAGCAAGCCAAAATGGCCCAGCTCAGGTCCTAAATGGGCCAAATCTAGGACTTGGCTGCTGCTGCTGCTCCCCACCACCTAACTGCATCATGGCACAGGAGAGGCCACAGCCACAGCACAGCATAGCATACAAGAAGTTCCCCATTACTAAATCACCAGCTCTGTGGGCTGGATCCAGCCTATAGCCCCTAGGCTGTTGACCCCTGATTTAGATACTAGTGAATGTTAGTTCTTGCCTTAAATTCTGCATGCATGACATAGGGTGGGAGTTTTCTGTTTGCTTTAACATTACCTAGTTGCTTCTGTAAGAAAGGAAATTCAAAATCTCAGTATTTATGGAAGGGAGTTGCATTATTTTGAAACTATAATATAATTAAATGAAAGTCCACTTGACAGATTTCCTGATTGCCTGTTCTTAAGTTTATTTTCAAAGCTACTGAGATGGGGATAAGGCAGGGTGTCCAGAGAGAGAGACTCGCATCCACACAAAATGGCAGTTATCGGGTTCACCCCATAATCATGCAACTGTGAAAATGCCTGCCTTTCCCCTACCCCCACCCCCCATGAATACCAATAAATGTTTACTTTAGTTTTTAGATTTTTTTCTTTCCTTATTGCTTTCTGTGTACATTCCTCCTGGGATCTGAAAGTCAAGCTGGATTCTTCTGCCCTAAGCCATCTAAAGCAATAGAGATCCTGCAACTGTAGGGAAGTTGACAGATCTATTAATGCTCTACAAGTAAAATCCAGGTCACCTTTAAGCAGTGTCAACTGCAGTAAAAGTTATGGTAGTTGGTAAAACAAACATTTTCCTGGATATCCACAGGCAGCAGATCTGTTTCATGTCACTTCCTTCATAAATATTTTCCATTTTTAGAGGTATAGGCAGTACCTGGGTATCTAAAGCTTTGCAAACCCAAAGGAATTCAGTTGACCAGGTGCTGTAGAAATCTTAACTGAGAGTGGTCTATGAACATAACCAGCCCCATGCTGATTTTTCAGTTTCATGTTAGTCTCAATGCTACCATCCCAGAAAGGAAGGAAGAACATCACATATAGTTCCTTTCCTCCCCATTTTTCTTTTAGATCATAATTTTAAAACTAAATGCTAGTCCCAAACTCTAAGTAAAGCATAGACTTGGTTATGTCTGTCTTACAGCTTACTAGGGATTTACTTTGGTTTCTAAAGAATGACCCCAGGAGGCAAGGGACTCCTCTGTCTACTTCCTTACTTTTGGGTACTCATAGCATTATTTGAGCCAGTGCTAAATGCATGAATCAAGTCTTCTGCAAACTTTTTTTCTTATCTAGTGGATCTCACGTAATGACAAAATGGGGCTTCTGTAGCGTCCCACCAAATGTGTCCCATAAAACAGTACTTCTCAACCTTTGTTGTACTAGGACCCACTTATAAACATCAACAGCCAGTCCCGATCCAGTTCTCCTCACTCCTGACCCTCTGCCCCCCACCCAGAGACCCCTAGTTTGTGGGGCAGGGGTTAGGTATTGGGCAGGGGTGGGGGATGAGGGGCCCAAGTAGCCCCTTGCAAGCTGAAGCTCTGCCAGTCTGTAAGGGAAAAGCCACAGTTTCCCACAGTTTTTTCCTTTAAAGAAGAACCCATTTTTAGTTTGATGATCCATTTTTTAAGTTGGTTCATGACCCTTTCATATGTTCTTACGACCCACTTTTGGGTCCCAACCCATGGATTGAGAAACACTGCCATAGAAAAGCAGTGCTAGGATCCTTTAGAAGATTTTCTTGCAGCGAGGGCTCTCCTTATGAAAAAATCTACCTTTTGTGTTACCTTTTGCATGCTCACACCAGGTTTAGAGAGAGTCCTGTGCAGTGCTCTGTGGTAGACACAAAGCCAATTTTTAAAGCTGAGAGCTATGGTTTCTTAAGGAGCAGTTCTTTTTCTTTTGGCTCTCTAATGTGCAGCCAGATATACTTTCATTACCCATGCCTGTTTTTTTTTTAGCTGTGAAATTTTAATTCCTTTTTTGCCATTCCCAAACTTCGTTAATGGCATGGGCATAACTAGTCTGAGACCTTTTTTGAAGCAGTCAGTTAATTTCTTTACATCATGCTAAGTTTGTATCATCTAACACATTGTTCTGTCTAGTTCAGTAATAGCGGTGTGCTGTATTATTGTCCTTAGTAGATGTCTGTACCATCTAGTAAGAAACAGGGAGGCATTCTCTGAATCACCTGCCATTTTCAAACAGTATTCATGCTTTGACATTCATTCAAGACTTCCCCAGGCTTGAAAGTTTATTATATAGGACAGATGGAAGGGTTGGATGTATTTAAGTCGGAGGGCCCTGATGATCTTTACCCAAGGATACTAAAGGAATTGGCCAATGACATAGCAGAACCATTGGCACAGTTGCTTGAGTGGTCGTGGCACTTGGGACAGGTCCTAGAGGACTGGAAGAGAGCCAGCGTAGTCCCTATCTTCAAGGAGGGGAAGAAGGAGGTAATTATAGGCCAGTTAGCCTCACCTCTTTTCAGCAAGACCTTATAAAAAATCATAAAGAATCACATTTGCAGGGGGCCAGCAGATAACGCAGTTGTGAGAGGCAACCAGCAGATCCTGCCTGACTAACCTGGTCTTTTTTTATGACCAGGTCACAAAGTGCTTAGATGCAGGGGAGGAAGTAGATATTATTTACCTGGATTTTGACACAGTGTCGCACCCAATTCTTACGAGTAAACTGAGTAGCTGTGATATGGATTTTTTCACAGTAAGGTGGGTGAAAAACTGGCTTATGGGACGTACCCAGAGAGTGGTGGTGGATGGGGTGTTTCTCCCTGGAGGGATGTGGGCAGTGGTGTCCCCCAAGACTGTCCTTGGACCAGTACTGTTTAATATCTTTATCAGTGATTTGGATGAAGGTTTTGAAACCTTGTCCAAATTGGCAGATGACACTAAGCTATGGAGCATAGTAAACACACTGAAGGGCAGGGAGCGAATTCAGGCAGATATGGACAGACTGGGGAAGTCGGCGGATCAGAGTAGGATGCAATTCAACAAGGATAAATGCAAGGTGCTGCACATGGGGAAAAAATCTCCAACACTCCTGTAGACAGGGGGGTACCATTCTTAGTACCACAGCAGTGGAAAGAGATCTCGGAGTCCTGGTTGATGCAAAAATGAACACGAGTCACCAGTGTGACGAGGTAATAAGCAAGGCTAATCGCACTCTTTCTTGCATCAGCAGGAGCATCATGAGCAGGTTTAGGGAAGTGATAATTCCCCTCTATGCGGCATTGGTGAGGCCGCAGATGGAGTACTGAGTCCAGTTTTGGGCGCTGCACTTCAAGAGCGATGTGGATAACCTTGGGAGGGTTCAGAGAAGGGCTACTCATATGGTTGAAGGCCTGCAGGTAAGACCCTATGAAGTCATACTGAGGGATCTGACTGTCTTCAGCCTCCACAAGAGAAGGCTGAGATGCAACCTTGTGGCTGCCTGCAAACTCATCTGGGGGTCCAGTAGGGAATGGGAGACACTGTTTGCCAGGGCGCCCCTCAGGGTTACCAGAAATACCAGGAGATTAGACAGGCATCTGGCTGGGGTTACCTAACCCCAACTCTCTTTCCTGCCTGGAGCAGGAGGGTCAGACCCAATGATCTACTAAGTTCCTTCCGACTCTAGAAATCTATGAAATCTAAGGGCAGGAAGGTCACTGCCTCTGCCATGACATTGCTTTGGGAAGGGAAGAGTAGGAATGCATTAATAAATTCAGAATAGATCTAGCCTAACTAGTCTGCCAGATTGTTCCTCATAATCTATTTGGAGGGTTTGCCAACTTGAGGTTAATGCATGGGTGGAAAGATGAGGGCCTTCTGGGGGAAGATTGAAAGGGAGAATATTTCTGACAAGCAGCTAAATGTTTTAAAGCTTGCCAGCAATTCAGCATCACTTTATTTGTTCACATGGTTTGGAGGAGGTTGTGTATGTGTTTAGCTTTTTGCTGCTGCTTTTCTCTCTTGCTTTGTATTGACAGTGGGGAAGCCCTGGCAATCATCAGTAAGCTGCACAAGACTAGCAGGGAGAAATATGCCTGTGTTGTAAAACTTGTCATTCTTGTGCTGCCAAATCAGGCTTCATTCATTCCCAACTGCATGGAAATAACCTGGCAGCAGTAAGCCTTGTCTAAGCTTACATTAGGTCCCTCATCTAGTCTAACCTGTGTTGCCTCTTTGAGAGGCTGCTTTTGCTAGTGGTGACTTCTAGCAAGACTATTCCAAGCAGTGTGTTCCTATTCTTTTAGACCAAAATAGATGATGCTGTTCAGAGTATAAAAGAAATCTGAACAAGTCGGAAACCTTTGTAGAAGTTTAACAGCCCCCCTTTTTTTTTTTTTTTTTTTTACAGAGGATAGCTGGTAGTAGAGAAAAGGTATAAGTTCCACCATAAGGTTATTGAGACCAAAGATGTGTAAATTATGTTCAGTTCAACTGGACTCCTAGCGTTGCTAGAGATTCCTAATGGATGATCTAATTAAAAGCTGTGAGCTTTCTGTGAGACTTGTACCTGTTTTTGCTTACATTTGAGAAGTAGTCTGAGAGTCTGTGGGCCCCACCATGAAATGTTTCATCATGAATATGTATCAAATCATTGTGCAGTGCTTTCTTTCAGTGCTTAGACTGAGATGGTCTGAGACCTGAAATACCAGAGATTTGGCTGCTTTGGCTTGTCCCCATCCTCCCCCCCTCCCCCCCTTTTTATGGCTGGTTGGCCTGTTCTCGTGGCATTTGTTTTGCACTCTTCCACATGCTCTCAGAATCTTTAAAACCCATACTATCTTATAGTTGCCAATTATTGTGGAGTTAGGATAACTCAGTGTCCCTGTATAAGAGTACCAATGTTTCATGGACTAATATTTACTGAGAAAGGGAAGGAATCCTTCCAGGCACCATGCTATAAAATCTCAATCTCTCTGCTGGTGAGAGTTTGGTATTGTTCTTGCAGTAGCAGATAGCCCTCTGTATTGGAGCCTAATATAACTAGTGTGCCATTGGCAGTATACCACCCTTCTCTTGCATTTTCACACTCTTCTTGTCAACCTTCACATTCTGCAGTGATTCCCTGGCTGGGCTCCAGAGAAAACTAATCCTAATTCTGCTAATTGTTCACTGCTCCCTTGTAGCCAAGTTATAGTTTAATTGGGTCCCCCTACCCTTATTATCCAAGAGCAATGAATCTTGCCTCCTTATGTGAAAGCTGACTCATGTTGCTAGACAAAACACTAAGCATGTGAAAGCTCCAAGTTAGGTAGGTAGCCATATCTGAGACATATACCTTGCCATGTTATTTTAGTTATTTTGGTGCCTCTGAACCCTGCCATCTGTAGCTGGGAGGGAAAGTTGCTGGTGTTCACCCCAAATGAGTCAACTAAACCTATCATTCAGGCCTACATACAGTAAAGACCAGTGTAATTTAATGAAGACAAAAAGCCATTGCACACGTAGTTGACAAAGAGATGTCTGTGAGGCAGGTTAGTACTTGAAATCTGGTGGTGAAGGGGGATATTTTAACATTCCCACCCTGCAGAGGGACGGTTTAGTGGTCAAAAGTATAGGTGCAACAGTCAAAGGTGCCTGATCATGGCAGTTTATTACATGACTGCAGTGCATCATATGGATCTTGATATATAAAAGTCTTTGTTTAGCACAGCTGCTTGAACTGGTGATTAACAAGCAAAGGGTTTAACTTTGCAGTAGTCTAGCCCATCAGTGGTCCTCAGTACACTAGTCTCATTGACTTCAGGCAGTTAAGGATCACAGGATGTAGCAGATAAACCCACAGGACAGGGAGCAGGTTGTATCTATCTAAGTAACACTAGAAAGGAAAAATGTAGGCCAGGAGCCAGGCAGAGGGAGAGTAGGGGGTTTTGGATAAGTGAGTTAAGGTTTAATAGTGAGTAGTGTTTGTGTACATGCTGGGCAAGCTGAGATGTTAAACTAAGAGTTTGTCTCAGCAAACAAGTATGTACCTCTCTAGATGAGTGGTTCTCAAACCTTTCTAGACTTAAGGTACCCCTTGGAAAATACCAGCTATTAGTTCCATTCCCCTCTTCTCCCTGCCCCCCTTTTTTGGGGGTATGGAAAAGTAATACAGTAACGTTTCTTTAACAAACTCACAAAGACCACAACAGGCAGGTCAGAATGTCATTTAACACACTGATTCTTATTTGAAATCTCTGGGTTTATCTTGTGAATCATGTCTGCACGCTGAACAGTGCCACAGCACCCTGGTTGAAAATTGCTACTCTATATAACACTGATATGGGTAACACCATCCTCTAGTGTGGATGCAGTCCTAGCAGTATAAAAAGGCTTATACGGGTAAAGCTAGGGAAATGAGCTGTACCAGACTGAGGCACCTTTTATATAGAGTCAACTCTTGGTAGGTTTTTTTTTAAAACACTTTTAGCTGAAATAGTGATAACGATATAAAAAGTTGAGCATCAACTAGTGTGAATTCTTCTCGCGAAGAACTGGACATTTGTCTTTCTCTCTCACTTTAAACTTACTAGACCAGTGTTGATTTGCAGAAGTAACCCAAAATTGGAGAAAAACAGTACATGAGTGAAAGCAGACCTCACACCCACCTTTAGGAAGTTCTTTGCTTACAGCCATTGAGGAGCTGCAAGATGAGATGACCTATATGTATACTGTGTGGTCTAATGTGAACCAGTTTAACTGATGGAAAAGCGGTATTACTGTGTTGAAATAATTGATAAATCATTTTAAGCAAATGCAGAACCAAGTGCATGAAAGAAGTTGCAGAGGATGAGCCATCAGCATTCTGAACTTGTGCATGTGTGTCTTCTCCCCTTTCTCCAAAGGATTCAAGTTATTTTTGAGGTCCTAGTTGATATTCAGGCCACAGAGCTGCTTACCCTGCTGCTCTATATGTAGCACCAGAACACCCTGAGAGAGGCATTGCTAATCGCATTTTCTAGTCTCTCTTATCTGCTGACAGGGTTGGAGAGCTAAATTTAGGTATCTTCTACCATGTTTGGGCCCTGTTCCCAGACATCAGCGAGAGCACGCTGGGGTTTCTATACTTGAATCATAAAGAATGAGCTCCTGTTGTAGCCAGTGACGAGGAAGAAGACGGAGGAGAGGGGTGTGCGTCTTAAAATAACCAGACCTCTGAACTTCACCACCTCCCCCCTGTTAATTATAGAAGAGGCTATTTTTAGGTAGCTTGCTACTATGTTTGTAAATCAGCCCCATGGGTTTCTCCAGGGTATTTGCATATGTGTGTGTCCCTTTCAAATCACAAAGCGTATACATTTAAAAAGGCAGATCTTTCTGTTACATTTGTTCATATTTTATTTACTGCTGGCTTTATGTTTCGTAAGGGCAGTTTGCAGTGGTGTGTTCATCAGGGATAGATCTGTTATAATGAGGTGTTTTTGCCTCTTAACATGAACAAGAAATGTGGTTATATCAAATGGCATCTGTGTATTTAAAGAAAAAAAGGCTTAATCAGAACTGGTTGTAACTGAGGCTTATGGTTATTCTTAAAAAGAAATGTATAGTTAAGGCAATTTAAGTACGTCTTTTGGCAATAAGCCTGTTTTTTAAAAAGATCCTATAATTGAAGACAGTGATTTACTATTATAACATTCTTTTGAATAAAAAACCTGTTACTGAGATAAATGTAATAAAAGGAATTAATTTTATATACTTTGTAAATGAAAATGAGAAAGTCTGAGCTGTTTTGCTCTACATTAAAACAAAGTCTATTTCAACACAGTGTCTACATGGACGGTAATTTCAAAAGTGGTCAGGGTTGACCTGTCTTTGCTCCTCTCTGAAAATCCTACCTCCATATGGATAAGAAGCACTGTTAAATAATGTAAGGATAAAATTAGTACTAACAGCTTAGATTTTCAAAATTGATCATTTTAAAAACTAAATTTTACATTTTACCACTCATGCTTGTTCATGTTACTCATGATCTGGGCTAAAGACAGAAATTACACATAAACCAGTATACGTGATCAGAAACTGGTGCAAATCTATAACACAGCAGAAGTTCAGCACGCATAAACCACTTTCAAAATGGCTGAAACTGATTTAAGATAAACCTGGATGGATGTAGTATCAGACTAAGCTAATTTAAGTTAAATTGGTTTATTGAAATTCTGTTCCAGGTCCCCTCCAGGTTCAAGTTAACTTACAGTCCCCCCAAATCCCAGGATGCCTTGGACCTGCCTCACAGACCCCACCCTTGCAGAGTGAGTGGGCCCAAGCTATCTGCTCCAGCAGAGCAGAGATGCATGCTCTAGCGCCCCCCAGCTTCTGACCTGGGCTACTGCAGGTGTGTGGCTGCATATCTGGAGTTAAAAGTAAATGTCCATTCATTTGTTTAGTGGTTCAAACCATGTGGCTTAGACCAACCTGTAAAAATTAAATCTATTCAGCCTTGGGCTTTTTGACTCTCTGTACTTGGCCCTGGTGATCAGTTTCACTCAGTTTCTAGTTAGCTTCTCCTAGTGACTGTCATCCACAGTTGCAGATTTTACAGACTTCAGTTTTCTGACCCGGCACAGGAATGTCTGTTTTAAAAAAAGAGAAGGGAAAAGAAAAACCTTCCCTAAATAGGAATAATATTTCTTTCTGAAATTATGAAAAAGATTGTCCTCTTAAAAAAAAAAAAAAAAAAAAAGCGCTAATTAAAATACTGAATTTTATATTATCTCTTTGATTTTAAATATTCGTATGACTTAATCAGGTATTAGAAATCACAGCCTCTTCTATTAGGACTGCAATTCTTGTCCAGCAGAATGAGGTCATGAACATCTGAATCAGTGACCAGAGAGCAAAAAAAGAGAGCTCCCTTGGTTTAAAAACACTCGCTACTCAGCTGCCTTTGCAGCATGGCAATGTAGAAGAAAACCTTACAACAGTATGTCTGTCCTTTATAACCCGACAGTGCGAGATGCCCACTCTAGTCTTTGAGGGCATAGCTCATGATTTTCTATCTGCTAATTGATACTTCACAGCTTTAAAAAATACTGCAAGTACTTTGACATTATTGCTAACTATTATGGGTGGAGAGCTACCTAATTTGTAGGGGCTCTCCTCCCTCCCCCCCTCCCCCGATTTCACAGACAGGATGTGGATGGAACAGCTATTTTGCAACCAGAGCAGGGTAGGGACCCTCCCCATGCCTCTGATTGGCTATGGGGCCCTGGTGGCCCCACCCCTCACTGTTGATTGGTTGCCTATCATGTGGCCCCCACCCCTTGCCACTGGCTGAGGGCTCTCCGTCATGCAACCCTGCCTCTTGCCACCAATTGGTGGAGAAAGGCAGGGCCACATGACAGGCAGCGCTTGCAGCCAATCACTGGTGAGAGGCAGTGCAGCACCCATCTTGCAGGCAGCCCCCTCTTTCCCTACCACAGCGCACTGCCAAAAAAAACTTGAGGAATGCTGTCTTCCTCTAGGGAACCAGCTTTTTATTTTTGGTGATTCCCCCTTCCCCTCCTGCATTAAATTTTCAGGCGTTGTCAGATTTCGTGGAATCCATGAAATTGCAAATTCAGTAGATCCCTAATTACGAGGTTCTGACCTGTCTATCTTGAAGCTAATGACAAAACTCCCCCACCAAGACATCAAGCTTGTAAAATGCCAGTAAAGAGCTAGGGGAATGGATGGCAGAAAGCGTTATGTGCATCCTTGTATGTCACTTGCATTCCATATTTTGTAATAGCCTGTAATGCCTAGCAAGCCAGAATTATAACAATGCAGTCTGTTAGCGTTGTTACTTAAAGACAAAAACCATCCTGACCCACCAGGACATTTGCATGTTAAAGGTATGCAGTTTAGATGATGATCACACATCCCTGGTCTTTCTTTGTCCCAACTTCTCCCTGATAGTTTTTTCCCTTTGCTCATCACCTTTCCTCTTACAACAAGACTGTGTACTCTTTCTTGTGCAGGACACTGTCTTGAACACTTTTTAGATGCAAAATAGCCCCTCCTTAGGGTGAGCAGCATTCTCTGAAGCACTTTCAATGACAGTACTTCATGTAACTAGAATCTATCCCTGCTGATGCCATAATCCTGCTTAGTCGATGAGTGATTCTCTGTAGGCTCAAAATTGTTAAGGGAAAAAAAAAGAAACTGGTCCTGAAATGGTGCAGTTCGGGGTTGTAGAAAGTAATCACACTGGAGTTAACATGGTAGTGGGAATCTTAATAACAGCCAGAGGTCAGGATCTTATTTTAATATCTTGTCTGCAAGCCAGCACTTCTAGTGACACAGTTCTCATAGCGTTACATTGGAATGCTGGTCTGCTATTGATACTGAACCAAAAGTACTTTCTACTGATTTGCCACACTACCACTTCCTGCACCATCAAAGGAGATCTTACCGCCAAGTGCCAGCTGGGCCCAAAACCTGGTTACTTTGAGACTCTGTGGTTTTATCAGGTTAGTGGTAAGCTCATTAATTCTGAATTGGCTTGTAAACTCTTTGAGGCATGAACCATATCTTCCTGTTTGTGCTGTGAAGCCCTGAACACATGTGGACCTGTACATTTGATCAGTGATGATGTACTATGTCCAGTATTGAAGTTACATGTGGTGAATGTATCCCAAATATCCCTGGTTTAAAATATTTGATACTCAGTAGTGAGTGTCTCCTAAATCTTTTGAATTCCTCTTGAATTGTCACTATTTTTTATGTAAGGGTAAATAATGTACGTTTCTCCTTTCTTACTCTCAGCTGACAATGTGTCACGTATTGAAGCAACTATATGTAGGCAATGGTAACTGAGGTCAAGAAGGAAGCTGTCTATTGGTGCAGCATTCATAAAAGGGGAGTAGTAGATGCGCTGGAGGGTAGGGCTAGGATTCAGAGTGACCTAGACAAATTGGAGGTTTGGACTAAATGAAATCTCATCAAGTTCAGTTAGTACAGGTGCAAAGTCCTGCACTTAGGACAGAACAGTCCCATGCACCAGTACTGGCTGGGGGCTGACTGGCTGGGCAGCAGCTCTGCAGAAAAGGACCTTCCGGTTACAGTGGACAGTAAGCTAAATATGAACCAACAGTGTGCCCTTGTTGCCAGGAAGGCTAATGGCATACTGGGATGCATTAGTAGGAGTGTTGCCAGCAGATCAAGAAAAGTAATTCTTCCCCTCTATTCAGCACTTGTGAGGCTACATCTGGATTACTGTGTCCAGTTTTGAGCTACCACTACAGAAAGGTTGTGGACAAATTGGAGAGAGTCCAGTGGAGGGCACTGAAAGTGGTTTAAAGTCTGGGGCACATGACTTCTGAGAAGAGGCTGAGGGAACTGGGTCTATTTAGTCTGGAGAAGAGAAGACTGAGGGGGGATTGAATAGCAGCTTTCAACTACCCGAAGGGGAGTTTAAAAGAGGATGGTGTGGCAGATTACAGAACAAGGAGGTCTCAAGTTGCAGCAAGGGAAGTTTAAGTTACATATTAGGAAAAACTTTCTCACCAGGAAGATAGTAAGACACTAGAACAGGTTACCCAGAGAGATTGTGGAATCTCTTTCCATAGAGGTTTTTAAGACCCAGCTAGACTCTTGACTGCAGCAATATAGTTGAGGATGATCCTGCTTTGAGCGGGGGTTTGGACTAGATGACCTCCTGAGGTCCCTTCCAACCCTCATTTTCTGTGATTCTAAATATCTCCAGAGATACCTATGAATCAGTATAAGAAGTGTGACATTTCAATTTCTGGTAAGCTCTGGACGTGCTACCCTTACTGTGAAAGAAACCATTATGGGGCAAAATGACCTTTAATAAAATCATTGCAAGCTGAATAGTGTTTTGTGGAATTGAATCTATGCTCGTACTTCTCGAATCAACTCTTTTTCATTAGCAGAGTTTGCATTAATCTTTTCTGAACCTTGAATACTCAAGCAGAAGCCCAGTGGTTATCAAGCTTTTAAGAAGCTAAGCACTCTTCCACAACTTTTCTGAATGTGGCTGCATCCTCTGGTAGAGAACCACTATGCTCAACCTACGTCTGAGCTTTTTAACCAGGTGATGCTACCTTCAAGTAAATCTGCCCCATGCTACTGCTGCACAGCCAGCCTGGGAAGTATTGTGGCACATGCATTTAGGGCTCTGTGATAAGTCTGAAACTGGCAGGAGAGCAAGCTCATGTCCCAGCTCTTTGTGGTCTGACCTACACAATGCTATCTGGAAACAGGCATGTGAGGCAGGTGGAAGTATCCCGTACACCTCTGATTCCAGTAGGGGTGTAATAGAGGTCAGACTGGAAAAAGCTGAGCTACCTTTCCCTAAGGCAGGAAGAGAATGGACATACTGTAGTCCTCTACATGGGTCATTTTAATCTGGCCGTTGCTGCACTTTGCGTTGCTGCACCCCAGTTGAAAACCACTGCAGCAGGCTGATTTCCAGTAGTGCTCAGTTTTTCAGCTTATGCCGCAGTGTTTTTAAAGGGACACTTAATTAAAAAAGGCAACCCTTGTTCCCAGGCAGAATTAACACAATAGAACAAAATAAGATTTCAAACAAAAATTTAGTCATCAACTACAGTCCTCAAGCTTGCTTGTCTCCCTTAATCCACAGAGCAGTAACCCAATAATGTCAACCCTAGCCATTAAAAAAAAAACAAAACATGAATTATGTCTCAAGAAATCGGGAGACTTTAAAATAATGGATTTTTGGTTCTTCCTGTTTGACTTCTGATTTTCCAAGTTTTTCTTTGAAGCCTTGAGAATTAAGTTTTCTGGAACTAATTTTTTCAATATTTTTAATGAAAGCTGAGATTTTTATGGACTCTTACAAAGTCAGGAACTGAGATGAAAGGAAAAAAAATACTATGAAGTAGACTCATGATAAAAATCAGTGAGCTTAGCAACACTCTCTTCTCCAAATCCCAAATTGACAATGAAGGCAAAAAGAATATAAACAATCCAAACTCCAAGCCCATAATTAACTAAAAGTACTTCATCAAAAATGTTTGCGGGTTTGTATTTTTTTAATCTGGCATTGGTAGCTACACAACAGTGCATCCCCTTCCAGCCTTGGGCTGTTAAATGGAAATCAGGTAGGTGAACATGACTAATGAGTCCTTGGTGCCTGTGCCAAATGTAATGCAAGAAGTAAACAAGCAGCATTAGTGGTAGCTAATTTAGATATTTTTTTAGATGTCACAGGTTTTTTTTACTTCTTTCTTGTTGTTAGGGACAAAAATTTGACACCATGTTTAACTCCTTAAAATTCACTACTTCCACAAAACACTGAATCCAATGATAGGAATGAAAATAACAAACCCTGCTGTATTAACCAAGCTACAGTCTTTTCCACACACACTTTTTTTTAGCTACAGTCTTTTCCACACACACTTTCTTTGGGCCAGGAATTCCCTTTATGTTTGGTTCTGTATAGTGCCAAAATTATTTGTGACCTTTAACAAATAAGTAGAAGATTATTTCCCCCTCCCTTCCATATGGTTTTTACTTTTAGGAGAAACACTCTAGATTTAGCTTCTGTGCCTACTACATGCACTACTCTTAGCTCTTCTAAGAGAGGCTTATCAGTTCTCACATTTCCACTTTTGGTGTTGCTCCTTTTCTGTCATCCCAGATGCATGTTCCTCAGTCACTGGAGACTAAAACCATATTTGTCCATTTTCCTCTCTTGCTATGCTGCTCCAGACCTTCACTACCTCCATTTCCAGTGTCATTCCTAGGAATCTCCTACCCCTACGTGGAACACATGATCTGTCAGGTTTTCTCCATTTCATTTATTATCATTATGTAATATCTACTTTCCATTTAATAAGTATCAAATTAATAATTGATAATTGCATGTATGTGGCCAATACATTATTATACAATTATTTAATATTCACTATTATTTAAAATTTCTATTATAATAGCACTTGGTGTCCTAAAAAGGAAGAAGACTGCTTGGTATCAGATACTCAATAAACATACAAAATACAAACCTTGCCCTAGACTATAGGGCAGTGGTTTTCAGCCTGTGATCTGTGGAATCCTGGGAGGTCTGCAAAAGATAACTATGATCAATCAAAAGTGTATGAATACTCACACTTACAATTCAGAGGGGTCTGCATCTCCATTCAAAATTTTTTCAGGATCCACAAATGAAAAAAGGTTGAAAACCACTGCTCTTAGGTCCTAGAGAAATTGCAGTAAAAATAATACAGGAAGGATTTAAGTTTAATACATATTGGGCATGCCTGCATATGCATGAATGTTCTTTTACTGATGTGCAATTAATTTAGTACCTCCAATATGAGGTACACAATAAATACTCATTAGGCTGCACTAATACACAATAGCACAAGTGCACACTTTTTAGGTGGCACTTCTGCACAGTAGCCTATTCTACTGCGTATTGGCATTGAGTATTTATTTTCATCATAGGATCTCAGATTGTTATAAGTAGATAAAACCATGTCCTTGAAGGTTTCTGCACTTACTGAATGCTGATTCACCTCCTCCTGCCCCCCACATTCAGCAAGCACAGCGTACAAGTAAACAGTAGCCTTTCTTGTAATCTGTTTCCGACGTCCTTCTTACAGGACCACTCTTAATAAAGACCCTATGGTCCAAATATGTACACCCCACTTTATCAGTGAGATTTGAGGGGTGTAACTAGCAGGAACTTAATGAACTGTGTCACTGGTATTGTAGAAAACAAAATGGAATCCACTTTGCTCTATTGTAGCTTTATAAAACCATGCAAATCTGGCTGCAGAAAACAGTAACCAGGGACAAGATCTGCTGAGTAAGCAAGTTATACTTTTTATAGTTGTTCTTCTGAGCAGAGTAAATTTAAGTAAAAGACTGTTTTTAAGTATGTTTCAAGCAAGCAGCTTCCATGTGACACCAGCCACATCAGGATCCATCCCCCCAAATTCACCTGGAAAATGTGAAGATAGGTGAAAAGTTAGGAAGCATATATCTCAGGGCATTGGGCCAGGAATGGTTATCTTTGTTCTCTACATGCACAGCAACTAGGTCAATCAGGTGTTGGGCCAGTAGACAATAAGGCAACACTGGTAAATGGTAGCCTGCAGCCAAAAAAAGTGTTCACATGCTTTCAGGCTATGTTGATCTCTTTCAGTCCTTCCTTTCTGCCAACCCTTCCCATATTTTCCAGTTGTTTTTCTGACTTCAGGCATTTCAGCAGCATCAGTTTCATGATCAGAATGGCAAAGATCTTAAACTTTCATTGCTTTTTGTACCAGATTTTCTTCCCCAGCAATGCCAGGCAACTAGAAGCAGTAATTTAAAAAAATAGGCCACTTGGCTTTCTATATATAGCAGCACTCTGATCCCAAGAAAGCCAGCACTCTCATCCAGTCTGTTTTTAGCTGTCAGTGTTTGTAAATTAATATTAATGATGCTAGTCTTAAGTAATATTTTTAAATGTGTCTTCATTTTTCCCTTGCCGTTCCCAGGTTGTTAGTTTCATTTTTTTTTTCAGTCTCCTGGTGTTTGCTTTAAAAAGCATCAGGTTTTGGGGGGAGGCGAGGGGGCTGTTTGCTTGTTTTCTAATCAGTTCTGTGTACCTTAGTCTCTTCTGTTCTGCTTCATCAAGATGCTAAGTTGACCAAGGTTTTCTCCACTGAAGGGCATCACATTCTTGGAATGCACCTGACTTGCATCAAAGTCCGTCTGGTTTTGATGTCAGCCAGGAGGACTAATTTCAGCTTTGGGGTCCTGCGCACACCACTCCTTATAAATTATGCATGAAGCTCTCTGCGTATTGCAGAGATTTAAAAAGATGAAACCAATTAAATTTTCATTGTGGGGTACGAGCAGAGATTAGAAGGGGGGAAAAAAAGACCGAAGCAATGACTGGTGAAAGAAGTCAAGTGTGAAAACCAGAAAGATTTTAATTGTACAGCAGGTGTTAAAACAGTTTATAAACTTTGTTTTTTCCCACTTTGTTTCTTCATTTACCCATTTCATGAAATGGTTCAGTTTACCCAACATTTCAATATATAGCTGGAAAACTGAAGAACATAAAATATTTGCCACAAATAATCACTCATGTATTTTTTATTTATTTCGGTATTTTCCTCTGTAAACTTGCATGGCCTTATTTCCAGAGGCACTGTTGTGTCTGGAAGCCACGGGTATTCAGAGGCTCTTCATATCAAACTACTACATGGTCAAGGAGCTTATGATGTTCTAGTATCATAAATGAAATTTTTTTTTGGAGGCACTGTGCTCTCTGAAGCCACAATCCTCCTTTCTTTGTGCCTAGGTGTTCATTTGTAATGTTTCTTTGTGGCTAGATTTTCATGTGGGCCACAGCATGGAAAAGACTGGGAACTTTCTCATCTGTTTTTTCTGTTCCACGAATGCTTAGGTCACACCTACCACCATACAATCTGAGTGTTACCAGTAGTACATTACGTAACATGAGTAGTGCCCTTACAGACAGGGTTGGGAATGGAGACTCCACAAAGTCCTGTGTTCTGTTTCTAACTCTGCCACTGATTTGCTTTGTGGCCCTGTCCATCTTTCTCATCCTCTGTCTCTAGTTCTCCATCTAGAAATAGGAAGTAGTAATTCCGATCTTGCTCAAAAGAGCCACAAAATGGCGCTTGCCTGGTATTTAGGTTTAATTCTCTGCCCTGTGTGACCTTGGGCAAGCCAATTTGTCTGTACCACAGGTCTCCATGGGTAATATGGGAATAACAGCACTTCTTTACAGGGTGTTGCATGGTATTTGATTTCTTACCTTAATAAATGAACTACCCCAGTTGCTCCAATATTGCTGTAATAAGTCCCCCTATACAATAGATAGGTTGAGACTCAGTAAACTCTGTAAATCTTATAACACATGTAACTAAAATGTATTGTAGTTTTGTAAGCATCATCTAATGGTTGCCCTTTGGTAAGCTTTAATGTCCTAGCCAACAGGACAAGGCAATGCAGTTGCAATGCAAGGTAAGTGTAAAGGTTTCTTCTTCTTTGCTGACTACTAACTCTTTCTGTGTAGATCTGAGTTTCGTAAAATTTCTCCCAGGTCTGACGCTTGATCCTGTGATGTCCACAGTGAGTTTTGAATCTCCAACACTGAAAATCAGCATCAAAGAGTTTTAAGCTTTGAGTTCTATTCACATTAATGAATGTTACAATTTTGACACATTAATTGTAATAATATTAACTAACATGTCAGGAATGTACCTTGGAGTTGGCACCTAGACTCAGTTACTTTGGTAACTTTGGACTTTCACAAGTTAAAAAATTGGAGTATGTTAAATGCTGAGATCCATGCATCTTGTAACTTTGTATTGGGCCAATACAGCAAAGTGCTCAGCATCATCCACTCCCATTGAAATCTCATTGAACTGAAGGTGGTCAGCTCCTTGCACAATTGGTCTGTTAATCTCTATATAGGAGAAATACCAGTAGAAAAGGAGTGTCATCTCTGGTTCATTGCATCATATGATGTGTCTGGAGGGAGTTGTTTTATATTGTTTGCATATCTGTTTCTTATAGGCCACTGTCATGAGAAAAACCCAGATGGCAACCATGACAAGCAGAAGTACTTTGGTGACCCCCAGGAGTCAGTAACAGCAGAAGAAGAAAATTCTGAGGGAGGTACAGAAGACACCACAGAATATCGCATTCAGAGTTCAACAAGGGACCCTTCAGATCTGAGACTGGAAAGTAAGTTAGCCTTAGCATTTCAGTGCATGCTTGAATAATGAGTTGGTCTCCAGCCTTCAAGGCTGGCTTCTTTTTCACAAGCACCATGAGGCTGAAACTCCTATGACAAGACAGGAGAACGGCTCTTTAATTCCATTGATTTCTTATTTGGTCTTTCTAGTTCTGCCCAGATATCTGACACATTAAAGGTACAGCAGTTTGGTTCTGAGATGGCTCAGCCATCCATGCGGATTGAATTTTTTGTATCCCTTCAGCAATCCATTTTTTCTACTTCATCTGGACAAAAACACAGAAAGTGCATCACTTTCACTTACATAAACATGGCTAAATCGGATGCCCTAGTTACTGGAATGGCTGGTCAGTCTACAATGAAAGAACAGAAAAAGACTGAAAAGTTTTAAAATAAAATATGGAGGAACTTGAATATATTCTACTTCTTAGTGGCAGAATCACTAGGGAGATACTGTGTAAGGCTTTAATGGAATCCCTGGCATGATTATATAAGTTAGAGAACAGCATGCATTAATTTTTAATGCCCTTCAGACAACAAACCTGAGGAGGTTCCAGCAAACCTTTTGCCTCTCCGTAGTGAAACAATAGGAAGCAGGTAGGCTGCTGAAATGGATCTGGTTAATGTTTCACCCTGGGACACTTGAAAACTTCTTAGGAAGTTTGCAGTTTTACAGAGGAAGAGAGAACAGCTGCAAACAGATGTTTCCTTTGTGCCACCATAAAAATGTTTACAACGGTACAAAACAAAGACAAACAGCTGTCCATGCCCTTAGGATCATAGGGAAGTATGGCTGGAAGGGACCTTATGAGGTCATCTAGTCCAGCCCAAGGCAGGATCATTCCTGACTAAGCCATCCCAGCCAAGTGTCTATCTAACCTGCTTTTGAAAACTTCCAAGGATGGAAATTCCACAGTCATATCATAGTACTTAGGGTCGGAAGGGACCTAAACAGATCATCAGGTCCGACCCCCTGCCCCAGGCAGGAACGGGTGCTGGGATCATATCACCCCAGCCAAAAATCTGTCCAGCCTCCCCTTGAAGACCCCCAAGGTAGGAGAGATCACCACCTCACTTGGGAGCCCATTCCAGAGCCCGGCAGCCCTAACTGTAAAGTAATGTCTCCTGATGTCCAGCCTGAACCTTCTCTCTAGCAATTTGTGTCTGTTATTCCTAGTAACCCCAGGTGGTGCCCGGGGCAACAGAGCCTCCCCCAATTCTTGCTGGTCCCCCCTGACTAGTTTGTAAACGGCCACCAGATCCCCTTCCAGCCTCTTCTTGTGGAGGCTGAATAGGTTCAGGCTCTTTAGCCTCTCTTTGTAGAGCCTGCCCTACTGCCCCTTGACCATGCGAGTGGCCCTCCTCTGGCCCTGTCAATGCTAACCACATCCCTCTTGAAGCATGGGACACAGAACTGGATGCAGTACTCCCAACTACGACCTGACAAATGCCACGTAGAGGGGAAGGATCGCCTCCCTGGACCTGCTTGTGATGTTTGATTTGACCCAGCAGAAGATCTGAGGCATAGAACACTACTTCCCTTTTTTAACAGTTTGTGGGTACTACAGTAAATAACAGTAATGTTGGTAATGTTATTAACACTCCATTTCAGACACAGTCATTGCAGAAAGCAATGGTTCAGAAGGGCTGGAAAATTTGGGAGACGCTCAGATGTCTGAAGAGATGTTGGCTTTGGTGGATGAGTTTGAAAATTCCTGGCCTCTGGAAGCCTTTGAAGGGGCACTAGAGGTGAAAGGTCGTCGGATGGACCTCCAGGGTATCCGAGTCCTAAAGAAGGGCTCCCAGAATGGGCTGGCTAGTTCTTGTTTTGGGGATTGTGGAGATGATGATGAAGCTGAATGGGTAAGAACAAGCATTTCCAAGATCTAGTCTAGTAGCCTTTGTAAACTGTATCCTATTTCCTGTACAAAAAACTATTCTGATTTGAAGGGAAAGATAACAGTTCAGAGTTTTTGCCTTTGATAACAGAGCCTTTTATCTCCAGATCACCAATTACAAACACCCCAAATCTATGACTATCTGAGAGCTGGTTTGGTGGCATCTGAAATGAATTAGTAGTTCCAGTCCACCTCCGAACAGACAAGTTTCAGCATCATTAAACTTTCTGCCTTAATTGTTATTAATTTGTATCTTTATTAGTGGCAAGGCCCAAATATTGAGTGAATCATCATGCTTCATAATTTTCTCATTGCTTGCAGTGGTCCAGTCCCTCAGGTTGTTTCACTTACAGGGAATAAGAAGGACATTTGCATTAAGTTGTCCATGCAATTGCCTGTTGGGTGAATAGAAAACTTTGAGCAAATGCCAGATAAGAAAATCTTGGAAAGCAAACTGCGTTACTTTTGACATAGGCATAAATCATTTTCTTTTATTGTTAATCTAGTTCTGTTTATTCATTTTATATATATATAAACACACACACACGCACAATTCTATTCTAATTGGCTTAGACTTCCTACCAATAGGAAACCATTATAAAGGAGAGAGTAAAATTTTAACTAAAAATGTTCTTCTATGTGAAGGGGCTTGCGTACATTTTAATAGCAGTAGGAACAGAGCAGAATGGAAAATGCTCTTGTTCTGTAGAAGGCAAATGTTTGTTTTTTCTCATTAGAAGAGTCATCTGTATATTGCATTGGTACATCATGGTGCATTGAAGGTAAACAGGCTAGGGGAGTAGCTAAAGGTGAAGAAAGAGAGGATTCTATGCTGGTTCCAAAATTGCCCTAGAGTCAAGCCTACTCACTAGAACCGGGATTTTTCAACTGGGGGTATGAGGAAAGGTGGTAGGTGGTACACACAGGAGGGTGGGGATGGAGCACCGCCATCCACTACCCTGTGCCACCACCTCCCTGAATCGGGGGGGGTGGAGTTCGCATGTGGCAGCCACCCTGTGCTGCCGCTGCCATGTGTTGCACATGCATCTCTGCAGACTTCTGACAGGCAGCACACGATTGTCTGGGCGCAAGGCCCATCTGCAGCCTGTGGAGCTGCATGTGCAATCAGCTGTGCGACCGCCACCTCCGCCCACCGCCCTGCACCACTGCATGGAAGCCCCCTCCTCCCCCCTTTTCCATGTCCAGCCACCACCCCCACCCCCCACTCCACGTCCAGCCAGAAGGGATACACTCCTTTAAAAAGGTTGAAAACCCCTGCACTAGAACAAGCCAAACACTTGTTCCAACAATTTGCCCAATGCATTTGTAACTTTTAACCCTAGCAATGGAGGCAAAGATTTCTTAGGGTGATATCTTTTATTGAACCAACTTTGTAGTAGAGTTAGACACGCTTTCAAATGCAAAACATTCTTTATCAGGTTCTCTGTAGCACAGTTAGACAAGCATTTGAAAGCCTGTCTAACTCTGCTATACAGTTGGTCCAATAAAAGATATCACCCTAAGAAATCCTTGCTTTTTGCATAATTTGCTGGACCACAGCTACAACATCACCCTTATGCTTCTTTTACAGATCACATTCCAGGTCAAACGATTAAAGAAACCAAAATCAGAAACCATGGATCTTCAGGAGCCCACTGGGAGAAATGGAGAAGAAGAGGTTAATGGGGAAAATGAAAACCTTTATGAAACTGCACTGGAAATCAGTGGCCCCAAAATACCCTCCCCAGGACCATCAGGTAAATTGCTGTTTTTAAGAAAAGCCGGTCTTTCACTGATCCTAATTCCATGCATTTATATTTCAAAAGTATGATAATGAAAGATTATATGGAGACCACTTCCGCAGAGGAGGAAATATGCATGATTATAATTCTGTCCTATAAACACTCTCTTAGGAGCACCTATGCAGTATAACTTTATTTTGCATACCATTTTTCACCTCAGCTGTTTCCTGAAAGTAAAAAATAATAGCGGAAACAAATTAAGAGAAGAGATAAGGAGGGAAAGATGCATTTTGGGTGATAGCTTAACGAGGTGGTAAAGTAGTATTTTTACTGCTGTTTGCCCAGTTTCTTCCAGGTTGATCTGGTAACCTAGGAGGCTGCTTCACACTTGGAAGGTTTTAATGTGCATTTTTTAACAAGCTCCCATTCTGGCAAGTGAAAAAATCCAACTTGTTAAATTAAATATTTAAACAGTGAAGATTATTTGATGCCAAGCTATAGATTAAAACTGGATCTTGATCTGTGAACTTCTAGTTCCTCAGATTACTGGCCTTATAAATTCTCTCTCTCCATCTCTCTCTCTTCCCCTCCCACCCCACCCTCTTTTATATGGCCCTATTGTATCTGAGTGTCTCCCAATCTTAAAGACTACAAGTCCACTCAGAGAAAGGGAAATGTAATTATCCCCATTTTACAGATAGGGACTGTAGGCACAGAGAGGCAAAAAGCCAGAATCACAGAGGTCACTAGACATCTAACTCCTTGTCAGGTCACACATGGTGTTTCTGGTGGAGCAAGGAATTCTAGCTTTCCTGTGCCTCAGACTGGTTTCCTTACTAGTCGACCATCCTTCTCACTATATATCATTCTTTCCTACTACCACCAAGGGGCTTAGAAATAAACTTGTTGACTAAATTAGGAATAGTGAAATGTATTGCATAGTATTTATTCAATGAGAGATGATCAAATCCACATTAATTTTCCCCATGACATACTGCACAGTTTCTCTAAGAATTAAGATTATAGATTTATTTTAATTTTGCAAAATTATAATCTATGCCTGTGAGTACTGGCATCTCAATGCCTGGCTGCTACATTGCTCCCAAGTAGCTGTTTTTGTTACAGTAACAGTAGGGAAAATGTTCCCAATGGAAATGTTGATGGTAAGTGGCAGTTGCTCTTCCCAGGTGTTGCTGCAAATGGGTGCTGACTATCCTGGAAAAGTACTTTTATAATGCAGCATGTTAGTGGGTTTCAGGATTTGGCTTCAAGTAAGTGACAGGAAATCAGAGAAATAGACACTGAAATGCTGCCTTAAGTTCCTTGCAAACTCACTTTTTTTTCTATATATCAGTATGTATTAGACTTTTGGGTGGTTAAAGATAACTTTTCACTGAACTACTTAGTGGCTAAAATATATGTATTTTTTCCATATTTCTCTTGATTTGAAATTGTTGTGAGAGAGGAAGTTTGCCCAGGTGTTAAAATGAGGTACATGAAATGGTAGGACATAAGCTAAAGTTTGCTTCAGGTAATAGGAAAGTTTTGGTGGGTTTTAGTTGTGACCAGACATTCTGGTTTGGCCAAGACAATCCAGGATTTTGTAGCCTGGTCCTGGCTGGTTAGTCAAAAGTCCTGAGCCAGAGTCTAGCAGGGAGGCAGAGCAGCATGCTGCTCCAGGCAGGCACTGCTGGTCTTGTGCAAGAGCAAGCCGAGTAGACTGGAACAGGCGCTACCCCACCCACACATGGCATGTCCTTCCTCTCACATAGGAGCAGTGGTGTCTGCCCAGTCGCATGCTGCTTCGCCTCCCTGCTGGATTCTAGTTCAGGACTTTTGACCAACTGGCCAGTACTGGGCTATGGATCCTGGACTGTCCTGGCCCAACTGGGATGTATGGTCACCCGAATTTTAGATCAGGTCCTAGAATAAAACCCTGATTCTGCCACAAATATGCTTTGTATCCTCAGCCAAATGACCGTACTTAACCTCTTGTTGCCTCAGTTTACTTACCTACAAAATGAGAATAATGTATGTCAATACAGTGGGGACTTCTGAAATGTAATTACTTAATGGTTTCATAAGAGCTTTTAGATTCAGGAATGCAGTGCTGTAGAAGTTGTTATCCATCATGAGAAACATGAATATTATTACTTGAAAAAATTAATATATTCCTTCATATCCCGGAACAACAAAAACAGAGGCTGTAATAATTAGATTCCTGCATTGATTCTGAGTGTAGGTGCAGAACTAGTAAGCTACAGTGGCTCATTCATAATATTTTCTGTTTAATTAATTAACTCAGAGCAATGCAAGTGCAACATAGTCAAATCAAGTCAATCCCAAGGCCACTATGACCTTTAGGGCACCTTAGATGCTGTAACAACCCTCTTCCACTCCTTATGAAGTTAGTTGAGTTGCTTTGCATAGTTGGTGGTTCTTTGGGCAAAGTGACCTGGTGGGACTCATCTCCTCTCCAGGTATAAGTGTAGCATAAGCTAGTTTAAAAAAAAATGTAAGTGGCAACATGTTAGTTTGTAAAGACAAAACCTGTTGTTCCTGAGCTACAGATGTGAAAAGATCTTTCCGAAAATGAAGTTTTAAAATCCTTCCTCGCCACTTGTCATATAATTAGGCTTGCCTGGCAACTGGATTCTTGTGAGCAGACTGCTGGATTTCTGCAGATTCAGGGCTCTACCCAGGGTGATCCCACTGCAGACTTGGGAACCTAGATTGATTCAAGGAGCGTACATCCACATACATAAAATGCTTTTAAAAACCCTTGAACTTTAAAAATGGATTTTTTTTTACCCTGTTACATGAAGGCTGTTTCCTGTAATGCCTGCTTCTTTCTAGGAAAACAGCGTGACTATCGCAGCCTTGGCTGGCCAAGTCCTGATGAGTGTTTGAAACTCCGCAGGGTAGAACTCACTACTGTTGCCAGCACATGGTTAGCTGTTTCTGCTAAAAGTATTGAGTGAGTATCATGCTTGTGAACCTACAGCAAGTCATCAGCTGCACAAAGCAGGGCAGTTGTATGCATGTGTTTCAAACATTTTAGTAGCCTACTAAAGCAAGCTGCAATTTCCAGGTTTGATACCACTGGTTTATACTCTGTCCAGAAGAATGAGCCTTTAGGATGGAGCCCTTTAACCAAATTCAGCAGCAGAGCTGAGAACAGTGACAGCCCCTTTGGTCTTTGATTTGACTGTATGTCACCAGCGGTGATACATAGCTGCAGATGAAGAGGCAATGACAGATGATTGGTTTGGACAATCATACAACAGGAATGAGCAGGGCAGCTTCTTTTTCATCTGTGCTTGGCAAGGAGTTTGTCTTGGATACAAATCATTTTGCTGTTATCGCTGACTTGGTGTACTTAAGGTTAGAGTGCTAGACAGCACCTTCCTTTAAATTTATTCTGCTTATTGAACATTGCATCTTGTGAATCCAACATCAGCTCTCCCAAATGCTGGGGGTACTTTTTGCTGTTGCTCTTGGATATCTGGGACTAGTTTGTCTTGGAGACCTCAGGGGAAAATAGAAAAGATGTCTCTGTCAGGGCCCTTTGCTTCTAAAGCTTGCTGCCCATCATGGTCTGAATCCATTGATCTGCAAGATATGTTGCAAAAATCACCCTTGCTAAAATGAATATATTTTGTTGGTTTGAATTTACTTTGATTATGTTTTGTCGTGCCACGGGGTAGCTTTTATTTCTGAGGTGTGTTGCTTAAATAAAAGAAAAAAATCCCAAGAATAGAATATCTCCCTTTTCTTTGTCTTATTACTTTCTAGTCTATAACATTTTGAGATACCTGTAGAATTTCTTCCCTGCAGCAAGGAATATAAAATTTACCAGGGAGTGGACAAAAGAAGAAGAGAAATTTCTTCTAACTGGCCGTTCTTACTAGAAAAGCTGTATTTATAAATTGGCTCTTCCCCTTCTTTCTCATGATGACTTAGGGGTGCTGCCTCTAACCTAGAATTTGTTTTCCTTCCCTTCTAGTATTACAGAGCATATAGATTTTGCCACACAGCTGCAAGAACCAGCTATGGAGCCTCTTTGCAACCCCAATCTACCTGTCACTATGCATACCTTGGACCATCTACAAGGGGTCTCAAACCGAGCTAGCCTGCATTACACTGGAGAAAGTCAGCTGAAAGAGGTATACTATTCCTTACAGGCTATCTCAGATTATGTGAGATGAACAGACATGCAGAGATCTATGGAAAGGATAGAATGGACCAGAATGTACAAAAAAGGCTAAGAAACCTTTCCTATCTCATTTACCGTTCCTGATTAGTGGTGAATGACCAGACTGGTTACCAGACTGGCTTTTGATTCCTAGTGCAGTGGAGGACCAACCTTTTTGAGAGGTGTAACACAGATTAAGATGGGGTGGGCAGTTATTTTGGGCAGAGGGCCGCTTACTGAGTTTTGGCAAGCCATTGAGGGCCACATAACAGGCACCTGGGAGCAGATTAATATTTATTTTCTAAATTTTTTATGGGCTCCACGAGCTGGATAGAATGGCCTGGTGGGTCCCATCCAGCCTGCATTTTGCCTACCTCTGGATTAAGCCCTTCACCCTCCCCAAGTGCCATCTCCTTTCCTTGCCTAATCTGCTCCTCTGCTTTCTGCTTCCTGCCCTATCTGCCATTGTATTCCCTGCTCCGTCCCTGATCTGTCATGCACCAAACACATGGCATGTGTGTCATAGGTTGGCCACCCTTGTCCTAGTAGACCCGAGTCTATAATTATCTATATTTATTAATAGCTTTCTTGTTGACTGTCAAAACAAAGGTCCAAATATTTAATGAGGCTCAGAAACCCAACTGGTTCCTGAAGCAGGTCTCTCTGTTGGAGGTGAAACCTGTTTGATTGCACTTGCTCTGTGGATAAACAGAGTCCAAGGCTGTCGCTCTATTATCTTTCATCAGTAATGAACACTGGAAGAGAAATTCACAGTACAAGTCAAGGCCTTCACAGGATGCTGAATGCATCTCTTCCCTGTTTTCCTCCTATATCAGGACGAGCCACTTCAGTGGTGCTGTTTTCACTACTATCTATCACACTGCTGCATTTTCAGTGGACCCACAGCTCCCCAAATATCCTGGCAGCACAAAGTATATCTGAGGGAGGAAATTCAATTTTAGAATGCCATTTAGTTGTCTTAATTTTGTTTTTTCGATTTCCATCCTCTAAGCACCTGCCTTTTTCTCCTTCCCAGGTATTACAGAATCTTGGCAAAGACCAGGATTCTCCACAGTCATTAGAACAAGTCGGCACTCGAATAGCCAAAGCTTTGGAAAAGGTACGTGGACAGGATAAATAGAAGCGCATCCAGCAATTATCATTTTTCTATGTGGCTTGACCAACAATACAGTTTCAGGGCTGTCGACTTAAAAATACAAGCTAGGACCATGTCAAAAAGACTTCCGTCTCTGAGCAAAATCCTTTGCAGGTCTTCTATGACCCACATCCTGTTGCACTTATACAGAGTGAGGTTTATCTATCAGATCTCTCAAATATCTCTTTAATGAAACAAACACTTGTAAAAATCTGAGGTATCCCTGAGTTATGGCATCACTCTTTTAATGGACAACATTGGCTTCTAATGATGATAACATTTCTTGTACTCTCTTGCCTCCAAAAAATGTAGTCTTATGGTACCCTGCAAAGTAAGAGCATTCCCATTGTGCCCATTTTAAAGGTGAAGAAGTTAAGATGTCAGAGATGAAGGACCATTTTTTTGCTGACACACTTAAAACCTGCTAGTGAAGTCAGGTTTCATGTTCACCTGCAAAAGTGAGCCAAGAATTTTGCCTGAATGACTAGTAGTAGGCCTCTCTACTAGACTAGCTGCAGTAGGACTAGAATCGTAGGATTAGAAGGGATCCCCAAGGTTATCTGATCTACGGGTGGCCAACCTGCAGCACCAGTGCCACAGGTGGCATGGGCAGCTCTGTGTGGCATACAGTATACTGGGGAGGGAGTGAGGAGTACAGCAGATAGGGCAGGGAGCAGAAAGTAAAGTAGCAGATCAGACAGAGAGCACAGGGAAGGAAACAGAAAGTAGAGGAGATCAAGGAGGAAGACAGGGCTGGGAACCAAAAGCAGCAGATCAGACAGGGATAGGGGATCTGAGAGGCGTTTGAGGAGGGTGCAGAGCTGATTTGTGCCATGTCTGTCAAAAAGGTTGGCCACCACTGATCTGGTCCAACTGCCAAAAGAGCAGCCTTTTTCCCTATCGGGGAATGAAACATCTCTCCCACATGATGGGCAGGGATATTCCCCAGTATGCTGATAAGGATAGAGAATGCCATTTTCCCATCTCTAGGTTTTTTATTCCTTGAGCACAATTCCAATTCCAAAAACACAAGACTACTGTTTAACTATCTTTGTGCGTATGTGTATGCATTCATTGTAGTTTTAGCACTTTTTTTTTAATCTCCTATTATTTGCTCCATAAATATAAGCCTCCACTTTTACATAGCACCTGTGATGTGGTGCCTCTGCATCAAACAACTCACTGGAAACAGTAATAAATTTCAACCAACTTCTGGGTTCTTTTTAAATGTTCAGATAACATCACCAAGGAATTTCCTAATTTTTCAGGGACCTAATTTTGCAACGTAAATGATTTGACCTTAGGGTTTTCATTTCTTGGATATATCATATTAAATAAGGAATATCTCTGGCTGCCTTTTGTAACAGTTCCTCATTTCATTTCTAAATGATAGCCATTCTTTCTGGATATGTGGGGAATATGAAAGGAAAGTGTAGGTGGGAAGACTTTTTCACTGCAGGTTTGGGTAATTTCTTTTCTTTACTCCATTGCTTTTTCCAGAATCAGACCTCTTGGGTCCTCTCCAGCATGGCAGCTCTTTACTGGAGGGTGAAAGGCCAAGGAAAGAAGGCAATTGACTGCCTGCGGCAGGCCTTGAACTATGCGCCATATCACATGAAGGTGCGTGCAACATTGCTCTCTACTGACATCTCTTCCCTCTTGTGACTAAGAGGGAGCTGGAGTTTAAATTAGTTGTCATTAATTGCAGCCTATATACATGCTAAGTGCACTAATGTAGGCTATTAACCAGTTCCCTAGTGAAGGTCTTAAGGTTATCACCCATCTCTTTAATATAAGTTGTATTCTTGAATGTGTGCAGAAGTTAACTGTCTTCTTTGAGCTCAGATTGGTAGGAGATCCTCCTTCAGAACAGTGACTGCCTCCTAGCAAAAGACAAGCATGCTATTAAAATGCAAGTGAATTCCTTGACCAAGCTCCCTATTTCCTAAATACACATATTACACTGGAAAGGAATTTGTTATTTCTAAAACCCAGGGATTGTTAATATGCTCCAACAATAAACCCCTGGGGATGGTTACCCCCATCTTACAGCTATGGAAACTGATACATAGAGCAAACTGATTTGCGTAAGACTGTACAGTGAGCCCATAGCAAAGTTGGGTTTAGAGTTGCAGAGGAAAGGAAGGAGAAGGGCTTTATAATTAAAGCATGGGTCTGGACTCATGAAGTCTGAGTCCTCTTCCCAGCTCTGTAACAGAGTTCTTGCGCAAGTCCTACCACTTAATCTTTTTGTGCCTCACTTCCCCATTGTGGGGCCTTTTTAGGTAAATTTACCTATCACACTGGAAAAAGCTTGGTTACTTTGGTCACTTCGGTATATTAACAATTTGTTAATATACTTTAACTAGGGACCTCCTGAATTCAAGGGGCTGCCCCCCAGTTTCATGGGCAGACCATGGGGCCAGACAGCAATTTCTCGGGCAGAGTGCAGTGGGCCCCCCATACCTCTGATTGGCCGAGGGGCCCCATCCCTGATTGGCTGTGAGGCCTATCTGAGGGCCATATGACAGGCAGCCCTTGCATCTAGTCAGCAGCGATGCATGAGGGCAGCAGCTATCCTGCCGCCAGTCCTTCAAGCAGGCAGCCCCCTCCACTGCTTCCCCAGCCCAGTGAGCTGCTGCAGCGCCTGAGGACTGCTGGCTCCCTCTGAGAAACCAACATTTATTCACTGTAAATTTGTTTGTTTTTTCCATGGAAATTGCAGGCATTGCCCACAAAATCGTGAATTTGCTAGGCCCCTAGCTCTAACATATTACAGCAGGAGGCAGCAGCATTTTGAAGCATGGGACATTCTAACAGAACTTAGCTCTGGGCCTGAACCACTTCCAACCTAGCCTGCACCAAAAGAGCTGCAACTGGAGCTACAGTCATGGCCTCACTGCAACATCGCTGCTGCCTCTTGTCTCTGCCACACAGGCTAAGCCCCCTGCCACAGAAATGCCAAAGAAGCTCCTAAACTCCATGGACTGTATAAAATGGCTCTTGGGGTCAGATCTGGCCTGTGAGTGGCCAGCCCTAGTATAGTGCATAAGGGAGTAAGGCCCATTCCCATTGCAGAGTGTTGTTGGGATCTCAGAGGTGCTCAGAATTTATGAGGCATTCAGATACTCTGATATGGACCATATGGGTGAACAGAGAAGTTACTGCATTTCTAATTTTCAGTCCAAATGCTCTGTGATTGACAGCACTGAATTTGTGTCACTTCTCCTGCTGCAAGTTGATCTTTGCTGTTGGTTCATACAGCAAGACTGGAACCCAGAAAATATACAGGTTCAGCCCCGCCAGCTCTCTTATTTATTTGTCTACTTCTTTTTATTTAACTAGTTATGGCTCTCCAGAATGTGCCTTTAGCAGTGTGTCTTGTGGGAGGTATGAGAGTGACACAATTGGCAGCTTCCAGCATGTTGCCAGCCTAGGAAGAACATAGCCGTGCTGTGCTGCCCAGCCTCCAGCAAGCTCACAAAATTGCTTGAGACCAGGCTGCTTTCCAACATCTGGAGTTGTCTTCCTCCGTGAAGGTGCTACTCTTGCCAGAAAAACATGTGGGCCTTCTCTGTAGAAATCTGGCTTCAGCTTGAACTCTCAATGAAACCTGATTCTGAATAAGCAGCTATTCGGTGTTTCATTTTATCCTGTGTGGGCTCTGTGCCTTATTCACTGCAAACTATTCAAACCCTCATGTGCACAAAATTTATTTTTGGGCTTTTCTGTGTTATTTATAGTACCTGAGTGCTTCACAAACTTCAGTAACTTTATCTTCTCAAAGCCCATTTGAGCCGAGGGATATTATCATATTTACTCAAATATAAATGACCCAGAGTATAAGAAGACCCCCCTCAAATAATTAAATTGTATGGAAAATTTATAAATTTATAAATAAGTTTATCTATTATAACATATTCCAGTTTTAAAATGTAATTATTGGAGGTTTCCCTTGAATTTGTCCCCTTTCCACTGCTATAACAGAGAAAATAAATCTGGGGAGGTGAGGTAGCTCTCCCCCCCATCCTCCAAGGATCCATGTGCTAATTAGCACCCCACTCATGAATGAACTTCAGTTGCAGCTGCCAGTTCTCAACCCTTCTACAAATCAGACAAGGGTCTCAGGTTACATACTCAGAAAATAAGAAACACACAGTTAGTGACAACCTACAAAGATTTAAGTGACTTCACCAACGTCATGCACACGTTCTGTCAGAGGCAGAATAAGATCCAGATCTCCACAACATCATTCACTACGTAGCTTAACCGTGAGACTCTGCCTTACCTTAATCTTTTTCTTTCTGCAGTCCCCTGGCTCATTCTCCACACACCTTTCAGCTTCTGCAGCAAATGAAGCAGAGGTCCTCTAGACAACAGTCTCCTTCAGCACAGAGTTCTGTTTCATCTCCATGAAGCAGAATCCATCCTGTGCACTGGCTATGGCAGGCATCTATGGAAAAAATAGCATGTGGATGTATAGTAAAAAAAGGTGTTGCAATTCATATAGGGAAGGGGACTGAAGTAACGTTTCATTAACTTGAGTTTGCAACCTTACAGGGCTGTAGGTTGTAGCCATGTTGGTCTAAGGACATAGGCAGACAAGGTTCCTTAGGTGAATCTGATATCTTTTATTAGACCAACTTAAACAGTTGGAAAAATGTTTATTAGCAAGCTTTCAGGTTTGAAAACCCTCCATCAGGCTGAGGAAGCACCTGCAGTTGGTGTGTGCTCTTCCAGGATGGAATGAATAGTAAAGTTTGCAAAATAGTGGTAATTTGCAACCTTAATATTCCACTAACAAATTTTTGCATGTGTATGTTACAGAGGTTGGATTTATATGGTCTTAGGTTTCAGAATTGTGTAATAAAAGACGGATAAAATATCCCTCTAAGAAGTAATCCAGTAAAAGTGACTAGGTGGTGGGACCTCCTCTGCGGTAGAATTCATTGCAAGCTATCTGATTCAGTCTCAAGGGTAAGCAGTCTGTGCTGCCCCTTTCTATTTGTCTCTCTTGCTCTTCTCTTTTCAGGATGTACCACTAATAAGCCTAGCGAACATCTTCCACAATGCAAAGCTTTGGAATGACGCCATTATCGTGGCTCGCATGGCAGTAGAAATAGCCCCACATTTTGTTGTTAATCATTTCACACTGGCAAACGTCTATGTAGCAATGGTGAGTGCTCAGCCACAAAGTTGTACCCCATCTTCCCGTTTGGTAAAAGCAGCTTTGTTGTCACAACCAACCTTAGAATCATATGCTTAGAAGTGCAGAAGATGGAAAATGGAGATGGTAAAAACCACAAAGGAAGAAGTATTCCATCAAATACAGTCTTTAGATGAGTCCAAAATCTTCACTGACTGTTTAATACTTAGCTAGTATTGCCATTGTCTGTTCTTATAAAGTTATGGGAAAGCCTTTGCTATAACAGTAACAAGCTGCTACTACTTAATCTCCCCTTGAAATGATGTCTCAATGCACAGAATTTGAGGCAAAGAAAAAAAAAGTCCTTGCCCTGGAAAATTTCCAATCTAAAGCTGCAATTCCTATGCCAGAGGACAAATCCCACGTGTGGTCACAACATTAACAAACAAGTTCATGAGCCCCACAAAAATTCAGTTAGTGACTCGGACCAAAAGTGGTAGGGGTTTCCCATGTAAAAAAGATTGGGAACTACTGGCCTGAAGACACAAGTGGTACGAGAGTGGATAGTTTGTGTCTGATGAATTGTGTAAATATTTCTTTTAGTCTATGATTCTGTTTCCTGTTGATTAAAATCAAGTGTGCATCTAACATGTATTTAGATTATTCAGTTCTCCTTGGACTCATGTTATACATTTTATTCAAAGCGGGGATAAAGCATCAGATGGGTAAATGTGTGAAGCTTCAGTTGTTGATTCGATTCATCAGAGATTTG
>NW_017728947.1:39933843-39986761 GCF_001723895.1 Crocodylus porosus
GGTGAATCTGATATCTTTTATTAGACCAACTTAAACAGTTGGAAAAATGTTTATTAGCAAGCTTTCAGGTTTGAAAACCCTCCATCAGGCTGAGGAAGCACCTGCAGTTGGTGTGTGCTCTTCCAGGATGGAATGAATAGTAAAGTTTGCAAAATAGTGGTAATTTGCAACCTTAATATTCCACTAACAAATTTTTGCATGTGTATGTTACAGAGGTTGGATTTATATGGTCTTAGGTTTCAGAATTGTGTAATAAAAGACGGATAAAATATCCCTCTAAGAAGTAATCCAGTAAAAGTGACTAGGTGGTGGGACCTCCTCTGCGGTAGAATTCATTGCAAGCTATCTGATTCAGTCTCAAGGGTAAGCAGTCTGTGCTGCCCCTTTCTATTTGTCTCTCTTGCTCTTCTCTTTTCAGGATGTACCACTAATAAGCCTAGCGAACATCTTCCACAATGCAAAGCTTTGGAATGACGCCATTATCGTGGCTCGCATGGCAGTAGAAATAGCCCCACATTTTGTTGTTAATCATTTCACACTGGCAAACGTCTATGTAGCAATGGTGAGTGCTCAGCCACAAAGTTGTACCCCATCTTCCCGTTTGGTAAAAGCAGCTTTGTTGTCACAACCAACCTTAGAATCATATGCTTAGAAGTGCAGAAGATGGAAAATGGAGATGGTAAAAACCACAAAGGAAGAAGTATTCCATCAAATACAGTCTTTAGATGAGTCCAAAATCTTCACTGACTGTTTAATACTTAGCTAGTATTGCCATTGTCTGTTCTTATAAAGTTATGGGAAAGCCTTTGCTATAACAGTAACAAGCTGCTACTACTTAATCTCCCCTTGAAATGATGTCTCAATGCACAGAATTTGAGGCAAAGAAAAAAAAAGTCCTTGCCCTGGAAAATTTCCAATCTAAAGCTGCAATTCCTATGCCAGAGGACAAATCCCACGTGTGGTCACAACATTAACAAACAAGTTCATGAGCCCCACAAAAATTCAGTTAGTGACTCGGACCAAAAGTGGTAGGGGTTTCCCATGTAAAAAAGATTGGGAACTACTGGCCTGAAGACACAAGTGGTACGAGAGTGGATAGTTTGTGTCTGGTGAATTGTGTAAATATTTCTTTTAGTCTATGATTCTGTTTCCTGTTGATTAAAATCAAGTGTGCATCTAACATGTATTTAGATTATTCAGTTCTCCTTGGACTCATGTTATACATTTTATTCAAAGCGGGGATAAAGCATCAGATGGGTAAATGTGTGAAGCTTCAGTTGTTGATTCGATTCATCAGAGATTTGACCCGATTTGGCAGCCAAATCTCCAAATCCAAATGGAATCAGGAGACCCTTTAATCTCTCCAAATGAAATCAGAACCTCCAAATGGATTTGGAGAAATTCAGAGATATTCGACGAATTTAGCCATAGATGCAGCGTTAGATGTTTTTTTTTACATATCTCAAGGTACCAGGTGGTTTGTGAACACTGAAATGGTGGGACAGATGGAGCGTCCCACGGGAGTGCAGAGGAGTCCTCAGTGTGCTTGGCGGAGGACCCAGAAGTGGACCAGGAGCACTTCCTGTCCACTTCTAGGTCTACCACAGAGTGCGTGGGGGACCTGTCCCCCAGCTCAGTGATTGGTGCCTCCTGGGTCGGGGGGGGGGCGGGGAGGCACCCGGGATTCCCCCCCACAGCCAATCGCCGAACCAGGTGGATACGGCGGGGGGGTCCCTTGGGCACAAGGAGTCCCCCATGCACTCAGCGGCAGACCCATTGCTTGCTGAGCGTGCAAGTGGTCTCCCTGCGCTCCTGTGCAATGCTCCATGCAACCCACCATCTCAGCGTCCATGAGCTGTGCCTGGTACCCCGAGGTATGTAGAAAAAACATTTAAAGCTGTGTCTATGGCCAAATCACTGATTCTCTGAATTGGCATTGAATCTTCAGATTCGGCCAAACTGAATTGGGTCAGTGATCCAAATCAACAAATCAAATCGCTATCCCCTGAATCGGGACGAATCCAAATTGAATGTGGCTCACTTTGCTTGGGTTGCAAACAGGCTGCAGCTCCTGAACAGTTTAAATATGATTTCTAAAATAAACTACTTAAGAATAAATTATTTTTCAGCAAGGCACTGTGCACAGATCACTGACTCCGGGGCACGTCCATCTCAAGAGTTTTGTCTCTTTAGTTTTGTGTCTTAGTCATGCCAAGATTTTGGTTTGCAGCTAGCAAGTCTTAAGTCATACAAAGTGGGCTTATTTGGTATTCAAAAAATTGTCCTAGATTCAGAATGGCATTTGCTCTACTCCATCTCAACTGCTGCCAGTGCTGTTCTATAAGCAGGTTTGAAACTGCCCATTTCAAAGCTGCTGTTAAAAGCAAGGTGCTTTCATAACAACGTAACAAACCTTAATGAGGTGAGAGCTGGAAGTTCATACAAAATTGTCTGTGCTCTTAAATAAGCTTACACAGTGCTTTTAATATTGAAATCAGTGGCATCTGGCAAATAAGTAGTGCTGCCCTTCTTATCCATAGCCATCGTAATCTGAGGGATCATTTGTGAGAATAGTTTGCAAAACTCTCATACAAAGATGTGTGTTGCTGTTACTTCTAAAATTAAGATAGTGCAGTGCCTTCCTTGTACCACCTTCAATATATTCTTCCCTGCCTCCAGAATTCCTCTTTCCCAGACAGCTCTTGGGGAGCAGCAGAACTGATTTTGTACGTAGTAGGGAGCATTTCCTGGATTTAAATACTCCTTTTGGCTGTGTCCAGATGAGTATGGTCATGTAGTATATGGTGCTGCAAACACATATGCAGCACCACAAACCACACATTCAGATGTTCTCCACGTTGCAAGGGAGTGCTGCCTATGCATTTGCTACTCCACTTCTATTTTTGTGGGGATTTTTTACCAAACCCACAGAAAAAAAAGGTAGAGCAATGTATGCACAGGCAGCATACGCCACTCAAAAGCAAAGTCAGGCCACCTGGAGCTGTGCTGCAGCTGCTCGCCAGGCTCCATGAGGCAGAATCGCTGCTGTTGCAGGCCCAGGAAGATCCCAGGACCCCAGCTAAGGCTGCTAGGCCCAGCCCACTGCCAGCCCTAGCCCCACCTTCCCCACCCAGGGTAACTTGCCACACACCAAAGCGCACAGCCTGGGCATTCCCGGGGGAGCACCTTGCACTGCTGCTACCTGTCCCCGGGAGAGCAAACATCCACGTTCATGTGGACGCACCCCTTGAGTAGTAGTGGTACAAGTTAGGTGATACAAAGGAACAGCGGGACAGGGGAGAATTCCTTTTCAGTTCCAAGTGCAAATCAAGTTACCTCAGTGCAAATCAGAACAACTGTACCAGCAGGCAGTGCAGTTACTTCACATTTACACCTGATTTACAGTCTGATTTACAGTGGGCACATCTATATGTGTGTTAATACACCATAATTACAGTTCATTAAATTAGTGCCTGAAATACTAACTTAATGCATCATAATTAGTGCTACTGCGCAAGCACTGGCACACGTCTTTTAGGTGATTTTTATGCACAGTAGAGTAATTCTGTGCATTAACACAGCTTTTGCCATGATGCACTAATGCATAGTAGAATTAATCTACTGCACGTCTAGCATCTCATGTAGTTGCGCCCAATGTAATCTGACCCAGTGGGCTAAATTTCGGAAAGTTAGGGTAGTTCCCAGCACAGCATTAGACATGTTGATGTATTTGATTCATTAGATTTAACCAGGAAATTGCTTTATAGATTGGAAATGTTGGTTATTTATCAAACACAGAAAATGGGAAATGCTGCAAAAACTGCAGAATTGTGGGACATAAAAACTAAAAGGGACATCAAAGTACATTCAAATCACTATAAAAATGCCCTTACCTGTATTACTAACTATAAATTATTATAACCAAACATGAAAGATGTCCCTGGTTCCTAACCTCACTTGCAACTTACTTACCTGTCAGTCTTCCCATGAGAAACTAATTTGGAGCAATTTCTGAGCAATTCTACAAGAAATGCTCCTTCCTGTTTGAATGATAGAAAAGCCATATTCTTTTTGTATTTAAATTGGTCTATGTAACAATTATAAGCAGGGCTCTGTATGTTTCAGCTAAGAATTTTAATTGAATTAAGCTTTGTAACGTAATCGGGATGCAATATTGCATGCAAATGGAGACACTGAGGCAGAGGGAGGACGTGACTTGAGCAAGGTCACTCATATAGTCAACGGAAAGTGAGAACCTCGGAATTTAACTCCAAGTGAGGCTCTGGGTATGGACCCTGTGCAAAACGTGTTTTTCTTCCAGCACAAAAAGAGAACATATGGCTATTCAAGGGCTTTTTCACTGAAGAGAACTTTGAGTACCAACCAGGAAGATCTCTCTTCTCCTGGTGATCTTAGTGGGTGGAAGGGACAGGGAATAATTGAGCTGCCGCTGCCCCCACACCTTTCTCCAGACCAGGGTGACTGTGGTTTGCAGAAGGTGTGGGAAGCATTTCCCCAGGGCTGAAGATCGGCCCTGGTTTGCCCACAGGGGAGAAGGAGCTGCTGCAGGCTGGAATACCTGTATGCTCACCTTTTCATTAGAATTTCCAGTACTGCACATTTCCAGGAAATTTTCAGTGCTAGCAATGAACACCTGTCACTAGTTTCTGTCTTCCAGTACTTTACAGGACTTGTTCAAAAAGTAAAATGTCTTTTTAAAAAGTAAACTACAGTACAGTGCCTGTTACTTTCTTTCACTGAAGGTTATCAAAAAGTTTTACAAACACTTCCTGACTAAAGGTCCTATATTTTGAGGTGCTGAGCATGCTCAGTCTCCCACTGTCTTCTCACATTGCAGGATGGGGCCATATGCCATGCAAAATCCATGAAATGTATTTGAAGGAAGTATTAAACCATCACACATTCATTCAGTGGTCCACTGCAGTACTATTCAAAAATTTACAATAGGAAGTGAATGGAATATGTTGCGGTGTCTACTTGTTTGAAAGCTGATATTTGCAATCTTCCCGTCCTTACAGGAGGAGTTTGAAAAGGCCATGAAATGGTATGAATCAACATTAAAACTCCAGCCTGAGTTTGCACCAGCAAAGAATCGAATCCGCACCATCCAGTGTCATTTACTTATGAAAAAAGAACGACGGTCTCCTTAAAGATCAACATCTTCCTTTTGTTTTTTTTAATAAGAAAACAAAATCATCGATTTCTATTCTGCTTTTAATGAAGTGTGTTAAGATGAATCAAGGAATCAATATCTCTAACAAGACTCTTGGAAAGAAATGGGGTTTGGATCAAGGGGGTTTTGTTTGTTTGTTTGTTTTCAGATATAGGAGCATCTTTGGGAAATAAATACATTTTGCAAACCATGATTTAAAACATGTGTAAATATTGAGCCAAGAAACTTTCACAAGTCCATGACCTGCCCCAGGACCCAAGCACCATTAGGTTTTTTTCTTAATGCTCAAATTGGTAACAGCACTGAAAATAACTTGCTTCATGTTGTAGCATCTAAGTCAATGGAAATGCAAAGCACATCCCTGTGCCAAATAGCAGGAAGCTATAATTAGCTCATCATCCATCAGAAATTTATGCTTTACCAGGTCTTGTCCAGTCCACATTGCAGTGTTACCGGCTCTGAGCTAGTTTTTTGGGAAACATAATTTAAAACTATTCTTAGTTTTAAAAATGTATTTTAGGAACATCAAGCCTTTTTGTGCTGTTATTTCTCTTGGAAGATGGGCCTAAAGAATGGTGAGAACAAAAGGAGATCGTAAGTCTTAAATGGTTTGTATCTTACCTATATGATCAAAAGAAACCAAATCAGGTACAATTAAAATAAGAGGTTTTATATCTGTCTGTGTATTCATAGTCCTCTGCAGACCTGAGTCTGTTTTACTAATACTCTGGTCACTGTATTTCTACCCATCTCAGAATAAGATGCAGGTTTTACACTATCCCTATCTCTTTCTCTCCCTGAGCCTTAACAACTTTCAGCTGCTAAGAAAGAGAGAAAGAGAAAGATAATTAACAAACGAGTTAGGTAGAATGTTTCCAAACCAATCTTCTCTTTGGTTGGTGAAGGACCTGATTCTGCAGACATCATTGTTGAATCAACAAGGGCACATACTTGGAACAAAATAAAAGTTATGTTTATGAACAAAATAGTAGCCTGTAGTTTAATTTTTCTATGCTGGAAGTAAGACCTAGAAATCCAAAGTGCAGCCCTAAGCTCCTTGAAAACCAGGAAACACTTTAATGCTGGGTCAATCTCTATGATTCTGGAATGGTGACAACCTCTGTGCCTGTTTCAGAGAAGGAAAAATCACAATGTCAAAAACTCTTGTGTATGACAGTTTTTGGAAGGAACAAATGTCAAGATCACTTGTGAATATTTTGCTTCTCCCTTCCCTTGGCCTTTATTTCCCTTCTTGTTCAATTTGCCACTAAAAATAGTAAAAAGAAAAAAAACAAAAAATAGTGGTTTTCATGAAAAACAAACAATGAAAATGCATAACTTTTTTTCATAAATATCATTTTCAAATAAATTTTGAGCAGACTCAGAAGGGCTAAGGGGGAGACTAATTAGTCCTTTTTAACAATCTTTGAAGATGAGATATTCATAAATAAGTGTTTATGAATTCTCTTATTGCTACAATTTCTGTTAATCTAGAAACTAAGATAAAGACAAGCAAATGCGACAGTTATGCAGGTTTGTTTTTATAAACATAAGTAAATATATATGAATTATGTACCAGCTTCTAATTTACCATATACAACCTACAAAGTCACAAAGTTGGTCACTCCCAAGCTAGAGATTCTTGATGAGAAAGTCTCCATGTAGAGGCAAATTTACAGAAATTGTAATTTCAATTTACAGAAATTGTAATTTCATTGAGATATCTACTCCAAAGTCTTTCTTACACCACTGTCAAATCAATGAAGATTGAACTCCACCAGCCTGTTGTATGATCATCTAGTTTTGGTTATGTAGCCAATGAATGGGTGCAGTCCAATGGAAAGAAATTTCATGTTTTCTGCTTGGACCAGGCATGATTACAGTAAAGTCATTCTTATTTGTACTGGAGCCACAGAGTTGGAAAATCTTTACAAAAACAGCTTTTTTCATCAGCTTCTTTCCTGAATGTACTGTCTGCCATTATAACAAATAACAACTGTTGGGAGCTAGGGGCTAGCTAGTATTGTACAAATCCTCCCACTATGCATTGTTCTTAAAAGGAAATATGTTTGCCTCTGGATGGGGGAAGAAGTGCCCTAGCATGTCTCACCATCATGAAATCATCACACTGATTCTTTTCTTCATTACTTCTGTCTTTCTGGCTGGTGTCAGTTGCCCAGATTCACATAAAAGCTAAAGTTAGTCCAGCAGCAATATAAGGAAAGCAGGCAACAATCCTTGGCTTCTGCAGAGGACTGAATTAAAATATGAAGGTCTTTATGGACCACCATATATGTTCACGTACAGTTGGTAGGCAGTTTTAAAATAGCATAGTTGATCAGGTGGAAAAGCCATCAAAGCTTACAGCACTATTTCCTCCTAGAACTGGCCATTAAACTATGGCCTAGGCAGATACCTAACAACTTAAACTATCAGCAGTTGAGACTGGGTATGCCTCTATCCACAAACTGGTACCGTGATCAAGACAATACCAGCACTAGGTATGCAGACTGTTGTGGTCTGATGACTTTTTCCAGAGTTCTTCAGACAAGCACCCTATAAATGGTGCATTCAAAAGGTAGAACTCCAGTCTTTGAAAGCAGCATGCATCTTGGCTAAGTACCACGAGGAGGCCTCCCCTGCCTTTCTGCCAGACAGTGTATATGGACAGCTATCCATTGATTTGTATAATCCATCTTCAGGCACATTTACAATTGCTGCTTAGGGAACAAATTACAAAACAGATCTAAGCTGTCAACAATAATTTTGAAATGTGGCTTATGCAACCAGATTGAGAACCTGCTGCCCACACAACCCACCTCATAAATGGCCTGGGGAGAGTCCTTATAGTAGTAGTAATAAACTATAGCATTGATAGAGCTTCCCATGAACAGATCACAAAGATGGGGCACTAAGGCAGAGCGAGATTAAATGATTTGCCCGAGGTCATCCAGTAGATCAGTGGCTGAGCCAGCAAAAGAGCCTGCCCTCTGAATCTTAGGCCAGTGCCCTGTGCACCAGGCAGCATTGCTTCCTTTTCAGGAGGAAGCCAAATGGATGCCTTTCATTCCAAACTCCATGCCCCAAAGCCCTGTGTTACAAACAGCTTGAGTATCCCAGTTGTTGTCAGATATAAGGCTGTGTACAGACCACAAAAGTGTGTGTATTTACATTAAAACCAGTACTTTGAGTGGGGAACATGTGCATTGAATACCCCACAAGTGTGATAGGCTCCAAGCCAGACTGGCTATAAAGTTGCCAACTTATTTTACACTTACCGACATTTTCAAATCTATCACTATAGTAAAGCAGTCCAAGAAGGACAAAGGTCTGGATTTCTCAGGTAACAGATTACTTGATAATGATAATGTAGCAAGATTCCTCAGGTGATAGAAGATGTAGCAGCCATATATTCAGATGCAACTGGAAAAAAACCTCTTTGGTCAATGCTGCCTTCATCTGGAAGCAGCTAATAGTCTGATTGTGTGCAGGAGTGACCCAAATTGCGTGGGATCTTATAGAATCATAGAATCAATGAGTGGGAAGGGACCTAGACAGATCATCTAGTCCGACCCCCCGTCATGGGCAGGAAGGAGCACTGGGGGTGGCACGGGTCATAAGACCTCAACCAGGTGCCTAGCCAGTCTCCTCTTGAAGATCTCCAGGGCTTCTCCTCTTGAAGATCTCCAGGCTACCTTCTCAAGGTAGCTCTGCTATTTCTTTATAGTAATGTCAAAGCTGTTTTATACCATCACCCTCTCAATAATAACACACACCGTGCCCCATAAAGTAACATTGAGGGCAGAGGTTGGTATTTCTCAAGCAAGAATATGGCTATCATACATTTGGGAAATGCTGGCTTACTGTCCTCCCAAGGCCATGGTTCTCAACCTTTTTGGACTCAAGGCACCTCTCCGTAACTATCCAGCACCCCATTTCAAGAACTAATGTGCTTACCTTCTCACAGAATGGTTGGGCAATGGGAGCAGGACAGTGGCCAGGCAAAGAGAAATCTGAGCCTCCACTTATCTCCTCTCACACCCTGCAGCACCATTCAGAAGATCTCATGGCATCCAGGCTGAAAATCCCTATCCTAAAGGGAAAGAAAATGGTGACAATCTCCACCAATACTTGAGTCAATGTCTCCCAAAAGAGGCAGGTTTCAATTGCAGGTTGCAGCCTAAAACTCTCAGCATCCAAAAACTCAAAGAACAAGAATAGCTGAAATCCAATTGGAAAAAAAGACTTGTTTTTGTGCCTTCCTAGCGCTAAGCCTCCTAAGCCAGTCCAAATCAAAGAACTTTTGTCAAAGAGCTTTTGTCGAATGGGAAACTCATAAGAAGAAACGTTTGATCCTCAATCCAAGGGTAGACAGCTCTGGTTCAGCAGAAGTGAAATAGTTCTACTGGTCAGGCCTCCATGAATGCAATGGGGGGTGGGGAGCCTTTATTCTTCTCATAGCCACAGCATAAGTCTTTTAATGATTTTTTTTTATAGTGTGATTGAAGTAGAAGCATGATTTCATAGATTTCATAGAAACATGTTTCCCACTGCCAGTGCTCTATTCCTTTCCAGCTTGCTTCAGTCAGAAGTCTGAAGAGGATATACCATGCTTCTAACAACAGAAAATTTTGATGTGGCTTATAAATCCCTATTTCACCCACTTATCCTTTGCTTACTGAAATGATGTATGCAAAGAAGTAAACCATATAAAACTATGGAAAGATGTGTTCTTAGCTTTCTCACTGAATTGTATTGCTGTTCATTATATCTCCATATGCCTTTCACTGCATTTACTATAGTACACTTTTCTCTTCCTGCATCTTTCACTTCGGGGCTTCTCTCTGCCAAATTATGATATGAAGAAAACCGGTCAAGACCACAAAGTGTAGAAAAGAGGAATTTAAGGCCACCATATCAAATAGCTAGAGAGAACATAAGTTTTAAAAGTTCATCTCCTAGAGATGTATTGCTTCTTGTAGCATTCAACATAACTCTCCTGTCTCAAGCATCCCAAGTGGAAGAAATCAAGAATCAGTAAGAGGAGACAAAAGGTGGGGAAGGGGGTTAATGGTTGGTGTTATGGATACACCAGAGTAGGAAAGCCAAGGGAGATCAACTCAGAGATGTAGCCCTCACAGGAATGATATAGTGCAGGGGTCAGCAATGTTTTTCGGCAGTGCCAAAAAACCCACAACCTCAACTTGTAAGGTGTTAGCAGGCCAGAGGTAGACAGTGGGAGAGCTGTGAGGGGCCTAATCCCTGTTGTGCCAGTGCAGCCCCAGCCCCTTCCTTGCTATCTGTGCCGAGGTGCATGCGCCAAGCAAAATGCCTTTGCATGCCATGCTCTGGCACCTGTGCCAGGGGTTGCCTACCCCTGATACAGGGCTCTGAAGGCAAGAAAAAAAGCTTTCATTTAATGCTGAGCACAGAAGGGAATCAGTGAGGTGACCTAAAGAAAATTATGAAGTAGCAGAAGTGGCAGGAAAGGTGATTTCAGGCATCAGCCTTCCGGATGAAACATCATTAGTGTCTCAGAGACCTGGATAAGAAGGTTACAATAGTCAACGCAGAACTGATAATGGCAGACACGCATGATGTTGCCACATGGATGAAAAAACAAAGGCAGATGTTTTTAATTATGTGGAGGAAGAGATGACAGAATGTGGAAATTGCCTGGATGTAGCGGAAGGAGGGGTCTGAGATGCAGACCTGAGCGGAAAGGAGAACGGTGATGTTTTTGACAGTTGTAGAGAAACACAAAAATCAGTTTTGATCATGTTAAGGTTGCAATAATGCCAACTCATTCAGCAATGGTCTCTAACGCAGTAGAACCCAGATACGCCATTAGGTTAGGCTCCTTGCCTTCCTGCAAAGATGAAGGCTTAAAAACTATCCAGAGGGATCTAGACATGAACAAACAGCTGTGTGGGACTCCTGAGGTGCTCTAGTTGTTTGCTGCAGTTTTTATTTCAAAGAGCACTACATCTCTGATCAGCTGTGGAGGATTGCTGATGAGCTTCAGCTGAGGGGAGAAGCAGTGCTGTTTGAAGTAAAAACTACAGCAAACAGTTGAGGGGCCTGTCATTAATTTAACAACCTGCTCCAAATTATGTAGATTGTAATCCACCCAGAGAAGAATTAGCCAGGTATTCTGGTATACGGTATTCTGGTTGTTTTGTGATGGTTAAAGAATAGATTTATTTATACTAGACTCTTTCCCTGGCTACATATTACTACCAGTTGTGTTATAGGCTATGGTTTTGTCAGCCCAGTTTGTCTGGAATCAGGTTATCTGTGTTTCTCTGTCAAAAACAAATGATCTAGCTCCAGCAAATCAAGCAATGTTCTTTCTGTATTAGAGATGACAAACTTTCAGCTGTACCTTTTTAATTAGGCCTCTCCTCTGTCTAGACCTAAGATTGTTTCCTCTCCAAGGCTGTTATTTTTGTTTCTAGAACATACGTTAGTGCTGCTGGGAGTTTGTACATAGAAGTTATGAATCCCAGGGTGATTTCTGTCTGTATGCTCATGTCTTGTTGGCTGTCTTTTATTGTGTACTTTCACCTTAATGGGTTACGGAGTGGAGCTTACAAGTCTTTCTTTGCAAGAGACTGTCATTAAGGGTCATAACTAGGAAAGAAATCTGGGCTACATAGACATTGGATGACTGAAGGCTGGAGAAATCAGATTTTTCCACAACCCTGCAGATAGCTAGGGTATAGAGAGTGGACTTTTCCCCGGAAGCAAAAAGGTCTTTGTGACCAGTCTTATAAACTGAAGGAATATGAAGAAGACAACTGGGGAACCAAGAGGGCAAGCTTTTGCAAGCAGAGAGGACTACTTCTGACTTGACTGTACGACCAAACGAGGTCAATGAAACCTGACTAGGAGAGTAAGAGGGAGAAGAGAAAATACATTCAATAATTCGGAGAGGTCTTGAGTTGCAGGAAATGGATCTATGTCACCCAGGAGGACTCTGACTGATGTTCCAAAATGATGAGAAAACTAGGGTGGCCATCAAAGAGGACAATCCAGTTGTCCCCTGTCCTTTATTGATACAAAGCCAGATGTCTTGATGTCCCTTTTTTTTCGCTTGAAGGTGTCAGGGTTTGTATCAATAGAGGACAGAGTAACAGAAAACCGGAATGTCCTCTATGATGGCCACCCTAGAGAAAACTGAGGTAGGTACATAAAGTCTAATTACATACATCTTATGGGGTATATAAAGTGAAAAATAACTCTTGGTTAGAAACCTTTGCCATTTCCCTATGTTTGTTTGCCTTTGCAAAGATGAACTATAAGCCTAAAGTTCCCACAAAACTGGAGAAATGGGCAAGAAGGTACTCCAGCTTGTGAGAGGCTGGGAGTAAGCATTAGGCTTCTAGTCCCCATTTCTGTGAGTTTGTGCCTAGGAATTGTGCCAGAAATGCCAAAAAAAGGCCTTTCTGCAGCTTGCTTAGAAACCGGGAAGCTGAAGAGCATACAGGCCTAGTACATGAAGCCCCAGAGCAGCAGCCTCACCCATGTGAAGCTGAAGGACCTCTAGAAGGGCTCATGACATAACCTCTGGACCTGCTGTTTTCACAAGTTCAGTCTTTTTTGGATGTCAGCTGTTAATTGCTTCTTTGAGATAACTCTGTTCATCTCCTGGCAATCCTTGATAGGCTCCAGCCTGTACAAGAATGTGGACAGAGCCAGTTCTGCCCACTTGCCAAGGGCAAGCTGAGGCTTTGGGAAAAGTGGCGGGAGAAAGACCCAAGGTCCTCATGTTCAAGTTCTTTTTGAAGCTCTAAAAGTGTGTTAATACCATAGATATATCATGCTGGGCAGCATCCTCATACACACAACACTTCTCCACGTGTGCTTCCTCACTAACCAAAACCAGCAGCCACATCTGTGCAATGCTACGGGTAGTCTAATTAGATGATGGACAGCCCTAATTAACCACTCAGAGCACTGTGTGAACACAGCTATACTGATTCCAATCAGGGAAGTGAAGTTGACAGAAAAGCACAGTCTGTTGGGAGAATACCACAGCTTGGCATGGTGAGTTTTCTGGTTTTGGATACTGCCTCCTTCGCAGATGTTTGCCTTCCTCTTTCACAAACAGACCCTCTCTTTTTAGACATCTCCTTAAACATCTTTCCATAGAAACTGGGGGGAGCAGGGAGTGAGACACAAAAATTTAGGCAGGTGAGAGAAGCAAGGAGCCAACTTTTGTAAGAGAAGGGACCCTCCTGTTCACTGCAGAGCTAGGTGAAGAAGGAAGCTTTCTAGAGAAGGGAACTCTCTGAGCAGAAGCTCGTTTGAAGCAGAAGCTACATGTTTTTAAATCTGAGTGCTTAAATTTAAAGTCAACACTGCTCTGGGTCGATTCAAAGCTGTCTTTGTTTTCCATTTTGTCCCTTTGTCATGCTGGGGAATGTGCCCTGTGAGTTGGGTCATGTAATGAGGAGAGGCTCTGACTATGCTATTGCACCAACTAGTAGTGCTTGTCATGGGAGTTGAAAAAAATGGTTGAATGTATTTAGTATTGGTATGAATAACAAATCTGGTATTAATAGAATACATAAGTTCCTGTAGTATAGTGGTTTCAATCTTTTTGGACTTGAGGTGCCCTCTATAACTTTTGTGAATGGCGTGGGACCCAGTTTCAGAAATTAATTAATACATTTATCTTCTTGCAGAGGAGCTAGGCAATAGAGGTGAGGGATCAGCCAGGCAGAAACAACCATGAGCCTACATTTATCTGTTTATCTCCTCTCACCTCCTGGCACCCTTCAAAGGATCTGGCAGCACCCCAGGGTGCTGTGATAGCCTGGTTGAGAATCACTGCTGTAGTATCTTAATGAAGCTTGTGGTGTGGAAACAGCTCTTTATTATGTACAGGAACTTATATAAAGAACTGGTTACAGTACAGGAATAATAGCCTTATTATTGCCCTTGCAAGACTTTTGCCTGTTCTTCCACTAGGAAGTACCTGCTGGTCTCATCCAGACTGTCTCCTGGGTTGCCATGCTTCATGGACACACTGTTTCCAAGAGGACCTACTGTATGTTGCGGTCCTTACCCAGAGCTCCTAGTTGCCCGTTTCCCAAACATCCCCTCTAATACTTGCCTGCACACTAGTTGGTCCCTTGCACAGGCTCCCAGACAACAAATTTTGTTGTTGTCTTCCTATGCCCAGCCAGTCATAAGATTACTCTTTCTCTCAGGGTCATTTCTTGTGGGGTCTCTTCTAATTGGGCAAAGAAGCTTTGCGAACTCTCTGTCAATCCTGTGAAAGCAGCCACTGCTGGGACTGAGCCACCCAAATGCTGTTGTAGCCAAAGTCTCGGCACCTCTTTGCTCTTGAATAGGAAGTTACAGTGTAGGTGAGAGAAGACCCAGAGCAATCTGTCAAATCTCCTGAGCATATCTGGTCTCACTATAGGCTCTCTCCTGCTGAGAGCATGGAAAAGTTGTCTTGTCCCTGCCAAGGTGCATATATGGTTGCTGCTGCCTGGTTAAATTCCAAACCAAGTAGGGCAGGCCCTGCAGGATTTCCCAAAACACCCATATTGCTGACTTGGAGGTATACATTCCTGTGCTATTCTGCACATCCAACTATGCCCTAATCTTGGCTGGCAGCAACCTCTGTTCTTCAAGTCCTGGTCCCTTGCACTGTAAAAAGCCATTGGGGGTTTCCTGTCCCAGTGTGAATTAAGTCAACTATGATGACTTTTATTTACTTCCTTTGATAACAGTCTTCAGATCCTAAAAGAGTTGTCATAAAGATCATGATGAGAAAATGTTCCTTGTGTCCACTGGGGGCGATACGAGAATAATGAGCTTAAATGGCAACAAGGAAAGAAGATTGAGGTTGAACTCTTCCAGTGGTTCAGCAGTGGAACGGGTTACTTGGAGAGGTTGTGGCATCTCCATCACGGGCAGTTTAGAAAAGCATGCGTCTTAGTTTACATAAGGACAGTCCTGCCTTGGGTTTGGTTAAACTGAATGATCTCTTGAGGTCCTCTTTGGCCCCATTTTGCTATAATTCTTCTTCAGCTTTGACCTGCAGCAGTCCTTGATATTCTGGTCTTGAGCTTGCCCACCTACATACAGCTCTTCCGGCTTGTCTTTACTCTGCCCTGCAGAACTCCCTCCTAGTCTAGTTCCACGCTTCCTAAATACAACTCTGCCAGTGCCCCTCACGCCTACCTTGCAATATGCCCTGCTCACCCAGTTGTCCTTATTTTCTCAGAAGAGTTATGCTTTTCAGTGTATTTAAAATATGAATGCATGCTCACCAGAGGCAATGCAGAGATTGGCAAGCTGATTTTTCTGGCTTCCCCAAGTCACTAGAGGAAAAACTGGTGTGCTTGAATGCATACTGCCAGCATGTATATAAAGAACACAATGTGGTAATCAGGTGGAGTGGCCATATTTATCACTAGAAAGAAGGAAAACGTAAGGTCCCCTGTACTAAAATAGGCAAATGGACGTGTCTGTGCCTCATCTCCTGTGCTCCAGCCATTTCCAGACATATCCCACCCTTCCACCTGTGTCTACACACAAGTGCCAAACCAGGAAAGGGGGTGATGATGCCACGCTGAGGATACATGCCCTTCCCCAGATCCTTCCTTCCCTCAAGCATGCTAGAGACACCACCTCATTTCCAGGTGACTGGAGGAGCACTGGGGATGCAGAGCAGACCGACTTTAAGAGACAGTTGCTAACCCCATCCCTTGCTAGACAGAGCAGACAAAGGGTCTCACCCTCTGAGCCAGAGTCCTTTGTTGCAGAGAAGGGGAGAACATCGTCTTTCAGAAATGAGAACAATGGGCAATTTAAAGAGAGGGGCCGCTGTCGGTCCAAGTCATAAATACTCCCCAGCCACGCACAGCTCCTCCACCTATCACCTGTGGCTATTTGCAGGAAGTATTCACCATGATTTTCCTTTACTGCATGCATTGTCTATGTCTCCTGCAACGCGGATAATTTCACATTTGTAGCTACCTTAGTGTCGTACCAGCCACGGCATACTGTAGGTTTTGTCTTTTTTGACTTGGACGGTGTTTGCCAGGGTTCACCAGAGGGTATGTATCTTTTTGTGGCTCTCTGGTTGATGCTGGCTATTCCTCTTGCTCCCCAGCCAGTTAGGGGCAGTGACTGGCTCTCTGAGTGATTCTGGAGCCCCTGGGCTAGCGTGTAGCCAGAAGAAAACCCGTTGGAGCCTACACCACCTGAGTCCTGCAGGTGGCAGCTGGACCCCAGCTTGAACTTGACTGAAGCAAGAGATAGCGCAAGCACTGAGGGATGCTCACAGGAGCTGGTGGACAGCTTCTCACAACCGGAGGCAGCAGGAATGGGGCTGAGGGCAAGGGACAAGAATAAAAGGGAGCACAGACAACTGGAGACCTTTCTCCTTCCCAAAACAGATGATTCTCTCCTTCCTTTTGAGATGTTAAAGCCATTTCTCTCAAACAGCAGGTCCCACATTTTTCAAGCCTTTCCCATAAGCTACTCCCCACCCCTTTATTTGATAGAATAGGAAGGCACTGCAGATATGGGTTGCAAGTTGTGTGTGTCTTGACATCACCTGGCTCTGGTCCCTGTCGATCTAGACACCTGCCTTTTGCATCCCTCTCCAACCATTGTGTTTCCTGAGTGTCTGCAGATTAGTCTATCATCTGAATTCTCGTCCGTAACCAAACTGGGGAGCTCTCCCTTTTCAATCAAACTGAGTCCACTCTAGCCCAGGCTGGTAAGAAATAACCTTTCCTGTCACCTGCCTCATTAATAAACAGTGTGAAATGGGTTTGTTGCATTGATGGCCATATCATAAAAGCTACCAGGATCGTAGGCACTGATTCTCCACCGTTGATGGCAGCCTTGGAAGGGAAAGGAGAGATGGGACAGAAACGGAACGAGCTGTACTCTTATTATGTCATGAGGTCCTCCCAGGGTGAGGCCTCTGCCTGGGAATGGGGTGAGGAAAAAATTCCTTGCTACCACTCATGCTTACCTGTTTCTGTGGATAAACCAGGAGGCAGCAATCTCCCCTGCTGTCAGCCCAGTGCCTTACACCAATGCTAAATTCACATATGCTTCATCTGCTCTAGAAAAACAGAGAATTGCCTTACGAGTCGTCTGCTGGTCTCACAGGGTAGGGAGCACATGGAGCGGTTTGAAAAAGGAGGAATTCTGTGTACCTGCATTCAGAGTGTGGCTTTGACTTAGGATCATCTCATTGATGCCTGTAATTCTGGGCAAGCGCCATAGAAAAGAGCAGCCTTTAGGTACTTAGGCATCCATTGCTTGTGCTTAAGGGTGCCATGCAGATACTTGTGCGGGCCTTTTCTGACAAAGTCTTGAAAACTGATGCGAGGCATCTGCAACCTGGGCACTGGGAAAGCTGCAAGGTTTGGCCTGGATCGAGATTCAAATATCAACCACCCAGAAGTCTGCGACAGTGAGATCTGGAGTCCTGCTCTGATTCAAGCTCTCTGGATCCACGGCAATGTTGGTAAGACCAGGGTTTGCCTGGCATCTATAGTGTAAATTAGCTTTCCTTTCTCTGTATGCCTTGTGCCATTTGTTTGCTAGATTGTCTTCTTCTCACCCCAGAAGTGGCTGCATTTCTTAGTGGGGGGTGGGAGCAGAGCTAGCCTGTACATATGCAGTTTGTAAAATCCTGGGGGATTATGTGAGGTAAGGTGCTGTAGAAGCTACCACAGTCTCACACACGCTAAGCTCTACTCATTTCCTGAGAGATTGTCTTGGTGATCAGTTCCCGTATCCCTTTTTCGGGGGGATGGAGGAACAGTTGAAAGAAAGTTGTAATTGGATCATAGGACTGGCAAACTAAGGTCCTAATCCCAGCTCTGACTCCCTGTCTCACCTTGGACAAATCACTCTCTTCCTGTGCCTCAGTTTCCCCATCAAGGAAGCTATTCTGTTCCTACCTCGTGGTTTAATTAATGTTTTCTAAGTACTACTGCCAATGAATACACTATTACATGTGTATAGCATAATTATTTATCGTTAATGAGACCCACCTTTTGCTCAATTTCCAGAAAAATAGTAGATCTTTGTGAGCACAAGAGGGCACCATTCTAAAAGATCTGCTCCCGTAGCAGAGTTGAAAAGAATGGGAGACACCCCTTTCTCCTGTTTAAATGGTGTTTAGTTTAAGACTCTAAACCTCATTATCTGCTGCATACCTGGGCGAGAGATTTTAGCCAGGAAAGGTTATTTTAATGGTAGGGTGGCCTGAGCTAGAAAATAATTGTGCTTGATCCTCAGTTTTAGATAATAACTCACCAAGTTCTCTGGATTCTCTCTACCCAGCCCATACTGGATCAGCAAAATTAATAATCGTTAACAGTTGTTACGGGTGATCTAGTTTAGGGCAGGTTGTTCCTTGCAGTACATTCAACAGGGCATTAGCCAGCCCAGCTCCCCAAATAACAAGGATTATGTCTCTTGTTTCTTTCACAAGAAGAATTTTCTGTTAAAAAGCAGCTGAAATTTCCCTTTGTTCATTTTCATCCTAGCCCACCTTTTGGACTGTGCTAAACAATTTCTCTCTTTCCTTGCAGATGGCTATTCTGTCCTACAGTCTGTAGTCATTGTTTGGCTAATCTATACATATTTCATGAATTCTGATGGGGTTTTTTCCCTTATAAGTCAGTCTCCTCAGCTCCTGAGCACATCAGTTGTACATCTCTGAACTCCCTCCAGTTTCTGATTCCAAGGTTTCCAGAGCTCAATGGAAAATCGAGTGGCAAGGAATAACCTACCCTAGCACTTGATAATGCAGTAGCTTGAACAGCAGTTACCCCGTATGGATCCCCTGGTGTCCTTCCTAGAATCTACCGTCTAGGAAGATCCTGGTTCAGACCAGAGTCAGACACCGGTTCAAGAAGATTCAAACATAAGTCTTTGAATTTGGTTTCCCAGTAGGGGTGAGAGACCAATGGCATCACTTCATCATGAATGGACTTAGAGGCTATTAAAAATAGTAAGTGGGAAAAGAAAAGGGTCAAATTCAGGAATGAGTTGGGCTCTGGAACTGGGAGCGAGACACCGAAGCTTTTCTGCCCAGGTCACCAGTTCTGCTGGGAAATGGGAACTGGTTACCATCCAGTGACTGGTTGGGGGTCTACATGGAAAGATGCTAGCGTGGGGTTTCAGTCCATTTCACAGTGGGAGGGGACCTGCATCTGAGGCTACTGGCCCTTTGTAGATTCAGCAGAGATCCACATAATTCACTGACAGATGAACTAGTTCTTCAACCTTAAGAGGTGTGTCCCCTCTAAGGTGAGGTTGAGGCACTTTTGCAGGGGTTGGTTTTGGGGAGCTTGCCCTGTTGATGCCCCCACTGCATCCATTCTGTGGATACATAGAGGACTGCAGTCTCCAGGGTTGTCAATCTGGCCCCGTTTGCTAGCATGAAACGGTCTTAAAAACATATTTTTAAAAATCCAAACACTATTAAATGCAAAGAAATCATGAAAAACAACAAGGAACAAAAGCTCTCAATCCAAGCTGAGCACTGCACAGACAGGAACCTGCTCTGACGTACATGAGCACCCCACAGGGATTAACTCTCTCCTGCCCAACAAAGCCAGCCTCGCAGTCTCTACTTTTCAGCGCATATTATGTGCTACAAATGTATTTAATTCTGTTCAAGGTATAGGTTTGGTAAATATCTGGGTCTGTCTCCACATGTAAAATCATTTGGTCCAAGGTTTTTCTTTCTGCACAAAATAGTCAAAGAAATTCCCCTGTGAAAAATGATATAGGCAGCAAAAGTCTGAAGAGAAATGGGAGACAGAGACCTTTCAGGTTAATTTCCCCATTTTTGCCTCCCTGTGTCCCAGGTCTTGAGCACAAGGGAAGAGCAAAAATTAGACTATTACTAATGAGTAACCTTTTGCTACAGCACCCTTCCTCTGACTCTCTTAGAGAGATTTACAGACACTACTTCATGAGACTTCACAGTGTCCCCAAGAGCTAGGTCAGTATTGCGAACCCCACCGACCAGACAGGGAAGCTGAGGAGCAGGGAGATGACAGGACATAAGCTAGGTCACCCAGCAAAGCAATGGTAGCGTGTGAAACCCAGGAGAGGGGTTGCTTCTCAGTTAAAGCAGTAATCAAAGGACCCTATTCCCTCCCTTTCTAAAACCTGCAGTACACAGCTAGCTGCTGCAATTTCAGCCACCCAAAAGCATCCTTTCCTTGATGCTGGTCCTGATTTTTATCTAGAGAAGGAAGAAAAAAGAGCTCCCTCCCCACCTGCATCTCTAACAGAAAGTCTACTAAGGATCACAGCACTTGATCTTTGCAGAACCCCTCACTTGCATAGTCGAGCATCACCATTTTAGGCAGTGTAATTCAGAAAGGGCTCTCTTGGGCTATGGATTGTATCAGGTGCTAAAACTACTGCTCCCTGCTCCACCCCATACATGAGAGGGTTTGATTTCCATGCCCCTGACCCTTTGAGTCTCGTCTTCCATGCTGTGTCAACAGGTAGGCAGCCACAGCTGACTTCACAACTCTGCTCAAAGGGTTTGCAGTGCAATTGAAAGAATACCTTGAGAAGCACTGAGGAATTATCCTGCCATTTAAGAAAGAGTGACTCCTGGATGAGCTTTTCCTGCCTACCATGATTAGGATGTCTGCAGAGAAGAGAACTCAGCCCCATATACCAGTTGTGAGTTGACATAACGGGCTTCTTGGAAGCCTTTAATGGAGTGGTCTCCACATTATCTACATCAGACCTCATAAAAAACAGTGTTTCCCAGGTTTGATACAAGACCTGGGCACTATTTTTGGTCAGTTTTAAAATTCTCTCCTTATTCAGCATCTGTGAAATCTGCTAGCTCTCAGAGGGGCAGGTTGGTTATGATAATTTTCCTCAAGAAAACCAAATACAAAATGTTCATTTGTTGGAATTCAACAAGTTATTAAACAAAATGTCATAAATTGGAATTAAAATCTCCATGTGGTCTGAAGAAGAAAGATGAAAATGAAGTGGCTTCAGGAAAAAATCAAAGATTTGATATATCTGCTTGCAATGGGGGCATGAACACAAAGAAGAGATGCTGCAGAATGAAACCCCTACCAACCCTTCCCCACACACACACACACACAAATCTCTGAACTAATGAAATATTCCAAATGTCAATACACAATCTGAACCTATCCCTAAGCTCTCCTACCATGCTTCACATGCCTGGCAAGGATACGGATGTAAAATATTTTGTAGCTAAAGATTAGATAGGAAGGGAAATGGCTGCCGACCATGTGGTGTGCAGAGATGTTGAATTCAAGACCACATCAAATGCACTTTTGGCTGATCTGATTTAACCAGCTTGCATTGTGTTTATAATTCAGTGCTCTACATACCTCCGTGCAGTACAGAAATGTCAGTGGAAAGTCCCGTATTTCCTCTGCGTGAACTTCTCTGCAACTTCTATTTCTGTCTCAGCTAAAGAAGGCCTTTGCTCACAGCCAGGGTTCAGTCCAGAGTTTGAAGTTTTAAAGAGAAGCAGTTGTGGTGTTACTGGAGCATTAAAGGGGGGAAAACAAATGGCATCTGACAATCAGAATGTGAAAAACCCTATGAATTTTAGACTTGTGTCCCTGTGAAACTTACTGCCTAATAGGACATTGCCAGAAGCATGAGCTTCTCGGCTGATGCTGAGCAGGCACTGAGATAGTTTAATGTTTGTTGGATGATGCAGAGGAAGGCTTAAAATACACATACTTTTTCCATACTTCATCTTATTTTATAATGCCCTCCCAAAGTTGGTTCCTGCCTTCTCTCCTCAAAACCTAAGCATAAACCACAGCATCTTCTGAGCCATAACCCTTGTACCATTGATATGACCACAGCCTCCTTAACTGATTTTTTTTCACCCCACTGCTGTTCATCTTGCCTCCATTTGTTAATTGTGAAACTTGATAGCCAGGAACCTGATGCCAAAGCCTTCCAGATCTCCAGAATACAGCAATGTAATTAAATTGGGTGGGATGAATGTAAAAAAAATAGAAAGAAAAAACCCAACCCGAAGAAATGTAATCCATGACAACAGGTTTAAATGCATGGTGTGTGGCCAGTGACATATGACTCACTTGACCCTATCTTTATTAAAGTAGAGCAATATGAATAAAACACCCAGCTGGCATGGTGCTGCTGTCCCTGTAGATATATTGGAGCCTGTGCTTTCACCTGAAGCATTATTATCTTTGGGGCCACCAGCTATCTTAGCTTTGGTATTTAGTTAAGCAATCATAGTTTCATAGATGTTAGGAGCTGGAAAGGACCTTACAGCTCACTGGGTCCAGCCCTGCTGCACTTGGGCAGGAAAGACGGTGGGATCAGGTGACCCCAAGCTAGGTGTCAAGATGCTTTTTGAAGATTGCCACGGTGGGCAACTGTACCATCCCTGGGGGGGAGCCTGTGCCAAACCCTTAGCACTTGACTTGTAAAGAAGTTTTTCCTTATGTCTAGTCTGAAGTGATCTTAAGTCAGTTTGTGCCCATTATTTCTTGTCTTCCCCTGGGGGGCCTTGGTGAATAGATGTTCCCCCAGGCCCTGATGTATGCCCTGATATACTTATAAGCTGCCACCAAGTCACCTCTGAGTCTTCTGTTTTCCAGGCTGAACAGTCCCAAGTCTTTCAGCCTCTCCTTGTATGACCTGGTCTCTAGGCCTCTAATCATGTGCATGGCCCTGATCATGTCCCACCCTGTACCAAGCTCACACTTTCAAATCCCTCCACTGCCATATTTTCAGTGTGGTCTCCCTGCACCCTAATCCTTTCTTGCTCTTAAGATGGAAACACAACTGGTTTTTAAACATTTTCCTATTAAGGCCTTATCACGAGCTGGAGTAGGAATCTCTTTCCCATTTTGTAAGTATATTAACCACAAATCCAGTTGTTCTCTGGAGCTAGGCTGGGCATTACTGAACTTTAGCATGGAAGCTGGTTTTGATGGTTATACTCAATAATTAGACACACAGACAACCTGTAGCCACAGAAGTCCTTTAAACCTTATTCTCAGTCACTCCATTCAGGGGGCTGGGCACAGAGGCAACAGAAAACTTTTATGCCCACCCTGTGCCAGTGATGGGAGGTCCTCTGCAGCAAGATTATTCCCATGGTGCAGTCGCAACCTGGTAAGGGCCCCCGTTTGGCACCTTAAATGGGACAGTGTATCTGAGACTTAATCTCATGAAGTAGGTGGTTGTGGCTTTTTGTCTTGTAATTGTGAGACCTGACAAATACAGATATATAAAAATTGCCATACCTGCTACCCTGCCAGGGGAGACCTAGGGGTGCAGCTAATCCAGTAATCCACCTTCTGCCCAGGAAAGCAGTCTAAACATCCATCTAATCCCATACAGTGACTTTATTGCAAATACTGGATGGTTCAGAGGGCACCTTAATTCCCCCAAAGTGCCCAGTTATTCCCTTCTACATCTTGCTCTACATGAGCCTTCTTGGAGGGCAATTCTTTCCCTGTGTACCTTCCTGAAAGTCACAGGCAGGGAGGCTGCTAGTAGCTGCTCTCTTAGTGTCTGAGGACTGCATGAATTCGTAACAAGGTAAGGGTCATAGAAAGCTGAGCAACCAGCCAGAAAGAAATGGCATTCAAGGGGAGAGTCACTGCTGTTCTCCACCACTCTGAAGTAGGCATGAAGTACAGTGTCCTTGTGGGGTGGACCTATTATCTCTGGAGTTTGCTTTTCTACCAAGGCCTATGCACTTATTAGCTTGGGTAGAGGCAGGGGCTCTTTGGGTTCAGACTTTTGGCTGAATGTGGACTTGAGCTACACACATGTATCTGGGGGCAAGGGATATTCTTTTTTATTTGGATACAGTGGGCTTTACTTGAAATGCCCAACTCTGTTAGCAGATATTAATCCTACCCCATAACCTGGAAAAAAAGGAGTTGTGAGTGTCCTTCTAGAAAGAAGGAGGCTTTTGAATATAATATGAGCAGTCCAGAAGGAGGAAACTTAGAAGTCACCAAGCTCCTGGGAGCTGATCTACTACATTGCTGCTTTTTTTTTTTTTAAATGAAGAGCCATACGCCAGGAAAGGGAATGAGTTTGGACTGCGTGCGTAGCATAGGTTGGGAATACTTTTCCTCTATTTTCTAGCACCTTTCATCCTAGGCCCCCAAAGTATTTTACAAATATATACTACTCTAATCTTACAACTTCCCTGACTATTCTTCACTATACAGATTACCTGAAGAAGTGACTTGACCAAAAGGCAAATGGTGGCAGAACTGGGACAAGAGTTCAGAGGCAAATCTATACCCCTCCAACCACGTTCATGTCCCAAATACCCTCCCAGAATGTAATGGAACAACTGGTAAAGCAGCTCCAGTAAGTTCACCTGAGCCACAGTGCTGGGCCCACCCTTGATGCATGCCTAGCAGTGGCCATGTTACTCTTTTTTTTCAGCGTGTGGCCTGCACAGAGCAGGTGCAAATAGGCAGAGCATGTTTCCATGGCAGTACTCCCTAGCATAGTCAGAGGCAGTGTAGATATGCCCTTAGAGTCCTGACTTCCAGTAGTTTATTGCCCATACACGTTGTTTCCTCTCTTCTGACACAACTATACCATTAAGCGATAATAAATGGTGGTGTTTGAATGGGTTTTTGCTAGGGGACAAGGATATATTTATTTTTTATTTGATAATTAAGCGCATATTATAGCCCTTGCAGTCTGGCACTTTCCCATGAGGCCACTATGTGAAAAGTGCCACTCCCCGCTAGCTCTGCAGGGGGAGGAAGAAGGCTGCTCTTCCCCGCAGTGTCATTTGTTTTCAAGTCTAGTTGTTCCATACTGGCACAGCCCTTACCAGGTAGGAAATCCAACCCCCTAAGAGCTAAGGCAACTCTAGGGAGTTGCAAATGAACCTGCCATGCAGCCATGGAAAGTGAGTTAGAATATAATTGGTTTGATTTCTAGGAGAGAGAAGCTGGAGGGTTACAGGGTGGGACTGATGGACACTGCTGCTCCTCCAAAGAGGAGATGGAATTCCCCCGTTTCCCACTTCAGGAGCTTTATCCATAACCACAGGCAAATCCCCTAATCCTTTGCACAAAAAATAAGTCAGGAAAGCTAAACTTTGTATCCTTTCCATACTGCCCATTTGACCAGAGAGGCCATCAAGCCTGAATGTGTCTTCCTCCTTACTGTGTCTTCATTTTTGATGAGGGCTGAGGCAGCTTGGCCAGGGCAGTGACCAGTAAGGAAGGTGGCACTGCTGCCATCTCTGTGCATCTCTTCCACAAAAAGACTGCACCAGAGATTCATGCCCTCTTCCTGGCACCTTTCACTAGCGCTAGAGTCAGTCAATAAAAACACGTAACTGATTTCACTACCCTGACCTTGCATAGGTGAAATCTGTGTGTCCCAGAATAGAACGCAGCCAGGTTGCTTGTCTCAAAATGAGACATTGCCTGCAGGGTCTTTGTAGTCACCACAGACAGTGGCTCCATGCTAAATACAAGAGTGACTATGGATGATGTTTGACCCTGGGGCATGTTTTCACCATCTCTGACAACACATCCCACTTTGGCTGAGCTGCTGAAATGAAAATCTTTCCTTTCCCACCGTCCCATCAAGCAGGGCTGGTTACTAGCATGTGTGCTTCTGAAAATCTGCCTGCCTCTGAAATCTGTAGGTAGGCATTTGAGAAGAAAAAACAGTGTCCTTTTAAGAAGAAGGAACATGTTTCCAAAAGCACTGCACTGGGGCTTCAGAGATCTGGGTCTGATTCCTAGCTTTGTCACAGACCCATTCTGTGACCTTGGGCAATTCACTTGATCCCGCTATTCTCCCATCCCCGCCTCTAAAACCCACCTTTTCCATATGGCCCATTTAGATTGTAAACTTTCTGGGCCAGCCTTCCACTATTGGACACGTACAGCATAAAAATCTGAAATGATGGGTGGGGTGTTTAGGCTCTCCTTTAATATAAATAAGAAATAAACATTAAAATCCTCACAGAAATGGTTTGGTAAAGGAGAGGTTGCTTTGGCAGACAGCTATTTGGTGCGGCATAGTGTTGCACCAAGACAGCTACCCTCCTTCAGTTTGAGAGGGATTGTGTGTGGACTGTCTCAGTATGGAGCCGCCCAATGCTCTTTGTTATAATGCAGACGCTGCCCCTCCTAAGTGGGACTGAGTTAGCATCTCTGAATTTGGGCATAAATCCCAGTTGTTTTCCCTGTGTTCTTTGCTGGCCTGACTCATTCTGAGCTGGTGCAAAACCTTTCCACTGCTGAACATGTTTTGTCCTCAAAAAAACCCCTAACAAAACATAATACAAACTAAAACCCTTGATAACACAATTCTTGTTTTCTCCCTCCTCTCCCTCCACCCCCAGGGCCCCTGCACCAGAGAACTGCAAATTATCTCCATGGATAAACAGCCCCCTCTGCAAAAATAGCAACAGGGCCGCAAACTTTAGAGTAACTGCTGCTTGATTTCAAAATATTTGTTCTCCTTCTGCCCTGTCCTTTATCTCTCGGGCATCCATATGTCATTAAAGCAACATCCGACAACTCCCAGCCAGGGCTGCCTCCTTGAGTGTGTTCCACCATTATTAATGGGAGCAATCTCCCTCTCGGAGTATTTAAAAATACACCCTTCTCTAAATATAGTCAATCTGTGTGTGTTTAACTACTACAGGGGAGACTCAAAGGGACCAAAATATTGACATCCACCGGGTGTGTATAATTTGTTTTGGTTCCTGCTCTCTCCTATACCGATATGTATATCACACACACACAACCCTTCATGGAAAATCTGTTGTTGTTTGGTGCGAGGAATGCGGCTGCTGTTTAGATCCGGGCTTGGATGGAGTTTCCTTTGTTTATTTTTCCAGGCTCTGTCCAAACGGTGTCAATGAGAATGGAGCTTACTGAGCTATTTATAGTCTCTCTCCACACACGGCTGCACCTTTCCAGCAGCAACATATCCCCTGCAGGGGGATAGCACAGCTTGTCTAGGATGCAGGGGAGTGTGGGGGTGGGAAGGGGAGTGGGGTGGGGGGAGTTGTGTCTGACATAGATGGGACAGGGGCAGGGCAGGCCTGGGGTGAAGGAAATAAAGGGATGTAGGGATGGCAGAAATGACCTGGCACACAAAACCGGGTTGGGGGGTGGAGGAGGGGGGATAGGGGCAGAGCATTTTGAGTATTAAAAAAAAAAAGGAAAAAGCAAGGAACAAAATGTGCTTGGCAATGAGGGGGGAGAGTTGAGAGTATTTGAAACAAAGGGCTGTGGGAGGGAAGCAAGGGTGATGCTCACATGCAGGGACCAAGAAGTGGAGGCAGAGGCTGCCTGGGGAAAGGGGCTGCGGGGGGTGGAAATGAGAGGGAGAGCTCGTTTTAGGGCAACAGTGTTTCAGGGGCTCCCCTGGGTGGGAAGGTTATTTTGGTGGCAAGACCTGCTTGGCAGGAGGGGGTGTGGGGAGTGCAGGGATGCAGGGACTGAGGTCTCAGCGAGGATGGGGGTTTGGAAAGGAGCAGAGCCAGACCCTGCACGACACAGAGGGCTAACCAGGCACCTGTTCATGATTCAGGGGCTCCCTGTTCACCTGGGCATTGGTGCCAAATGACTTGGTGTGGTGTTCTGTGTCTGTCCCATCCCTTCCCCCTGTCAGCCTCTGGCTGTCCTCCTCGCTCCCCTGAGGAGCAGTGTCTGCACAGGCAGGGACTTCAAACCCTCAGGCAGGGACCTGGGGCAGAACTGCTGCTCTCGTGTATGAAAACCCTCTGATGAGGATCCCAGTGTTCGAGCCCTCCCAGCAGAGGAATCCCCACCTGCATCTGAAACCTCAGCCTTCGCCTCGCCCTGCTGTGCCTGACCCCTCATCTCAGGGTGCGCTTCGCTCTCCGTTCCCCGCTCTGGCTTTTCCTTTCCTCGCCCGTGGGTGGGTTTGCTTCATTCCTTTCCTTATATGCCTGTTTCTGCTGGTGGCAGCTTCCTAAAAAGGGGTGACTGCAGCCCACCCAAAAACAGAAACAGTGGCTGGGGACAGGTTTGTAGCCATTTTGTGGTAGTGTTCATAATCCTGCCCTTGGTGCAGCCTGCAGGGCTTTAGGTGCTGACTAAGGACCAGACATAGTGGTGTGTGTATGTGCACACTCCTGCGGCTGGGGAAGAGAGAGGTGAATAATCTCCCCCCCACACACACACACCCTCTCCCCCCAGGTTAAGTGGATTAGAAAAATGGGGTACCCCTAATGGGGTACAGTGTAAAAGCCATAGTTTATGCTTGAGGTATTGCTTGAGCTGGCAGCCAGAACTGGGATGGCCAGATGGAGAGATGAGAGAGAAGCAGAGAGAGAGAGAGGGAGAGCGAGCAGCAGAGATGGGAGGGGGAGAGAAAGGAGCTAGACACCTACGCAAACACAGAGCGAGAGGAGATCCTTGGATGCAAACACAGACACAGGCGTCCTCCTCCTCCTCACATGCCCCTGATTCATTTCCACATGCCATACACGTGACATGCTAATTCAGGGCTACTACACAACTCCAGGGCGAGAGGAGAACAGAGGAAAGAAATCAAACCCAGTAAGGCACCAAAATGCAGGTTTTCAGGGGGGGATCCAGCTCCCCCATTCTGATCTCTCTGCCCAGCCCAGGGCAGACAGTGCAGGCAGGGAGGGAAGGCCCTTTTGGAAGGCCCCCCACATCTCCCACACCCCCACACACACCCACACAGCACCACCTTGTGGGAGCAGTTACATGTGACTTCAGCATACACAACCAGCAGGGCGCCAACACACATCACACCCTTTCTCAGGACACAGGGTTACATCAGAGGCACCGTTGCCCTCTGCTTTCCTGCAGCACGACGCAGGCTGAGGCGGAGTGAGCTGCAGTCTGCCAAGCCTCAGCCCCTACCCTCTCCTGTGTAATTGAGAGACGCAGAAGCTTTGAATCTATATTTAAAACCTCACATGCACCCAAAACCCTCTTTGCTTACAGAAAAAACAAATTTCAAGCATCCTGCTTGAGAAGCTGGCGGGTTCCAGAAGGAAACGTTGCCCAGTGCTGTCCCCTGACCGTCTCCCACCCACTGCCATAGGCCCCAACCTGCTGCATTTCACTGCTCCCTTTTGCATCAGTGCCACTGGCCCTGAGTGGAGTTTATGTACCTGTCTTTCATCCCCTTTTGTCCCTGGGAAGGGCATGTGCGTATTTCTAAATAAATGCCTCTCCTCCAACACTGCCCCATTTCAGATGGGGTGAACACCATGGATTAAAATATTCCACTCCGGTGTTATGAGAATCACATTCTGTGTAGATGCATGGCTAAGAAGGAGGGGAAAAAAGTCCTAATAAACCTTCCAAGTGGACAGATGCTGAGCTTGGCTATGTCAGTGCAAATTGGGGATAAGTGACAGGACTTAGGATTCATACCACAGTAAGGGAGAGGACGTTGACCCTTTAGATGCATCCAGATGAGCAGAGTCACGCGGTGTATGGAGCCACAGACACATCTGTGGCACCACATACTGCACATTCAGCTGTTCTCTGCAGTGCAAGGTATCAGCATGGGGAGAAGAGGGCAGTTGGCATTGACTCCAGGAGATCTTGGGGTCAAAAAAAACTGCACCAAAAAAAAAAAGCAGAGTGGTGCACGCAGGGGCAGTACGCTTCACACAAAACCAGAGCCTGGCTGTCCAGAGCCACACTCCGGTTGCTGGCCAAGCTCCAAATGCAGGACCGCTGCTGCTGCATCCCCAAGAGGCCCCCAGGATCCCATATTAGGCTGCTGGGGCCAGCTCAATGCCAGGGCCAGAGGACACATGGCACAGGCATTCCTAGGGGCCAAGTAGCAATGGCACTAAGCACTAACAAACGTGCAGTAATGAAATGTGGTGTAACCAGCACTACTGCACAGTAGCACCAGCACATGGTCTTTTTGTGATGCTACATGCACAGTAGACTAATTCTACTGGGCATTTGCACAATAGCACAGCTTTTGCCATTACATGCTAATACACCACAGTAGAATTAGTCTACTGCATATTAAGTGTATCATGTAGACACATCCTGTGTGTATTTTGTCCCCTTTATCCAGTGCTCTCCTCCTTTGCTTCCCAAAAGCAGGGTCAAACCAGCTGGACTCTTTATCTTTTATTGTGTAAGAACTATGTTGTTGACAAGAGCTTTGCTGCCCATGAAAACCATCCCCACGCGCTTGCTAAAACCTGACTCAGTACAAAGGCTTTGGAAACTCCAGTGACTTGGGCTCCATCAGGCAAATGTGAGTGTATATGTGTAGGAGGGGGAAATGTATTCCTTTTCCAAGATTATCCTTGCCCCAGCCCCCATACAAATCTGGGGCCTGTCAGCTCAGCCATCTCAGCTGATCTCCACGTGTAGGTGGTGGGATGAAGGGTGGTTAGAGCCCAAAGGGCTTAGGAAATGAAAAATCCATCACTTTGAATTGTATGGGGAAGTGAATAGTGGCCAGCACAGATAATGGGGGCAAGTGTGATGTTCTCTCCATGGAGAACAATATTAAATAAGTGAGCAGTCCTGCTAGAGGTTTCTAAGTGCCCTTCAGGGGCCTCAAGCAACAATGCAATCTGGTAAGAGCAGAGATCTGGATAATGGGGAGGAGGTCCAGATGCCAAGAGGAAAGCTAAACTCTCCAGGGTCAAACAGGTGGTAACTGACTCTCTAGGTCAAGTGCATGTGCATAGCCAGGGAACAATTCATTTTACCAAGTGGTCCCTGGCTCCCACTTGGCCCCTATATGCTGCTCTGGTGGCTGAGGAAGAGCTGTTAGGACAGTGCCAAGCACTAGGACAGAATTACACCACTGCAGACCCATCTTATGTTACTTCCTCCAGTGAGGTGTAACAATGACCAGGAGGCCTCTCTGTAGCCCACAACACTATGGCGATGCCAGGCTGTGATACAGCCCTTGAGATGCTGTGCAACTGAGAGCAAACAATCCTCATGGTGCTGTGATGTGGAGCAGGGTTTGCAGCTGCCCCAAGCCAGCTTAGAAACCAAGGAGAGCAAAACTACCTTTCCCTTTCTTCTACTAGGAAGTACCTTGTGTGCTCTGCCTGTAGAGGTTTAGCACAAACTTAGATACCAAGCTTTTCAAGGAACCATAGCAAGACTGGAGTGAGCAGCAAGGTAGCCCAGCATCAAGCCATCTATAAGAAAGCAACCTGGATATGGTCTGCTATGTGCAGGTGCCTCTTACAATATCCCCTTTCCCTTTCTTCTCACAGTGGGCGTTAGCAGCCTTGGTCTTTAATCCAAGCAAAAGCATCTTGGGAAAGCTGCTTGCTTTCTTCTGCAAGGAACAGAGAGGCAAACCCCATTCACTGACTGCTCAAAGTCTTCCCTAATTTGTGAGATAACCAGCCTCTTGTTAAAAAAAAAAGGCTATTTTAAATGAAGACCTGAGGAAGATCAGTCTCCAGAACCCCAAACTTAGCCACCATTTTTCTTACTTTGATGGAATTTAATTAATTCAGGAAAAGAAACTCACCCTGGTTATAGCAACATGTGGAAGAACAAGGAAGAAGGGGAAAGGGTCAGTGCTAAAAAAATTAACCACCTATTTTAAACTAAAAACCACATGGAGAAAAATTCCATGGCTTGTAGGTTTGCTAAACACAAAGCAGTATGTACAATTTACTAGAGAGTAAAATAGGTGCCATGTGGGTGCTGTTTCACTGGGGGCTCTATTATTGTATTTTAGCTTCCATATTATGCGGGATAAAGTGTGCACATCAGCAATTACCACAAAGTAGCTGATATACGATAAAACAGACCCAAAGTAGCTTCCAAAGGCTCTGATCAGAATTAAAGCCCCAGAGTGGTGGGCGCCATACAGACATAAAAGGAAGACCCCTGCCCTAAAGCACTAACTGTCTTTTAAGACAGATAACTCAAGGTAGGCAGGGGAAGGCGTTGTGTGGACCAGATGTCATATGCATATATTTGAAAATCAGAATGATTATTATTTATAATATCAGGTCCCAGGGCCCAATTATGCCAGGTACTGTACAAATGTACAACTAGATAACAGACAGAGCCCCTAACCCCAAAGAGTATTTAACCCGAGTAGAGAGGAAAACGTTATGATCTTTAGTCTGGCCTCAACAGTATAAATGTCCAAACTGGGGGTATAAAGCAGGAGTCCTACCTCTCCACCCCTAATCTAGCCATTAAAACAAATTTGGTCATACAGTTGGTAAGGGCAAAAACATTATTGAAATAAGTATATTAATTGACTCTTATCCAGTTGGCCTGCCTTCTTGTTTAGAGCTTTTCACCTTTGAAGCATTTAACCTTTGACAATTCATCCCCAGAGCTTGTCTCCCAAGATGAGAGCAATGCGATAGCCGAGATCAAGTTCTGTGGAGCTTTTTAGTGCCCAGACCAAAGTTCAGCCCTGAGATTAATTCCACAATCTTTGTCATCCGGTTAAAAACTCACTGGCTGTTTGGGAGTCTTGTACTATGGGTAAGGACTGCAGGATTTGACCATAGCTGAAAATCACTTCCACCTTTACTCAACTGCCAGGACCTGCATTGAGGATTTTGTTTCTTTCCCCTGTTGCTACACTCTGATGAGGCGCATACTCCCAGATTGATTCTCCAACAGGTGCTAACTCTTGTAGCCAAGCTCCATTTGACTTCCCCTTTGCATTTGTATTTGGGTATCAATTTATGACCCCAGTGGACAGGTGCCCGCGTGAAAAAAAGTTATTGCCACAACTAGTTAGTCCTACGTTAGGATAAAATGGGTGAGGGAGATTTGACATTCTCTCCTACCTGCTAGGTTAGGTTCAAGGCATCTAGATTGGCTGGATTACTACAAGGGGAGTTTGTCCTGCTGGTAGCCCTGCTGTAGCCAACCTGTAGATAAACAGAGGGCTTCGTTCCATAAGTGTATCAGCCTAGTGTCTTTCAGTTTGGTTAAATTAGCTGAACCTTTTGAAAGTCATTTGCAAGTAAATATTTCTGTGCTTCTTCAGGGATTTTTGTTGTACACTGGCCTTTCCCCACATCACTCAGACACTATGAATGCTGTGTTCCTGCACCATGTGATATTTCAAAATAATATCCAGGCTCCTGCAGCCTCTTCTTTTTGCAAGCATCACCCACTTGGGTGTGAAGGGGGCTTGCAGTGCGAAAAAAGGGAGCTAAGTCAAGCCACAAGGGGGCATGTTCTGTTCTAATTCATAAAATGTGGATTCATTGACAAAAATGCTGAACAATTGGTGAATGGTGTGTGCATAAGTTAATGCTGCTAGAGAATATACTGTAAGTGACAGGCTGGAGCTGCATGCAGTGAAATGAAGAGACAGGCTGCAGCTGCGGTGTCCTAAAATGCACCTTGTGGCTACCCTCTGGCTCTCTGTAGGTTAGACAGGGAGTTGTGCCTAGTGGAGAATAATGGGTCTAATTCTGCTTCTGGATCTTGCTGAAGTCAATGAGAACAGCAAGAGCATAGCTGTGGGGAGACCTTAGTGACTCAAACAGCTCAGTCTCTCTCTGTTCTGGGGCTGTCTTGGTCTTCTGAGGTGTTGTAGGGAGAGTCGGCTAATAAGCAGTTTGGGTTCCTCAGCTAAGGAAAACAGAAGTGGAAGTAAATGGCAGGAGGGTGTGTTCATATGCAGATTATCTTTTCTATGCAAATATGGTGCTCCCCTTCCTCTTTTAGCAAGGTGTGAAGCAGCCCTGGGAGCTAAAAAATTCAGGTGTCCCTGTGCTAAAGGAATTTCTGGGCTGTGGCAGCCCACTTTTGCTTTAAGGATCTTCCCTAATAAGGGGTTCCTACTGGGGAATTCTGCTTATAGACCCCGGTTGTTAAATGCAGAGGTTGGACTGGAGAGGTAGGAATGTTCATCTGCTATCATAATTTGTCTGATTCTCCTTTTTTCTCCCCTCCTACCAATAAGGCTCTTGGTTCCCACTTGCTCCCCCACACCCTCCCCCTCCCACCACCAGCTGATAGCAATGGTACTGGGGTGTGAAGAGATGCTTACTTCATTGGAAAAAAGAGTGTGGTAGGATAAAGCTGCACAGTCTGAAGAGACTAAGTGCAGGATGGGGAACCTGGAGCTCTTCTGCTCCCAGTTTTGCTACTTTCTCATTCTGAAGTTTACCCCCCCAAGAATGTTGTCCTGGTACCCCAAAGAGATAAAAATGCCAAGAGGTGTTGTGTGGTGAGCAACACAAGATCCTGTTTGCAAATCAACCTCACCAAGTGAGGAATAGGGATAGATGAAGTTTTGGCAGAATTGTTGCAACTAGGCATTTCCTAAGGATTGGAGGTTCTTTTAAAGGCCCTTTCCAGGCTCCCGTGTCACCAATGAGCCAAAGTATATTAAATAAATCTGTTCCTGGTGATATTAAGGAATTTCCAGGAGTCAAATCAGGGATGGCTTTAGTCCAGTTTACACTTAAAAAAAACTCTTTGAGGATGGGTAGGAGGGGCCTGGCTGACAACCTGAGGAGTTAGGTTCAAGGAGGGATAGCTGATTCTGATGGCCCGTAACAGCCTGCACTGATGGAGCATGATGTGCTAGATAACACCTTCTTCTAGGAGCAGTGCAGGATTTCACTTGTAACCAGCTGAGACCAATGACAATAGGGGCTTTTGCTATTCCATATTGAGTTAAAAGCAAGAGATGCAGCTTCAGGCCCAGGGGGTGACCACTGCAGTATCCTGATGTACCCAGCAGGTGAAGATTGCCATGGCAGTCCTTAGCAAGCTATATAAAGAAGATTGGGGATGGCATCTTCTGGAGATAGAAAGCAATGAAGAGCCAGTGAACAAAGAGGACACTTGTTAAAGAGATCATACAAATGTACCTATTCTCAAAGCTCTAGGGATGAGGCTTGACTCAGTCACCTCCAAAGACTTCAGCTTCAAGCACTTCATGACAGCAGTAAATCCCTTTACCCTTAGGTGTGTCCAACCTCCAGAAGGTAGCCTCTCTATCTCTCTTTCAAGTACACATGCTGGCAGTGTCCACACACACATTTATAATGTCTGGTAGAAAGATAAGATGACCTGAGAGGTAAAATGCAAGTTCAAGCATAACTGAGTGAGTTTGTCCAAGATAGCCCCTTTGTGGTTTTGAAGAATGACCCAGTACTACATGAGCTGGCTATGAGCTTCAAAAAGGCTTTCTGCTCCAGAAGATGCTATGATACAGCAATGATTACTGTGGCATAAAAACCTGGATAAATTAGACATAAAACTAGTCATAATGCAGAGTTTGATAATGTTTGGGGGGATTGAGCCAAACTAAGTGCATCAATGGTTGTGCTTTTAGCAGACACTTTACTGACAATATTTTCTTCTAGTGATACCCTACAAGGGTATCCTTGGTAAAGAAAGAGCCTGGTGTTAAAACAAAAGGACTAAATTCAAGGCCAGTATGGGAAGCTTCAATTCCCAGACATTTCAGTACCTCTTATACCTACCTACACCAAGGCTGAATCTGGCCCTGTGAGTTCAGACATCACAAGACTGAAAGTGATATATCTTGTTATTGTCTTGCCAAGTCTCTTCTACAACCGGAGGTCTGTACATGGCAAGACAGAATGACCACTGCAATTACTGCATGTATAGTTGTTCTCATAAGGAAAGGTCTTTTAAGAACTAAGGTGAAATGATGAGGTTTTGATCCTTTTCTGAAAGAAGAGGGAAGAAAAAAGCAGGCATGGATGGGTGGGAGGCATGGTTGGCATCTTGTTAAGCTATGGTTGCCTTCCATCATGCGTCTCTTTCTCAGTACCCTTCAGGTGCAGATAACTGGGGGCTACCTCCCTTTTACCTGATCGTTCTGGAAAAATGCCTAGGTGCAAACACATTTTGTGTTTGCAAGCATACTCAGTTTGTGTTTGACAAGGTCCGAGACTCTTCCCAAGCATAGATGGAAACCAGGCAAAAAATGCAGTCCATCCCAAACCCCCTGCTTGGTTTGAACTCTCAGTAGTCCAAAGATCTCTCTTCACACTCCAAGATGGAAGAATGTTTGCCTCTTAAAGGAAATGCTAAGACCCAGGGCCAAGTTTAGATCCAGAGCTTAGTTGATCCATGATGATAGGGGTTAAACTTTTTTGCAGGAGCTTGGAGTGTAAGCTGCACTGGGGAGAAAGACAAGGCAGACCAAAGAGGCTGAGGGGTTCAACACTGACCAAGGAAGGCATGGAACTGACTACAGAAGGGTAGTCTAGTTCTGGGGTGCACTGACTCAGCATATACTTTCACCAGCCTTGCTTCTGAAGGGTCTGCTATTTAAAACTCTTATTGCATGCAGCAATCCAGAGGGAGGACACAGACGGCAGTGCCATGAGAGGTCTTCATGGTGCAGGGACATGAGCGACTCTTCCTGGTACCTGCTTCAGGGAGTGTGGGCCTTGATGGGAGCAGGCCAACTTGAGTGACTTTGTTGGAGCTGTGCTCACTTGCATGCACACAACAATGTTCTCAGCAGTTCAGATGGATGAGAAGGATCCATCAGGTCTAAAAACAGGCATTGTAAAAGAATGGTTTTAGTCTCCCATTGGACCCCAGAGATAGTAGCAGGGCCAGAATTAACTAAAATAAAGGCTTCCCCTCCATCGGCTCATACTTCTACACATCCTCACTCCTCTCTAGAGTTCCCTTTGTATGTTAAAATGAAATATCACCTGTCTATGCAGCTGTTTAATGTGCAAGTTAAAATGTTAGCAATGCCATTTTTAAAGCAAACCCCTCCTTGGGATGACCAGACTAGGAAACCAGAAAGGGCCTCACTATGGGGCCTGGTACATACATACAACACAATCCAGGTCTCTTCCCCATGGTGGTTAAATCTTAGCCCACAGCAAGCAGCTTCCACAGCTCCCATGAGTTTGAGAGTCTTAGAATATAGGCCCAGTCATGTAAAACCAAGAGACACTGCAGCAAGCAGCTCCTTTGAGTTGAAGTCCCAAGTATGCTCAGCTGAAGCTAATCTGCAAAGATGTCCCTGAGCCCAGTCCATTTCCCATTCTTCCCCTTTCCCCCATTGCACCTGCTCAGAGCAGAGGCCAAGTGCTTCATGTGACCTGCAAACCCAAAACTTCATTCTCCTAAGCTAAAGCAGCTGTAAAATGCCTCCAACTCACTGAGGTACTCCCCCTTTCTGATGGGCAGATTTTCTTGCAGCAGGATAAGAGAGGAAGCTGGGTTTCTAAACCTTTACAGTCCTTGTTACCATCCATCTCCACCCATATGTGACTCTCCCATTGTTTTCTTCTGCTCCACCAGCTCTGTAGTCCCCTAGATCACACCAGGGTCCAGGCAGCCTATCCCAACTCCTTCAGTCTCTGCAATAACTCTATTTCTTCTTGCTGCTGAGCCTTCTGTAGTAATGCCTGGTAGCTTTTAAGCAAAGGAAACAAAGAGCCACTCCAGTTTTACTGAAACAGAAAATGTCAGGGTGGAAACTAATGTGGGAAGTTCACCCTTCCATTTTCCCTCACTGCTGGGACTATTCCCTACAGCCGCTCAAAGACCGTCCTCACTACTCCAGTCCTTTCACATTCCCCTCCAGCACAACCACTGCTCTTATCCCCACACATTTCCCCAAACCCAAAAATATGCTGATTTAAGCACACCGCTGCCACATAAACACCCATATCTCTTGTCTTTAGCTTGGAGAAGGCACAGAGAGAAACACAGGAGCAGTTGTAACATTTTTGGATAGCAGCTGCAGACAAGAAGGTATAGAAGAGTGAAGGGCCAGAATCACTACCCCAAATCTGACTTTAGTGTATGGGGAAAAGCCTTTACACATCCATCAGCAGCAGTTCAGAAAGGTGTGCACTGGCCCATTCATCTTAGTGAGATGTTCTCAGCTGAATGAGAACACCCCATAGAGATGAATGCAGACTGAAAGAGTAGCTCTGAGTGGTGTGAACTATTGTGTTCATCTCAGCGGGTGTTCATCCTAATCCCCTCCCTCTGGCATTTAGTATCCTGGCTCACAAGTGGGGGAAGGGAGAAGGGATCAGATTTCCCCCAGAGGCAGGGCCTCCATACCTCAGCACACTTCCTGGGTAAGGGGAAGGGCTTGGTCTGCTCTCCCCACCCCTAACTTCTCCCACACTTCCTATTGCCCATCCTATGTCTCCTTCCCAATTTCCAAGCCCTCTGATGCCCACCAATCTATTTCTTCTGCTCTTATTTTCCTCCTACCACTCACTACCCTTGAATCCCCTAATGATATTCCCCATGAGCAGTCCCAAACCCCTCCTTTCCTATTTCCCTACTGCTCCTCTCCAGCTCTTCCTCTTCTACCACCCTCCCACTTCCACAACCCTTGCATTCATCCATCTAACACAACTTCATCAGTTCTCCTCTCTGTTCCAACCCACCAAAATACGGATCAGAATATGTGATGAACACCTCTTGTTACAGAGGCTCTTAGCAAGAATCTGTTGACCAAATGAGCATGTGACTTGCTTTTCTTTGATCACATTCAATTCCATTGCTTGGGAAACATGATTACATTATCTTAACGCTCTTTCATCTTCCCTGGCTTTTAATTGGTGCTAATTTCCCCAACAATACTTCTAATATAAAATCAAATTTGCATTTGGCTTTTAGAGCATTTTAATTTTTCTTTATGCCAGAAGTGTACGTCCTGGTTTTAAAGTCCAGAAGGAGCCTTGGGCAGCATGAAAGGAACACAAAGCATGAATTCTCTGAAAACTGCTAAGGTTTTGGGCTCAACTATACAGTGCTAGGGTATATCTCAGTTTTGGTGACCTCTTCATGTCACCTGGAGTCACCATTTACCCTCACAACAGCCTGCCTAGAAACACTCTTGCTTCAATAGAGCCCTAGTCTTGTTGCATTAGAGTCCCTTTGGCACAGTTTGCCACAAGCTGATCTCTAAAACCAAATCGAAAGGTCAATAACTTTTCCAGTACTGCTTCTCCAGTGTGTGCTGGGCACCAGCTAAGATAAATACCAAGTGAGTGATCAGTGTATGGAGGATCAGCACCACAGTTTGAGCCCCAGATGTACACACACACATAAAATAGACATATGAGTTGATCATGTGAAATAGGTTTCTTTTGAGTAGGCTGGATGTCTGGTTCCCTATGCTCAAATGTCCCCAAATTTGGCACACTACCACTACACAACACCCCCACTGGGCAAGGTAAGCATTAAGAAAATCTGAGGCAGCATATGGATTTTAGTGCAATTAGTACTGTCCACCTTTAAAAAGAATGTGATATTCATCCTTAACTACAGCAGAGCTGGCACCTGCAGGTATGTCATCACCTTAGGTGCTGGAGAAATATGAAGTACTAATTGGTAGTGCCCATTGCAGTAGTGATAACTCATTTTGGCCCCAAACCTGCAAATATACATGTGCCTGCTGTTACTACCCTGAGTAGTGCCCTTGATTTTAGTGAGATTAGTCAGAGCGCTGACATGAGGCACGTGAGTAAATGAATCAGAGCTTTATTTAGGGCCTGATTCTGTGAGTTTCGCTACCAAACATAGTGCCCCTGTCCAAGGACCCACTCAGTCTTAAACAGTACCCTGGATAGCGAATGTTTGCAGGATCCAACCTCCTGTGTGCTAAGTTGCAGGGCTCTCTACACAGTGGCAAGTTGCAGACAGATGGAAAATGCATCTGTACCTTGACATGGATACGTGCTCACTTAGAGCTCTGATCCAAAGCCCTTTGAAACCAGTGGACTTCTCACTGACTTTAGATCAGGTCCTACGATCTGGATCTTATTTCCACATCATAAGTGGAATGATTTGTATTTTGTTCTGTTTCTAATGAAGCCAGTTGGGCTAAGTGAGGATGCATACAATAAGGAAACTAATAAAGCAGACTGCAAACTTAAATCCACCAGCCCAAGCAAATTCCTCTGGGCTGTGGTGTCCTTTCTGTGAAATGAACCTGCGTAAAGGGACTGGCTTGCTGTTTGTGAATGTACCATCTCTGCAAATTACCAATGCTCCGTTGCATTGTGTTTGTATGAATGGGGGTTACATGTGCTTGCCCACAGGTCCACGTGAGAGAGGTGGGGTGAGGAAGAAAAGATTTGAAAGAAAAAAAAATAAGGATTTTGGGGGAGAAAAGTAGAAGCTGTGGATTAAGAAGCAAATCTGAATGGTATCCTAAAATAACCCTGTCATCTACCCAGCCACCCTCTGCCAAAATAAAGGTGCAGATCTTTCATTTTAAATTAATTCTTGGCCCTGGAGGGTATCGATGGATCAATATCTTCTGCTTCTGATCTCCTGTGGGCCACCCTTCAATGGCTCATGCAAAGGCTAAAAACAGAAAGATGCAACACAAAAGATACCGCAGTCAGCTCAAGCAGGGGGGTTATTTTTAGATCAGAAAAGGGAAAGGAGGAGAGAGAGAGGGAGAGAGGCTGGTCTGGGGTTTGCAATCTAATTTGGTCTCTCTCTCCCCCCCTCCCCCCTTTTTTTTCTCCTTTTTTTTTTTTTTAATTCCATCAATGGTATTTTCCATACAATCTGATTTCTCTTTGGCTCCTAGGGAGGGGGGATGTGGGGGGAGGAAAAGCACAGCAAAGCTGGGCTGAAGATTCTGGAGTTTTATGGCTCATTCCAGCTAGTGGCTTCTCTCTGCCAGTTGAATTAATTTGATACTATTTTTGAAAGTCAGTGTTTCTAAGGGAGACCTAATGACGCAATGACGTCAATGCAGGTCAATAGCACACACTGGAGGAACTGACTGTGCTACAGGGAGCCAAGGGCTGGGAGCCTTTTCCAACAAGCCCCAGCTCTTGCACACGCATAAAAAAAGACTCCTTTGCAACAAAAAAAAAGGGGGGGGGAAATCCCCCAAATCCTGGAGTAGTGCATGCACAACCCCCCTCCTCCCTTCCCCTCCCTCCCCAGCAAGCTAAGACTCTCCTAGAAATGGTGCGTGTTGTTTGCAAGCATCAAAACCCAATCTTAAAAAAAATAATAATATGTGATCAGACGCACTGCAGTGAAAAAAAAAACTCTCTACCTGTCAAAGGCAGCATTATTGTAACCCCCCCATACACACACACATACATGCATGCATACACATACGTGTGCACATTGAGGTTGTGAAATGCAACGCACCCAGCGTTAGGAGCTTGCCTATAAATAGAGGCAGGGAAGGTGCGTGCATTGGCAATTTGCTCCCCAACCAGATCGGGGGGGGGGGGGGGGGGGAAGTGTTTTGCAAACGTGGGTGATGAGTTATTCTGCTCTGATCAGTCACTCAGGAGGTGCCTGGATTGGTGGTGTGGGGGTGGATGCGTGGGTGGGAGGGTGAGTGGGAGGGGGGTTTTGCTTCTCTCTGTCTCCAAGTCAGGCACAGAACACGAACTGGCTTTTTTTTTTTTTTCCTTTCTCTTGGAAGAGTGCAGACACATTACGCGAAACCCACAGCCTTTTGCGAGATACACAGCTCGAAACGCTCTAGTTTATTTATACAACCCTCTTCCCTTCCCACCCATCCCCAAATTCCCTAGAAAACCAGCTAAGGCGAGTGGAAGTAAGGAAAGCAAGGGGCTTTTATATATTTTTTTTTTTTTGTTACTGTTGTTGTTTTGTTTGGGGGTTTGATTTTTATGTTTTGTTTGTGTTTCTTTTCATTTCATTTATTTATTTTTTTTGCACTCACAAGTAAGTGAAGAAGATTTTTACAAGGTAGGTTCCTCTGTGTGTGTGTTTGTGTGTGTGTGTGTGTGTATGGGATCCTTGTGCTTTTTGCAAAGTTTTCTCATTTCAGTTTGTTGGATGCTTTTGCAAGAAGTAGACTTGCTCTGATTTGTTCTGCTGCCTGCCTTTTAAAAACCTGGACAACGTTGCTTTCCCCTTAAAAAGAGTTCTTTAGCCTGCCGTGTCGTGTCCTGGGTAGTCGATGGTTTCTGCAAGTAAAGCATGCTAGTTTTTCAACAAGAACTGTAAGGGGAGGTGGGGGGGCTACTTACTGGAGATTTTTGCCTACTTTTTGACAGAAGTTGCCACTTTTCACTTTGCTACTTTAATTTGGGGGGGGGGCTCACTCTTGCAGTGATCTTGCAAATTAAATGTTAATTGCAGAAAGGTTTGAAGTCAGCAGCAGCAGAGCAGGAGGAGGATGGAGGGGAATTGACATTTCTTGCATAGAGAACTGGCCCCCAGTGGGAATCGGGAGGAACGTTTTTTTGGGGTGGAAGCAAAATACTAGCACAGTAAATGATGAGGAAAAAATAATAATTAAAAAAATAAAAAACCTGATGCAAGAGAATGAGAGGCTGTTACAATCCCCAACCACCTGTAGAGGGAAATCTTTATACATAGTAATCTGTTACAGCTCCAGCTGTAGGGAAACTAAAGAGAATTTCTCATTCCAAACTTTGCTGCTCTCTGATATGCAACACCAGATGCGGCTTATTGGTGAAGTGTATCTAGGGGCTTGCAAATTGCCAGGACCCTTTAGATTGAGGTCAACTACAGTTTAGCCTCTCCTATTTCAGCCCTCACATTGGCTGCAGCTCTCTGTGGTGCATGTCCTGGTTTCTTCTGGTGCTCTTGCACTCAGAGAGGTTATCAACAGGTGTCTTGCCTTTGAAGAGTATTTTGATTTACTGTACATTTCCAGGAAGGGGGTGGTTCCTAATCTGGAGAATGCAGGAGGGGTTTATTCTTGGAGGGAAAGCACCCACATGGACCGAGTATGGTGGTCAGTGCACTAGCCTTTTACTATTGGAGAACATAGTGCAATTTCTGATGGTCTCTCTTTTTTTTAAGCTATTAAGTCAAATAAATACTGTGAATATATTCCTTGATGCCGTATTTGTTACGTACAGTCTCACGTATCATGCCTTTAGTTCTAAAGGATTACAACATGCTGCACAAAACTATGGCCTTCATCCTACGTAGGTTGGTGACCACTTCCCCTGTATGACTAACTTCACTGTGGCCCCATGACCCAACTGCAGGATGAAAGTCAATAGGTCCTCGGGTATGGGGAGGTGCTTTAGGTCAAGACTGAAGTGCACTGGTTGAGGTGTGGGCCAGCAAGGCAAGTGGTACAGTGCGTCAGGAAAGTGTGTCCAAGGTTCTTCTGTTTCGTTTAGACTGCAGAATTGGAATAGCCAGCAGCAATGTATTGACACTGTCAATGATAAACCACTGAATGGATATGATGTGGGGACTGCTCAGTTCTTGTACTGCCCTCCAGTTCCATCTCCTCCCCGCAAACAGATGGCATCAGAGTTAGATGTCCCACACTAGGGTAATGCAGCTGCTGATCTTGATGCAACACATGACCCAGATTTCCTGCTTACTCAGGTCAGTGATGTACTTACAGTCACTCTAGGGAAAGTCTTCATTCTCTTCTTTCTTCTCCCCACACTGTTGAAACAACCAAATACCATCATCTGCTGATGACATCACTGCAAGGTTCTTGTTCACGCTTGATGTCATTGTTCTAGAAGATAGTGCCTTTCATGCTGGTGACATGGACCTTCAAATGCAGTTGCCAGCCATCCATCACCTTCTGATGCCTAGGAAATTTTGCCTGTTTACTACCACCAAAAAAAATCCCTCTTTTGTCTTCAGTTCTTCTCCATGGGGAGGCAGGTTGATACTCTTGATACTTTAGGGCTCCAAGTGTAACTTTGATTATTCACTGTATGTTTAGACACCTCTAGGAGCTCCTGACATTCCACTTTGAGGAAATGCATTTGGTGGCAGAGTGGTGTTCACTGAGTTTCATTAGCTCCTTTCATCTGCCTTGTTCTTGGAGTCTTTGAGCACACAGGCACAGTGTTAGCTCAGTCATGATACCCAATTTCCTTCACATGGATGTTTGCACATTTTTAGCTACCTACCAGGATGCTTCCAGCCTTGCATATATATTTGCGTAATGCACTCCACAGAGCAGTGGTTCTCACCCTTTTTTTTTAGACTCCAGGAACCACTCAGAAAATGGCAGCTCTTTGCTTTCACTGTTTTTATTGACAATGGTAAAGCAATACAGCAATTGTTCTGTTGCAAAAAAAGTCTGAAAGAGCACAAGCCAGAATGTTTTGACACTATGGATTCCTGTGTGAAATCTCTGAATTTGTAAATCCCATATAGCTGTTTGTACTCCTAAGAGTGCTCAAATCATGTGGCATGCTGCAGCACCCTTAAAAGAAGCTTGTGGCAGCCCAGGGTGCTGTGGCACCCTGGTTGAGAATCACTGCCATAGCAAAAGGATCCATCTGGAGCAGAAGGAATATTCCAGTCTCCATAAAGGTCCTCCACCTTCCTGAAGCATGGGGCGTGCTGTGTGAAGCATTATGTCATCTTATGAAGATGTGGAAGCATCTGTGTGTTGAGCTAGCTATCTCATACCCCTTTATATCAATAATACACCAGTTTACAGCTGAGGATCCTTCCCAATATGTATTAAAGTAAGCACTTAGCTAATTGTTTGACAGTGTCTCCATTCATATACCTGTGCTGAAGGGTACCTTCTATTAAGGTTCCTCATGCTTTCCATGCTTTCCTGCTGCATTGATTTGCTCATGTCAAGTTGTGCTCCATGTTGCTACTTATCTCAAGGATGCCACATAAACCAATTCTGAATTGAAGAACTATTTTTTTTCAGATGGTGGTAGCATATGCCAAAATGAAACATATTTGCAAAGCATCTAGTACATGGTCCACTGGCTGTTAAACTAGATTGTGACTAGCATAAAGTAGAATTTCTTTGACTCTCCTTCCCATTGCATCTGTAATTATCCATTTAAGAACAAATGCCTACCAGCACTAGCGATCTAGACAGAGGCTCCTTCATCGTCAAAGAGGACATGAGTTTGTACACTTCTGTAACTAACTCTACACCTAGCCAGGCATCCACTTGCCACTCTTCATTCTATTGTCTCCCAGAGGTTTCTTTGTGAATCAGAAGTAAAATTCACTCTACTGCTCATCTATAAATCTATTTTATAGCAAAGGGGGAACAAAATAAATAGGTGGAGAAGAGGACAGCATTGCTTGTTGTGAGGGAATTCTATAGGCCCACTGGTTAACAGAAAGTAACCTGCCCAGTGTGAACATTGGAAAGACACTATGGTCAAGCAATACCAGTTTTCCCTTTCATAGCACTTCTCAGATGATCCATTGATCAACTAGGCCTCAAAGTATCCATATGTGATACTCAAGTAGTTTACCCATCTTATGGATGGGTAAGTGGGAGTGTAAAGTAGATGAGTGTGTTGCCCAGATTCACAACCGCTTAACAGAGGGACGAAGAAGAAAAATGCAACTCTACAAACTGTCTTACTGTTTCTTAACTTGCCTGTCTGAAAGCCACCCCAAATGTCACAGATTTTGAGTTGCCACCATGTAGCAAAATGAGCTGGTCACCTCTGCCCTCTTTATTTTTCCTTTCTTTCAATCTAAAATTAAAATGTATTCTTTCTAATATACACAGGATGCAGGCTCTTGCTCTGTTGTTTTCCTCCACTGTTCAAGTACAGGCACTGGCTTCCCATTGCTTTTCACAGAGATTTTTCAGCTCTGCCCTTTGAGACCTGAATGGATCTACCCCATCTTGGCTTTTGTCATTCATTCATCCATTTCTCCTCTTCACTCTGCTCCACCTACCAACTTGCTTTCTTTTGTTCTGATCTCTGTAAGATAACACGTATACCCAGAACACCTTTCTACTCGGTAAACCTGCTACAACCAGCTTGATCAAATCTCTCCATGAAACACATCTTGTGCACAGCTTAATAATGGCTACCCATCTAAGTCAAAAAGGCAGTCACACATCTATCTAATATAAAAGATAATGCATGAAAAAACCTTCTGCTCATCAAGGGACTCTCTTTCTGGGTCTTATTTTCTCACCATTTAGATTGTAAGCTTCTTGGGACAGAGGCTGTACCCTCTGCATTTTTACAGCACCCAGTACACCATGGATACTTACCTCATAACAAAATGGCCTTTCATATTGCTAGGCAAAGCAAAGGAGATGTTCATTTGTTCTATTAATCCCCCTTTTCAGACATTGGCACTTGAATAGAATGTCTAGATACGGTGTCTGAGTATCCTCTCATTTTGTGTTTTGTACAGTACCTAACCCAAAGGAAGGCTGGTCCATGACTGTGTATCCTCTAGGCACTACAGTAATACAAATGCATGCTAATAATGCATACTTGAAGAACTGTCATGTGGTATTTAACATGTTGCTCATTCTAGAAGAAATTGGCTGGTACCCAGTTAAAGTACAAAATTCAAAATATCAATGTTCTACATTAAATAACAAATAAATACCAAATTTGAACTACCTGTAACATAGTTCAGTATAGAATATAATTAAGTCTTTAAGTTACTATTCATGTAATACCAAAGGTAATACCAAAATGTCATTGTGAGGGACTTATCAACAGATATATGCAGATTGTGCTTCCTCAGCTGGCTCTGCAGCAAAAATTTATAGAAAAATGATGATAGTCTGCAATTCTGTATCATCCCTCCAGGGATCTGCAAACATTTTACTAACACCCAGTAAGCTGCACGACCCACCTCCATGTGGACTTGCCAGATGAGGTAGGTAAGTATTAATGCACATCTCTTAACTAAATGTAAATGTAGATGTAAAAAGGAAGGGCAAGTGACCCGCGCAGGATCAGCATGCGGGACTTCTGACCACAAGGCCTTTACTTAACTACTGGTTAATGCTAGCACAGTGGATATGAAACAAGCAAAAAAAAACTTATGCTGGCTTCATTTCCAGCCCTTTGGCTCTGCAACATACTGTATCTGTAGGTTACGTGATTTAGATACACAGAGAGCAAAGGTGTTTCAGTAGAATTTCAAAATGGAACATACTCTTCTGCCTGTCACTTGTAGGTGCTCTTACCTGTTAATTTCCCAGGGCATCTTCTCTTGTCAGTCCTGTCTTTCAGTCCAGGAGTTCCCAAAGCTTTTCATAAGCTATACCAAACCACATTTTGATAGCAATAGCATTGTGTAGAATTTCTACTTCCATTCAGAGTCCTGTGAACCACCTCCATACCATTCATGATCAAATAACATCATTGTCGCCACTACAGTAGTGGTCTATATGGAAAAAATTGTAGATAAGAAAATACTTTAGGATGTTTTTAATGGGATTTGGCAGCTAGAAAAATGAAAGCTGGCACCATGTGACATGCTGGTCCTCTGTGAGCCTCAATTTCACAGAGGTGCTGATGGTTCACTGACCACAACCTGGCAATTACTGACCTAGTTGTCCAGTAATATTGGCAAAGGTGGCCCATATCTTTGTGTCATTTATAGGTATGAAGATTGTGTTAAAGTGCTCAAAAAACAATACCAACTATTGGCAAACAAAAGATTCGGGTTGGGGGAAATGTCACTTGTTGTCTATGTCTGCTGGTCCAGCAGTGCTTCAGTTTTCCTTTGTCCTGTTGGGATTCTCTGCATCTGTTGAATTTCTGTACTTATAAATCCACATTTCCAGAAGTCTGACTTCTGGGTACTGGGAATACCAGAAATACTGACTTGTGCCATCTAGGGACCAGAATGTCACCCCGTGAGGTAAGTGGAAAAGTGACAGACAAAAATTACCACCCCACCCGCATGTAAATGGGTGCTCAAATTTCCTAGCTCTGTAGCACCTGTGACAATCCTATATGTGGTAATTGTTATTGGACAAATTTAATTGCATCAAAAAGGAGAACAACTAGAACACAACACACTACATTGGAACCCAAGGCCTTGGAACAGAAACACCATAGGCCAAGAAGAGAAGACCTGGTGGAACAAATAGTACCCTTGTAACTCCAACACTTCATCTCCTCCTCCTACCCATCATCTATAAAATGTAGCTAAATGTACTCTTCCTCTTATTCCTTTTTGTATCCCACCATCTCCTTCCTACAGATAACTTGATTTCTGCAGCTAACTGAGTAAATTGGCTCCATATTCTAAATACCAATTAAGTAAAGAAGCTCTGCTTGTGTGACTTAAGTATGAAACTACTCTATCCCCTTTCTCTCACACTTCCTATGATGATTGGTTTTGAATGAAAGACTTGTAGAGCCTTCAGATGTCTCTTCATTGTGGCCTCTTTCATTTTTTTTACCGTGACAGGAGTCTACTCAAACCTCCCTGAATTGTTTCATCATTTTAGTCACCTTCCTATCAGATGGTTTCCCAGATGGGGGTGAGGGGGGTACACGCTGTACTAAAAGTAATGCATCCGGTTCATGAAAAATACCAGTTTATTTAGTCAAATATTAACAGTAAGCCCAGTCACATTCAGTGGAGAATTTACCAACAATGATACCTTGTATGTCTCAAATACAGTGTGGTGACCATTCTGTTTTCCTCCATCAGTGTTCCCTAGATGTAAGGGAGTGCTGATATTTTTCTTCAGATATCATCCTCGAATATTTAGACCTTTGTACTTTTCTCCAATCCTGATCACATTGTGCTAATTCTTTTCTTCTTTTAATTCCAGTTACCCCATGATAATTTTATAGGGCCTGATTTTTTTTAACCTATTGGAGGAAGATTTGGTTTCTAGCCTTTTCAGTCTTGTCTCTTTTTATTTTTTTAAATATAAACAAAACAAATATACATAACAAAACAATTCAGCCATTCCAGCTGTTTCAATTTCATGTGTTTCAAATCAGTTAGTAATGTAATACATGTGGGATCACATTAATACATCAATGACCAGTCTTGTGAGTTTTCTGGTCTGTGGGTTCAGATCCTCTGAAAAACATCCTGTAAACAGAAGTCACAGATCTTAACAAGTAGCTGCTCTGGTCTTCCAACACAGGTGAGCTTTTGATTACCAGTGAATCATACAAGGTTTTATTTTGGTGTTAGAGAGATGTCTTTATCTTTGTTAGGTTCTCTTTTATGCTATGGTCTTTCAGAGAATTTATAATGCTACCTTTTCTGTTCATGATGCCTTTCATTCATAATGTCAGTGTGGTAGACATCCTAACAAACAGCCCTGTGAGGTAGGTCAGTATAATATGCATTTTACAGATGGACAAACTAGAGCATAGAGGCTGGAAACCTTGCCCAAAAGAAACCAAGAACAGGGACAATCTTAGGAATGTTCATGGAAAATATTTGGTGAAATATTTCTGACCAGCCCAAGTCTCTTAGTAAGTTTGGGACTAGAACACAGGAATCTAGACTGCTGATCTCCTGCTCGCACCACTAGTTACTTTTCTTAGGGTGTGTTATGTCCTTACACTTTGCACAAATAAGATCTTATAGGTCATTAAATTGCCTGGGCCTCCAATTTATCCAAGTCGATTGGAATTTGATTGCTCCATCCTCTGGACTTCCTGGCCCTTATGTTGTCTTCTCATGAGAGCCAACTAGACTTATAAAACAAACCTGCTGCAAGGTTAATTATATTCAAAGAGCTCAGTTCTCTGTGGAGGCCAATGAATACTAAGCTGTCTTGAAAGTCTGATGCAAGGTAAATGGGCCTCTCTTTGTGGCACTATGCTGATCAATTCTGGACACATTGTGCTTCCCTTGTGTTCATAATGTAGCAAGAGTATATTTGGCTGTTTTCTGGTGGAACCAGAGATTGAACGCTGAATGCTATTTACTGGGTTTTAGAACAGTGTTCCAGTGTTAGTAATATACCTTAAGTGATATTCATGGATGGGATTTGATCCCAAGCTCTAAAGCCATTAGAGCTGAGGACCTTCATGAGGTAGCATTCCAAATAGAAAGTTCCAGCTGATGGGTGGCAGGAATATCTGAGGGCACTTCCTCACCACTCTGCAGTGTCTCCTTGGAGAGATTGGACTGACTAAGGTGAAAATCACTGAACAGATGAAAGGATTATTGTCAGGAATGAGGCCTTGAGCTTGAAGTACCAAAAGGAAAGATGGAATTCACCTATCCCGTCCCCCCCGCAAAAAAAGCCTTGGCAAGTAATTTAATGCCTCAAAGGTAGACCACACCTATGAGAGCCCCTGATTAAGGTACCAGGAGGCTGTTTAGCAGGCCAAAGTGCCTTGAATACCAGGCTCTGCATTCTCCTTTTTTTTATTGTGCCACTGCCATTGTCCTTGTGGTGTGGAGAGCTAAGTTTCAATAGCTAGGATGGTACAGACTGCAGGTACTACACATAAGAAAACATCCTGCCGTGGTTTAGCACCTTGGAAAGCTCCTACTCTTCCAGGAGGGCCATGTCTCCACCAAGCATTCAGGAGCTCTCACTGTTTCAGGCAGCAGCAGTGAACTTGCCTTTCTGATTGGAAGGAGGAACGCAGAATCCATTGATTTCATTACACTTTCGTTATTGGGGAGGCTTAAATCTTTGGAAACCAAGAGATTGCTGATAACTATAAAATATCAAAATGGAAGATAAATTCTGCTTTTAGTGCTTATAATGATCAAGAGAAGTGAGAAATGCTGTTTGCAAGGTACAGGATTGCCTGCCAAAGGTTTTCTCCATGTTGGATAGGTTCCAGTAATTTTTTTTAAACAAGCGATTTCCTGAGCCTTGTACTTTACTGTAACCAGGCCTTGAGGAGCCAGGTAGAGAAGATAGTGCAGTATCCTGCAGAGCAGATGAGACATGGTTGGGGGCTATTCTTCCAGGGAAGGGATTTGAGTTTTTCTGGTTGAGTAGGCCGCACTCCATATTTCAGAAGATGTATCCAACCCTGTAGTAAATACAGTGACAAGTGAATGGTTTGCATATGCATACTTCCTAGCTTGCCACTAGGCTAATCCTGGGTGTGGAGTTGTTTCTATATCTTCTTCTCTCTGCAGAGATAAGCTAAAGCCAATGAACTGTTCCATTGAGTTGTCCTTTAGCTATATATGCATGCAAGTGATCTTGAACTCCTAGCATGTTAAGTGGGAAGGAAGAGGTGGGAACACATAATTGCTACCCTGTTCTGGGTGGACCCTGGCAAACTCTCCTTGATCATCTGAAAGCTTTTTGGTGCAAGGCATGACTCAAGTGTGCTTATGAGAATTTTGAAACACCTGCTTGTCTTAACCTCAGCTGGGATATGTGGGGATATGCTCATGACAGTGCATCTGATCAGTCCTCCTGGCAGCTACCTACCACCAGAGAGTACACCTAGGCTATTTTAAACTCCAGATCTCTCTCCCTGAGTCTGGCAATGCCTATGATGTGATCTGTTCTAGGTGTGTGAGTCCTGCCCTCCTCCCCACCCCCCACCCCCATGTTGCTGTATCACTAGCAGTAGTTGGCAGTGCTATTGTCTGGTTAAAAAGAGAGAGGGAGAGTGAAACAGCATTACTTCATTGATTGCAGTTTATTGACATTAGGAAATTCATTGTCTGCGAAAGAAGTTGATAATAATTAACTGAGTTAATAAATAAAGAATGTGTATATACAGATTAGACAGTAAATAACTTACTGGCTTCTTGATTGTCCCTCCATTTGTGGGGGGGTTTCATTCAGACAAGGTGTGAAGTGGGTTGGTTGGTGGAAATAGTGCATCTGAGGTTTGGAGATGCAAAGGATCCTTTCCAGCCCGTCAATAAACCTTTCCTGACCCGAGGGTGTGTGTGTGTTTGATTCTGTGCCCCACGTTTTTAGTTATTTTTTTTTAGCTCCGTGCCCTGTGCCATCCTCCAACAAATAGAGAATATGTTTAAAAATAGCACCGACCAGTTGCGCTTGCCTTGTGAGGTATTTTAAGAAGTAGCTGCATCCCTTTGTCTCAGACTCAGGGTAAGACAACTCGACCTGAAAGGTCCTGATTAGCTGACTTGGGAACAGATCAGGGGCTTCTGCCTGGCTTTTTTTCCCCCCTTCATCTCCCTTTTGGCAGAGGATGTTAATCCCTGCTCTCCAGCCCCCTGCTTGTAACCTAGGTCTTTTTCAAGGTACATGTTCCCCTCTTGAGCTAGGAGAGGTGGGGTGTGTGGAGGAAATACTTCTCTTGCCTAAATAAACTCTGCATTTATCAATGAGGCAATTTCCTTTTGTTCGATTGCTTCTTGATGCCTGGCATTTGGGGAGGGGGTGTGTGTGTGTGTGTGTGTACCACTGTATATAACATCAGATTTAGCTATTTGCGTATAGACTATAGCAGCATTATAATTTTAATTGCAATTTCATTTGTTATTCTCTCTCTTTTCCCCACCTCTCTCTCTCTCTCGCTCTCTCTCTCTCTTGCTCTCTCTCTGTATAATCTGGATCATTGCTCTCTGTAGCTGATTCCGTGGGAGACCAAGCAGAGTGCGTGGGTGCAGAATATAGAAAGCCAGAGCCATAGAATCTGTTATTTGCGTCACTGGAGGAGACGGGGCTGTTTGCCTGACAAATATACAGAATTAATCCTAGTTTTATCAATATCTGTCTTTTGCTACAGTAGCCAAATACAAGTGTAAGGTTGGGGGGGGAAGGCAGGGCTGTTTTTGTTCAGAAAGCTGGGTGTGTGTGTATGTGTGCAGAAGGGGGGTTACAGTATATGCAGCATCCTCTGTGTTGTTTCCCTGACAAACAGGCACCAATCTCAGATTTTTATCCCTATTTCTCTTTGCTACAATTGCTAAAGCCATTGGGGTTGGGGGGGGAGTGGGGGTTGTTCCTGCACGGTCTGTCTTTGCAGCTAGCTTGCTCTCTCTGTGTTTCTGCTATGGGGGATGTGTGTGTGTGTGTGTGTGTGTGTGTGTGTGT
>NW_017728947.1:39986861-39991298 GCF_001723895.1 Crocodylus porosus
CCCCCCCCCCGGATTTTTGTGCAACTGGACAGAAAGCTGCACCCCCCAAAAGAAAAATGAAAAAAGCTGGGGCTGGCTAATTAACTCTTTTCCTTGAATTTAAGTGCCTTTCTGCAAGCACAAAGCTCCAAGCACAGACATCTTTTATGATGAACTAGAGCCTCTGAAGAGGAGAATCTGAACGTGACGTCAATAGCTGATAACTGACGCAGCCTTGCAAAGGAGTCTCAGGCTGGCTCCTTGCAGCCTGTAAGCCCTAATGATTCTATTTTTTCCCAATCCCCCCTCGTAGTGAATTACTAGAACGCAAACACACACACACACCCGATTTTTTTCATATATATATTTATAGCTTCTTTATTCTCCAAACAAAGGATTTTTTTTATATTAAAAAAAAAACAGCACTAGGTGGGGGAGAGAGTTTAAAAAAACAACCCTTTGCTAGGTGCAATTCAATCTATGAAACCATCTCTCTGTGTCTCTCGGCAAAACAAGCTACCCTGCCTCAGCATGATGTTTAAACTGGTGCATGGTGGTTGTTGTGTTTTTTTTTTCCTCCTAAAGCCCACTTTATAAAGACACTGCGAGAAGACAGACACAATAATGCTTGCAAGGCAACAAGCAGAGAGAGACAGAGAGACAGACTCAATACAACTGTGGATTGGGGGTTTGTGCAGTAGGACAGCATGGAAGTCGGTCAGATTTTTTTTTAATTCTCTGCAATGATGCACCTAAAGCAACTGTGGATGGTGGTGCAGAAGGAAGCTGGGGTAGGGGGTCCTTGGTCTGGGGGTCTTTTTGTTGGAGGGAACTTAATGCACATTTAATGTTTTGGACGTAGCGTTCCAGCGAAATGCCTTTGTGTGTGGATTTTTTTTTCCCCCAGTACTTGCTAAAAATAGCATCAGGGTTTTGATCGCGTTCCAGAAATAGACAGAGGGTTGCACTTGTATAAAAAGCGAGCGCGGGTGGAAGAAAACCTGGACATCACCGCAGTATTTTTTCCAACTCCTGTCTGGAAATTAATTGTTGGATTCTCCCCCCCACCCCTCCTCTTTCCTCAGCCCCCACTCTCTCCCCCTCCCTCCCCTAACCAAGGAGTTCCCGTTTGGGTAAGTAGCGATCTTTCCTGTGCATGCTGCAGAGAATGACTGTGATTCTTGTCTTTATTTTCTGCATGCTTGGGGTTATCCCCCCCCCACACACACACTTCTCTACCTTCTCTCGGAAGCCGAGGGGGGAGACACTCGTCTGCATAATGAATTTGGTGCATGCACGGAACCCAGAGCCAGGGAATTCTTGCAGAAAGGGGAATCACCCTGTCGGTAAATCTCTGAATCAATAGCGAGCTGCAAGTCTGTGTGTGTGTGTGTGTCGGCGCTATTGAGCCCCTCTTTTCTACTCGCCCCCTCTCTAGTTCCAGTTTTCAAAAGGGTGGCTAGACGCAATCTCATAGCTAGGCTGGCTCGGGAGAGGGAGAGGGCGAGGGCGAGGGAGCGGGGCGCCGGCGGGCTGTGCTGACACTCACCATCCTACTGTATCCCTTGCAGCTGGACCGGGGGGACCCGCCCGAGCGCCGGCTGCCGGGGAGCTGTCCGCTAGCGCCGGTGCTGAACCCGCAGCACCGGCGGCTTAGCCGGAGGTTCGGGCTCGGTTCTCCTGCCGGCGCTGTCTGTAGGGCGGAGGGCTGTGGCCGCACACTCGGAGGGAGCGCGGAGTGTGCTGATGGCCCTGGCTTATTTCAGGCTAAGAGTGGCTGGGAGCTTCCCTCCCATTCAGGTTTTCCCACCCGTGCGTAAAAGCTGCTGCTGCTGCTGCTGCCTCTCTGGCTCGGAATCGCCTGCCCTTCCCGCCTGTGTGTTTGAAAGAGTCGGTACCTGATGATGGTGCTTCGCAAAATAAGAGGCTATAGGTTGCTTTATTTGGACTCACCCCTTCTCCTCCCACCTCATTTTTCCCCTCTAAGTGCTCACACCTTCCGCCGCTCGCGTGTGTGTTTTCTGACTGCCCTTCCTTCGCGTCCTTAGTCATATCTCCACCAGATGAGTTGGTGGAATGACTGAATTAGAGGCGAAGTCGGGGGGGGGGGGAGGGGAGAGGACTGGTGTGGTGTGTACGGAATAGATGCAGGGTTACCTCGATGCTGCAAACACCCATCATCCCCTCACAGCTCCTTGGAAGCAGGGACGGTCTTGCTAGGCTTTCTAAGCATGCAGCTTCATGGGCATTCCGGCTACCAGAAACATGTCATCAGATCGCGTTAAAACAGGCACGGAGACACGCTGTAACACTCACATGCCCCAACCCCGTCTCCTTCCCGCGGTTTCATGCCGACCCTGAGATGGGGGCTCAATTAGCCGCAGACCGATCCCTGCAAGGAGTGCTGGGGAAGGGTGGGGGGGGGGGCATTCAAGGCAGACACTGGCAGAGAAAGCAGCGCACTTAGGCATCTCAGTGAGAGCAAGAGCAAGCTTAGAAAATGGTGCACCTACCACCCAAAGCCCAGCCACAATTGCGGATCCTGCAGACAATGACATGATGCGGACATGAACCTCAGGATAGCATAGCCCCTTTCTTGGCGTGGTAAAAGCCCAGCTTGGCTAAAAGAAAGCAGAGAGAATGGCATGCGCTGGGCTTCCGTAGACATAGAGGTAAGACACAATCTCTTGCAATGAACAAAGCACAAGCGTCTGAAAGCAAAGCTCAGTCTCCCACCCACTGATGTCCTCAGTGCATCCACCGTCCCTTCCCCAAGCTTGCGTGGTCGTATTTACAAACTGATTTTTTTTTTTAAGAAGGAAAAAAACCCCCACTTCCAGCACGTGTAGGCAATTACTGTAACTCTTAATATAGCCCTAGAAAACAATCATTAGCGACAAGAAATGCCCTCCTTCCTCGCCCTCCCTCGCCTCCCAGCCCTCCCCTCCTAGATCATTGCATCGCTTGGCACAATGCATAAGATTACCCTTAACTGGATCCTATTAAATAATTCAATGGTGGCGGTGTAATTTGGGTTGGAACTGCACGGATTTCCAAGTCGTGACTGTAAAAGTGAGTAATGTGCGCTGGCTGCGTCATGGCTCCAGTCACAGATGGTTCCAAAGTGAGGAGGAATCGTGACTTCGACTTGAGACGTCCCCTCTACATGAAAAGACCATCCAATCACAACGGCTTCGGGGGGCAGCTGGACTCCTCGGAGCTGGCTTTCTCTTTGCTCTCCCGTCCGTGTGTGCGTGCGCGCGCGCGCGCGCGTGTGTGTGTGTATGTGTGCGCGCAGAATGTGAACCGCAACAAGTTGCAGCAGGGGAAGGCAGAGGAGGGGTTAATCTTGGGGAAATCTTCGGCACTTAGCAAGATCGTGACCCTCCCACACAGTACAGTAACTTATATACATACCTGGAGGAAGGGATGTTTTTGCTTTGGGCTTCCTCCCCCATTTTGGCCATGGCTGCACCCGCCCCAGCGCTCGCAGGACCGGCCGGGGCTGCTCCCAGCCAGGTAAGTGACAGTGGTGGGGGGCGAAGATGGAAACTTTTCCGTGCTCTTGGGAGGAGGCTGCGCATCTGCAGGGCGCTGAGCTTGGGCTTGCTCCGGGAGGCTGGCGGGGGGCAGCACTTGCAAAGGGGGGCGGAGAGGCGGCTGGCACCTTGGGGCTGGGCTGGGCTGGGCGTGCTGAGCAGCTGGGAACTTGGTGCGTGTGCCCCGGCTTCGGGGAGCGGCAGGGCAGGGCAGGGCAGGGAGCTTGAACTTCCCCGCTTCTGGCTAGTCCGGCTGGAGGGCGAAGGGCAGGGCGGCTGAGAGCGGCTCCGGAGTTCAGGGCTGGAGCCTGGCAACTTTACTTTGTTTTTTCTGCGGAGCTGGATTCCCTGCTCCTCGCCGGCTGAGCTGCTCCCGATCCCCTCCCCAGCCCGCCCCCTTGGGTGCCCCTCCGGGATGCCCACTCGCACAGGGCGCTCTCAGCTGCTCGGGACACCCCTGGCACGCGTGGCGCTGTGGCTGTGGGCCGGACGGGGGGCCCAGCTCTTGCTCGGGATGCGGGTGATGGATGGCTGTGCCCGGGCGGCTGGGTGAGTAGCTCTGCCCCCTGCCCTTGGAGGGGCCACACCAGGGACCGTCTAGGACGCGGGGAATAATTAGACATGGAAATGTTTCTTTCCTAACCAACCCCCCCCACCACCACTTTCCCCTCCTTGCTCTCCTCTCCTCTCCCCTTTGGAAAAAAAAAATAGGGAAATGTGAGGCGGCTCCTGATTGGTGGGTGACGATTTTAGTCCGCACCAATGAGCTCTCTGCCTGGTCTCTATTTATTTAGTGCTCAGGGGGAGAGTTTTCTCTTTACGCAGCGCCCGTGCACAGAGCCAGAGCCTCTGCTCGGAGCCGCCGGCCGGGGGGACATCCGCTCTCTCCCATGCTCACAAGCCCCCAGATCCTGCCAGC
>NW_017728947.1:39991928-40012763 GCF_001723895.1 Crocodylus porosus
GGGGGGAGAGGGGGGAGGAGAACAATAAAATAAAATAAAAATCCAGTAAAACTTCCCAAAAGTTCTCCGCCCCCGCCCTGCTCCCCCCCGAGGAGAGGGGCTGGGTGGTTTTTTGTTTTTTTTTTTTCTCGAGAAGATGGGTGTTTTAGTGGCTCGAGGTTACTGCCTTAGAAAGAGCCGGGGCGGGCGAGCCTGGGGGCTCTGGCAGGAGGAGAATCGGTGTCTTTCGAGGTGGGGAAGGGTGGGATTTTCTAGGATCACCCCATAAATAATAGGGAGGGAGGAGGCGAGCGAGGCGCACGAATCAGCCGCGGTTTGGGGGAGACCCCTGTTACCAGGAGATGCACCATGGAAGCGCTTGCCAAAGGCGCCTCCCTCCCCACCCCCCTGCTCACTTCCAACCTGATTTTAGGCAACTTGCAGCCCGGCGATTGCCCAAACGAGCCTTTCCCCAAAACAAAGTGGCCCCGAAAGAGGTGAAAAAGGCAAGGTGCGGGGGAAAACCCAGCCGAGGCGGTGCTTTTGGACGAGGTGGTTACAAGCGAGCAAAAAAGCAGCAGCAGCAGCAGCAGCCAGGCTCTGAAACTGCCTTGTGCCTGTAACACAGCAGTGAGAGCATCTAGACAGGAGTTAGGGAGGCTGCATTCCCTCTCTTTGCAGCAATTGCCAGGTCGGGCTCCGTGGAGGAGGACCCCGCCGCCCTCCCTCCTGGCTGCCCCTCCAGAAGAAAAAGCGATTCAGTGGAGCCCCCGAGCCGGGCGGGTGTGTGTGTGTACGTGTGTGTGTGTCCGTGCGGATCAGCCGGGGGAACCTGACAGAATCTGAGCAGCAAGTTGGTCCTAGAGCGCCCGGTTGACGCAAGGCAGGGGCCTATGGCTCAGCCGTCTGGGCGAGAAACCAGAGGCTCAAGCCAGAGGCGAACTGCTCCCAAGTAGCAGGGGGTCTCCTCCCTGCACCCCTCCGGCCGGCACAGAGGGAGATCCGGTGCAGAAAGGGCTGATCTTGCATTTCAGGGAAGCCTGCAGTGGAGACACCCGCACACGCAGAGCGAGGGCCGGGCAAAGAGTTCCTCTTTCTTGGGAGATAAAAGAGATGCTGGAGCCCTGGCTGGACCTGTTCGGAGAGTAAAAGGCAGGCGAAGGGCTAGGCGGGGAAAGGAGGCGAAAGCAAAAGCGCTTCGCCGTTTCCCCCCGCCTGGCTCCGGGCGCGGGGCTGGGCGCGGAGTGGCTCGGTGCGAGCAGGAGTGTGAGGGGCACCCAGCGCTTGCCTGGTCCTCAGGGGTGGCCCTCTCCTCTGAGGGCAAGTGTGTGCCTTGTCCGCCCGGCCCCGTGGCCAGCAGAAGCCTCTTCCCAGGGCGTTTTTTCGTGTGAGCAGATGTGAAGGGAGAGGCGAGGGACTGGAGGGGACTTGAACAGGAGTGGGGATGAGACGGCGGAGCCCAGCTCGGGCTCGGGAAGCCTCCTCCTCTCCTCCCTGCGGCCTTGGGGCCCCCTGGCCAGGGGCTGGGGACACCAGGGGGTTTGGGAGGCAGAGGAGGAGAGCCGAGCCACCCGGGGTGGGAGCCACGTCTCTCTCCATTGCCAGCCAACTGTTGCTGCCATGGTGTGGGCTGCTGCTGCTGCTGCTGGAGGGGAGCGGGGGGCTGGCTGCATGCAGGGCACGCACCAGGGCCCCCCTTCCCTCCTCTTTGTGTCCCTGCTTTATTGAGGGGGGAGTTGGGGACTTCCCTCCACCCTGATTCATCCCAGCAGCAGCAGCAGCAGCCTCCCGGGAAAGGCTCGGGGGTTGCACCTGCCCTTGCGAGCCGGGCGGCTCCGGGGCCGGGCTGGGCCGGGCGGGGGGCGCCCGGGGTCGGCCTGGGCGGCATTGCACGGTCCTGGGGGCTTCGTTTCCAGCTGCCCGGGTGGCTGCCGTCGGATTTCCCTCCCGACTTGACGGGAGAAGCCACAAGGCCTCACCCAGGCGAGCCGAGCCGAGGGCCGGGAGGATGGCATTTCTCCGTGCCAAATCGCCAGACACTGCTGCCACCTCCTCCTTGTGCCCTGGCTGCAGCTCTGTGCCGGACGGAGGTCCCCGGGGGGACCGGGGGCTTTCTCAATCTCCCCCCACCCTCCGCCGCCTCGTGTGCTGGCCAGGCTCCCTTTGCTGCCCTGTGTGCGCAGGCTGGGAGCTGGCAAGGGGCACCCCTGGGCAGCCCAAAGGATTAACCCCTCCATGCCCTGGGTGCTGGCAGCTGGGCGCCCTGGCTGTCTGCCCCCAGAGCCCAGGGGGCAGCAAGTGCTCAGTGCAGTGGGGAACAGGGGGATTGCCCCCCTTTAGTGCCCCCACTTTTTCTATTTGGAGGGGCTGTGCCCACTCCAGCCAGCTGCTCTGCCTTGTGCCAGGGCTGGGGGCAGTGCTCCCCTGGCACACTCAGCTGCAGCCTCCTGTGGCCTGCTCAGGGCCCTGTGCCTGGCGGGCGGCATCCCAGTGTGTAACGGGCTGTGTGTGTGTGTGTGTCCACTGCAGGTCAGCTCTGCCCTTGCTTCTGCTGCCCGGAGCATCGGATCCAGGCTTCCCTGCAGGTCGGGGCTCCCAGGCCATGGGACAGGGAGGAGGACTCAGGTGAGCGGATCGCACCGAGACACAAGCAGATGTCATGAGAGGGCACATCAGTTAGAAACCCCCTTTCCTTCCTCCTCCTCCTTCATCCCCTCACTCCCCCTGGGTCTCTAGAAGCACTGGTTCAGAGGCTTCCCTGGGATTCCTCCCCCCCCACCCCAGGTGCTGGGATTTGCTGGCAGCCAGGCTGGGAGCAGGGTGGATCAGGCTACCAGGCATCAGCAGGGGCCTTAGCAGGAGGCAGGAGGGCATGCAGGGAAGGGGGAGACAAGACTCCCAAAGCAGAAACCCTGAGCCATGGTCTTTTCCCTCTGTCCAGGCAGTTTCCCTGCCAGAAGCGCAGAGTGTGGCCTGCCCCCCTCCCCTGGCTGTTCCCTCTGCTCCATCACCACTGCCTGGAGGAGCTGCCAGCACACCCATGCCCAGCCCCAGTCTCCGCCAAATGCCTCCTCAGCCAGCCGCAGAGTTCAGAGCAGTTTAATTCCCCCCCCCACCCCCAACTAGACCCCAGGCATCTTGACAGACCTGGATGCACTGGCTCTGTGCCCGGCTCCTGCAAATCCCGCAGTAGGCAAGAGTTCCTGACCATCTCCTTGCCACGTCTGGCCTAACCTAGGGTGCCAGAGGCTTTGTCAGGCAGCCCTGGCTAAAACAAACCCAGTGCAAACTAGATCCACCTGAGGTTCCACTACTGTGAACTTCAAGATCCTTGTTGAAATCAATATTAAGTGAGGATTAAGCAGGGAAGCCCCTTGGAAGAATTTTCTCTATTTCCCTCCTACAAAAAAGAACTGCAGTATCTGCCCACGGGTAAAATCCATCCCTTCATTTTATATCTCACACTTCCCTCCTTCCCTATGCCGGGATAAACTCAGCTCAGCTGTCCAAGTAGGGCCAGGAAGGGGGAATTCACGGGAGAATAAATTGCGCCAATCTTGGCCTCCTCACCCCTTTTCCTACCTTGTTGCTTCAGAGAAGCCTAGTGGCCTGGTTCGTATTTACACTATGGGTTCTTGTCACTGCTCTAGCCCTGAAATGCAGTTTTAAAGTAGGGAGCTTGCAGTGCCGAGGAGGGGCAGTAGCCAGGTTCACAAGAGAAGAGAAAATCTTAGGTTGGTGAAAAGGATTTAAGGCAACAATTGAAGAAGCCTAACATGCCGCAGCAGTTTTAATGCTTTTCAAAACTCTCATCACATTGATTTGTAGACAGTCGATCGTTTTAAATAAGAAAGGGGAAAAAAACCCAAACCCAAACAAACCGTAGCAAATAGCAGGATAGAACTCTTTAAATAAAAATCTCAGAAAGCATCATAAAACTATCTTTGCTTCTATAGTCATTAGGGTTTGGGTGTTTTTTTTTTTCACTTCATAGTTAAGTGCATGTTCCAAAGCCTGTGGTTGCTTTGTCTTAAAACTCAACAGTTTCAGAATTAACCTTGAGAGGAATGACTTATTATTCAGGTATGGCTTTGCAGTTAGAAGGTCAAAACTTACTAGCTGGGCTTATAATGAAAAACCAGAACAGAAAGTTTATTTCATTAATTTCCAGTGAAAACCTCCTCATCTACTTTAACATTCAATTGATTTTTTAAAAAAGAGGGCAAGAGCATATGTTTCATTTATAAATAAAGGGTTTGTATAGGAATGACTGTTGTGAAATCTCTTTTAATTGACTGTATTTTGGATTCTAAATCCCAAATAAAGAGTATGTAGGAAGGCTTTTAGTCAGAAGGCCAGTTCTGTTATTCCATTTTGGCTTTTAATTTCATAGGAGGCCATTATCAGCTCAGAAATTATAATGCACATTTTGCTGTAACACAACAAAATGTCACCATTGGTAAAGGTGCTATTACGGTCAGGTATTATCACATCTCTGGGGTTATCTTTCCGTATGTCCTGGGTCAAACACTTCTTTAGGCTAAATAAGGCCTAACATCGCTTTACAGATATCTATTATTTTCTGCTTTTGTGACAGATCTCTCAGCTTTTCTAAAGATAGCAATGCCAAGGGAACTATAGTAATCAGAAGTGAGAGAGGCCTGTTAGGTCTTTGAATACATACCCCCCAAAAATGACATATCTACTATTAAACTATCACTATGGTTGATGTTTGTAAAAAGGCCAAGGAGTACATTTCAAGGAGCATAGGGGCACTGCATGTTAATTTATGTCTGTCAGTGCACTTAATACAATTAGATAAAGGCCAAAGGCCTACAAATGGAATTTCTACACGAGGCCTCTGAGCCTCTTATGTCCCTGTCCCTTACACTAGAAGATACCTTAAACCACCTGTTCACAATTGCTGCATGAGAAACAAACCTCATAAAATAATAACACGGGCACACGGTTGCACCCTTTTTTAGATGTATATATTTGAATCTTTTGCAAATTACCCGTAGGTCAATCCCAATTCATTCTCTTTTTAAATACATTACCCCAATGACTATGATTGAGATAGTCTATTTGCATATCCACAGCACACTGCCACAGTATCTTTGCTATAAAGGCCCTCTAATATAGGACACCCATAAATTAACATTTACTGTTAGTATTAGAATTTGGACAGTTTTTGCTGTTGTTGTTTTGCAGTTTCTAGCAATGGTGAATTCCTGCTGAAAAGCTGAAAGTCCCGCAATCCAGATAGTTATCTATCTATCTATCTATCTGTCTAGATATATATTAAATATCTATCTATCTATCTAGATAGATAGATAGATAGATATTTAATATATATTTACTGTTACTGAAAAAATGAATTGCAATTTTTACCTTGCTAGACATCTTCCTGGTTGTTGAGTTTTTGGGGGGCTTTGTGGGGGCGGGCAGGGAGTTCCTTCCTTTAATGAAGAAGTTATAATGTCTCTCTACCCTTTCTAACATCATGTACCAGACCTGGAGAATATTAGGTAGGTTCTTCTGACTTGCTGCAGGTATCTACGCTAGGGTGCTCTGTCAAATAGTCTTAGTGTTGCTACCTCACTTGCACCTTCAACAGTGAAAATGTAGACTGAGCTGCAAAACCACAAGTAGCCACCACTGCATAATCTACGCTATGGTTCCTTTAATTACTAACCATAACAAAGCTGAATTAGCAGTGGCAGTGATAGGAAATTAATTTATACAGCCAGTACACTATGGCTGGCAGCTCTTTATCCCCAAAACATAGGAAGGGGAAAAGTCACTGAAGGGTGCAAGGAACAACCCTTGGCCAGTTGAACCCAAGAGAAAAGCTTGGTCTGGGTTTTGTGTTGTTTTACTTTAATTTTTCATGTTGTAAATGAAATCAGACCACAGGAAGGAGATAAATTCTGACCTACAGCCATTTGTGCAAATGTTGCTTGGAACAGAGTAGGACAGTCTCACAGTACGTAAATGCAGTTTTCCATGTAGGTGACATAATATTGCTGAGAAAAATAGGCAGAGGAACTCTGATGGCTTCAACAACATATTATTGAGTTTGCTTCAGTAAGTTATTCTGATTCCAGGTTGTCCAAGCTGACTAATTCTATTTAAAACTCATACTGCAGGAATTGCAGTTGCATTTTTTTACAGCAAATACATTGGCATTGTTTGGCTAGGTTCTGAAGAGCAATAGAAGCCGCTTTACTAATTATTGTTTTTTTTTCACGTAGAGAAATGATTCACAACGTTAGTATGACAAGAGTTTTATTTGTAATGTGATTTCACTGACATGGAAACAGCCTGGAATCATAACCACACAGTGTCTCATCCAGCCACAGCATGGCCTCTGGTAGGTCAGCTCTTCAGTGATTAGGACTTCAGTCCCTAATATACTTAGCTGCAGGCCGAATTTCAGGTTTAGGGATAAGTATGTTCATTTTTATACATACAGCAGCAGTGCTAAAGACTGAGATGTTTCTGAGAAGAACTTCTTTCTTTCTTGCAATGTTAAGTCAATGAATAACTTACACAAGGGAGCAAGTGTCAAGAGTTTAGTTCAGGGATTCTCAACCAGGGTGCCATGATAACCTGGCATGCCTTGATATCCTTCCAAGGGTGCCACGGAGTGCCATATGATATTAGCACTGTTAAGTTTATAAACGTGATTCACAAGATAAACCCAGAGATTTCTAATAGAAATCCATAGTTGTGGTCTTTCTGAGTTCTTTGCAACAGAAAAACTGCTCTGCTATTTTCAGAAAAACTGCTCTGCTATTTTTCTGTAAGCAAAAAAAGAGTGAAAACTAAGAGCTGGCATTGTTTAAGGCTTGGTGCCTTGAGTCTATTCAGGGGTGCCTTGAATCTCAAAAAGGTTGACAACCACTGGTTTAGTTAAAAAAAAAAAAATACATGTGACTCCCGATCTGTGTGGTGTTACAAGTAGGGGATTGCATTATGAGTTCTAGTGTACAGGGAGTCCATTCCTCCAAGCAGGAAAACTGAAGGATCACATGAAAAGAGAAGGGAGATAAATGTTACGTTTCTTACATATATTTAATACAAGAATCCCTTCCCCCTCCCCCCAACACACACAAACACACACACATCAAAACCTACGCTAATCAACATACTGCCCAAGCTTCTTTTGGAGTAAGGAAAATTCCCCTTACCTTTTCCCTACTCCTTCAGCCATCATTCATGCAGTTGTCCTCTCTGAGGAAGCTTAACTGATCTTCTTAGGGCAGTCCATTTGTTGGTTGTAGGGAGACACTGAAATAGTTATTGCTGGCTTTTCTTAATATCTACAAGTAGATGGCTACAGTTGGGCATGCAGCTTTTTAAAGGAAAAAGCACTGGGCTAGCACTAGTTTCTTGGTTAAGCATCAGACAAGCAGTTTATTAATGATCAGGACAAGGGTGTGGCCAGGGGGAAAAATTGTCCCATTATCCCCTGCTTTAAGTGAGCTGCAAGTAAACAGAATAGGATAATGCCATGTTAAATCAAACTGGTTAAAGCAGGCAGAAAAAAAGGAACAGGTTCAAGTATTCAGGAATTTTAAATAGTCTCAGTTTGTGTAGGAACCTTTATTAGGGAAATCACTTCTGAGGATGCTATTTTGTAAAAGATGCAGTTTTAAAATTTTGCACAAAGGAAATGGGAAGGCAGCAATATTTGCCAGATTGAAATTCCATGTCCTTTTAAGAGATTTGATCCTGCTACATTTTCTCACTAAAAATCCATGTTCACGTGGATAGATCTGCTTTGGAAGCAGTGGAGGAGAAAGTCATGAAGGATCAGGCTCAAAATATTTTTATTTTGCCCCTTAAACAAATCACGTTGTTGATTTGCTCTTGCTTTACTCTAGCAAATAAAATGTTTCTTGATGGAGGAGGCAGGGCCAGTATGAGTGAGCAGGTTATCTATAACGTTAGAGGCTTTCCTGCAGGAGTAACAACCAGTATTCAAGTTGGTGCCCACCCCAAATATAGGGAGAAGACGGAGAAAAAGAAAGGTAGCCCTAAAGGAAAATGGGTGTGATCACACAGTGAAAGAATGCACACGGTGTCCACGCTGGCAAAAAATGTCAGCCTTTCCCAGGGAGGAATGCAAACAGAAAAGGCTAGTTGAGAATGAAGAGGGGTGGGGAGAAATAGCCAACAGCCAAGAAGCCAGCAGCTAAGATGCTACCATTTTTTAACCTCTGGTACCAGTTATTCAATCTATAGCACATATAGACAGAAATATTCATTTAACGTGAGTACCCAGAGCTGCAAGCATCCAAAGAAAGACACACAAACCAACACAAAAAATTCCTTGCCTTTCCCTGTCTGGAAAGCCTATCTGGGTGACTGGCTAAAAATTCTTACTGTCTGGAGGAGCTGCCCACCTCCTGCTGCCAGCTGCCCATCCCTGTCTAGTGTACCCTATTTAAATCTCCCTAAATTATATTTTGTATGAGATATGTTATTTCTTTTAGTTTATATTAGTGTGTGTGTATGCATACAATAATACGTTTCTGGTACAGATTTTTATAGTACTTAGTATAATTTGTGTGTATATATACCTTCCCAGTATACGTTACTTTACAGGCATAAATATGAAGGTATTGCCCAAAAGAGCACACAGACTTTAGATCTTGATCCTAGACTTAGAATCACGTGGACAAACCCTTGTTCCACACACAAGCATCTGCTACCATCATCTGAGTTACAGGATCAAAGCCTGTGTGACAACTAATGTGTGGAGTAGTGGCAACATGGAGGAGGATGGAAGTGTGTGAGCTGGAGAAATGGGAAAGACATCACAGAAAAAAATGGGGAGCAGGGTTCAGCTTTGGGGACCACTGTGACTTGCAATGCATTTTGTAGCTCTGCCTGCCATGTAGATTAAAAAAAATGCCTAACTTTAATTCCTAACCCTAAGCATACCCCAAAGTGGAACTCCTCTTGCACCTAGTCCTACATAGTGGGAGAGAATCTGCCAGAAAAATACAATGCAATGAAAGGGCAGAAAGAAGTAAAACACAGCTTGCAACATAATAATTGTTCTGTCCTAATTATTTCCCCCTTTTCTCTTCCCCCCTTTCTTCTCTTTCTGCATTCTCCCCTCGGTGTCCTTTCCTGCCTGCCCCCTCATCCCTAACACTCTCGTATCTTCCACCCTGTTTACTTTCCCTCTTGCTTAGTTTTTTCCCAACTTCTTTGGAAAACTATAGCTGAATAAGGTTATTAGCAACCCCCTCTGACATGTAGCTCCTCCAATCTTGTGTAGGATTGTTGTGCACTCGCAATAAACCCAGAATGGGAGGAGTGGGGTGGTAGGGCCTGAGGTAGAGGACCTAACACAAGTATGAACACTAATGTGGCAGGAAAAAAAATCCACATAGGCTTGGTAGACAGGGTGGTCTTGCAGTTCATCAGAAACCAGAGTGAATGAGAGGTACCAGGGTTTGTTGTGTAAATGTGAAGAACTCTCTCTGTGGGGTTTTGTACTAGTGCCCATCCCTTAATTGTCTAACTATGACCCGGGTTAAATTAGATGGAGAGATGCAACTGTGTAGATTACATGGGCCTAATCCTGGCTATGCAGGTAATATAGCTCATTTAGAATGAATTGCCTAGCTGCAGTACATTGCAGATGACACTAAAAATGGTAACACATAGCAGAGATATTGTGGTCCCTATAGAGTGTGATAGGGTTTGGAAATACAAATATATGAATGAAGAATCCAATGCACAAACAGAGAATGCATTATGGACCGCATCATTATACAGGCATACCTCAGAGATATTGCGGGTTCGGTTCCAGACCAGTGCAATAAAGCGAATATTGCACTAAAGCGAGTCACACAAATTTTTTGGTTTCCCAGTGCATATAAAAGTTATGTTTACACTATACTGTAGTCTATTAAGTGTGCAATAGCATTATGTCTAAAAAACAATGTACATACCTTAATTAAAAAATACTTTATTGCTAAAAAATGCTAACTATCATCTGAGCCGAATGGCGCCAATGGAAAAATGGCACCGATAGACTTGCTCGACACAGGGTTGCCACAAACCTTCAATTTGTAAAAGCGCAATATCTGCGAAGCGCAATAAAGTGAAGCGCAATAAAACAAGGTATGCCTGTACTGTTATATATACATGTGCACTTACATACATACACGTGTATATAATATTTGGACACAACTGTGGTAAAAGCTAAATGAAATAAGGTAATTCCAGGTATGAATTGCTTCCGTATGCCCTGGACTGTTATAGTTCGTATGTTGGCAAGTGACGCCTTGTGCTTAGGTATCCTAGCATCAGGCTTTACTAATGGGTTGTAGTATCTGGGTATAATGAATGAGGTGGAAGAGCAAGAGAATAAATTGAGAGTCCTGATCTCATTGAGCTTGCAGAATGTAGTGTATCATATTGTTGTTTAACCCAAAAGTTATCACAAAAAGAGTACATCAGAGACTTTCAAATCCAGAATATTTAATTTTAAAAAAGCATGTTTGAAGAGAGGCTACGTACTCTAACAGGAAAAGAAACAGTATCTTGATTTTAAAAAAATACATTTCAAAAACATTTATTTTTCATATTTAATATCAGAAACTCAAACCGAACAGATCTGTGCTAGTACGTGACAGCAAGAGGTGAAAATGGCTAGACAGTGAAAATGGCTGGTTGATTTTTCACTGGGTAAGCTGAATGAAATAAGGCAAGTAAAATAAAGAGCATATATAATGGCAGATCACTTTATAGTTATTTAATGTTGTCAGTTTAAATGCTAAGATTCCATCAGCAACAGAGGTCAGAATCTATTTTTTAATATGAATTTTAAGTTGATATGATAACTTTAATTATACCAGGTTTGGTTTATTTCTTGGTTTGTATATATACCAGTGTGCCTACATACGTATACTTATAAAATATTATAGGGGTCTGTGGGTGTTCGTATGGGTGTATACGTATAGACACACACACAAAATATGAATGATAAAGAAAAATAAAAAGGTATCCCCTCATTGAGATGTAAGAGTTTTAAGAATGTTTAAAATATGTGCTATTGGCTTACCCAATTTCACTATGTATCAATAACATTTTAGGCAATTTCTAAATATCTGCCACCTATTTAAGACACATATGGTATTATTTACTCTGCAGTCTGTAACAGCATATTTCAGTCTGTTATATTACAGTTTATGAAAATAAGCATGGTTTAAAATTGTATATTGACCAGCGATTTGTTGTGTTTGAGGCAACTTTTTTTTTTAACCCTGTTCTTGAACAAATAATCGGGAGAATATATTATCAGGCTGATGACTGGGCATAGGCCACAGCAGCCTGCTGTGATACAAAGCTCTCCACACTGTTTGCAAACACAGCATCTGTTTCTTGAAAAAAAGTAACTTCAGTCTGGTCCAGCAAGTGCTTCCGCTACTAACTGTACTGCTTATACTACTCCGATTAGTCTTATAGTAGGGCCCAGCTTGAACATGACAGGAGTAAGCATTGCTTGTCAAAGTAAATGTTTGTGAGGTGACCCTACTCAACTAATATAGATGTGTTTTAATTTTAACTCTTTTTCCTCCAACTGTGTGCAATCCCTTGAACACATTGAAAATGAAGCTTTTGCTCAATTTCGGTAAATCACTAATTATCATAGCTCATAATTGGGGGAAGAGCTTTTAATGCATCACAGAAAGGTCCTTATTTCTGTGTGTTTTTATCTGTTGCTCTCTTGAACTGTTTCCTTAGAATTTCAGGTTGCTGAAAGGCAGGGAGTGGACAGGGCCTGAGATTCACATTTTTGTTTGTTAGCAGTAGTCCTCATCCTGATGTCCCATGCTCTCCTCAGCCAAGGTGCTTAAGTTCAGACGTAGAGAGACCACCTCTGTGGGTGAGGGGGGAATTCAATTGCCCTGTGCCTCAATATTCAGACTGCCAATTAGGGTCAATTAGATTTTTTTCCCAGTGTGGATTCCCCAGGGCTGGATCGAGACCCTCCAGATTCATATTCCATAGGCCTGTGATGCTGGGTTTTTGTTTGTTTTTTTGTTTTGTTGCTCTGATCTTTCATACCAAAACTAGGTTTTCCCAGTTTAATTTAATATTTTTTTAAATAAAAAGCGGCTGTCAAGCTGACAGTGAAGATGCTATGTTCTAGCACTCAGTAAACTTAATATGGCCGAATAATCCCTTCCAAGTACTGATGTGTTATAGATAGCCTCATGGATGCGTACATGCAGGCTCTTGTAACCTGCTTTACCATATCTGTGTGCGTAAGATGTTCATTTAACCTCACATGCTGTTCATGAGTTACAGAGCTGATTTTGCTTCCATTAACAAAGCTCCCTTAGACTTGGATAGAAAAAGTATACAGTGATCATTTCTTCCTCTGGAATTAAATGATTTGATCCCCTCTTCCTCTATGTTTTCTTCCCTTTCACTTACTCTGTCTTATTATATATGTACAATAGAATTGTCTTAATTGGCAGATTTTACTTTTTGTCCCAGCTGAAGTGGGTATCCCAGATAAGAGAAAAGACCCTTTGGAAAATGCAATCTGACAAGAATTAAAATGGAAGCAAACATTCTAGTCCAGAAAGGTAGTCAATCCATTTTGCCTTTATTTCTTTTTTTCATCTTTATTTGGCTGCTTTTGAGTGAAAAGATCACAGCTTAGACTTCCTTAGCTGTTTAACACCTAGTTAAATATCATTTAATCCATCGGTACCACATACATATTTTATCCCAAGTAAGTGGAATTTTTGCTAATACTGTCCCAGTCAAGCAATAGTTACTGCTGTTGACTTTTATTAAGCTAAAACAATCTCTTGATGCATTCTGGTAAAGAAGATTTCCTAATTAAACATGCACTGATAAAGTAGAGTATGCCATACATGTGAGCACATATCTTCACATATGTAGGTATGTGGTTACATGTATGTCTGTAAAAAATAGAAATATTCTCATTGGCTGAGGAATTAATAAGGAATGAAATGAATCTATCAGCAATGTATTGGCTTGCATTTGTTTGAGTAGTTTAAAGTTGCCCAGGAATGTTGCAGGAGTCAATACAAACTGTACAAATTGAAATAGTCATGTTAAAAGCTGTATCTCAAATTCACTGGAATTCTGCGAAAAACTCACCTCATTTTCTTTAAGCTTGAATCTAAGCCCAGTGTAGTCAAAAGGATAATTTGCAAAGTTTAACTGGGCCATGAATCAGGAGGCCCTTTGGTAGTCCCGTTAATTTCAGGGAAGTGGGACATTAGTGTGTGTGTATCTAGAAAACAAAGTAAATTACATGAATGTTGGAGCATACATCTTACTCTGCATGTACATGTGTGTACCCATGGCACATGCACGCACATTTAATGCACAGACACACACACACTATGCACACTGTGTAGGAGATGGATAGTTATAAAGCTAGGATCTCTTCCTTATACACAAGCATAATTTTTACATAAGGAAATGAGAGTCATTCATGCCTCCATAAGGAAAAGCATACCCTATAGAACAGTTTTTGCTGAAGAATTGTTTCTCCCTGAAGGTCAGAAAGAATTTGTTGATCACCTCACGTCACTATTTTTCACTTGAAAACATACTGTAATGTCTGAGGGACAGGTAATGTGAAATCGTGAACACTTATCTCCAAAACATCCAACGTGCCAAAGGAGAAATATTCTCCTGGATAGTGTATAAAGCCACTCGAAGACAAATCCTGCTTATCTTTTCTATGTGAGTTATCCTGATAAAACACAATACTTTAATTATAACTGTGGATCCAGAAATATTTGTAAGTTTCGCAAACAGGCATTTAGATCAAAATATTTCATGAGCACTACGCCACATAACTAACACTGCATTCAAATTATTATCACTTTGACCAAAATTTCTAAGCCATCTCAACTTCCGAGCTTAATTTTAGGCAAACAACTCTGAAATGTTAGACCGTTGGGGGTTTTTTCTCATTTCTATCAACATAACTATTCAGTAACTAATTGAATAGAACTTTATGGGAAGAATAAAAATGAATGGAACCTAATCATTGTCAATGAGATATAATATATAATTTTCTGGTTGTAGAAGCAAACTCCTGTTAATATTAACAGAGTTATGGGGAAACACTTCAAGAGGGAAGCCTTAGTTACTTCCCTTTCTGTTCTTTTCAGTACTTCTAAATGGGATGGAATGTGATATGAATATCTCATATGTCCAGTGGAACAAATAACTAAGAAAATACAGCTATAATGGAATTCTGTTTATAGCAGGGTAGAACCAAATGGTACAAGTTGCAAAGATGTCAATACATCCAGATGCAACAACCATATTTCTAATGATCTGAGTCTTCCACTTAGGGGGAAAGTGAGCTATGAAATCAACCCCACTGGCACAAAGCTTGAGGAACCAGAAGGAGGAAGAACAAATGAGCTGGGGAGATTAAATAGCTGCCTATGCAGAGGCCTGGGCACAGGGCTGCAGTGCACAATTTCCATGATTGCTGCTCCAGTTGTTATAGGATACTATTCTAGCTATAGCCCCTCCTCAACTCTTACTCTGGGTACTGAGGCTACTGGATCAGCATAAAAATAGAGTTGATGTTATTCTGACCCTCTGCACCCAAGTGCTTTTCACCTTCCAAGGCCCTGATCTTGGAAAACTCTTAGATATATCAGCATGTGTGAAAACAGCAAGTGGAAAGTTAAGTTTTATAGGAAAATATGTTCATAAAGCCACTGACATGCCTAAATGTTTGCAAGACTGAGGCCAAGCAGATTTGCCTCTCACTTTAGAAACCAAAAGGAAACAACTAGGCCAATTGAAACAAAGGAAAAAAGGGTAAAAGAAATTGTAAAAATCCCAGTGGGCTCATTCTTAGGTCAATAGGAATTCTGGGCACCTGAGAAATACAGTCTCTGTCCCTTTATTGGAATAGTATGTTGTATATTTTTTTAGAGTCGAACAAAATTGTAGTAGAAACCTTTAGGATGTTTTAAAGCAGCTGCATAAGACAGGAATTGGCCTAGCAGAAATTAGCTTTAATGGAAATTTTATTGTGTGTATATATTTATATGACGACCCAGTATATGAGTAAAGGGGATGTTTTGTGAAACAAAAAGTGATAAATGGTAAGTCAGTTAGGCATGATACAAATATAGACCATACACGTGCAAAGGCTGAGGACATCTCACATTCCATACAGCATTATTTGCCATACATTTCAAGTATATGAGATTATTTGTAGGGCCACTCACAGAAGAAAATGGCCTTAAAAATTAACCTTGAGACAGATACTTTTCCAACTCTTAAAAAAACTTGATAGAAGTGAAAAATAAATAAAACCCTTATTCAATCATCCTTGCCACAGTAGTTCAGCAGATGACAATTATTTGATATGAATTGCGTAATTGCCATAATTCACATGCAAGTTATATTAAAATAAGACACAAAAAGCAGCATGTTAAAAATAACAGCCCAACCTGTCTCATTTTGCTTGTATGAGAACAGTCCCTCTGATTACAACAGGAGCAAAATCTGGCCCATTGCCTTCAGAGGGATAACTCGCATGCTTAAAGAAAGCATGTTTTGGCTCAATCTTTTTTATTTGCCAACAAAAGCTTCCAGCACATTAGAACCAACCCAACAGATTTAAGATGAGGTTTTGTTACAAAAGTAAATAAAAGTAAGAGGAAAAAAAAGAATTCTGTTGAGGGGACAATGAAAGATAATTGATATGCGAACTTGGATCAGAAAAAATTGTGTCAAAGCATCAGAATGCGGATATTTTATCACATTGTCATCTGGTTATATAAAGATTATTCAACAAAGTTTTAATCCTTTCTTTCCTGTTCATTTCAGAATAACAAATACATTTTTATTTCTTTCCATTTTAAGATGAGAAACAAATTATAAACAATTTTGCTGATGATAGTGAGCAAGGAAATTTTTCCCTTGTAGAAACTCCTAAATAACAATTTAGCCACCTTGCCTTTGTTTGTTGACCTTTTTTTTTTTTTTTTTGTCATTTGATTTTTGGTCCATGTTTCTATTGGCTAGCGTGTCAGGCAAGCTTTCATTTTCCCATAATTCTAATCAAGTAATTATATATAAGTAAGATGTTCATTAGAAATATTTTTTCTTTTACATGAGCCACCAGCCCCCACCATCCCAACATTTCAGTTATTTTCAATATGTCAAATATTTTCTGCTTATGTTTAGTTTCTTTGAAGAATGTCCTGTTTGGCCAATAATGCACAGATAACATTTTTAATGCTATAAACATTTATGCTTGTAAGTTCATATTGGCAAATAGTCAACATAAGTCAACTGAAGCACTCATACTAATAAGTGTTTGCAGTGTTGAGGCCTGAGTTAATATATTTAGATTAAAGGGGAAAAGAAAAGCTAAATATTCAGACCATGTTTTTTTATTCTGGATCCATACATGGATTATCAAAAAGTAATAGAAAGTTATGGCTTATGAAATGGTCATTTGGTACATGTGAGACACAGATGAGGTTGCTTTGTTTGCTGTGTTTTGAGCTGTAAAGTTAACCTGAGTACCTGAGATCACAATCAGACACGGAATCACTGGGTTTGTTAGGACCTTTGTTTCTGATTTTGATAAATTTAGAACTAACATTTTGTAACATCTGGGAAGATTCTAATCCAATGTGACTTGTTTGAACAAGATGTAAAAAACAGCCTGCGTCCAAAAATTCAGTACCGTCCTAAATGTGCTAAAAGACTCTTTTACCAAATAACAGTAGGAAAAGGTATCATGATAGTTGCCATACTTGTATTTTATTATATTCCCTGAAAGACACACTCAACTCAACTCAAAAACAGCCCAAAAAAAAGCTATGGGCACAGGCCTTGCTCCTGTTGCAGTGAATGGGGTTCAGTCTTAAGAACAAAATGTGCTGTACAAAAAAAAAGGTTTGAGATTGATGATTCATGAGCAGACTATTTCACAACTTAAAGAAAGTATAATAGTAAGCCAGGGATCAGTAGCATAATGGGAGGAGGAGGCGAGGGGGTGACTGGGGCAGCAGCCTGTTGCAAAAAGAAAAATTATTTACTTACATTCCTAGAGCACCTTTAAAACAGAAGATTACCAGCTTGATTTGTAAATATGTACAATAATGGCTTCATTCTACAGTGAGGGCAGTCGGCCTTGATATCATACATGGAAGCTGCACACAACTCAATACACGTTAACTTAAGCTCTGATAATAAAAGGACTTTGCTAGTGGGTAAAACTTCACATTAAGGGTGAGAACCGATTCCAAAAAGTGAGATAGCAAATATTTGAACTGTTAGCCATTTTCTCTCTTCTGACCATCCCCATATCTCTCTTCCTTTGCCCTATAATTACAGAACGAATTCAAATTAAGAATTTTAGGTTATATCGTTGAAACAATACCCCAAGATCCTGTTCTTTGTTCTACCATTTGCTATTAGACCTTGAGCAAATATTTAGCTTTCAGCATTTAAATGGGATGCAGTACAGCTACATAAAAACTTCAGTAGGTGGATGTAGGTTGTGTGGACCAACCTTGGTTACTAAATCTTGGAGATGGGTAGATTTTCATTTATGATGTATTGTTCACTAATCTTATCAACGTGGTTGAACAATCCCATCTGAATGCAGAGTTGCAAGTCACAACTTTTAAACAGTTCTAGTCAGAACTGGCCAATTTCTATATTACTATTGTTAAAGATTGTATGGAAGGGGGAAATCGTGGCTTGCTTTGCTGATTTATCATGTATAAGAATGACTTGAAAGATTCTGTAATCTTCCCTTCCAACCTACACACATGCACTCTCTGTCTCTTTAAAAATTATTTTAAGTGCTCACATTTTAACTTTAGAAACCCCAAGAATGTTGTTTTATTTTCCTAGAAGACTCTTTAGACAACCCAGATAAGTGGGCTGAGAGCTTTCTGAGCCTTTAATTGAAAGGGGAAATGGTTAAATCTTGCACAAAGCAAGTTTTTCCAGACATTTCAGTTAAATAGATATTAACATAAGCAAAAAAAAAAGGTTTAAAATATGACTAAAAATGACATCCTCTCATACCCATTTAGATTTGACTTTCTTTGTACCCGTGATATCATATCCCTGTTAAGTATCTATTTGTCCATAGAATCTACTGATAACAAGAGGGCAAACAAAACAGGACTTTCTCTCCAAAAAAAAGTGAGGTCAGAGGGCACAAGCTCATTATTTTTCCTTTGTAGCTTCCCTTTCAAATTACCAGTGAGCGCATTTTTCTGCATTAGGTCCGATGTGTTTTTGGGAGCCACGGTGGCTGTGTGCTAGACTCTGCTCTGTGGGTCGTCATCCTGGAATTGTGCCTAGTCGCCACGTCCCTCAGGCCTTAGCTCAGTTCCCACTCCTTCTCTGCTCGCTGTATTTTGCACCCATACATTTTCTGTCATGTCCCTGGCTAGTCATTGAGAATACTTCCTATAACTGCTTTGGTCTCCCTAAGGAACCTAGCCAACCCTTAAAAAATCAGCAGTCTTATCAGAGAAGAGCTATTCTCTAAGGGGCTGGCATAGTTTGCATAAAGACTCAAGCAACATGGATCATCAATGGTTAAATATTAAGACGTGTCATTAACTGGGTAAGAATAATAAAGCTCCATGTACCACTGATTACTGTTTATATAGGAACATAATATGTATGGCATATTATGGACAAAGTTTTATAGGGTGGAAGTGATTACTGCTATCTAGTACTTCAGGACATAAGCCAAATGCATTATGTGACCAGGGTGATGGCCAGCTAGCCCTCCAAACTGGCACCTCAGCTGCTGGTGGAGAAGCAGTCTCTGATGTCAGCTCACCAGATGCCAACCAAATGCTTCTAGTCAATCTCACAATAGATCACGTTCTTTCTACAGGCCACTGGACAGGAGAAAATGGCAGGCTCTTAATCCAAAAGAGGAAGCCCGATGTAAAATAGAGGCGGCTGTTCTCTTGCCTTGTGGTATCCATCATGACTTTTCTACTTGCAGGTGGGTGCTTCTAATGTCCTGTGATGCTGTTTCTTCCTGACAGTTGTTTATATTAAATTGTTTTAACGGAGCATCTTTACATAGCCATATGCTCCTCTGGCCAGGATTACTCCTTCCAGGGCATTATGCACTTCCCCACCGTGAGCTGATGAACCATCTCCCAGCCCCTTGAGCAAATACAAACATAAAGAAAAAGCAAGGCAGAAAAGGTGAAGAGAAGGACACGTAGCCATGTGTGTTTATTTGTGTATACATATGTACATATATGAAATGTATGATCTATTGTAATTGATAAGCTAAAATATATATGTCAATAGATGTCTCATATGTGCATTAAATATATGTGCATACTCATAAGCAGTCATATGTACAAATACTTGTCAAGTAAGATTCAGTACAACTTTTGATCTTCTTTACACTTGTTTTATGATTGCTGGCACTGGAGATAGAAAAGACCATTAGATTATTTCTTCAACTCCTTGTAGCCAGAGCTGGATTGTTCCTTCTATTCTCTACAGCTTCTCCCAGGCTTGGTTTTAAATGGCCCAAGGAAAGGAAATTCTGCAAATCTGTTGGGAGGACTGTTCGAGTCTGACTCTTGGGAAAAATTTCCTGTTGTTCTGCCTAAAAGTTCTCCCATTTTAATTAATGGAGAATATATTTCTGATTATAAATAACCTTTGCCTTTAACACGGTGACCCACCAGCTCCTTCCTTATGATGTCCTCAGAGCAGTTCAACCTTGCTGACCTAGTGAAGAGTACTGGTCTATACTGCCATGCAGAAGACCCAAATTCCATTTCTATTTCAGACTGATAGGGCTATGGGGAGCGAATGTCTGGAACTGTTCAACAAGAGCATTTTCTCTACTTCTCAGTTGAAAAGGGAGTAACCTGACAGGGAAGGAGGGAGCTTGTTAGAACTATGGTGGGAAGTTGCAATACTTGAAGAATCTCCAACAGAGCACTACAGGCCTATTTTTAACACCCTTCCTCATTTCTGCAAATCTCTTAAGACCCCAACCCTCTGAGCTTCAGTGAGAACCCTTAATGAAGAGACACCTGACTGCACTGGAGATTTGCTTATTGACTGGTATTTATGCCTGACAACACCCACCTCTAAAACTCATACCATTGTGTCTAAGCTTTGCTTGTGATCAAGCTTTTGTGGGGTGGCAAGGTGAGAAGGTTGGTCTTGCTTCCCCTGGGCCACCTGCCTTTTGTTCATCCTTTTACTTGGATCCCCTTGTCCTTCCTCCTCTGGGGGGTTTTAGTTACTAGACTAGCACTGCGCTGTTGTATTCTTTTACTGTTTCATTGCATTTGAATTGCTTGTACCTTGCCTCTCCAGCTATGGGGAAAGGGTATTCTATAAATACTATTTTGTTTAATTAATAACTATCATTGTATTGTGGGACAGGAGGCCATGGGTTAAAAGAATGATCAGTAAGGGGAAGGGGCATTTGGAATCTTAATTCTGTGTCAGAGTCCCTAGTAGATTCTGTTACCAGCACTATGGCCAGATTCAGTAATGCCAGGGAAGTAGAACTCTGGTGTAATTTAACGAGCAGAGGGAAGATGGTGGAAAGTAATGGAAAAATGCTAACTTTCCTCAGATATTTTGCAGTGCTAGTTTACACCTATGTTCTATAGGAGGCTCATGACAGAGAACGCTAAAAGGATGGACTGAATCAACATATATGTCATTCCCACTGGCCATCCTCATCTAATTTTTCTTGGTGCAAATTTCATAGCTTTCATAGACATTAGGGCTGGAAGGGACCTCGGAAGATCATCAAGTCCAGCCCCC
>NW_017728947.1:40012863-40048163 GCF_001723895.1 Crocodylus porosus
CACCAGAGCGCCAGGAGTTGTCAAAGATCCGTGCCAGGGGCTGGGCTATGACGCTCGCCAGCTTCTTGAGTACCCTGGGGTGTAGATTGTCGGGGCCGTCTGACTTGAAGGTATCCAGCTTCTCAAGGTGTTCCTTCACGAGGTCAAATGGAGGGTCACAGTTGCTTTGTGTCAGTACGACATTCCCACGTGTTGGACCTTCTTCCTTTTTATATTATCATTGTAAATAGCGGCTGAAATTGGCCTGTTCGTTTCAATGAGAATCCTGTGTACTGAGCTGAGCTGCATATCTGCAAAATTTAAGGAAGATTATTGCTAACCAGGAAGAAGTGTTGTCTTATTATTGATTATTCTATTAACGGAATGAATATTCTTTTAATTTACAAATATTATTAATAACGTTTTACAAACCTACAAGGAAAAATAGTCACTGAAACAAAATAGTACATGCAGTCATGAAATCTCTTGTGGAAATTAAGGATGAGACCATGTAGTATAAGTTAATGATCATCTATTAGGATTTTGTTGACTCTAATTTTGTTCATGTCCCTTCATAGAGGCATTCTGAATATGTTAAAGAAAAAAGATAAATGTCAACATTTTTGCTGTTGTGAGGTTTCCTGTTAGACGGGCATTTGCACAAGTTGTATCATGGACCAAATTCTGGTTGTTTTTCTCATGTGAGTTATCCTATTTATTTCAGTGAGTTGAGTGAGTGAGGCAAATAGGATTTGGCTGTAAATAATGACCAATATCTGGTGGTTTGGAAGTCTCTCAGAAAGCTCCATGGTATATCTGCAGAATCTCCGACTTGCATGGACACTAGTGACACTGCCGGCCAGTGTGTGCACTGTTGGCAGATGAGAGGATGATGTTGCTCTATCTTTGTAAATGGTTTCCCCCCATTCTAATCTGTTAATTGAAAAATACAGTCCATTTAGAATTAAAATAATAATATTTGAAGCCATTTTCTGCCCCATTATGTAATCTGCCTATTTGGCTTCCACTGAGTTCAGCAGGAAGTTGTGCATACATATCCTTGAAATTAGTGTATTAAGAATATTATAAATTTTTAGCGCATGTGTATGCAACTGTGAGGCCACCTCTGCCAGAAATTATTCTGTTAATAGGGATCAGTGCTTAGAAATGGATGACCACTTCTAAAATAGTTTTTATGTCTTGTTGTTTGAATAAAATTTCCTGTTTATGTTTATGATATTAGAGAGCCAATGTATTCACTTTCTTCAAACATTCATGAGACTGTAACATCACTTCAACCCAGCTCACCCAAGCCATGTCGGGTGAGCTGGGCTGAAGTAACATGATACCTCTTTTGGGCATGCATGGGGCTCGGTGAGGAGACACAAAAAAAACCCAACCACCAGCAAAAACCAAAGTCAGTACCTATATCTACCTGAGAGTCAAAATTTGCCACTGGTCCTTTTCTCAGTAATCATTTAATGCAAAAAACTCAGTTCCAAACACTTTGTTGGGTTCACCTGCACTGAGATCTGAATCCTGAAGCACAATCCTACCCCTGCAATTAGTTTGTTTTTGTATTTGCAGACAAGGCTGGTATGAATGTGTGTGGTCCAATATATAGTATAAATTATAAATAATTTATAAGGATTTATAATTTCTTCCAACTGTGATTAATGAAAGGAGACCTGATGACCTCATGAAGTATGGAAGTGCAACCAGAGTGGTTTGTCATCAGGTCTCACTCTCTTTAATCTGATCTATCTGGGATATTTTTACAGTGTCTATAACTGCATAATGGGCTTAGCATCAGCCAACAATGTTTCTGTATTCCCTCAGCTCCATCATCATTAGAATTTAAAAGGGAGATAGTGTCTATGACCAGCTCACTCCTTTGCCTCTTTGCTGAGTCTACCCACATGGGAGCGAATGTATTTTGCGATATCAATTGGGAAATGGACTAAGACTGCCAGATTCATTTCATGTAAAAGGTATAAACCACTGTTATAACCTCTGGTTACTACCTGCCTTGGGTGGATTCAAACCAGTGATCTAGTATATTAGTACAGAAACTTTCACTTCCAGGTCACTGGTTCAAATCCAGTGCAAGTTGCTATTGACCAAGCAGTCTATCCCACACTCATAAGGAGCTGGGCCCTTTACCCACTTCTCTTTTGTTATAATGTTGAAATTAAATTTAACAATTTTCTATTTAAAATTATTTTTTTAAAGCAACCATCATGTTATCAAAATCATATTGCACCAGCACTAATATCTTCACAGGATCTCAGTGGTGTTATGACTGTAAGACAATAGCAGTTCCGAAGTGTTTCTCTATATTTATGCTATATTTTTGTTATATCGGTATACATCTGACTTTGCTTTTGTTTGACCACTCACTGAAATATTCAGAAACCAACTTCTTATGTAAATTAAATACTTCATTTTTATATTCTTCTACATTTATAAGTAGGGAGGATTTGAAAACACTTTGCATTCAAGGCCAGTTAAATGAAAATACAGCAAGAGTCACATTCCCATATAGTTATGTCACAAATAACTCATTCACTTGTTTGTCTGTTGCATCCATCAATGATAAAAAATAATTAAAAGGGGGGGGAAATGAAAGGAGCTGTTTCTAAATTTAGATTTGACTGTAAAAAGAAGAGATTTGCAAATCCAAATAGAAATATCTTATGAAGTTTAAAAAAAAAGAACTTTTGGGGTTTGGAAGCTGTTTTTGTTTGCTTGTTGGGGAATTTAATAATTTTATGTTTTTATTTGTTTTTTAATTTCTGCTTTCCCCAGAGCTGTTTGCAAGCTAGACACAATAGCCTTGTGCCAGTCCAGAAAATGAACTTGATGAGGAAATTAATCTGTTCATTCTGGCTGTCCATCCTTCACTGAATGAAAGGTGGAAAGTAAAGGATGGACATAAATGGCAACAAGTCAATTAAATTTAAAAAAGAATACAAAATCTAAAATGTGATCAGTAATGCAAATAAGAGATATTTGTTTAAACCCAGCTTTGTGCCTTAAATACAAATGGGTCACTGCCTCTCATGTATATGCTTAATGATGGGATGTTTTGGAGGGCACTTTGGAAATTTTGGTGTTACTATGCTTTTGCCCCCATCAGCCTCCCTCTCTCTTTCTCTCTTTTTTGTGGCGCATCTGACAATGTTACCAACGGATCTTTTCATTTTAGAGGACTGAGGGCCAATTTTGTTTTCATTTTAATCAATTAAACAAATATGATAACATCATTTGGGGGGGAGGGTTACAATAATTCTTTCAGTTCATTGGTGGCTTTGTATTATCTCCTAATGGCATTAATGAATATTATTTATAAAGTAGAATTAAATTAGTCCAGACATAAAGATATCATGCAAGTTAATGCGAAGCTGAAGTTAATACAGCTGAAATTAGGAGTGTGTCAGTCTCTTGAAATAGTATCAGAAGTGTGCAACTACAGATTGGTCAAACTGATAGATTTCAGTTTTAGCAGAAACTAGATTCCTGCAGTAGCTGACCTTGAATCCACTTCTAGAATGCTTTGACCAGCAGTGAAAATTGTCTTGCTTATTCAGCATTTTTTTTTTTTTGCAGAATCCTTTCAGAAATGATGTCTTGTAAGAGATTCCTCCCTGGTTTTCCCAGAAAACCTTCTCAAAGACCTCCCAAACCCGGCACTGTAGGGAGTTATGTTTTATAGGCCAATCCACTGTATATTTTTATCATCTCATCTGAGCAAGTCAGATTACCTGAAATTGAGATTTCACAAGGCAAGGCAGAGGCCCATATTGGTTTCTTATTGCATGAACAGACATATACACAAGCGCACACAAATATACACCGGTATTCTGAGAACACTTGACTCAATGCAAGCCTCAGTTCATTTATGAGAATGGCAAATTTTAAACATTTGGTTGCTGCAGACATATAATACATCTATTACTTCTTAATCCTATTGTATAGGGCCAACACTGCATAATCATCCTGAAGTATCTCCAAATGCTTTCGAGACTACATTCACAGGAATTCCTTCCACAGTGAAATACCTAGACTGAAAGAACAGGTAGCATTGAAGAAGAGAATTTACAGCACACTATGTACCATGCGAGAACTTCATGATGTGTGTGGGGATAATTGTGGCCAATGATACAGCTGACTACATCTCAGTAGTAACTTCTGGTAGAAAATATTAATGATTATTTTAAAAAATAGGTTGTTTCAAATACACATGATGCGACAATCAATAGCAGTCATTTCTACTTTCTTTTCCTTTTTCTTTCTTTAATGATAATTTTCCAGAATGTTGATTTATCATCAGAATCCCTAAAACTTGCCTGCTTTCAAGTCATTTCTTTTAAACATCAGATTTTAATAACTGGTGCCAGGATATACTAAAAGATAATGCATTTACTCATCTGAGAAGAGAGTGCAGATGTATTTCAATTCATGATGTTGATGTATAGACCAAACTAACAGTCATTAAATGGAATATGTAGCATAAACTATTCAATGAAATAGTTCTATATGTCAGCAGGACAGCTGAATTATGCTTCCATTTTCATTGTTTTTAATTCATTGTATTCTGTATCTGCTCTGTGGGTAATAGGTGGTTCACAGTAACATAATATAGCATAGCATAGCATAACATTTAGCTTTTGCATCTGGAACCTTACATCAGAAAATCGAGAACAGTTTGTAAACACCAGTTGAATAATCATTCTTTGAGGTAAATTGTTTCCCCAATTTGCAAACTGGAAAACTAAAACCCAGAGAAGAAAAATAACTTACCAACATTTCAGATTCATGTATTGATTTCCACCGTAGATTTAACAACTACCAGCCCTCAATCAGCCTTCCTCTGGAATACTCCTACAATAACATCAGCCTTTTAGACGCCATGCGCAAGATGCTATGTCACCGTAGCTCATCACTACGGCAATGTAGTGATGCTACCGTACAGTAACTCATTGCTACTATGCAGTAGGGTCAAAAATGACCTGTGTACCATCAGGACTGCACAATAATGGTGGTTACTGTGACAATTGTGCAGTTGGGCGCACATGTAGATGCGCTCCATGATCCACAACCAGGATGGCACCCTACAAACCACCATGTACACAAAAACCCACAGACCACCATACTTATGTCCCCAATACCAGAAGTTATCTCAGGCACACCAAAAAAGCCATAATCTACAGTCACACATATCCTCAAATATGACTGGATCTGCTCTGAGAACACTTGTGATGCCTTCCTGGCCAACCTAAAATCTGCCCCTATACAACAAGGACACTGCAGTAGAGAAATAGACTATATTTTAGAAAAAGCCATGCAAATATCCCACAGTACAATACAAAAATAAACTCCTCTATAACAGCACACCCATGATAGTCACCTATCACCTCACACTGGAACTGATTAGAAGAACCCCCAAACAACTAAAACCTATACTCAACGTAGATCAGACCTTGCGAGAAATATCCCCAGCCTCTCTGCTCTTGGCTTTCAGACAAATCACTAACATTGTCCAACTCATCAGCAGAAGCAAACTCCTCACTGCTCAGCAGATATTAAGTGGGACACAGCCTTGCCTTAACAGTAGATGCTTAACCTGTCAATACATCTCTACTGCTGCTACAGTCAACACCCCTTACAATGAACCCATTGGAATCTATGGATCCTATACATGCTGTTCCTAAAATGTGATATAACTGATTCACCAAATGCCTTCACAGTAGATGAAATTAAACAGCAACTATGCACCAGAGTGAACTCTCACAGAAAAGATAATAAAGGACAGAGACACACATACGTCAGTACGAGCTCATTTTTCACAGAACAGCCACTCCCTTTCTGACCTTACTATCCTCGTGCTCAAGGGAAATCTCCCAAACACCTTTGAGAGGTGAGCTTGGGAACAAAAATTCATAAGCTGCCTAGACACTAGGAATCAAGGACTGAACATCAATATTCACTGGATGACACGCTATAATCGACATAGTTCCTGAAATTGTTCCTACACAATATAGGTTAAAATGACCCTCCTTCTTTTTCATAGGTTTTGGTCTCCCTGTACTCAAATTTCTTTTCTTCTGATAATTGTTTGTCCACTGCCCTTGAGAATTTCTCCTTCCTCCAATTTCACAGTTGTGTCCACTATTCTTAAAAATCACTGTGCTTGCTTTCCTCCTGTGGCAGAGCACTGTTAGTGCCTGCCACTTTAAGGCTGAGAGCAGGCAGCCAGCAGGTGCAGGCCATCCCTGATGAGGCAGCCATTTTAGATCCAGGCCCACAGGGCTGAGGCAGCAGTCTGCTGATGGCAGCCAGAGGAACAGCACCCAGCTGAACTGCTGCTTGGATCATCTTGGAGGTAAGGGCAGGAGCTATGGGGATGGCAGAAGGCTCCTGGTCCTGGGTATGACTGAAAACTACAACCTGCTGGGGCAGGATGATCTGGTAGGGCTGCCTGTGGTGGGGCAGCCCCCTGGAAATGCCACGCCAGTTGCCTCCCCCAGTGAAAGGTGGGCAGGGGTGCCTTAAAACCCCGGTCCCCACATTCTGATGGGTTACCTGGACCTAGGGACAGGCATGGGGGCCAGGCACATCTCCAGGCACCTGAGCTTGATAGGGTGCAAGACCCCATAGGCCCTACTGAGAAGGTATATGTGGAGGGCTGTGGGAGAGGACATATGTGGAAGTGATGGCCCTAGCAAGATGGCACAGCTGGAAGGCCCTAGTAGGAAGGCATAAATTGAAGCCCCAGGAAGGGGGCAATCAGGCCAGGGTAAGTCTACGGCCACCTGAGGTCTCAGTTGGGCCAGAGGCCATGACACCGGTAAGTCCTCAGATGTGGTGAGGCCAAGTTTGGGCCAGAAATTAAGAACTTTGAGTAGCTGAATACACAGTGTGTCAGCATAGTAACAAAGAACTCCAGAGGGGAGTGATAGTCCCAGTGAGACCCTGGACCACGGGTCATGCTGAAGCACTCTGCAATATGGATGCCAGTTGCAAGGCATAGAACATGGTAAGGATAGGTTGGAGCCATGTGTATAGCGCCCCCTGGCATCGGGGCATTAAAATGGGCAGCCTCCCACATTATTACAGCTAATATCGTAACATCAAGTCATGGCAGGTGAGATAGGGCAGACTGCCCCAGTCAGGTGGGTGGGCTAATCTGAGATGCAGCCCTGGGGTGGCCTTCTGTCCGACCTCCTCTAGCCTGAAGAAGAATGTTTTGCTTTCAAAAGCTTGTCTAACTTTATCCCCACCTGTACAGTCGGTCCAATAAAAGATACCATCCCCCCCAAAAAATCCTTGCTTCTTGCAACAGCTTGGAGTAAGACAGTGTAAGGAATGGGATCAAGGATCTACACCTTCTAATCTCTGTCCTGCTGTTCCTTGTCTTTCAGACTGTAAACTCTTTGAGGCAATTGATTACTATAAGGGTATGGACACGTGTACGTTTTATGCTGTTTCAGAAGGGGAGCTGCTGATCAGGAGCTTGCAGAAGCTGTTAGATTCTAATGGTTACATGTGGACAAGCTTGGAGCAATACAAATAAGCTCCAACTGCTCCAACCTTAACTCTGGATGAAGCAGTGTTAATGTTGGAGCTGTAACTGTTAGAATGTAACAGCTGCTGAATGGTTTGGAGCAAAAGTTCCCTTCCTTTTTTAGATATGTCTCCAAATGTATGTGTGTTCATACCCTAAGAGAGTACAGCCCATAGCCTAGGCACTTGCTCTGGTTGGCTTCTAACAAACTTCACAATTTAAATGTGTACTAGAAATAGTGATGGTAGTACCATCTCTGTGGCATTCATTGAAGATTCTTTTAGTATTAAGCTGTTTACATAAGAGACCTTCAAAAGGTGCTCTGGTGTTGGAGGGAGAAGACCTTCACACCAGACTGAAAACAAAGGAGATTGTTAACCTTCATCTTATCATGGTGGCCCTTTCTTTACATACAGATTTTTTTTCAATTGCTCCCTTTGCATCCTTTTCCTGCTCTGGACTTAGTGACTGCCACTTATTTTCAGAACAGGCTCTTGTTGTCTCCCTCTCTCTGTTTCTTCTTTCTCATGTCTCCCTCTCTCCGTCTCCCTCTCTGTCTCTTTCTCATTCACTCTTTCAGTGGCCCACTCAGCCCTGTCTCTTTCTCCAGATTCCTCTTTAAATCACACTGCTTCTGCAAAACCTTGCAAAACCGAGCCACCAAAGAAAGTTAAACTACAGGAACAACCTTAAATGGTAGATGGGAGCATGATTGGCAATTGGTAGATGAAACTAAACAACGCCTACAGTTTGCTCTCTGCAAAATTGCAGGCTCCAGAGCAGCCATTGGCCCACTCCATTATTCACTTTGTCCCACAGTTATTATGATCCTCTGCAGAGTTAGTCCAGTGTAGATCACAAGGTCCTCTGGCAACAGACTCTCTTTCTCTTTTTTCCTGTACTGTGACCTGCACATTAATGGCACCTTATAAATAATAACAGACTTAACACCAACACCATTCTTTTAGTCAAAGTCCGCATATACTGAGCAAGAGATTCAGCCTATCCATACTTCCATACTTTGACTTTTGACCATTCACCAAAGGGCCATAGGCAAGAACTGGTGCTTCTGCCTTTGAATAGTAAAGTAGTCTTTATAAATTTCACTGATATTTTTGCTTCTCACATCCCACTCTTTGTTGAAGGACAGGAGCAGCTCATGAAGAGTGTGGCATATTTTACCTGAAATAAAATACCTGAAATTTGTCTGGAAACCAGGGATCTGTCTGCAATATTTGTAAGTGCTGGTATGTACACGCATGAGTGTGTCCTTTTTGTATTCTAATTGTTGCTTTAGAGAACTATAAATGTACAAGGTTTCTTCATAAAAGGAAAAAAAAGCAGGCTTCCAGCTCCCTTGAGTTTACTGTCTAATTCAGACAGCTGAATTGTAACATGAACGCATGTATAGTATGAAAATGTTTGCATCTGTAAATATACTGTCTGCATGTAGACATATCTGTGTGCTGTCTATGTGTGTACCTATGCATGCAAAAATATGTATGCATTCGGATTTTAAAATATCTGTGTGTGTGTGTAGACCATAGGCATGATTGTATATACTTTTATGTATCTAAATGTGTTTTCCTGGGTATAAATACAGACCATTTCTTAAAGGAATATATTGACTTTGGTCAATATATTCTATACAACTTCACTGGTATCACTGGTACATCTGTCTGTACCCATATGCATGGTAGTTTTCAAAGGTATGTTTGTCTGCTTGTGTCCATATACGTGTCATACTTATCCAAATGGGCATCTTTCTGTTTGTTTGTACCATTTTTCTGTGCCAGTCTGTGTGTGCCAGGATACATCTCTGTGCCCGGCTGGTCTGCACTGTATGTGCGCATGGATGTGTCTATCTATGCTAAAAGTATACTGTATTCATATACACTCTGTCTTTGCTAGTTTGTACAGTGTGTCTTCACTTCAGAGGTTGGTTTGTGAATCTATTGCTTCCCTGTACTATATGTGTACGGGAGTGCATCTCTCCAGCTTTCTGTCTCTCTGTGTGCCATTCTGTGCAGTAGATGCACAGAGATGTATCTCTGTGTCAATCTTTACTGTATGCATACAAAATAAATCTCTCTTTCTCTTTCTCTGTCATTCCATCCAGTAGGTACATAAGAATATGCCTGTGTTGGTCTTTTTGTGTTCAGGGATTCTTCTCTCTGTGAGTGTAGGTCTTGTACCTATGTGTACAAGGGTGTGTTGATCAAACTCCCAGTATACATGCAGTTCTTTTAAGTGCTGAAGACTATATTAATAATAGGTTTTGTAGTCTACACTTTAATCACTAATATTAAAAAATTGTTAATTAACCCGGTAGATAATGATCATGCTCCTACTCAAAACCAAGCCCACTCAATACTCCATCCTGCCGTTGCTAAAAATTCCCATTACAATAACGGCAACCATCATGCCACGTGGAATTACTGCTATGCAAGGAAAATGTCATTTGTTTTTATATAGAATTTGGTTTCAGTACTGAGCACTCTTGTCCCACGTTTAGAAATGTAACTCCTTAGATTCTTCATTAAACGTTTAGAAATTTAACCCCTCAGTTTACCAACAGGTTCACACAAATGCAGGCTATTGGCTGACGTACCTTCCCAGGTGGCAAAAATCAAGCTCTATCTAGTTATTGTTTAAGAGAAGCAATCTTCCTGAAGATCTTCATGGGATGATTTTATTACAGTTCTGCTAAAGAGCCAGGGATTTTTTTAATCTTTCTTTGATTTCAGTTTTCAGAATACTGAAAGAAAAAATAAGGGCCTGATTCTCCATTGTCTGATATAATCATTTTCCCCTGTGCAAAGTATTCTTCTTTGGCAGCACTTTACATACCCTTCACATTCATGATGCCTAAGGATTAATCCACCAGTATAAAGTTGGAGTGACACTGAGGTAAGACAGGCCTATTTTGCCCATGAGTAATTGAATATCCACAGGGTAAGACAGTAGAAAATTAGACAATAGGGATCTATTCCAGTTCGTATAAGACTGCATAGGAGCTGGATCAGGCCCTGTGTCCATACTTTTTCCCCACACAATCCCATTCAGCATTTTTTTCTCTTGTGGAAGCAGTGGCCACTAAGAACCTGATTTCTTAGTGGCTTCATTTCTTTTTAAAGTAAATTGTTAGGCATCATTGATATATTTCAGAAATGTCCAGTTCTTGTGTTGGATCCAGCAAGGAATAGATAGATTTACCTAAGAAAATAACAAGAGTAAAGCTAGATGGGTTTCACAGCAAGCAGCTAGCACCTGCAGAAAGTATCCAGAATGCAGACTTTCTATTAATTTGATGGTTTTGGCATATCCCAGTTTATTCCCCTTGATGTCACACTTGTTCAGTAACCAAATGACCTCAGTAAATCAAAACCAGATTTCTTTCCCCTAGAGGCTACTGGTGCTGCAGGCTCAACATGGTATAAAAAAATCCAGCTAGGCTTTGTACTGTTGCATCAGAATTCTAGAGCCGGAAGTGAGTTGCAACTTGTTACATGATGCACAAGGCTGAGTCGAATACAACTTATCCTTCCCCTGGTGTATTTATGGCATGCTATTCACAGAATTAAAATGGACAGTCTGGATAGTGTCCCTGGTTTGAGACGGGAATTCTCATTGACATCAACAGACATGCACAGGTAAAAGACAGGATATGACTCCAGGTAAATCAAGCCAGTGCGACTCAAAAGACATCTCAGGAGCAGGCAGATGAAGTTGCAAGAGGTATTTCTGCAGGCATTCTTCAGGCCATTTAGTCTTCCAGTTAATATCCTTCCATAAGCAAACAAGTAAACTTTTTTTTTTTCTGACTAACCCTAATTCATTGACCAGCAACTTAATCACCTGCATCCTCCCAAATGTTGACTGAAAATCAGAAACAAGTTTTTCCCATTAGAGGAATGAGGTTCTAGAACAGCTTGCTTGCAGGAGTGGCCAACCACTTGACTTCTTATAAGATGTAGGCTGATAAGCTGATGAAGGAAGTTATATGATGACATGGTTGCCTGTGTAGGGGACTGCACTCACTGACCTAGGAGAGCCCTTCAGTGTATCCCAATGAGGAAACTGGTTGCCAGCAGGATGTTAAAAGACAATAAATTATTAGTACAGCTGTTGGATGGTTTTTGATGTGGAAGAATTTCCACAGATTTTAAGGGGTTTTATTTCTAATTGATATATTTTAATCTATAGCCTAAAAGAAAATGTGAACCAAATACTATAAGGTCTCTTTGTGAATAAAATTATAATGTAGGTTGCTATCACGAATCCTGCTCTCAGTTATGCTGATGTAAATCTTAAGTGACCTCATTCACTTTAGTGGGGTTACTCCAGATTTATACTGATGTAAGTAGGAGAATAATTTGACCACTGTGTCTTTTTTATCCAAATGACAATGAAGACAACCTGTCCCTGACATCCATTTGGCGGATATAAGTTGAAAACTCACTTTCAAAGCTGTAGCATTTTCTTTCAAGTTAAGCAGTATTGTTGAGGTTACTTCACATGATGTATCAGCAGAAGAAAAAGTGCATTGTTCCTTTTTGAATTTAGATCTATCTTCTGATGTTTAGTTTGCAATGCTACCAGTATGAAGTACAAAATCCATGGACCTTGAGCACATCACCATCTTAAGTAGTAGTCCCCATTGATATCCCTGAGTAGCCCATGTTAAACAACAATAAGATATTTAAAGGAAGACTAGCCAATGCTGGTGTCATATTTGGTTTTTAAAATTTGTAATGAATGTTAATAGAAATGTTTCCAAGATATTTTTTTTTTTTTTAAATCACTTCCATGTTACCATGCAATTTTGGAAACTCAAGGTCAATTGCTTTATGCTTCTTAATGCATGAGAAACTGGAAAGGAGAACTAATTAGAAATTGACCAGTCCGGCTTCACAGTTCAAAGTAGGTAAAATGCAGAAACAAACTCACCTCATACATAAATGGTGGAAAGAAAATTAGCTTTTTAAAAATTCTTTCCCTCTTAACTAACCAAGGTACTCTCAGTAACACAGGCAGAAGATTTTTTAATTTTTTTTTTTAAACTTATCTTTATCCTTTGAAAAATCTATGAAATCCATTTCAAATTATAGGATAGAAAATGGGTTGATAGGAAGACTGATCTGTGTATTTGAATGGGCTAAATATATGAAGACAAGATTTCTACCAGTGCAACTGTGATGATAAAGATCCCACTGTGATATGGAAATAGCTAGGCACTCACTGGGGTTTGTGCAGGTGCGAAGGTGGCTGTTGTGTGCCTTGTATTGCAAGGTTGGGAAGTTGTAGGTCATATGACATCTTATAAAACTATCCTTCAGATTAGTGCTATTTCAGCAGCAAAATGCATCTTTAAACACTAGAAGCAAGATGAAGTCTCTAATGAAAACTATTCAAAAATTTGTTTTAAATATGAATAAACTCTAACAATTGTGGTGGTAGAGGAAGCATACCTGTACCTATGTGACATGCACTAAAATATTTGTTTATTCTTTCAGAGAAAAGCAAAATTCACAAACAAACAGAAATATCAAAAATAAGATTTTAGAAACAGCTATTGAAAATTCATTAATAGGCACAAAAGTGACTCTTAAAATGGCATTGCAGGAAACTCTAGTTAGTCTCCCTAAGGGTGAAATTCATCTCTATGCAGAAAGCCTGCAGAAAACCTACACAGTGCCTGTTGGGACTGAAGCAGGGTCCAGGTCTTGCGCTGGCCCTGTACACAAGGGAGAGATCCACCCGCAGTGCCTTTTGCTTCCAATTTGTGCAGTTTCCAAACTGAGACAACTTTTCAAACAGCTGTGTCATCCCAAACTCGAATGCAAAATCTGAAAATCAGGCTGCATCTTTCTGCCTCTCATGACATCAGGCATTTAATAGAGAAAGCACAGCTCACTCTCTCAAAGCTAAATTGGCATTGCAAGCCTAATAGGCGTAAATGCTGGGCCAAATTCTCTGCTACTTCCAATGAGTGAATCTCTGCTGAATGCAATGCAGCTGCACACATTTACCTCTACAGACAACTTGGCTTTAATGTATTTGTAAAATAAGGAGACGGTCTTAAAGTGCCTGACTAAGGCCAACCACAGTTACAGTAATTTTTCTGAACAGGATTGTAATATAAAACTACAACTGTTAACCAACAGTAAGAGCCCAATCCTGTACGCACTCCATACATGGAATTCTTATTGATTTTAGTGAGAACTCTGTGTGTTCATTGCTCACACGATCAGGCCTGATGAGACTATTTCTAAGGATGGACAAGGCAGGTTTTTTTAGCTTCTTGGTGTCCAGGGATTTTAATGGGAATACTGAAGCTGAATCAAAAATCGTTCTGATGGCCCATGTAGAGTATTTTAACTTTTCAAAGTGCTTTACAAATGTTAACGAACTAACCCTCACATTAGCCTTATGCTCCATGAAGGCATCTATTATACACATTTTACAGCTGTGGACAGTAGAGCAGAGAGATGAGAAGGGATTTACTTGAGACTGCACAATGAGTCAGGGGGTGAGCTGGGAATAAAAAATGGGACCCCTGACTCTTCTCACCTTGGGTCTATCCAATAGACTGTACTCCTTTGTTAAGTTTCAGATTCCTCAAGTGAAAGTCTGGGAAGAAGATGGTGTTTGGCAAAAATGATTGATTAACCCTTTGTGTCCAGGGACTTTTAAAGATGAGGATAATTCCTCTAGACACAGAAGGCGAGAATGTGATCCGCCATTACATCAATGTGAAAATCTACCATGAAGGGTAATATTTGCAGCTCTATAGGTCATAATGCCTGAATAGCAGAGATTCTTTTCAAAACAGGGTCTTTTGGCTCATGCTCAGGACTATAACAGCTCCCTTCCACATTGGGAAACCCCATTTCTCATTCAAATAAGAACCTCTATTGAAGATTCATGGGCTGTAGAATTTGAACTCAAGGAATTGCCTTTGTTCGCAGTTATGAAGACATTAACAATCACCTGAATATAGTAAATGTTATTTATTAGCAGCATGTTTTTTAATTTGCTAAGTCAAAAATAGGAAAACCTATTAAATCAAATTTAAATTTGTTTTACATTGTGTTTAAAGAAAAAAGAACCTCAGACATCCAGGCTGAAATCCCATTGATTGTATTTCAGTTGGCATAACTGTTTATGTTTAAAAGTCAAGTGATTCTGTATGGAAACACAAGCAGAACTTTATCTGTCACAAGACTATGATAAAGGGTGTGGTCTCCTATTTACTGAGCACCTTGGGCATATCATTGCTGAACGTGATTCAGCACTTCTCTGGATCAAGTCCACTAGCGTAGTGGTTCTCAAGCTTTTTTGTACCAGAACCCATTTGTAAACATCAGTGGCCAGACTCGACCCACTGACCGCCCTCACCAGGCCCCAGTCTCCTCCCCATCTATGTGTGTGGGGGGGAGAGGGGCAAGCAGCCCCTGGCAGGCTGGAACTCTGCCAGCCTGCATGGGAAAAGCCCCGCTTTCCCACATTTCCCACTTCTTAAATTTGTTCGCGACAATTTCGTATATTCTTGTGACCCACTTCTGGGTCACGACCCCCGGGTTGAGAAATGCTGCACTGGAGAGGCCTCTTTCACATCAGATGATGCTGTTCGAAGTTCTCCATCACAAAAAACCTCATTAACCCTTCCCTAGCCAATGCATCACAAAATACAGAATTGACGACAGCAATTGGAGGAAATGTGAGAGGGAAGTTGGCTTTTTCTGTATAATAATTCCTAAACTGCCTTGATTTAGCTTTCTTTTTATGGAATCGAGGGATTTTTCACTGACCCTTTTTGGGTTCTCCAAACTGAGTCTGGTTTGGTTTCTGTTTGTTTCTTTTTGGCCAGCCCAGATCCCTCGGACATACAATATTTGAAACAAGGTTTGATTTTTTTTTTTTTTTTGTTAATGATACATGAGGCAGGGACAGCCAAATTATTATCAAAAGAGACCCTGCTTGTTTAACCACATACTAATAACTACATACAAAAGAAAGGCCTGATCTCGGAAATCTTCTGTGTTCCCCCATTGCCATTACTGTCTATTTCATACTTGGAAGGGGCAGGATTGGGTCTGAAATACTCAGCCCTGTCATTCTTGGTGACCTAGGCCCCAGTACTGCCCATTTCCTCGGTAGGGGTCATTCCCTGATAGGACTGATGCCACAAAATGTTCTGATCCTCTTCTGCACTACATTTTCCCAATCAAAGCAGGTAAGAGTGAATGTATATAAAAGCATAGGTTCACTTCACATAGATTCACTTTGTACAGTGTGCTAAATAATATTTTCCCCACAGTCTTTGGCATATTAAAATCATTTAAACAACAGAACTAAAGGTGCCTTCTGCACACCACTGCAAGCAGTAAGTTATTTGCAATTGCTACTTGGGAGACAAATCCTACGAAGTTCTACTAATCAAACCAGTGGTTATTCATGGCCCTAATCTCAAAGCAGTCAAAGGGAACACTTAAGTGAATAAGGGAGTGCAGATCAGCAGCACTGAACCCCAGAAGACCTGGCAGCCAAGTTTCCTCTGATGATACCTGACTCTCCTGTCTGTCTTTTACAGGCAATATATCAAATGCATAACTTAAAAATGGGGTTTCTCACTCTAGTACATGGCAAACAAAGCAAGCAATCTTCAGATGTTGAATTAGCCATCTTGATTTATTTTAAACTACAATGCATTTTTCCCCCCTGAAAGTTGGGGTCTGGTATAGTCAGTTTTAAAAAACTGAAAAGAATCTTAAGCACCTTGATTCATTATCAAAATAAATTTTACAGAGCCAGCTTTTTAAAAAAATACAGATTAGTGGTTGGATTAGTGATCAGAAAATGATACTTTCAAACTTAACTCTAAAAAGCTTTTTTTTCCAGATGAGGGAGAACCAGAACTAGCCAGAAGATTCAGGAGAGGTAACTAGTTGGTTTCACAACATACAGTCCAGTGGAAATATTATGTACATGTAATCTTAAAAGTTATATTTTAGGCATTAAAAAAAACATACAGGTCCTACTCTGCAGCGTTAACTCAGAAAATGTCCCATAGACTTCAGTTCTCTGTTGATTCCTTCATACTACTGAAATAAGAATGGCAGATTTGGACTTTATATGCCAAATGCATCTATCTTGCCTGTTATATGCAGTGAAAGAGGGGCAAACAGAAGTAGCTTACATATAAATTAGACTCAATTTATATATACATCATACTTGAAAAAAATTGTCAATGAGAATATATTAAAATATTTTGAAAATATATTTGTAGGATCAGAGTCACAGTCCATTTGATGTCAATGGGGAGGCTCAAGTAAGTACATATTTTGTCTCAAGAGCATCCAGGTGAAAATCAGTTTATAGATAGCCAGATTCTTTCTAATGCTAGAATATTTTATAGCTCATATAAAAATTAGACACAGAATAAACCAAGTACTGCAGAGTATTTTGTTACATTGTAAAAGTATGATCATCTTGGATATTGCATATAGATAGAACTATGTATTTAAAACAGTTTAGGCTTCTCATTTCCTCATACACAGAGAAAAAAGCCAGAAAACTGGACATTACTTCTTCCAGCCAAAGTCCTGCCTTTTTTCCCCTTTTGCTCGGTAAAAAAGAATGAAATTGTGGCTTACTTCCAAAACATAAGTATGCCCAACCTTTCATGAAATGATAAAGTAAAATCATAATGTATGGGGATTTTGAAATCCTGGGGCCCAATCCTGCTCCCACTGAAACTAATGACAAAACTTCATTTGAGTTTAATGGAAATTGAATTCAGTTTTTCTTTACTTACTAACTGTTCAACATTTTGTTAAATAAAGCTTCCATCTTTCTTTAGCATTAAAGTAATGAAAACAGTAGATTAAAATCTAAGAAAATTGGAGTAAGAAATCCTGTCAAAAGGTTTTAGGTGCATGTTCTTATTAGCCTATCAGCTGATAATTCGGTTAAATTATTTCAGTTCTATTTTTCTCCTGTATTTCAATAGTTTATAAGACTTAAATGTTTTTATTCTTTATTTAGTAGTTTTAGAAGTTAAAGCAAAAAAAACCCCTTTCGGGATAAGTTCAGGACTATGTTCTGTCAGTCTGAACAAAAATGATCTGCAGTACCTAAAACTTACATATTTAAGCGCTTATATTTTATTGTTTGCAGTAGAAAACAAAAAAAAAAGAGAGAATTTTGGATCAGGAAGAAATTTCATTAATAAAAAGTACAGGTAGGAATTTTTAAGACATATATTTCCTTATTTATATAGATGAGTTTGAACTTGCAGTTTAATGATCACGTTGTTTTAACAGAATAGGCAGAGACAATCTGCAAGGAGGGATAATTGATAGGATTAAAGCTTACAATTTGTATAAAGACAAAACATTTTAATAAGAACAAATAAGCAATTAACAGAAGTCAGTCTGTGGTTCATCCCTACCCTATGGATTCCTGAAGTTCATAGCAATATGCCTTTCTAAAAGACTGAGGGAATCAGAGGCTTCAGTTTCCTACTCTTATATACAGTTATATACAAATATACATTCTTATATACAGGTATTTTAATGTTCTTTTTTGTTTTTAAAATTGTTTTGGACTTTTTTCTAATATGAAGCAAAATTATCAATAACTTTGCTCATAATTCTGAAATACTTCTTTAGGAGCAAAAATATACTTTGAAATTACTATTGTTCATTTTAATGGCTTTAAAATATATTAGAAGATATATATATACGTTTAATATGTCTTTTCAAAAAGTCTTTTTGGAAATTCTAGGATGATTTAAGCTGCAAGTTTTGCTACAAGAAGCCCCTGTGCAAACTGGATTTTTTCCCCCAAAAAATATTTAACAGAACCAGTTAACATGTAGCTGTGGATTATTAGGAACGTCAATTGGCATTTTTGCATCTTCGTGAATTTTTGAAAAAGTGTTAGGGAGTTTGTATGGATACTGAATTGAGATTTTTTAAACTCTATTTTAATTGCTTCCAAAATATTTTAAAATGTTTTTGAAAAATTAGAGTGTTCAATAAATTTTGAGTGAAGAGTTTATTTATAATATATCTAATAAAAAGCAATTCTACTGGCAAATAGTTCATACTTTATTTAACTGAGACTACAAGGTTATGTCATACTTGCTTGCATACAGACTCATTTAACAAAGTATATACTGTATAAATGTTTTTGTAATAAGCATTATCCAAACATCTAAAATCAATAAATATATTCTATTGGTCTGATATTGATCATATACTCAGGACCCAAATATTCCATTTCCTTTAAATACTTCAAATATTTTCATGTACAAGTTACAGATTATTAACTAATACCATTTGCATTTTTAAATGTGTCATATATAACAAATATTTATTCTGTTTTGACATAGAAGGAAATTACTGGCAACAGGAAGTAGGTAACTATTGTGCACAGGTAACTTTGCACAGTTGGAGATTTTAAGCATTTAAACTAAGGAAAAGTGATTTTAGAAAGCAAATAAACAAACTTGCTGGATCAAAATAATTAAAAATATACACAGCAATACTTGAGAAGGACAACCTTCTTCTCCCTTTTTAAATTTATTGGTAACTTTGAAGAGTTAGTTTCAGTACCAGCAACAGCATAATGATACTCCTACCACAAAACTAGCCTTTGAAAGAAAATCTTACAATTACTTAAATCAAATGGATTATGCATTATTAAACTATATGTTCTAAGTTAACTACATAATTCTAAATACTTACATGGAAAAATTTGTATATACCAGAAGAACATAGGAATGAATTCTACAGAAGCAACTTTTTCAAGGAAAATAATTAACATTCCAATGTCATTACCTTTTAATACATGTACATATATGTATCCCCACATTAACTGTATTGTAATCAGTATGATCAAATTTTAATTTCCAGGGCAAATGTGTAGTTAGCTAGCTCTAATATGAGCTGAAATGAAGAATGAAATGGTTCAGAGTCTATATAATGTAGTGCCAGTACATACAAATATGTGGCAGGAACAAAACCTAACTTTCCTTGATTACAGTTTCCAGCTGTAACGGTAACTTTAAAATTGAATTTGTTAATTTTATAATCTGCAGTTAAACAATATACTTTTACAAATTGAATTGTATTTATTGTTATTAATTGATCACTTAAAGGTTGTGGGTCATAATGTTTTCATTTATTAGACATAGCCTGCTCAGTAAAGGCATAATATAGAACCTATATAGAAACTTAAACTGATTAATAAAGCACCTTCTCTTTAGTTATGCATTAATAGATTTGGGAGTCAATAGTAATTTCTCCAGAATAACGACAATGAATGCATCCATTAGTTGCATATTTTTTCCCCAGAATCATAGAGATGATAAAGGCAGATTAGATAGAGTAGTCAGCAGGACATGGACTCTAGTATCCAGAGTTATAGCTACATATGTGGTTTAACATTTGTTGTTCTCTAGTATTATTGTTAGGAGTTATAGTCTATTTGCTCATTTATTTTTGTCTAGTATTCATATCAATCAATACATATCAAGCAAGAAAACTCAACTTTTTGGTTTGTATTTTCTGAAATTGTATCCTGTCAGAATAAGAAAATATTGTTTTACCAGTGATTAGCTGTAGGCTTTTTTTCCCCCTCCCTTGGTTATTTTGGGAGAGAGAAAAATAGGCCTCAGATTAGGTTTTTTATCTCCACTTCTATAAAATCTTCCCTTTCTATAGAACAGGTTTGTTAGAGTAATATAAAAATTCTGCTAATGCTATAAACATTAGCATAAGATCAGTATTTAATCTTTCTCACTGAAGAATTTTCTATTTAATCAGGTTCAGTGTTTATCAGATTACAATAGTTGCAGTTTAAGTTATTCTTATGTTTACTGATTATTGTATTTCAATTATGTATACATGTATCCCAAATGTTGCTAAAATGGCAAGGCCTCTTAAGATTTCAAGCAGGTATTCAAATTAACCTTACTACTACTCTGTTATATGGCAAATCTACATTTCATGTCAGGGGGACATATAAAAACTAAGGTGAAGCTCTGAGTTCAATGGGAGCTGAAGGCTCAGCTATAATGCAGGGAATCCTACCTTTGGATTAACTACCATGAAGTCCATTTTCAATGGCAGCACTGAAGAGTTTAAAATGTAACTCATAAAATTATCTGTCCATTGATGTGGACTTGTATATACAGCCTGGTTTGCATAAACCCAGCCAAATGATGTCCGATGACCATTTTGGTACCATGTGGTACCAACGACTTCTTATACTTTGTAATTTTGCCTCCAAATTAAAAAGGTTTAGAAGCTACTGTTTAGACAAACTGTGGCTTACTGTGTAAACTCTAGAAACAGGTCTGAATCTAACTCTCATGACAAGGTTCAAAAGTTATAGTGCTGAATACTCTGCCCTAATCTTTAGCGTGTGTTGCTAAGGTCCTTCCTAAAGATAGGTTCATAAGGGAAGCTGATCTAGGGTGTTGGATGGGCCTGCATCTATTAAAGTCATATGGATACATTCTAGCACATAATAGGTTTGGTTTCAAGCCAACTCTTACTTATCGAGATATTTCTATATATTGTAGGCTATCGTAACTCAAAGTTCTATTCAAGTGTCCACTAAATGTACAGTGCAATTATTTTATCTGCAGTGTGCATGTTTAAGCAGAGCTTCAGCTGTGGGAAGATAGACCTGTACTTCCCCCTTCCCTCCATTCCACACAAACTAGTGGGTTACACACTTTGTAGCCTCTTCAGGCCAAGCTCACTGTATACACTGGGGGCTGCTGGCATCCCTCCACTTCCATTTAGATGATCTTTCTGTGTATTACCCTCTCATCCACCTTTATTTCATCCCTCCCAACTCTTTTCATCATGTCAGGGGCTCAGCATGCTCCTGATTTCCCCTTTCTACTCCCCCTCCCCTTGAGATTGGAGGGTATTCTTATGCTGGAAGACACTAACATTTGCCATTAAATGCATGTACTCTTTCATGTATGTACTATTACAAAGTTGGTTGAAGCTGATGACTCTGCTAATCAGATGCAAGGAGTGTCAGGTGTCTCCCTTTCTGATTTTCTAATTTTTATAGGGATCAGCGCGGTTCTGCCCACTGATTCCAAAAACATTGTCTGAAATTTTGGGACTAATTAGATTCAGAATTTAGACATGACTGAGTAACAGGCAATGCAAACATACTATTGGGTAAGGCCTCGAGTTCTCAACCAACAATATGGAGCCCTAATTCTACATTTAGAACCCCTTTTCATGCTGTGCCATGCCCATTATCAATATTTATATTGTGTTTATTTGATGTGATAAAAATTGTTAAATGGAGTTGGACTTCATCTTTTTGAATGAAGGGAAGTCACTTCCACTTCCCCTGATTTCCCACCATGGCAGGTAGCAGGGATCCTTCCTGAACAAGAGCAGCTCTAACACTAACATAGAGAAGAAGATGGAGACAATACAAAACATGCTGGTTCTAACCAACAAGCTGAAGATGTCCATGTCAGTGCTTCTTGTGCTGCAGTGAAAGCTTCTTGTGTTTACATGAACACTGCTTGTGGATACAAGTAATGTTGGTGCCAGCAGTTGGAGTTAAGTTTTTTTTTCTCCTATGAGTTCATGTATGATTTTTATTTACTACAGTGAGAACAAGGCAGAGGAATTTAGGGAACATTTTTTCAGACACTGAACACGAGGGAAAGTCCTGTGGAATTCTGATAAATAATTATAACCTTTCTACGGAATTTTTAAACTCACATGTAGACTTCCAGAACAGGGATATACTTCCTGTTAAATTGTCTGGGTTTATGTATAAGGGATCTCATTGTCTGTAAAATTCTGTAGGATTGTTAGAGTCATTTCTATCAAACTCTAGGTTTCTTAGAAAAAGAACTGAGTCACAGTTCTGTGAAAATGGAGCATTTCATTTTCTCATCAAGAGATTCTACTGTATTCTGTTCTGTTCCATTTAGGTTTGTATGTCATACTTATCATTATGCTATCTGAAGGCCCATCCATGATCTAAGATAATGGTTGCAGCATTTGGGAACAAGTAGACTTTGTTGGCTGGAAAAGAGGAAGAGGTTGTGAGGTATGACTATGACCACTTGGTCCAATATGACCAAGTTCAGCTCATACACTTTTTTGTAGCCCTTACTGTGCACACGAAGAATATTTTTACTGTGATGGTTCCAGATATGGAAAATGTTTGGTTGGGTGATCCACCAGAGCCCCAGGTTACAGACTGGAGTAATAGTATGTCACATTTTGGTCAGCATGTTATTTCCCTTGTCACGGTGTTGGTTTGTGGTGTTCAGGGAAAGAGGATAATTTGCATTCTTTGTTGCAGGAATTTTGATTTAATGTGTTGAGCTAAACATACGCCATTCACCCAGATGCTACAGTGAAGGTCAAATAAAATTAAAAAATAAGTAAAATAAATTACTCTCAGATTTACCTGTCAAGGAATGGCACACTAATTCCTCTAGCATTTAAACGATCAATAGAACTTTTAACAGAAGCTGAGACAGATGTTTTGAAAGGGTAGATTTTTAAGTTGTGACAAACATCTGCCGGACTGTGGAACTTAAAATTGTGGGTGAAGCTGGGCAGAAAGAGGGGAGAGAAAATGATATAAATAGAGGACGGTAGAGGACTGTTTGGATATGTTTAAAGAGTCCAGTCACTCAAAAAGGTGAAGTGGAAATCGGCAGGCTCATTAAATGTAGCTCTGCAAACTGACATAAATGACATATGCCGAAGTCATGATATATTCTGAGATAATGGGAGCCTGCATGATTTTAAGATGTACTAAGCACATCTTCTAATACAGATGAGCTTTGTGCAGCTCCTGCATCTTTACCCATTTATAGTTTGCTTGGAAGATCTATTGTTGAATTGCGAGAAACGAGGTTTGAGTTTTAATTGTGGAACTCTCTTGGATGAGTACACACTTAAATTAATATAGTATCTGCCACTCAGTCCATCAGTTGGCAGGTGTATGTGGCCTTTTTTCTTACCTAATGTTGTGTCATGGTCCTTGGTCCATTAGATGACTTAGTCATTTGCTTCTACAATCACCAGAAGGCATCCAAGGTGCTCCTTTCTTTGTAATATTTCAGATGTTGTTCCCTCCATGACAGTCCACTAGATGTAAACTTACTGCCTACTGATGAGTTAGCTAGTATCATAATATTTTTGAAGTAGGATGGAAACCAATTCTAGTGAACTTAACTGCCGCATAACAGTCTGTGGTAAGATGGTGAAAGGCCTACATAATTTCACAATATTGCAGCATCCCTGTGGCTGTTCTGATAATAGGTCCTCTCCTCTTTTTGGTGGGGGAGGAGTGGAAAGGATACATCACTGTGGAAGAGGCTTCCGTGTCAGCATATTTACTTTAAGGAAATACTTCCACATGCATTCTGTTTATATTGTCAATGATGTCTTAGCTACCTGCCAAGGGACTAATATAACTTGGCCACAGAGTAGAGGCTAGTCTTTAACTAAAGGTTGCACAAGATTGTACTGGAAATCTTAGAGAGTATTTTGCAATGGTTGCTTTACAACTGAGAGTAAGTTCATGGTGTATGTTTCCTTCTGTATCATACGTGTTCGTCTCCTGCCTGTCAATTCCTGTGTGTATCACATGCCAAAGACTAAACAGTAGGAGAGGGCGCCCCGCAGCCTGACTTGGTGGCAACTGGGTCTTAGTTACAGAAGAAAGAGGATACCCTTAAAGTGATTTGAGATGTTTTGTATCTGTATGCATGAGGAATCAGCCTGTATCTATACTGTGATACTGGTTCATTTTCCCTTACGTATTCACTATATCTGGTCATTAGTCGAGGGTTGTGCTGCTTGTTTAATATAATGTTCAAATCCTGCTTTAAAGGCACTATATCTTATATATTTGAAGGATAGTCTAATTCAGGGGTTCCCAACCTTTTTAGGATGGGGACTGGCAAGCCACAAACCAGAAGCAACTGCAGACCAGCAGTGACTGGCATACTGTGGGCAGGTAGCCAACCCTTTTTTATACTTGGTATACTCAGTATATACTCAGTATAAAAAGGGTTGGCTGCCAGTCTGCAGTGTGCCGGTCACTTCCAGTCCTCAGCTAGCTGGTCTGTGGTCACTTTCGGTCTGGCAGCCAGCCCTCCTGCAGATTGGCAGCCAACCCTTCACAGCCCAGCACCAGGATGTAGCTCAGGGATTGGGAACCCCATGTCTAATAGACTGAACATGAAGTACAAGTGAGAAATTCTGGATTTCTGTGTGTTTGTAATTTAGGATGAGATAATCTTCTGCAGTCCTTCCTAACCCTTCTATGGTAATTCTGCCACAAACATATTGTTTGACCACTTTGTATCTGTGGCCCTCTGTTACCCTACCAGTAGCTATGTTTACTCTCAGCTACTAACATTGTTATTTACCTCTTTATTATATAGCCCTAGAGATATACCGGACAAAACCAATTAATCAATAGTTAATCACTATTAATCACTTAAATAGACCAAGGGCTTAAAGGATAGGCCCCAAATTTGACAACGTCTCATGCTGGCAGAAGAGGATTTCCAGACATTTAGAAGATTGAGGAGAAAGTCTAGAAACCTGTGATGTGATGAGGACACCTTAAAAAGTATTCTTCTCCACATATTTCAAGAGCCTGTAGTAATATAAAATGTAGCTAACAGGATCCAGCCCTCATTTCACACAGCTCCTTCCCATCTCCTTATGAATAATACTGAAGTTGGAGTAGTTCATTGATAATAGTTGTTGTGTGGCCTCTTTCATACCCGAAAGTAAATTCATTCAGCTAAAATGATTAAATCAAATGATTTAATATGCAATTTATATGATATACTTGTATAAGTATAACCAGCCAGTAGAGGACAGATAGACTGTTCCAGGTGAAAAAAATAATGCTTAGTAGCAATGTAAAACTTGCGCTTCGGAGCAGGTCTAAGTTCTAAAAGCCTTTCTTTAAAACACTCAAAATACTCAAAGAACCTTTTACAACAATCATTTAAAGTATCGTTATGCATTTTCTTGTAATCATTTACCTAACCGTCAAAGACCCATCACAGCAAGGCGGCCAACAGTTGCACGTTTTCTGAATGGTAGTTTAAGACAGCTTGACCAAATTTGAGGCCATTGCTATGAAATGCAAAGACCATGGAAGCCCCCTTTCACAGAGCAGCTTTACAGTAAAGAAATTCACCTCTGCTCAGAAGTGCAATTTAAGATCCACCCACCTCCTTCTCATATTTAAATACTATTTTAAAGACTCCATTATGACTTTGGTCAGGGGTGGGATGGGCAAGTTCTGTCTGTGGCATGCTGCAGGTTAGGGAGGGGTTAGGAAGCACAGCAGCGCTTAGGACAGGAAGCTAAAAGCGCAGCAACAGATTGGGCAGGTAGCACAGGGCAGGGAGCAGAAAGCAGAGCAGTAGATCAGGCAGAGGAAGGGCATCAGAGTGGCATGCAGGGAGGGTGCTGGGCACACCTGCCAAAAAGGTTGTTCCTCATTGACTTAAGTGACGGATAAAGCTTGTGTTAGGCTTCTACAAAAGGCAGAATGTCACCCTGTAAGAGGAATATGCTTCTCTCCAAAATTAGTTTGCATGTTGTGATTCTCTGAAATAATCTAGTACTTTGATTATGCTTCACAGCAAACAGTATTCACTTGATCCCAGTTCATTATTCTTGTGCTCCACTGATTTACCAAGCCCTTAAGCACATGCTTAATTTTAAGCATGTGAATAATCCCATTGAAATCCATGAATCTGCTTAGTTAGGCAAGTGCTGAATTGGAACTTACATGCACAAGGTAGCTGCTGCGGATGAAAGGGAGGAGGGGAGGAACAGCAGTAACTGTCCACCTGCACACTGGGATCTAGAAAAAAAAATGGCAGTATATACTCTGTGTTGATGGGAAGCTGCTATCTCTAGATATGTGAGCTGATAATGCAAGCCAAACAAGCTGTAGTACCCACATCTGCTGGAATACAAAAGAGTATATGTCTGTGAACTAGGTAGGTGGGTGTTCAAAATATAGCTTTCCATTTTCATACATCTTTAATGACAGAAATGTAAATACTATAGTAAATGAAATTAAGATTCAGATGCTCTCACGGGAGCTGCATATGTCGGCTTTTATGGTCTGACATTAGGTGTACAGATAGGACAATTAATGTAACTGGCTAATAGCAACCTGTGCTTGTACTCTTGGGGTATTGGTTTTGTAGAAAAGAAGTATGAATAGATGAATGCAGTACTGTACCTGGAAGACCCTGACAATGTCGTCCATTAATTCTCAGCGTGGGATGGTGACCCCTGTATCTACACAGATAGAAATTGCACTCTTCAACCATCTGCAAAAAGATTTCTAATGTATGGGTGTGTTTCCACCTGTATGTACGTTCATGTGTGTTGGTTGGCAGAAGCATTTGTGGGACCTGCAATATAAAATGGAAAAGACAGAAAATAAAACAGAAAAAGGTAAAATAGCCACACGTTTTGACAATATAAATGAAAGCCAAGATTTGTTCTGTTTCTAAAAGCATTGCCCCTGATTTTGAAGAGATTAGGATTACACAAGTCTATACTTTGGGAACTTTAACTAAACAATATCCTGTTGAAAGACAGTAACATTTTTCTATCTGTGGGACTGTTATATACAGCTTGTGGTTGGCATAAGCACAAGAAGTAGTTATTCATAGTTAGCAGGAGTGAGATGTAATTTTTTTCCCCCATCACAAATCGACATGCATAGATGCCTTCTAATTTCACAGTGACCACATCAGGATGGGTATCCATCTATTTTCTCTATCATTTACCTGATTATTTCTCATATAAAAGCACACAAAAAAGAGCACTATAGAAACTATTACTTTACTGTGAATTTGAAAAGGAAAACAAATCCAGGTGAAGATTCTCTTTTATGAGTATATTAGTCTGCATGTGGTTCCTATTATTGCTGATCATAGTCAGACCCCGAGGCCTGATTCTGCTACCAGTGATGTTAACAGCGCAATTCTTACTGACTTCAGTGAGAGGTGGATCAGGCCACAGACTAACTTATGAAAATTGTTACTTTAAAAAGGATGATGATGTCCATTACTTTTAGGCCCCAAAATTATGTTTTCCAAATGTCCTGTAGAAAAAGATAGAAATGTTTTCATGTTTTCGTCACATTTTAAACGGTGTAGGTTCATTTTGAAATTTAAACATTCCCCTGCAGATTGTTGAACTCAAAAAATAAAAACATTTGTGCTAGTGTGTGAAAGTGAAAGTGACTAGGAGCAAAAGTGAAACCAAACAGGCTACTTTCACTCTTCTGCTGACTGAAATGCAGAAAAGTGGATTCTAAGCAGGTAATGCTGAAAAGTATATTAGATTTTTAAAAAGCCTCTTTGCTCTTAATAATCTCTAAAGTATAAATTACAAAGATTTATAATTATGAAGAGCCAATTAAAGAATTCCCTCACTTTCAAGTAAGTTTTTTGTTGATGGTATCTCTTTAAAACATTAGCGTCAATAATCAAAATCATTTTTTCAGTGCTTAAAGTGTATCTCTAGATGTTACCTACCGCTCCCCCTTCATGCTTTGTATTACAGCTCTTAAGTCATTCATATCACTACGCTGATAGAAGGAAGTCCTAGATCAGGCCAGGAGTTAGCTTGTGTCAGAAAAATGTGGATCCTTACAATCAACAGGTTCCCAGAGCAGAAAAAAATTTACATTGCCCACAATTTGTGAAGTAGGTGGTCGAGTGCATTTTATCTGTCAAAACCAAAAATGAGAGATCCCATAGCAAATGGGACAGAGACAGTCAATCCTTCCTGCTTGGTCTAATAGGATCAGCAGGAGACGAATGTACAGAAAAGTGGCCAAATACAAAACAAAGCAGGAAAAGGGGTGGTGGGTGAGGGGGGGGAGGAGGGTGGCAAAGGGTGCTGGGGGAAGGATATGGCTTAAAGACCTTAAGAGTGTGCAAAACATTTCCTCAGTTTGCATTCACTGATACCTAGGAAGTCAAGTGGAAAAACATATGCATGGTAACAATCCTTTAGGATTTGCGCAATATGTGAAGGGAAAATGTAAATGAAAAGACAGTCCTCCACATAGGCATAAGGGGTACTAAAACGTAAAAGGAGAAGGGAGGAAGAGAAAAGCACTGATTTTAAAAAGTAAAAAAAAGTCTAGCTGCAAATCTGACATCCAAAGTTTTGCTATTGTTTATTTTTTAAATCTGTGATTTACTTAGGGAATTGGTTTGTACAGTGATAACCTGAATTAAGGCCTTTTCAGGACTGTAGTGTACTGAGAATTATGTGCTCATTAGCCTGAATATTTTTTCTCTTAGATTTGTGTGAAATGAAAGGTTGGGTGGGTGGGGGAAGCATGAAAATAGTGTATGGACAGTAATTTTAGTTGTGAACTTCTTTGTGAGTGAGAGAGGGAGACCATAGTTTCAGAACTACAGCCCAATGCAAATTGTACATCGTGATATCTGAATATGTAGTAATGCAAACTGCTTGCACATACATGGAGACATACAGGGAAAGAGACAAAAGAAAGGGGATAATACATGACCCGTCTGGAAAGTTATTTACAATTTAGACGAGGGAAGGAAAGAGTTGTTGTGGGAGGGAATATCCCAGCCCTCCCTTTCAACAAGTAAATCATTAATTACTATCATATTGAAATGCATCATGAAGAAGTATATTTTATTCTTTTTTAAAGTGAGTATTTGGGGTGATAAGTGAGGTTAAAGAAGCAGATGAAGTACTGCACACAGGAATATTAGGGCCTCCCAATACTCATAAATTGGTTTGGAGGCTGTGGAACTTCCTTTGCACATACATGGAGAGAATTTAAAAAACTTGCATCTGACTTCTCAAACCCATTCTTTGACGGCCTTAATCAGAATGTAACAAGGATATTTAAACATGCCTTTCAGGGCCAGAGTTGAGGCCTCCTGAAAGCCAAGTAAGTTGGAGGAGTTTTATTGACTATCATGAAGAGGGCTGAACATGCAGTAATTTTAACTTATTCTCTCTTACTTTTTAGGGAATGTAGAATTGCTCCCATTCTGCACAGAATGACAACTAGCCAAGGGAGACAAGCGTCAGTCCTCAGGTAAGGCACTGCTTGCTTCTGATGGGTTTTAAAATGGAGAGAAAATATTGTTTCTGTGAGGCTTAAATAATATCAGACCCTCTGGCCTTTTTGGTTTTGTCGTTTACCAGCAATATTTCACACAAATCTGAGTATTTGTTTGGTTGCGGGGAGTAAAGTCTTGTAAAGAAGCCAAATTAATATGAAATCTTTCTGAAGTGAAATGTGTTGCACAAGAGCAGCAAGGGAAGGAGTATGGTAGTGGATTTCCCCATAAAAGTATGTAAATAATAGAATGTTATAGGAAGACAGATAAATTCTTTTAAACTGTGTGTGTTTAAGCCAATATCACTATAGAATAAATTACAAATAAATTCCAGGTGGATGATTCATTTTGTCATTAGGGCAGAAACAAAGTGAAAAAAATGAGTTCTTCCCAAATCTCTGTAACTTTCCTATATTGACAAATATAGTTGATACATTAAACATTTAAAAATAGTTCATTTGGACTAAGCTAAAGAAAAGATCTTTGTCTTTAAACAGGCTGGTTAATTAAAAATAAGTAAGAGCCTGTAAGTGGCAGAAAGCTCCAGACAGTATGATTTTTGGTAAAATGCAGTTCCTTGAGACAAATTTGTCAATAAGGAAAACTCTTTAATCAGGGAAGCTTCTATATTCATGAACTATTTTCTGTTTCAGATAAACTTATCATACACAAATAACATCAGGAGAAAAGTCAAGTTAAAGTGTTAGATGTGCGATTGTATTACGATAGATCATTTGTTCTTTCTATTTTCGAATGTTTAGTCCACTCTGATAATTTAGATACATGAAAAATATAAATTCCATTTCCCAAAATCAGATATTTGTGGCATGAAAAAAAAAAGATTTAAAAAACTGGTTAGAAATCTATAAAATCTATGATGTTATTCTGAAACCCTTTAAAAGGCACAATCTAAATAATAATATTTTCATTGGAAAAATAATATACAGTATCTGAAAACAGTACAAATTGTTCTTAGCAGAGCTTTGAAGTAAATAATATGTTAGGATAAGTGGTTAGGGTTGTGCAGTATTTTTCTTCCCCAACCCCCGTCTCTCTTTGCAAGGAAAAAAGAAAGGCTTCTGCTTAATGTAAATTAAATAAATAAATACAATTGCAATGAAATGCTATACTCGGTATCTGGCAAAATTTGTTTTCTTATCAATATTTAGGTCTTTAAACATAGGTACTGTAAAAGAGCTAGTATTTCAAAGTTTGTGGGGAGAAAATGTTTAAACATCTTGTTCATACCTGAGGAATCCATTTCAGGAGTCCATTTTCCCTGTTTGCAGAATAATATTTTATTAGATCTATGTATTTGGGTTAAGACTTACTTAAAATTACTTAATTAGGTTATACTGAAATTCTATATGATTTAAAAAGAAGGATTATGGTAATATGACAAAACATAACACTATTTTCATTGAAATACTTAAATAAAACCCTTTTAACATGGCAGTTTTTAAAATCTATAAATTTGGGGTGTTAAAATAGTGCAAAATATAAAAAGGCCAACCTCAGAATGGAATATACAATCCCAGTTCAGAGAGCAGGGATTTTGCAGGTACGTCTGAAATATGGGAGAAGGTCATTTACACTTACAATTTGTTTTTGAGCCTTTCTCGTGTAGCGTTGTCCTTCTTTTGACTTTAATACGTATATGTAAAATGCTTATAAAATGTTTATAGTCGGTTAGTAAACAGAAAAGGTACAGAAAGAGGTAACAGTGTAGCTACGCGAAGCTAGCTATTAATTGATTGTGCTTTCCATGGAAATTTTGAAAAATATACAAAAGTAAAAATTGTTACAGTGAGGAATAAATTTTAAATAATTGTTTTTGTGTCATTTGGAGTGGTAAGAATGCAAATTGTCTTTAAAAACATGCTGTATGTGTTTGGAAAAGAGTATCATGCAGTATCATGCAGAAATGCTTTTCCTATTGTGTTTTCCTCAGATAAAGCTGTTGGCCGGTAGGCTGATTTAGGTTTAAAAGAAGATATTTAAAATTAAACTTTTTAGCACGTATATATGAGTTTATTATTGGTGCGGATTTTTTAAAGAAAATGTCTGTATGCTTTCTTCATCTGTGTTGTTTAGATTATAAAATAAATAATAAATTTGTAGTGTTTTGTTTTTTAAAAAGGAAGTGTTTGTATGAAATTTTTGGCAGCAGGTAGATTTTGACTTGTATTTTAATATTGGAGAAATAGGGAAGAAGCTTATAGGTATTTACTTTTGTTTATAGGTTGGAGCATAAGCTAGATTTCTATGTAGTCTGTCAGGCAGTTACACATCTCAGCATGTTATAGTTTGTGGCATTACAAATTAGAACTATTTGACTTGCATTTGCTGTAAAATACTCTTTGAAAATTATTTGGGACGAACTGGATTTATAGAATGTACACAGGGTATATATTAAAAAAAAAAAAAGAACTGATTTTAATTAAAATCCAGGAAGTCATGTTGGAAGGTTTTAGTTCATGAATGAACACATTTCTCCCCTTAAATTAGTTATTTTTTAAACTGGTTTTAGTGTTATAGTTTATTTTTCAGTTTATAATAGACAATTTGTAGAGACGCTATTTTTTGCTCATTTTAAGGCGGAAGGGGTTGAAAACCTGATACATGTAGTAGTGTTACATATCTTGAATGCATATATATAGTATATAAAGAGAAAGAAAGATAGAAAGAACCCAGATAGCATGACGGAGTTTTCCCTTCACTTTTGCTGCAGAAAAAATATAGCATCTCTTCGTGGCTTAGACACAAAAGGTTTTTGGGGGCTGTAAAGATGTTTTTGAGTTAATGCGTTTATTAGAATTGGTCCACTGAAATGTAGAAAAATACAATCAGGTGGGAGTAGAGCTTTCGCCTGTTTTTCCTAAGTCACAGAGAAAAGGCAAATTAAAAGAAATAATAATATTAGCCAGAAATTCCACTCTGCAGAAATACAGAAATCTGCAAGAAATTAACAAGGTAGCAAAAGGCTGAAACTGAATGTGCAAATCATAATAAACATGTGATGATTGCAGTTGCAGAGCTGTTATTTTTCTGAGGAATTTTTAAAAAATAGCCTTTTCCCCTAAAGTGATATGGGATGCCTGTTATGGCTGTGAGTTGGAATAGGGGAAGCTAGCATAATGTGTTGTGTTATTGTACCAAATGTTGGCTGCTGTTGGTAAATTGTGGCAGGAAAAAAGTATATGAAATAGATTGTAGCTTGGGTAGCACAAAGTTGTCTGTGTGTAAGAAAAGGGTTAACGGTGGAGTTGGACTTATGCAGTCTGGGAGTTGTAGGCAGGAAGAATGCTGGGAGCTGTCGTAAAAGTCTGTTTTGCTGCTTCCTGTAATGGCTGATTGTAGAGAGATGGTGGGGGTCTTTCTGGTCGATACAAGCCTCATTTCCCCCATCTAAATGCCGTAAACAACCCAGAAGTGGGATCTTTTAAGTTAGACACGTGCTAGGAAAGGATGCTACTGATCAACTTGCAAAGGGAACTCTGAACAAGGGAGAAGAGCTTGCTGGATCTCCCTCCCTCCTTCTTTGTCTCTCATGTGTTGCTGTAAATGTCATGATCCAGCATGTTGCAGCCTTACTAACAAAATTCCTCCTATTAGTCCATGGTGCTATGCTTAATCTCTGCTGATCAAAGATTACACTTGCTGCTTTTCTTTTCTCTTGCAGAAAGAACCTGTGTCGCTGCAACAGGCCTGGTACGGTATTCCTAGCTTGTTTCAGCTATACGAAGGTCAGTGAGGCTTTTGCTGTGGTTTTTATCAGATGTGCTTGGAGGAGTTGATTGTGTGGAACTAGCCTGCTTTCTGTGTCAGTGGAAATGTGTGCTTTTCTTCTGCATGTTTTGCTACTGTCACTTCCTGCTCTCTTTCTGTCTCTGCAATGTCTGCCACTGTGCTGAAGAAGGGGGAGCAAAAACACCGTTGCTGTTTCAGACCTTTCTCTGTAACTGTTTGCCTGCTAATAAACAACTTGGTGGCAGTAGTAGATATTTTTATACCTGCGTGCCCTGTGGCTTTGCCAACAGACACTGTTTAAGTAGCACAAGAGTGGGCCCTGTTGGTAATACAAGACTGAAGATTATACTAAAACCAAGATCTATAATAGTAAGGTGTTGTTGGAAGAAGAATGTGGGATTTTTGCTGCCCCTAGAGAATTCAGGGGAGTGGAGAATGTGACGTCTGGTCAGAAATGGCACTGGCTACCTTGGACAGCAGGGAACGAGGTGCTTGGTCTGAGCAATGGCTCTCAGGACTCTAAAGAAATAGGGAATGTATGCAGCAGCAGCAGCAGCAGCAGCTTCGTGAGGTTGCTGAAAATTCAGTAGGCATAATCCTGATTAGTTAGTGCCTGTTTCAAAGCATGTACGCTGTTCATTCCTGACCATCACTGTATTGCATCACTTTGTGTCCCTCGTGGGCATCCCAGCGCATTTGTGCCTTCATGCTGCACATAGCTGTACAGATCTTTAATTCTATTTGCCCATGTGATTTTTCTCTTGCTGCTTATGTGTGCTTCAATCTGCACATCATTCCACTTTGTGGTAGGCTGTAAGTCAAACTGAAATGACAAGTCCCGCCCCCCGGCCCCCACCTCCCTGAAAATCAACTAGATCTGATGCTGAATCTGATACAAGCAAGTGACAGGAAGCTCACTATATTTTTTATGTACTTTTTGGCATGGAGAAGAAAAGTAAGGCTATCTGTGGTGGCAAAAGCATGTGGTGAGGGAAGTCTACCTTGGAGAACGTGAACCTGTTACAGCAGCTTTGCAGTTCTGATGCTGACAGTGAGGCATTTTTCCTGTGAGGAAGAAACAATGTTATGTTACCTATTCATTTAATTTATGTTAGCAATAGGCTCAAACTGCAAATGTCAAATCTCTACCCTGCCTCCTGCTAACTTCAGGTTAGCACAGCTAACTGCCTCTCTAAAGTTCAACCTGTCGTTCAGGAGGGGCATTGCTTTATAGACTATATGCAGGAAACTTCAGGTTTGATTTTTCTCCATTTTACCTTGCTGATCCTGCAGGATAATGGGTAACCTGATCTCTGACTGACTGCAGTTAGAGGTGAGACTACTCAGCATCTCCCAGAATCAGAACAGGAATGACTCATTTCAGGTAGTTTCCTTCATATTTGTAGGGATTGGTCTCTCGAATTACCAGCAGGAAAACATGATCTATGTGGATAGTTAAGTTTAATATGTTTAGTTACCCAGGGAAAATTGGAGGGCGGGAGGTCTTAGGAATCAACTGAGAAGGGAAACATTCCATAAACTGTTTGATTTGTATTGCACATGTAATTTTGAGCTGGGAGAAATATGTGAACTCTGCAAAATTTTTTACATTTGTATCAGAATTTGTAACGTAGATAACCAACAACCTTCAGCTGTGGTAAGAGGCCAAAATCTGAGAGGCGTGAGTCCAATATGCAGTGGAAAGTTAGCAAGGAAATGATGGGGTTGGGGCATGGTTTAAGAAGGGGAGGAGGTGCTTTCCTAAAAGAGAAAAAATATCAACGTATCTGGAAAACAAATTGCTGAATGCAC
>NW_017728947.1:40048263-40061061 GCF_001723895.1 Crocodylus porosus
GCAGCAGCAGCAGCAGCAGCAGCTTCGTGAGGTTGCTGAAAATTCAGTAGGCATAATCCTGATTAGTTAGTGCCTGTTTCAAAGCATGTACGCTGTTCATTCCTGACCATCACTGTATTGCATCACTTTGTGTCCCTCGTGGGCATCCCAGCGCATTTGTGCCTTCATGCTGCACATAGCTGTACAGATCTTTAATTCTATTTGCCCATGTGATTTTTCTCTTGCTGCTTATGTGTGCTTCAATCTGCACATCATTCCACTTTGTGGTAGGCTGTAAGTCAAACTGAAATGACAAGTCCCGCCCCCCGGCCCCCACCTCCCTGAAAATCAACTAGATCTGATGCTGAATCTGATACAAGCAAGTGACAGGAAGCTCACTATATTTTTTATGTACTTTTTGGCATGGAGAAGAAAAGTAAGGCTATCTGTGGTGGCAAAAGCATGTGGTGAGGGAAGTCTACCTTGGAGAACGTGAACCTGTTACAGCAGCTTTGCAGTTCTGATGCTGACAGTGAGGCATTTTTCCTGTGAGGAAGAAACAATGTTATGTTACCTATTCATTTAATTTATGTTAGCAATAGGCTCAAACTGCAAATGTCAAATCTCTACCCTGCCTCCTGCTAACTTCAGGTTAGCACAGCTAACTGCCTCTCTAAAGTTCAACCTGTCGTTCAGGAGGGGCATTGCTTTATAGACTATATGCAGGAAACTTCAGGTTTGATTTTTCTCCATTTTACCTTGCTGATCCTGCAGGATAATGGGTAACCTGATCTCTGACTGACTGCAGTTAGAGGTGAGACTACTCAGCATCTCCCAGAATCAGAACAGGAATGACTCATTTCAGGTAGTTTCCTTCATATTTGTAGGGATTGGTCTCTCGAATTACCAGCAGGAAAACATGATCTATGTGGATAGTTAAGTTTAATATGTTTAGTTACCCAGGGAAAATTGGAGGGCGGGAGGTCTTAGGAATCAACTGAGAAGGGAAACATTCCATAAACTGTTTGATTTGTATTGCACATGTAATTTTGAGCTGGGAGAAATATGTGAACTCTGCAAAATTTTTTACATTTGTATCAGAATTTGTAACGTAGATAACCAACAACCTTCAGCTGTGGTAAGAGGCCAAAATCTGAGAGGCGTGAGTCCAATATGCAGTGGAAAGTTAGCAAGGAAATGATGGGGTTGGGGCATGGTTTAAGAAGGGGAGGAGGTGCTTTCCTAAAAGAGAAAAAATATCAACGTATCTGGAAAACAAATTGCTGAATGCACCAAGAAGGGCTAAAAAGGTAGATGGATCCAGGACTTATTAAAAAGGGTTGTGGCACATCATCCTTGGCAGGGGACAGTAAGGAGCTAGGCAGGGAGCAGGCACAAAGGAGCAGCAGGGGTGGGAACTGCCCCCTCCACTGCCACTGTCCGCAGCTGAACTGGAGGTAGGGGGAGCCCCAGAGCCTCGCCTGCCGCGCTCCAGCCATGGGCCTCAGGGAACAATTACTGAGGGTGCTGGGCTTGGCTGGGGCAGCAGTGGCAGTGCCCAGGTTCTTCCTTCCAGCACCAGCAGGGGATACCTGGAAGGGCTAGTAGGGAGCTGGTGCAGGAAGAGGAAACCTGTCCACTTCTGCCACCATTCCCTGCCAAGCCCTGCACAACAACAATCTTTGGCTGGAACATGGCAGGAGTAACTCTGGGGCTCCCCTTGTATCAGGTCAACTGGAGACAAGAGCAGCAGTGTCAGAATGGGGTCTGACCTACTGTTGCGTGCCTCAGATCTGCCTCTGTAGAAACCCTCTTTCTAGAACATAGGCAACAGACACCTGAATATGTATGTTGTTTCTAACACTTCACCTGAATTACTGAAGAAGACTTGAGATGCAGAATAAAAACGCCCAAAAAAGACACTAATTACAAAGTATCAAAGAGCAGAAAATGCTTGAATAAATGCAAATATATCAATTACTACTCTATTACATTGAATGGCTAAACAGAACTCTAGGTTGCTTGGTTCTTCAATCTGGAATGAGTGCTTCTGGATTCTAGTTCCTTATTTCAGTAGCACTCAAAGTGCGTTGGCCCTCTTGTGCAATGGAGAGAATACATCTTGTACCAAAAGGAGCTCAGAATTTAATTTGAGACCTTGCATACAGAATGGGATCGACAAGCAGAGCTTGCAATGGGTAAAGCAAACAACAGGAAAGACAAAGATTAACATACAGGCCTACTGGTTTGGCTTTTGTAGTATACCAGGCTTTAGAACATATTTTGAAGGAAAAAAATAATTAAATACATGGAGGTAAATGGAAAATAGGATGTTATGTGAGGATTTATTTCTTACTTCTGCTGCTGTTTTTTAAGATCTTGAAGGCTTTACACATAACATTTACCAGCCCTATGAAGATTAAAATAAGATCCTTATGGCCAAAGAGCATAGTTTTTCAAAGCAAAGCTAACCTGATGCATAAAAACATTTTACCTCAATTACCACTGCCATTTTAGGAATCTTCATTGCCAAGGTGGGAGATGAATCAGCCTTTGATCACTTCTCTTTTTCATTTTTTTATTTTCAGTCCACAGTTGAAATGAGTTCATTCTGAAAGAAGGAACCTCTTTAACAGAGATCAGTTTGAATTCAGTGACATAGGAAAAATAATGTGATCCAGTCAATCTTATTATTAGTGTATGCATCACAACCACTGATGGCACTTTTGATAGTAATTGAAATAAAGGACTAAATGAGTCATAGACAGTAAGGACCCCTTATCTCCCAAATGTGTCCCCTACATTTTAACATGTCTCCTTCCAGGTATGTGCCCAGTGTGAATAAACTTGATTTTAAATAAGAACCACAATTACATTTTCATATGACCTATGAATTTCCCATAAGTTAAATGGTAGTATGTGAGCTTCAGACTGAAATTCTCAAAAGTTTGTGGAGCAAACTTCTAAATGGGCTGTTCAGGTGGGATTTTCTGGAGAGCTTCAAATTGATCTAATTCTGTTATCTTGGAAGTCAGTGTCCATCAGAGCTGAAGCAGGTCAGTGTTGAACACCTCTGAAAATCATGCCTCAGACATATGTTCATATATTGTTCCAATCAGGCCCATGTTCACAGAGATGCAGTGGGAAACCTGGTGAAATGGGAAACCTCAGTTCAGTATATCAATGAGGTGTCTCTGAGTTGACCCTTTTTTATTTAGGATGTGTTCTGATGTTCACCTTACCATCCTTTTTACCTGTTTTTAGACTCTTTCCAGTCTATTTTTGATTAATCACTGTAGCTAAAATATTTAATGGGTTACTGCATCATTTTATGTGAACTTGATAGCAAAATATATAGATAACAATCAAAACTTATCTGAGAAAGTATTTCTGGAAACAAAAAGTTTCCAAGTACTTTTTAGGTTGGATTCAGAGGTGATTTCTGTCTCTCTCATCATGAAATTTTGGGACAGAATTCTGTTTCATTTTATGCATCAATGTGGGAGTTTTCCAGTTGCAAAACTGCCATTTCTGGCACTTATGTACAATGTACAATCCTATTACATGTGTGGTGTAGATATGTAAATATCCCCATGGATACTGAGTATGCTCAGTAGGCTACACCCCAGTCAGGCAAGGCTACCTGTTCAGCTTAAGTCCTGACATTATGGCCTGGCCAAAAAACAATGAGGAAGAAGGCCAAGTGGTTAGGGTGCTTGCCCAGAAAGTTGGATATCCAGGTACTAGACTACCCCATGTCTAGAGGGGTTTGGACCTCCATCTCTGACTTCCGTGGTGTTCTAACCACCAGGCCATAAGTTTGGCATTATCCAGTCCCCTTTCCAGCCCTCCTCTGAAAGCTACTCCTTGCACCTTGTATTTCATAGACATTAGGGCTAGAAGGGACCTTGGAGATCATCAAGTGCAGCCCCCTGCCCCAGGGGCAGGAAGTCAGCTAGGGTCAAAGGATCCCAGCAAGACAAGCATCCAATTGTTTCTTGAATGAGTCCAGAATAGGTGCCTGCACCATTTCTGGAGGAAGTCTATTCCAGGCCTTGGGGGCTTAGACAGTAAAATAAGTTTTTCCTTATGTCCAGCCTAAAATGGTCTTGGAGGAGTTTATGACCATTCATCCTTGTTATCCCTTGGGGCACTCTGGTGAACAGATGTTCCCCCAGATCCTGATCCACACCCCTTACGTACTTATAGGCAGCCACCAGGTCACCCCTGAGTCTGTGTTTTTCCAGGCTGAAGAGTCCCATGGCTCTCAGCCTTTCATTGTAGGGCCTGTTCTCCTGCCCTCTCATCATGCACATGGTTCTCTGGACTCTCTCAAGTTTCTCGACATCCTTCTTGAATTGCGGAGCCCGGAATTGCATGCAGTACTCCAGCTGTGGCCTCACCAAGGCCGAGTACAGCGGGAAGATGACATCCTGAGATTTACTTGAGAAGCATCTATGGATGCAAGCCAGAGTTTTGTTTGCTTTACCAGCTGCAACATCACATTGGTGACTCATATTCATCTTGTGGTCAATCATGACCCCCAAGTCTCTTTCAGCTGTGGTGCTAGAGAGCGTAGCACTGCCAAGCCTATAAGTATGCTGCAAGTTTTTTTTCCCGAGGTGGGGTACCTATCATTTTTCGGTATTGAACATCATCAGGTTTATATTCGCCCACTTACTAAGCTTATCCAGGTCAGCCTGGATCACTAGCCTATCCTCAGGTGTGGACGCTATGCCCCAAAGTTTAGTGTCATCGGTGAACTTGGCCAGTGTACTTTTGACACCAATGTCCACATCATTGATAAAGATGTTAAAGAGAACTAATCCAAGGACAGAGACTGGTCACAGAGTGCCATAATGATTCATTTCCATCAACTACTACTGTCTGGGTCTGACCTCAGAGCCAATTTCCCAGCCATCGGACTGTGGTGTAGCCGAGGCCACAGTTGGCCAATTTTTCCATGAGGAGGTCATGGGACACCAGATCAAAGGCTTTTTTAAAGTCCAGATATATGATGTCAATCTGTTTTCCCTTGTCCAGGTGATATGTCACCTGGTCATTGAAGGAGATGGGATTGGTCAGGCAAGACCTATCTGTGACAAACCTGTGCTGGCTGTCCCTCAGGTTGTTGCCATCAGCCAGCTTATCCAGAAGGCTCTCTTTGATAATTTTCTCCAGAATCTTACTGGGGACTGAGGTCAAGCTGATTGATTGGCTTATAATTCCCAGGGTCTACTTTCTGCCCTTTCTTGAAAATGGGTACCACATTGGCTTTCTTCCAATCTTCAGGCACTTCACCTGAGTGCCACGAGGTGTCAAATATTTTTACCAAGGAGCTGGCTATATGACACCTGCCAGCTTCTTGAGTACTCTAGGGTGTCATCTGTCAGGACCAGCTGACTTGAAGATGTCCAGCCTCTCAAGGTGTTCCTTTAGAAGGTCTACACATATACTGGATATAAATATGCCCTCACCCTGGCTGTCCCGTGTCATGCTAGGCAGGGCCGTCCCTTTGGGCTGATGAAAGATCGACGCAAAATACCCATTAAGCAAACTGGCTTTTTCCTGGGTGTCCTGCAGGCACGGACTAGTGCTGAGTACTCTTCCTTAGTGGTTATTCCAGCCTTCCATCCTTTATAAGTCTCTCTTTTTAGGCATAGGAGGTCCTCAAGTTTCATACTGAGCCAGGGGAATTGCTGTACCCTTTTGCTACCCTTCCTCTGAGATGGGATGGCCAGCCCTTGTGCTGTCAGGATTGCTCACTTAAGAAGCAACCACTCCTCTTGGAGTCCTCTTTCTTTCGAGTCATGGTCCCTTAGGGCCTTGACAACAAGCCTTTTGAGTAGTACAGAAGTAGAGGACTTCTGTATTGCTGACTGATTTGCCAGCTTTGTGGTGGATAGTAAAGGTGATCAGCTTGTGGTCACTATCACCCAGTACTTGTTGTTCATTGGTTGGCTAAAGAGCAGTGAATAAATCTCTACCCCATGGGCGAGTCTACACGTGACACTATGTTGCCAAAGCAATGCGCTATGGCGACATAGTGTGTAGGGTCAAAAACTGTGATGCTGCAGCTATGTCGCTGTAGCAATGCGCTCTTTCATTATGGCACATCACTATGGTGACACAGTGCCTAAAAATAACCATGTGCACTGCACACAGCACAGTATGGGCTGTTACTGCACCATCTTTTAGGACTTCCAAAAGGAAGTCCTAAATGACAGGACCATAGTGGCATGTGTAGACACACCCCATTAGTAGCAGACTAGAACCCAGGTCTTATTCCCTTCTAAACCAGCAGCTGTTTCACCAAGCCATAGACCCACTTGCTTGTTTGTTTTCACCTGGTCCCACATATCGCTCTCTCTTAGATGGCCAGCGATCTAGCTTCAAATGGAGAGCTGGAAAGAGGGCTGGCTTTTGCATTCTATTAGTGTAAACAAGACTAGTGAGCACAAAAAAGGCTGAGAATGGGAGAAATCCCCAAAGGGGACTAGAAAAAGGACCACCTCCTTCCCCCATTCCTTGGCTGCCCACTTGTCATTATTACAAAGAACCTATAGATTTTCCCATCAAGATGATAGGAACAAAATGTTATGGCATGAATAAGCAGAAATTTGTGAAATTCTTGAAAAGTATTGCAAATTGTTGGTTTGCCCATTAGGCTTACTAGAGACCTATCAGGAAGAGGAGGTACCATCAATGCCTTCTAATGCTTATCTAAATAGTTTTGTGATACATTATGATCATTGAGATACCATTGTTTCCAGCAGTAGATTTGTGATAGTATGAAGAGTCCATACAGTAAGGCCCATTTCCTGTTTAGATGTGCTTCCAAAATCCACTAGTGAAAGTTGTGCTGTTATTAGGAAGAGGAGAAATCCACTGTTTCTGTTTAGTCATGCACCATATATTAGCTTCCTCAAATTGTTAAGGGCAAAGGGCAGTGAGATGTTGCTATTCTAAATAAGAAGTGGGATGCCAAAATTGGTTTTGATAGCATTAGAGAGACCCACAAAGGTTTTGTCCAAACCAGCTCTGCACCCTACGGCAATTCTTTTGGTTTTCTTCCTTAAATGCGCTTTTTTTTGAGCCAAGTCTCCAGGTGTTTAAGTCTTCAGGGCTCCATCAAAGTCATTAGAGTGATATTGAGTCATATTAGCTGCCTATCTGGCCCTTTGGGGCGGGAACAAGTTGTTTTTCTTTTTTTTCTCTCTCTTTCCTTATTACGTATATCATCTTACCTGTTCAAAATACAAACAAACTTAAAGGAAGAACAGGGAGATCTCCTTCTAAAATATGGCCACCAAGCTGGATCTATTCTTAATTGGCATAAGGATGTTTACTGTAGGCTGGGCACATCTACACATGCATTTGCTGTGGCATGAGTAACGGTGTCAGACAGGCGTCTACATCTGCAGGGAAGCAGGTGAAGAGTTGCTGCCAATCTGCCCTGCAATGGGATCCTGCCACTACCAGGGAGAGCTTGAGGCAGCCCTGTTGAAAACGCAACTCTGCTCACTGCTTTCTGGCCAGCCACTTCCCTGGCCAGGAGCAGCATGCACAGCAAAAGGACGGCACGTAGCAGCACTCTCCTCACCCCCTCTGCCTCCCTATGCTATGGCTGTTCCACCCCCTTCGCATGGCAATGACAACCAGTACTGTGTTCTCCTGCTGGCCTGCTATGCTGACTGCCACCTGACCCATGGCCATCTTACCACTCCCAGTTCCCCCATGCAGAATGACCACCTGCCAGCCAGCTGCACACTGTTCCAGGGCCGCAGCCGCGCACCTGCTGCCTTGACCCTGTGTGCCTGGCTGGATCTTGCCAGGGATGCTGATGATGGGCTCCAGGATGCCACCACCAGGGCTGCCCTTGCCCTCCTGGGCCTGCAGCCCTGCCACCTCTAGGCCCCAGTGGGCCAGCCAGTACTAGTGGCAGCAGGTCATCTGGCATCCCTCTGCTTATCGTACACGCAGGGCCCAATCAGGAGGTGTTCTCAGAGCACATCTTCTGGATCAGGACCCAAGCACAATGAAGGCTGTGAGGCTTATCTTTTACCTGGGAGCAAAGCTGCCACACAACTTGCCTAATGTGCAGGAGGACCCAGGTGCAAATCCCTCCTCTGCATGAGGAGACTTGAACCGACAGCTCTGACCTTCCAGTTAACTTGCAAAACATTCTGGGGTAGGTAGCTCAGTCCTGTCTTCTGATTGGTCCAAATACCTTATAATCATTATTTTCAGGATGGCAGAGAACACATGATTCCATAGCTTACTTGGATAGGATGGTCACCTATCCAAGTTGGTCGGGGGGGAGACGTGGGTTAGACTTCCTGTGCAGATAAATATGTAATGTGAAATCCTTGGATTTGTAAGTCCCCTTTGAAAACCATAGCTTTAATAAGTACAGCTCCCCTGGAGCAGATTCGGTGGAAGTGAGAAATATTTTAGGCAACAAAGAAGAATTATTGGGTGTTTACAACATGGGAGTGAGAGTCTTATCTCTTATTTTTTCTGAGTGTCATCACTTTGCCTCTCTGTGTTTCAGTTTTCTCATCTGCAAATTGAGAATGATCTACATCCATTGCACAGGCTTTTTGTGAGGTTTAATTACCTAATATTTGTAAATTGTTTGGGGATCTTAAAATGAATGGTGTTACAGAAGTGCTAAGCTTCTAAGTTGTGGAAGTGCTATCAAAATATTTGAAAAAAATGTTGGCCCTCTGGATAAGAAGAAGTGTTTGCTGCCTTACATCTGTGAAACACAAATAGAACTAGACTGTCTCATCTACAGCAGATGCACCGGGTACAGAGAGAACTGTAGATACATTTTCATAGTACCATACAAAGATGCTGTTAGGGAGAGGAGTCCATATACTATGAAACAGTGAATAGACAATGGGTTATAGAATGAAAACAAAGGCTTATTATCAAGTGTGGTCCATCAGATGGAGTTAAAGGGGAATGTATCACATGAGAGAATTCAGGAAGTTGGTGTTGGGATCACATGGATTGCTGAATTTGGTTTCATACTGGATAGGCTACTCCCCATTTCAAAAACAGCGATTAGCACTATCAGCAGAGACATGAAGGATTCAGCTGGGCTCTCCAACTTCTAAGCAGATGGGAACTGCACAATCCAAGAGCTGTACCAGTGGGGGCTCATGGGCCTCCAGGTTGCATGCTGCATGGAAGACCTCCATTGCACTGTGCGCCTGCACCCCTCCTCCCCCACTACAGCCTGCACATGCACAGATAACACCCCTCCGGTGCCGCAACAACTCCACATTGATTCTCCTTGCATGCTGCTGAACCCTGTGTTCATGTGGGCACCCCACCATTGCACTGTGTGATCCTGACCTCACCCTGAGTGCCCTGCGCCCTGCTGTGTCCTGCTGCACTACTTCTTAGGGTGGGTACAGAACACAGAAGCCAGAGGAGGGAGGGAGAGCCCAAAGACCTAAATTTAACCCCTTGTAGGCTGCTGGGGTTAGGCAATGAGAGTAATGAGACCAAGGACAGCCCTGGGTTAAGCAATGAGAGCAAGTTATTTTGCCATCAGAGATTGACCTTGTGGTTGAGAGTCAACAGATGACACTGGGTGGGGGACAGGTGATGATTACCCTCTGTTGCTGCCGCTCGCACTGTGTCGCAGTGGTTCTCAACCATTTTAGACTCAAGGCACCCCTCCATAACTTTTACAAATTAAGCAGCACCCCATTTCAAACCCTCTTTATTAAAGTGCTTTCCTTCTTAAAGAAGGCCTAGGCAGGGAAGGAGAAGCAGCAGCCAGACAGGGAAGAGCCTGACTGCTGAATGGAGAAGGAGGATGGGCTGGAAGGGACAAGCCTGTACTTATCTCTGAGCATGCAGTTAACTTCGCTGATGTCCTCCCTCTTGGGCAGCACCCTTTAATGACTGGGGTGCTGTGGCATTGGTTGAGAATCACTACCTTATCTACTCAGTAGAAAATAGCCAGTACTAGGCTTGGCAGAATGCACGGTAGATTTGCACCTTTACGGACTAACTAGATCAGAACTGTGTAGCATAAGCTTTTGTAAGCAGAGGGCTTACTTCATCAGATGCTGTGTAGGGACTGCAGGAAGTGAAGCTGCTAATAGAAAGCAGTGATTGGAATACAAAGGGTAGGGAAAGGGGGAGGAAAAAAGAGGGGGAACTACTGAGAAAGGCAAGGTGGGTAGGAGAGAGAAAAAAGCAGTAAACCCACTGAAGGACATAGAGTTTATACAAATTAATCCAGGTAATGGGATAAAACTCTTTAGTCTAAATATGCTAGGATTTTCAGCACCTACAGGGACTGCAATTCACTTAAAACGTCAGTAGAATTCCATAGGTTGCTTCTCATTTACTACTGAATTTTGTGAAACAGTTTTGAAATATCTTTAAAAAGGACTGAATCCTGTAAATATGCCGAGTTCCTTCCTCAACCTCAAATGCACACAGCTTGCATTGGTGTGCAGAGATAACCACCAAGTTCCTGGCAAGTGGTCAAAAGTGCATTGACCTAAGTAAAACTCAGCTTAAGTTTCTTTCACAAGTGTGGCTCTTCCTAGGCTCCCCTCCAAAAATTATGTTCTCCTTTTGTCTCTGGTCAAAAAACCCTTCCCACTCCCTTTCCGTTTGGAGCGAGCTGTAATAATTTGCCAGCATGATGCAACAGCATGACCTTTCATCTTAATGCAAGGTTTTTAAACCAGGCCATACGGTGATTGAGCAGAAGAGTCTTGCATTCTTTTGTACCTTGTTACAATTCTCTGTCAAGCTCTATAGGTGTATAGTGCCGTTTCTATAGCTTCCTGTTGGTTTAGGTCTTATTGAAGGGACTGTCTCATAAAACCCTACCAACATCAGCATGCCAATTCAGCTGTACATTCAGCATGTGAAATTAGTTAACATGCCAACATTTTTCCTGCTTTGCATTTTTCCTACCTCTGCAAACTCCATTGTTTAATGTTGAGCAATTTCAGATTTTAATCTTGGAGTTAGAAAAAAATGTCGCTGGATCCCAAGGTTTATTTAAAAAAAGATCTATATAGATGCCATGCAGATAAGAATATTGAAAAACTTGGGATGATTCAGTTTTGAAAGCAAGGGCAGTTCAGCTTTATTGGCAAGTCAACTGCCTTTCCCTGCCAGACAGGCTATGCGTGGTAATAGACATAAATGGAAAGGCGAACTAAAACATGCCTGTGCTCTTTTTTAAATATTTCATCTCTGCCTGCATCTGTTTCACTATTACCATTTCTTACACCCTGCGAGTGCCTTGTCTAGCTAGATCAAGGGAGGCTGCCACACAGCAGAAATGGCATGGGCAACTGCAATGTGTGGCATATGAGACCTGGGCGCTTAGTAAAGGAAGGAGCTAGAATGGAGGAAGTGGAGGCGGAGTTGGGGTAAGACAGGTGCTGTGGGAGGATGTGTCAGGTGTCACAGCCAAAACCCTTGTGTCTACCCCACAATCTGCCCCTGGCACACCAATATCTTACAAGTTGAAGTTGTGGGTGTTTTGGGCACTCTGATGAAAAACCTTGCTGATCCCTGGTCTACTTTCTTTCTGTCCACACTTCCCCCTCTTCACTATCTCAGTTTCATTCATGCATACTCTTTTATTCCTACTCCTGTTTCTTACGATAGCCTTCCAAAATAGGCTCCCTTTTGTCACTCTTGTGTCTTTCCACAGTGCAATGACCCTCCTGCTTCTGCACGTGGGAGCCGTGGAGCTGAGCTGTTGTTAGTCATAACTTGTAGCACTGCTGAGTCAGTTTGCATCTGAAGGAACAAGGGGGGATCTCTAGCTGGAGGGATTAACAGAAGGTCTTGTTCAGACAGGGATATGTCCTGGGGGTTAGGCAAAGTGTCCTAGTGTGGGTGTTCTTTGATGTGCAAATGTATTCAACAAGCCTACAGTGAGTATTATCAGCATTGCTGGTTACAGACCTTTTCAGGGTATACAGCAGTTCTCACGAAATGGGACAAAACTGAGAGGAGCATCAGGGTAAACCCTGAGAAGACACACTTGTTTGGTCCTCAACAGCTGTAAGCAAGGTGTATCCAACCCAAATCATGATACCTTTACTTACTGTAACTCTCACCCTGCAACTGAGCACTTCTTTCTATTAATAATTCTTGTCACTGTTCCCTGCATTACACATAATTTAGGTTGTAAACTCCTCAAGGCAGAATCTTTGTCTCTTTCCAGTCTCATATAGATCTTTTAAACAATAGTATAAATATTGAATGGTGTTGTTTAAAGAAAAAATACAAACCATAGGCTTGTAGACTCTTGTGCCATCTGTCTTAATTTTCCAACAGAAGATTGATTCCATGGAATAACAGTGGAAACCAAAAATTGGCAGAATTCAGGGTTTTTCAAATATACTTGACTCTGCATAGAAAGAAGGTAAGGGCTGCTCCTCCTGTAGTGGGTAATGTAACACAAAAAGTGGTTGGGGAATGGGAATTTTGAGATGAGCTGAAATTTTCATAGTATGCAATGCACCTTCACAGAAGATGACTCATAGTTTCACAGTTAGTAGGGTTGGAAGGGACCTGAGCAGATCATCAAGTCCGAACCCCTGCCATGGCAGGAAAGAGCACTGGGGTCAAATGACCCCAGCAAGGTGATCGTCTAGCTTCGTCTTAACGACCCCCAGAGTAGGAGCCAGCACCACTTCGCTTGGAAGTTGGTTCTAGATCCTAGCTGCCCTGACAGTGAAGTAGCGCCTCCTGATGTCTAATGTGAATTTACCCTCTGCCAGCTTGTGACCATTATTTCTCATCACTCCTGGTAGC
>NW_017728947.1:40068862-40082788 GCF_001723895.1 Crocodylus porosus
CCCTTGTCTTCCCCTTCCCCCGATGAGCCTAGTTTAAAGCCCACTGGAGGAGATCCGCCAACCTAGAAGAGATGGACTCATGGATGGCTTCCCTTGATCTTGTTTGCTATTGCAGAAAATTCCTGTGGTAACTACAGCAGTCCCCCTGGGAATTTTTCTCTTCTTCAGTTTCACAGCCCTCCACCCTTTTTTAATCATTGTTGTGCCTGCTTCTTCCTTCAGACCTGATGAAGAACGCTTCACATTCAAAAGCTTGTCCAAGTCTATTCCAACCATGTAGTTGGTCCAATAGAAGGTATCAACCACAAGAGTCCTTGAACAGAGAATAGTAAGTTGCCTGCTTCTCTGAGTGTGCTGTCCTTTGCCTGATTTCCTTCCTCCCCATTCCCTGTACAGCTGACCACCTAGCTGATTCACATTTTTTGTACACATTCCTCCAGTCCTGCTACTAGCTTCAGTCCCACAGTTTTGCTCCTGTTTTATGCTGAACTTAAAGCAATACTCCAAACAGCTAGATTGGCTCTTCCTACTCTTTCCAGCTGCTTATATTGCATCCAAGCTCTTCATTGCAAAGAAGGGCTTGTAAAAGCAAATGAACACAATGAGCAGGAGTCAGCTCTAGGTTATGTATCTGCTCCCTACAAATTGTAGTTTGACAACTTCTATTTCAGATAAGAAGGAAATCCCTGAACAGTGCAACAACAGTGAGCACAACTTTTACGTAATGATTTGGACATCCATTGTAACCAAATGAAAAACAATGCTAGAATCTCACCCCTGTTTTCCTACAGATGGGAAAGTAGCATGCTGTATAAGAAGTCAGGTAGTAAAAAAATGCTTTAAAGATGGATTATTTTCTGTCTTATTACAGCACTGTTGTTTCTTCACTTCTCATACACATATATAAACACTCTTATGGAAAAGACAGACTCTCCACGTTAAATCAAATCAGGTCTTTGTACTAGCTATATAATTTATAAAGCTATTATTTGTCTTAATGGAAGGTAGCAGAAAGAAACAGTGACAAAAAGAAAATAGGATCAATTCTCTAATGCTGCCCTTGGTATTGCAATTATGAACCAATATCTAAGTCCTTATGAAGAGCCAGATCCTACTCCACCTGTTAGGGGGCACTCAGTGCAATCTCACTCCACTCTACACAAGTCCCTGAAAAACCATTAATACAAAAATTGGATGGGTTCTTTTCCTTCTTATTGCTTTTTGTGACCATGTCTTAAGACTAAGATGAAGATGCCTTTAAAAATAATTTTTTCTCAGGCTGCAACAGGATCACATAACGATTAAGTACCACTAGGACACTGAATGAATGGAGTTGGATTTTGTCCTAAAACTTTGGTCTACCCAAGAGCTGGAGGATTAGGACATACATTTCCAATTATCATACATTTCCAGTTCTAAAAATGGTGGCCTAAATTAACTTAATCATATGCAGTTTGGGGTTTGGTAGGGAAGAAAATCCTAGTGTTTGATCCTCTGTAGAGCCACTTTTCAGGGTGGGATATGTAAACGGGAAAATATGTTAGTTAAATCATTCTATTGAATAACTACTTATGCTGCATATTAGTACAGAAAATTGGCAAAACTTATACTGTTAACAGTTAAAAATGATGTAAAAATTAATGCATACAATTCTATCAGAATCAAGGCTGAATAGTAACACATGCAGAGGAAAATCCATGTCATATTGGTCCAAGCAAATTACCCACTGCCAAGTATTTCACAGTGCAATGTTCCAGGGAACCATGAAGCACTGTATCACCAGCATTACACCCAGTTTATATGCTTCTTTGAAGGAAAAGGAAATCCAAGCTACAATGTGGTGTTGAATTCAACCACACTTATATTTTGCTATAGATCTAACTGATACTTCTTGATTGTGAATACAGGTTTCCATAACGTCATTTGATTTGTATTAAGAAAGTATATTAGTGTGATGTGCCTGGTATAACAGGAAATGTAGCAGATGTAAGTTTTTGTCCTTCTTAAAATTAATAAAAAATTATACTTGAAAAAATTAATGCCTGGTTTAGTTTACTTCATTTGGGCTTATTATACTTTTTACAATTAATGTTAAAATATGAATGATCTTTCATTTATATGGAGTACCACACAACTGAACCTTTGATTCATTACTGCACTCCTATGGCCTGGATAAAAGTTATTTTGACCTTAGGAAGCTCTTCAGCCTTGGATAGTAACACACATAAGGAAAGGTTCTAATTCAAAATCTTGCTGCCTTGTGAGTGAAATCCTTTAATGCAAGAGGAGGCTTATTCCCCTTCCATGCCACCCCTTGCCCCTCCTTAAAACTGTGGCTTGGGTCAGGAAGGGTGTCTGGCAATATTGCTCCAAAGCTAAACAGACTTCAGATCAGAGAGCTTATCAAAGCTACCAACTCCACAGCTGAGTGGGGATAAAGGTTGAAACTAGAGAGAGTGGTAGTAAATTGATCTCAGGGAGCTTAACATAGCAAGGACTTGATCCTGCTCCCATGGAAGCCAATGGCAAAGCTTAATTGATTCCACTAATTCCATGAATAAGAACTATGGGATATGGCCCAGTATTAAATCTAGTAAAAAAACTAAACAAAATACCTCCTCTCTGTAAATGGGATTTAGATCCTCAGATGTTCTGTGGGGATAGGTTTTTTGGGTGAATATCTGTCATGAATTTTGGAAGGCTTCATTTTGGATCGCCACAAAATAAAACTTTTCATACTGATCTGAAACAAATCTCTTCTTTCACCTGAGCCACTATGGTCCTTAACAAAAGTTGCAGTTTTTTGTCCCCCCATCCTCTCTCATAAGTCCTGGTCTCCAGCCAGACTCCATCTCCAGGGATATATGATGGGTTTTCCCTGTGGCTGAGGCACTGTTTTTTATGGGTGTGTGGGCCATAAGTGTAATATGGTCAAGGTGCTGGTTGAGGAGACTCTCAAAACAACAAAAACATAGAACTGGCTTCAAACAAAGCGTACATTAAGCAATGAAGGGCAATAAGAGGAGGAGTGGAATATATAGGGCATAAGACATGCCAAGAGCAGTAAGAGTTGAAATCTGCAAGTCTAAAGTTCTGTGGAAAGTACCAGAGCACATCCAAGCACTTGGAATCTGGTCAAGAACATCCTGGGATGGACAGAATTAGTATAACGTGTCATACTAGATAAGGAAAGCATATGGGACAGTACAGCCAAAACTGAGTAAATACCTAGAAAGTTATGTAGGAACATTATTAAATATATTAATTAAGCAGCAAATTGTAGTGACTGATAATTTGTGAGCAATCATGAAAGCTTGATGTAAGAGCTCCTAATGTATTAAAAAGAAAGAGTAGAATAAAAATGCACTTTGGAATTTTTGTTTAACCTGGCACTTTTTCTATTGTTGGCCCATGCTGGTCACCTGATAGTATGAATAAAAGCTACACGAAGCTTATCTTCAGTAGTTGCTGCCTGCTTATTAGCTTATCAGGCTATATTAATGCACACTAAAGTGTTACAAAAAATGTGCTGTTTAGCTAATGCACATTTAAATAGGCCAATGGACCTTTTTCTAGTACCTCACAATGGAGGTATTACATTTAACATGCATCATCTAAAGCGCATTAACTACACGTGATGCTACACTGCCATAGTGACCTACTATAGCAACGTAGTGTCCACAAGTGTCTACACGTGACCAGCAGCTGCTTCACCATAGCAGCATGCTCCCGTTACAGTGCACTGCTATGGTGAAGTAGCTGCTGAAAATAACCATGCCGCTGCATGTATGACGCAGTATGGGGAGTTACTGCATCATGCTTTAGTACTTTCAAAAGGAAGTACTAAAGCATGGTATAGTAACATCACCATAGGGCAACATGTAGACGTACAAATGTATAGGAGAATTTGGGAATATATGAATACATTGGCATTAGTAGGTATAAAAATTATAACAGGTAGATATTTTCATGCTTCAGGCAGGAATGGATCACTTGGTTAAATTAGGAAAGCCATTCATTCCATATTCATGCTATTATATTTCACAAGTAGTGAGTTGAACTTACAATGAAGAATCAGCCCTCTGTGCCTCTCACACAACTAGTCCTATGTTCTGGTCTCCCTGCTGACAAATTTACATCTCTTGAATATATGCTGATCTCTTCTTCGTCAAAGCAGAAGGCTGGATCAGAAGACAATCCAAGAGGCTAAAAATTACATCAGTCGCACCTGCATCTACAACCTACACTACCATAAAGGAAAGACAGCTTCTAAAACATTCTTAGGAAACAAAAATGCGTGGGATGAGTTTCAGGTGATGGTTTGGATCCATTATTAATAGAACCAGTTTACCTACTGAGAGCATTTAAAGGCAGATGGGAAGCAAAACCAAGACAAAATAGTAGCAGAGCCCAGTATAAAATCCTTAGCGAACCATCTGATGAGTTGAGCTTTATCCCACAAAAGCTTGTGCTACATTACACACACACACACACTTTGGTTAGTCTATAAGATGAGAATCTACCCTTCTTTCTACTTGACATCAGACTAACACAGCTAGCTACATCTCTCAAGTGGACCCAGGGCATCAGATTTGCTTGTACTGCCACATGGAAGACTAGGGTTAAGTTCTAATTTTAACTTCTAGCTCTCAGGTCTGGAAGTGGTGTGGAAGCAGCTTGATCATAGAATCATAGAATGCTTTATGTCACTTTAGAGTTAATTATGTTGTTCAGGATTTACACTCTGGTTGGAAAAATTGTGCTTACAATATAGGACAAAATTGTATAGCTTGTATGAGTTCTTTGATTTCTGAGGCTGTAGAATTAGCTGCCAAAACTACCTCTTACTGTAGAAGTGTTCTTCAGCATCTATACTTTTCTATCCTTAGTGGTTGTGAGTAACAAAGCATCAGAGAATACTCTGTTCAGTAAAAACTTTGGGTTGAAAGGTTGAAAACACAGAGCTGAAAGAAACCTCATGGTAATCTAGTCCAACTAGAGAGGAAGCCAACTTAGAATAATCATTTTCAGACTCATTCTGGTCAATAAAGAGCAATAAGTATAAGAATGAAGAAGGCCAAAGTGAAAGACTACAAGTTGTGACCTTGGGGTTTGGAGAGCAGACTTGAATGGCGCACAAGTTACTGGGATCAGTGAAATCATGGCTGGATTAGAGGAAAAGGTGTTTGGCAGAGACCTGTTTCCCATTCCCCAATCCTACTATGAAGTCTAAGATCCATCTTTATAGGTTTGCATGAGGCAAATGGCCTCAAGATGTGGTGTGCTTTGCTGCGCTTATAGTCCAGAGGGCAGAAGTGTAAGCAGGGAGGAAATATAACAAAATCATTATAACTAACTCCAAAGAAATCAGTTTAAACTACAGGAACTATTGCTGCCTTGACCCCATCATCCAACCATTTGGTATTGTTAACCTAGATCTGGACAGTAAAGAAAATGTTACCCATCTTAAGAAAAATTACAAGTAAAAAGTATTGAACACACAAATCAAAATGAGAGGGTAGGAGGTAATACAGAGGAGAGAGAGTAAATATGAGAAATAACTATATGATATAGAAACTTCTCTGTAATTTATTAACATTAAAGGCAAGCAAGTGCCTGATTGACCACTATAACACTACGCCCTAACAGTAATACAATTTGCACTTTTGTGCTACTCACCTCGAAGTTTTATATGAACAATAGCCACTCATTGATCGCTAAGGCATGGCAATGCCACAGCTACATCATCTAACACTTTTTAGGATAGGAAGTAAAGAAAAATACTGCAGGCCTCAAATTTTCAAGAAAAAAAAATGTAAGCAGGTATGGAATATGGTGAGAAACACCAGAAAATGGTGCTAGGCAAGCTATGGAAAAGGGAATTCATGCCCTGTCATCTAACAAAAGATCATAGGTTGCATCCAGCATAAACATCTGATGTTGGGATTTTATGTGGTTTTTCTGCAATGACAGGTATCAAAATTCAGCCTTGCAAATCTCACCTGTGTAGGCATTTGGCTTTCCACACAGACTGGCTCCTATCTCTCTGCCACGAGTAGTGCAACTCAGAAGGGAGGGGCCCCTGTTCTCATTAGGGGGTCTGCTGCCAAGATCCTCTGTAAGTGTATACACAGATGCGAAAGCACATGCACGCACGTTCAGCATAAGCAGTGATGAAAATCAGCGGCTGGCAATCCTCATGATTTCCACTCTTCAGAGGAGGATGTTGGACAGCTGGAACATACACTGGGCCACGTGGCAGGTTGGGCCTGGTTTGGGGGTTCTCCTCTGGTTGGGAACCTATGGGCTGCTGCCAAGATATCCGGCTGACAGAGGGAAGTGAGGCTACCTGGGGCACCTTTCCCATCACCTGTAGCTGAGGGGGAGGGATTCGAACTGGAACAGGGTGGAGAGGGGCACACTGGGTGAATGGAGCACCAGGAGCTTGGGCTGGTCACGAGCCTAGCAAAAACAGAGGCCTGGAGGGAATTAGGGGTGTCTTAAATACAGTGTATTTAATAAATAAAGTCCTTGTGCAACTTTAAACTTTAATATTGTGTGTACTTTTGATGTACACACGATAGAAGCAAACTGTAAACGGCAACTGAAAGCATAATTCATTAAGTTTTAACACAACACACCTCAACTTCCTAGACTTTGACATAAACACCATCTTTTGTGATATATTCCAATTTTCTAACTTGTAGAAAACATTTTCCAGTGATTTCATGAATTACATTTATGATCCTTGCCTATACATAGCTTATGCTGTGCTGAAACACTTAATGAATTTTGCTTTCAGTCACCATTAACAGTTTGCTTCTAGCATGTGTATAGGCAAAGTTATTAGTTACACAAGGACTTGATAAACACCCTTTATATCAGGGCAGCTAAAGAGCAGGCTGCGGACTGACCTGGGTTGACTAAAGGGGGAAGGTGAGGTCACAAGAGCACGGGAATCTATGCTGCTGCCTATGCACGCATTTAAGCCGGAAATTACGGTAGCCCCCTTCCCTTGCGAAGGCGCAGGAAGAACCACGCCGGGGAGCAGCGTAAGCGGGTAGTCCTTGCACTAGGAGACAAGGGTCAAGGACCCAGGAAGTCAGTTCTCCAGTTGTTGCTACGAGACCCTCAAATTACCCGCCCAGGCAGCTCCACCAATCCTGGCACGAATGCCTTCTGATTGCCAGGCACGGTAGCCAGTGGCTGGAGAGGCGTGTGGCCAAGCACATGGGGGCACGAGGCCGTGGGCGTGCGGTGGCCGCGGTTCTTCCAATGAGAAAGGAGACTGCGTGAGCCGGTCGGCTCCGAGGCGGGACAGGGGCGGGGTGCCCGCTCGTCGCCCAATAGGAGGCAGGCGTGGGCTTGACGGGCGGGCACCGCAGCCAATAGAGAAGCGGCGCTGCCGGGAAAAGGTCGGCGGGGAGGCCAGCCGCCCTCAGTCGCTGCGTGGCCACCACCCCCGCAGCATGGCGACCGTGGCTTCGCTGCCCGCCGCCGGCCTCCTCTACTGGGTCGGGGCGCTGAGCGCCGCCTACGTCACCCTGCGGGCCGGCTATAGCCTGCTGTCCGGACTCCGTGTCTGGGTGCTGGACCGCCGCGCGCCGCCGGGCCCGGGGCTGGGCGCCTGGGCAGGTGAGTGCGGGGCCGGGCCGGGCTGTGCGGGCGGGGCTGTCCCCTGAGTGTGCGGGGGTCGGTTTGGTGACTTGAAGCCCTGCTGCTTCTCAGTGCCTGGAGCAAGCTTCCCGAAGGCAGCAGGCGAGACTCTCTGGGTGCATCTGGCATCTCTTCTTGGACCAGCTGTAATAGTTGGGAAAATTCTTCTTTGCAAGCTTTTGGATGCAAACACCTTTCTGCAGGCAGAGCAGCTGTGGGTGCCCTGCCCAAGTCTCCAAAAATTGCTTCTCTCTGTGCCCCCACAAGGCTTTATCGCCTTCTTGGAGTAAAAGGCACAAGGCTGGTTAGAGCCGCATGCCTATGTTGGCTTCTCCCAAAAGAGAGAGTTTCCCCCCTTCCCCCACCGGGTAGGGACAAGGAGGCTTGTGGCAAGGGTTTCTTTGGGTGGTGTGTTTTTGTTGTTCCTGCCACCAGTATAGTTGGAAGTGAGACAAGGTGTTGGATGCAAGGCCTTTATTAGGTCTCTGATCACAGGGGGTGGGGAGGTGAGTGTATCAGTGCTTTGGGCTACGCTGGTCCCAGAGATCCTGATACCTGACTTCCTGCTTGAGCCCTCACTGTGGCTTGCGGTATAACATATCTAAGTCCTAACGGTAGTTGCGTAAAAGTGTGTGTGTGTGTGTACACTCAGTTATTAGTTCCTAAAAAGCTTTTCCCTTCCTTAGTTTAAAGTATGGCTGTTCCGCACAGCATGGAAACCTTGAAAGTCAACTTCCTTGCTGTGCCTTTGTTTTCAGCTGTGGATTGGTCTGTATTCAGTCAGTCCACTCCGGATGAAACCATCCACATTTGAAACAGTAGCTTTGTTTAGAACTAAATTTTTGAATGCCATGGAGGACATGTGGAAACATGCGCAGCTCTGCATTAATTAAGTTACATGCCCATTAGTACATTTTGTTCTACTCAAGTGAAATCTTTCTTTCAATCAATTTCAGTAGGTGCCTGTTCAGGCATATTGAGCTTGTGTTTTCAGTCTGGTTGATTTTAAATGTACTAGTATTACTACCTTTTAGTTGCTTCTATTTTTGAGCAGGACAAGTTCTCTTCTTTTTTTTTTTTATCCTTAAAAGTGTCGGATACTAAACCTTCCTCTCTGAAAGCTGCTTCAGCTAGATCCTAATACACAGATTATGCTCTTGGATTCAGCTTCTGTGCAGAAATGATGAAACAAGCTATCTAGTGTTTGGCAGTGTAACATGTGGGCTGGCACTTGGTTGATGATGGGGTGCTGGGCCTAGGTCATGAGGAACTACCTCAAGGCTGGGCAGCTGAGAGCTGTGCCCATTCTGCTGCCATGTCTCCTGGATGGGGCTCCTGATTTGCTGTGTGCAGGGCCAGGACAGGTGGTGCCAGGCCCCCAGGACCTGATCCTGGTGTGGTAGGGGGGGCTGTCCTGCATCCATTCATCTGGTCTGTGGGGCAGAAAGTTGAGCACCACTGGTCTAAATAATTCCTAATCTCCTTTTTTGACTGATGCTGAACATTGGGCTGATGGCTTTGGGGAACCAGGCACAATAAGTCCAAAGTCTTTCTCGAGTAGTAACAGCTAATATAGAGCACACTATCATATATGTCTGCCAGGTTATCTTTTTCCCTATGTCTGTCATTTTGCACTTGTTAACATGGGAGGGGGAATTCAGCCTACAATCAGGGTCCCTAAAGTGTTGACTACTCTGGTTTGTTTGTCTTCTGGATCTGTATTTTTGTTTGTTTTTTTCCTTTATTGTTGCTGCATGCACAAAGAAGTTAATGCTTTTCAGTCCAGTCCTAGAAAGTTTGGGTTTTTTGTTTTTTGTAGGGGGAGGGGTTGGGTGTTTTGTGTTTTTGTGTTTTTGTTTTGGTTTTTTTTAAATCTTAATTTTGTGGTTTTTCCTGGTTATTTTAATATGCCTTTGGGGTTTTTTAAAAGCACTGGTAGTCTAAGACTTCTATCTGTACTTCTTGATCTATGTTCAGGGGAGAAGAGCTGCTTTTCCTAAAATTACACCTGAAAATATAAAGGTCATCTTGTAACTGGAACAATACAGTAATAATGTAACTCTTTGCACACTGAAAAAACACATTTAACTAAAACAAGATGCCTTTATTCTAACGAGTTCTCTGAACAGTAGGTAGCCAGCGGACTGTGCTTATGCATCAAGCTGGCATTGCCCTGGCTGTTAGAGTTGAACCCACATCATTCATATCAAGGGTGGTTCACAACCTACATAGCTTGTGGTAGGTTGCCAAATTCAAGATAAAAACTACAACAAATCAGCTGAGCAATTTATCTCAAAAGATGTTGATTCTCTGATCCTCTGGCACTTAGCAGCAATCCTGTGCAGCTGATCAGACAGCAGCACTCCTGGAAACCATCTGCAGCATCTCAAGTGGTGCTGTGTAGTTGCATGTACTCCTGTCTAGTTCACAAGTCTTAATCACTGGGAGGACGGGGAATATAACTTGGTGAAGTCTCTGGGTTCTGCTAGACCGGGGGGTGCAAACATGATTTGAGGGCTGCATCCATGGGCAACCAGAAGTTGCCTGTAGGGGTGGGGTTTAATGGGGAGGGTGGGGGTGGTCTTGGGGCCCACTGAACATGGTGGTTGGCAGCAGGAAGGTGCTGGCTAATACAGCTCCAGTCACTCCATCAGTTTTGCCTGTTGGCACCGTTGCAGCTTTATCTCCCTAACTGCCAGTCTTGCTGCTACCCTTGTTGCTGCCATGTCCCATGCCCTGTGTCAGAGCTAGTGGGTGTGTACATGCTCTGTGTATGTTTTATAGCACTGTAATTTAGAGCACTTTTGATAGCACTATACAGTTACAGGTTCTTAAACATGACAGACATGCAGTGTTTGAGGTGTTGGGGATGGGACTCTGAGCCTCCCTGCACTTACCAGGCTAGGAGGCAGGGGGTGCTCTACAGCCTCCCAAGGCTTCTCCGCTGCCCACAAACTTGACCAGAATACAGAAACTAAATTTTGAAGTGCTGTATTTTATAGCACTTTAGCAACCTACAGCACCTTTTAAAGTAGCATCTCATTTAACAATGCTTAGTTTTAAAGTGTTGTAAAGCCATGCACATCAGTTAAGTCACAGCAATAAAGCATTTTAAATGGTGAAAAGCAATTTCTGTATACACCCTGTAAGACCTGCTTATGTAAGGGGTGTAACAACTTGAGTGTTATAGCTTATATTGTTACAATTCTAACAGTTGCCTGTAGCAGTGGTGCTCAGTTCTGGCCCTGTGAACCAAGTGAATGTGGTACATGGGGGGGCAGGGGGGGCTCCCTAAAGGTTCCCTGCATGTTGGATGTCAGGGCATCTGGGGCCAGATCTTGCCTGCAAGCTGGAAGTTGAGCACCCCTAGCTTATACCTTACAACAGTGGGGCCAACGTTTTTAGCCGGCAGGTCACAAATTAGCTCTGCATTCTCTCCAGCTGCTGCTTTGATCTTCTTCCTTTGCCCAGTCTTTTCTGCTTGCTACCATGCTCTGTCTGATCTCTTGTTCTGCCTTAATACATTCCCTGTCCCCTCCTTGATCTGTGGTGTTCCACGCAGGCTGCCCATGCCACATGGAGTACCCATGCCTCAGGTTGGCCACCCGTTTTAAAGGAATACATTGTTAACCCTTTAGTTTCTTTTAAACTGGTTTATATTGGCTCAAGCCAGAGGTGGGCAATTACTTCAGGCAGAGGGCTGCTTACTGAGTTTTGACAAGTTGTCAAGGGCTGCATGACAGGCAGCCAGGGGCAGATAAGTATTCATTTTCTAAATATTTTAGGGGCCCCAGGCCAGATAGAATGGCCTGGCAGGCCACGTTTTGCCCACCCCTGGCTCAGGCTATGGATGAGAAAGTACTTCTTGGCTCTTTGTAGATCAGGGGGAACTGCTGCTTGGGAGCATGCATGTAACTCTTTGTTCTGAATGATCTAGGGACAGGAGTTGCACACAAGCTGAGGATTGGAATGTAGTTCAAATTTCTAATGCAACAGAAGTTCAGTGCACATAAATGGCTATCAAAATGACCAAAACCAGTTTATATTAAACCTGCATGGATGTAGTATTGGATGTGACTGGTTTAGGTTAAATTGGTTCATTAAACTTCTGTCCTCAATCCCCTTCAGATTCAAGTCTAACCTGGTCCCCCAGTATCCCAGGATGATTTGCACCTCCCCCCCAAATGTAGGAGTGTGGGGGCTGGCCTTGGCTCAACTTGTCTGCTCCAGCTGAGCAGGGAGGCATGCTCTAATGTACTCCCCCCCCAAGCTTCTGGTCTGAGCCACTACAGGCATGTGGCTGCATTTCTGGAATAAAAAGTGTGACTGTTCACCAGGGATCCTGGTTTTCTCTATTTTTAAATAGCTCAGATTTACTAGGGTGTTTTTCTGGTTTAAAAAATGGGGGGGGGGGGGTGCGCACGCCCTTATATCAATTGAACACAATGTTTTATTGATATAATTATAAGCAGTTTGAGGCACTGCTAGGCTTCCAGTCATAAGAAATTCTAAGTGACTATAAACTTTGGCATTTGGCGGTGGTTTTTGTTTGTATTTTTCTTTATGGGGGGGGGTGGCGTTTATCATGGAAAATCAGAGGTCCTTGGCCCCCTTTGCTCACCTAGGGACAGACAGCTGCAGGTGAACACGTGTCTATTTCTCACAGCCCTCCCCACCCCCCCCTTGCCTCCTTGCTTTGTAGTACTGAGTAGCCCTGAAATGCCAGTGCCTTCCCCATGCTATAGCCCCTCACTTCCCACCCACAGCCCCTGGGCCCTGCTGGGCTGCAAAGGCCCCAGGGGGAGGGCAGCACAGTGGGGATGGCAGGTAACCTGCCCTTGCCCCATGCACAAATCTAGGGGGCATGTGCCTTGCCATGCCTCCTAGGAGTGCATGCAGGAATGGGGAGGCAGCTCCCTCTAACCCCCCCGATAAGTTGCTTGCAGCCCTGTCCCACTCCCCACCTAGACCCTGAAGCCATGCATGGCCCTGGGCCCTAAGACCCATGCACTGTCTAGGCTGGGCAGCAGTCCCAGCCCTGCCCAACTCCCTCCCTCACAATGGGGCACCTCAGTCAACCTCCTTTCCCTGCCAGACTTGCCTTTAGGGAGCTGCTCTCCAGGCTGCCTGGCAGCCATGTGCATATATACCTGTGCATGTGCACATGGTACCCCCTGCCTGACTGCCTTCCTCCTGCTTCCCCAGCCCCTTGCAGACTGCAACTCTGCCAGCTTGCAAAGGGAAACCTGCTGTTTCCTGCACATTTCTCCTTTTTTAAAGGCAAGAATCTGTGTTTTACTGCATTATTTTTTCTGTGGTGAACAGAAAACCTGGATCCCTGCTGTTCACTTTCTTATTAATTCAATGTATGCAATTTAGACTAACCTGCGAAGATTAAATCTATTCAGCCTCGGGCTTTTTGACTGTATGCAGTCAACTAGCTGAATTAATTAGGGGGGCACCAATAAAGATTTGGGGGAAGCATATTGGTCAATACAGATCTGACTTCCAATACACAGCCTGGCAGCTCGAAGAGGAGTGTCTGGCTGGTAAGTCTGTGGTGGACGAGGAGGGGGAACAGTGCCCCTGCGGTGAGAGAGGAGTGGGGTTGGGGCTGGGGTAGGTGCTGCCTAGCCAGGGTGTGGTATGGGATGGAGCTGCAGCTTGTCTGGGAGTGGGGAGGCAGCTCCTGCTGCTGTGTGCACCCAAGGAAGGTGTGGGGAGCAATGTATCCCCCAGATCTGTGCAGAACTGGAATGTCACTGGACTCTTCCTGGTGGGGTTTGGGCCAGGCTGTACTTGTGGCAAGTGGTGGCAATGCTGGGAAGGGGGCTATGGGGTTGGGGGAGGAGGGGTGGCTGCAGCCACCTCAATTTGCTGTAGTCTGCCCAGCCTTGCCCTGCCCTGCCCTGAGTGCAGCCTGGCCTAGCCCCCTGCTGGGAAGAGCGTAGTATAGACCCAGACCACAGCTGCAGTCCACCCACACCCTTCACGCACACCTACAGGTACACATGCCCTCCCAGGGTGTATGCAGTGGTGGGAGCCACCTTCCCCATGCCCCCTAGATGAGCCCCAACTTTGTCCTGTGCCCCATCCTGCCCTAGCAGGACAGCACCTACCCCAGCCCCGCTCCTTCCCTTACTCCAGGGGCCTTGATCTGCTCCCCTGTTTTCTTCCCCCCCCCCTTCCACCACAACAGACTTACCAACTGGATGCAGCTCCCCATGTCGTTGAGCTGTGCTCCTCACTGCCTGTGTGCTGTGCTGTGCT
>NW_017728947.1:40082799-40083988 GCF_001723895.1 Crocodylus porosus
GTCCTCACTTTTTATTAGGAGATTTGCTTCCTCCATGCCTTCTGGATATAAGGAAGATATTATGGAGAGCACAGGAGAAATTCTGCCAGTTCCAGTTCTGGTTCTGTCTGCTTGGTGGTCAAATTTGCAGCTGTTTCGCAACTCCTCTCCCCCAGAAAAGCACAAATAAATGACTGAAACTTAGGTTACCCTGTACCAAATGAAACTTCTGCTCCCAAGCAATAGCATTATCAGAACCAAGCATTGAAATGCAGCTTGTTTTTTCTTAGTCTGTTGGCGGGGGGTGGTGACAACGAGTAAGCTGCTTGGCAAAATTTTCCTCTGTCTACAGAAGACAGAGTGGCAGCACCTGAACTCCCAGAGCATTGGAAGAATCTAGCTGCAGCTTTCCCTACACACTTCTCAGTCCAGGGGACCGTGTAGCTGAACTCCTTTCATGTTTGGGATAAATCCAGCTGCTGCTGTTCTGCTGTTTTCCCCGGACTAGAGTCTGGTCAGCAGAAGGCATGGAGAGCAGGGAAGTGGGAGTTCTCTGCCTGTACGCTCCCTTTCTTGGGCGTACACCAGTATTTTGTGGTGGTAGAAATGCCCCTAAGTTATCAGAGTGGAATCAGTTTGTTCCTGGTCCTTTTATGTCTAAACACTTTATTCTGTTACTGAAGTGTTATAGTCTGAATTAACATTATACAAACATTTGCTTAGTAAGGTTAATTAAGCAAATTGTAAATAAATAGTGGGTATACCTGTATGCATACATGGGAGAGGGGTTGTTTGTTTATTCTTAAACTTCTCTCTCTTCCTTTCAATACACCTGTCCCATGCTATGATCTGGACTTGCTCCTGGTTATTGCCTTGTAAAGGGGTAGCTCAGCTCCCCTGGGGCATCTTTTTTAATTAAAGCAACCCCCCTCATGTAAGAGTCGCTATGATAAAAGAGCCTCTGCCGCCATTTTGATGCATGGGGATGCTGATACATGAGACGCAGGGCGCTGGAGCACAATAATTGGCATGCTCCAGCAGACTCAATTTAATTGAGTCTGCTCCAATGCGCTGTAATTACAGCGTGTCAGAGCAGCTTCCCTGTACACACCCCTGCTGGGTTTTGTGTTTTTTAGTAATTTGATCTGGGTAACTCTTGCTTCTTCCAAATTATTCTGACATAGCTGTTTAGTATACTTTAAACCTACAT
>NW_017728947.1:40085268-40091377 GCF_001723895.1 Crocodylus porosus
AATCAGTACTTAGTAGTATACAGAGGGCACACTTACACATGCATTAATGCATGTGTAATTGCTTTGCATTAAAGGTGCTAAACTTAACAGGTATTAACTTAGTGTGCTGTAATCAGTGCTACTGCTAGTGTCCATGCACATTTTACGTGACTAATGTGCACTAGGCTAACTCTACTGTGCATTAGCACAGCTCTTGCCATGATGCACTAATATGCAGTAAAATTAGTCTACTGCACTTCTAGCATCTTGTGTAGATGCACCCAGACAGAGGTGATCTACACTTGAAGGGAAGGCAAAGCAGCACACTAGAACAGTCATCCTCAACCATTGTTTAAGATTTTAAGCATCTTTCCAGAACTTGTGGATTTGATATTATTTTTTTTTTTTAAACCCTGGTTGGGAACTGCTGTTATGCTGCCTCTGCTTACCTTTTGTGTTTCTCAACTGGGGTACTTCCTTTTCTGCTGCCAAACAGATGACAAAATGCTAATGCACATATGCTACAGCCCTGTCTAGTAAGTCTTAAGTAGGCAGGTGTGTCCTCATGCTGTATCCTTCCCTATGCATGCCTCCTATAAATGGAGGTTTTTGGAGCTGTTCCACCTGAGGGTGGAAGGGGCACAGCAGCCTGCATATAGATGCTTCCTATTCTGGTGTCGTTGCTGGGTATAACTGTCCCACAAGTCTCTGTTTCTGAGAGGCTTGTGTAGTACTAAGAAAGGAGCAGGCTCTTCTACCTGCATTGGGGTTATTGGATGAACCCAGTGGAGGCACGAGTTTCTGCTCCTGTTGCAGCTGCTTCCCAGCTTGGCTCTGACTAATTCCTGGAAACTGAGGCATGTGGGAAAGCTTCACCTGGCCATGGCACCAGGGCAGCCCAGAGATGGATGCTGCTGCTACATGTTCCACCAAGTGGAACTTTTCTGCAGACCTGTTTGCAAGAGATGCTTTGGAACCAAACAAGTGGCCATGGGTAGGAGGCAGCAACCTTCTACCTGCATTACATAATGCAGGTAGACTTACCTTTTTTTTTTTCCTACTGCATCTGCTTTCCAGTTTCTGTGCCTCCTGGAAACCAAGGCATATGTGAAAATTTTCACCTGGCCATGGCATTGGCATCACAGCACTCCTAACATTTTTGTGGCACTCTGGTAGAAAATCACAGAGTAACTGATTCAGAGAAGTCTAAGCTTTCCCAGGCAACAGTCTACTTTGGTTGCCATCACTTATGAAAGCTTATGCCTCTCTCTAAAGCAGTGATTATCTGTCACAATGCTACAGCACTGTGGGGTGCCTGGAAATCCTTGTGTGGCATGCTGCAGCACCCCTGAAATGTTAGCACTGTGGAAACATGATTCATAAGATGCACCCAGAGATTTCAAGTAGGAATCTGTAGCATTTAAACATTCTGATCTGTCTTGGTCTTGAGTTCCTTCCATTTCTATTTTTACTCCACTTTTTGACTACAGAGAGGGGAGCTTTGAGTCTAAAACTGAGAACCACTGGCTTAAGGTAATAGTGCCTAGTGCTTGTATAGCACAGCTCTGGAGTTCATTTGCAGTTGAGTGCTATGCACTTATGCAAATTGGACCCCAAATTCTGGAAATAAGTTTTGGCACAGAGAAGGCTTTCTTTTGTATACTGAATTTGGCAGTTATCTTTGGGGTAAAACAGGTTGGGTCTTTTGGTTTGTTTTTTTTATTTTGGGGTTGTTTTTTAATTATCACTTATGACTCTTATGTTGGTTGGTTGGTTAGTTGTATGTCCAGTGGAGGAGTGAACTGAACTTGTAGGATGAAGGAACAGAATTAAGGTCACTTCTACGAGTATTCAACTTGGCTTTTAAGACTCTCTTTTTGTTTCTGTTGTATTCTCCTACCCTGTCCCCTCCCTTGCTGGTAATCCCTGTTTTTGCCCTCCCTCTCCCCAGTACCAGTCTCAGTCCATGGGAGGCTCTATGGATGCCCACTTGGATAATCATCAACACTGGGTCCATAAAACACATCTGTCACCTTGAGTTAATAGAATACTGAGTTGCAATAATTAGGGGAGCACTGATGGAGATTTTTTTTGGGCCCATACCAATCCAGTCACTGACATGAGCTTCTGCAGCTGAAGAGCAGCCACTGGCTGGTAAGTCGGTGGGGCAGGGGGCTGGGGTGGTGGTGGGGTGGGGTGCAGATCAAGGTCCCCTTCAGAGAGGGAGTGTGGCAGGCCCTGCCTAAGTGGTGCATGGGACAGAGCAATGGCCTCTCCAGGGGGAGGAGGGGCTCCCATTGCCACATACATCCTGGAAGGGCATGAGGGTGTCCCCAGATCTGCACACAGGAGGCGGGTGGGCTGGGGCCAAGGCCAGGCTCTTCCTGGTGGTGGTGGGGGGGGGGTTGGGCTGCACTCAGTGGCTGTGGTACATTTTGGGGCATCTAGCCCCCTGCTGGGGAGAGCCTGGTACAGCCCCAGCCTGCAGCAGCCTGTGCATAGATCTGGGGGCACATGCCTTCCTGGGGTACATATAGTGGCAGGAACACGCACACTGGAATTCTGTCCCATGTTCTGCCCCTCCCTGCTGGGCAGTGCATGCCCCTGCCCCAGCCCCACTCACTCCTTCACCACAGGGCCCTGGATATGCTCCCTTGTCACATGCACACGGACCTGGCTGTTCTCCATCCTGCTGGGTTGCACTTCTGGCCACCTGAGTGATGCATTGTGGCTGTGCGTATACACACTGCGTTATCAACCATGTGAGCCAAGAAAAAACAATTCCTGATGCTCAGTTTTCCTTGTATCGGTGCTGATCCAATATGGGACTAGTATATTTGTGCACCTCTAGCAATAACAGGCTGGTATCTTATGAGACCTAGAAGGGAATGAGACCCTTTGCCTGTGGTGCTTCTTATTACTGAAGAAGTATGAAGAATTATGAAGACTTGGAACTCTTGCTTTTAATTTTAGGGGTGGGGGGAGTCTTCTTGAGTGATTTACAGTTCCCTGTTTTACTGCCTGACCCATTATGTTCTTGCCTTTTTGTTCCTAACCACTCCAGCATTCATTCTTATCACTTACACCAGAGGCATCAGACTCATTGGACTCTGTGGGCTGCATGGGTGGTGCTGGCCCTTGGGCAGTGCTGTGGCCAGATCAGGCCTGCAGACTGTCCCCCACATGCTGGATCCAGTGCCTCCATGGTGGCTCAGTACAGTGCCACTGCAGCATGCCCTAGATTGGCCTGGGACCTGCAGGCAGCACTGGGTGCCAGGTGATAAGGTTCTGTGGGCTGCATCTGGCTTATGGGCCATATCTTTTTGACACCCCTCATACCCCATTTTGGCCTCCCTCTGGTCCCTTTCACATACCTGCTTTTCCAGTTAGAATTCCCTGCTGGATCCCAGAAAGCTAACAGCACAACTGAGGCTGGCTCTCAATTCCAGTGTCAGACAACCTTATGAACTGCACTCCTCATGCCTGCCCCTTTCTTGGCTTAATAGCTGGGAAAGTTCTGCTTAGCCCTCAGCTGAACCATATACAGTACGGACTGACTCTTTGCAAATATTACTTACCAAGTTTCTCCTACTAACATATGAAACGTCGTCTTTTTTTTGATTCATAAATTGTAAGGCTGGAAGGGACCTCAGAAGATCATTGGGTCCAGCCCCTTGCACCAAGCAGGAAAGATAACAAGGGGTCAGGTCACTCCAGCAAGGTGACTGTCTTGCAGATGTCCAGGGTAGGTGATTGCACCACCTCTGGAAGGAGCTGATTCCACAGTCTGGATGCCCTGACTGATGTTTTTCTTAATGTTGAGCTGAATTGGTCTTCCAGGAGTTCATACCATTACTCCTGGTTTTCCCCCTCAGATGCCCTGGATGTTTCCAACTGGGACAGATTTAAAGATGCATCCCTCATACCAGGGAGAGACTGCTAAATTTTAAACTTTGCTGCAAAGAATTTAACACAATTTAAAACGCGTTCCCCTTGATCTAATTACTGGAATGTTGGAGCCATATTTATGTTCTCCTGAGGATGACATCAGTTTGGAGCATCTCATAAAGCACTGTCTCACTTTGTGATAAGAAACTGAAGCCTTACTACAGAAGTGTGGTTTTAAAAAATGTTGTTTAACTAAATGGTACCAACAGGTCTAGTAGCTTCGACCTGTATTAGGCAGGCAAATGTGTTGGTTTTAAAACAAACAAACAACCCCCCCCTCCCCCAAACTAATCTAAACAGCAGCTAGCTTTTCAAACTAGTTTTTGTGCATTTACGTTGATTTATCAAATGCTTGTAGAAACAGCCCACCATTGAGCTAGGTTAATATTGGTGTGTATATTCTAGCTTTTTAACTGAAAGGGCATTCAGGTTCCCACATCCTATGATAGCATGTACTATAGTTTGCAGAAGAAGCTGAAATATTGCTACCTAGCATCCTCTGTTGGCCAACCTGTAAAAATGATTTTCAATGACTGATAGACGCTCAAAGTTGTGTTCAAAGTGGTGATCTCTGCAATTATGCAGGTACTTAAGTTGTTGTGTTCAAGTGGTCAGAGCATGGCAATAGCTGCATGGCTTTTTAATACTGTACAACTCCTGGTTTAAATATTTTCTTTTTACATAAAATTGAGGCATCAAGTGATACTCGGCTTCAGGATTTTGTGCACTTATTTCTCACAGTCCCTTATTTTCATATGAGTTTCACAGTTTTTATTTATTGTGAACTTGCCAGGTAGCAACAGGGCAATAATGTAGTATCAGTGAATGAAGGGGAAACATCCTGGTGTCTGACCCTGCTCTACAGGGATTTTTCTATTGAAATGGTAAATGCAATACCTTGTGGAAATCAGCCTTTCTTGAAAAGGGTTAACCTTCTTTCACCTCACTTCCCCTCAACCACAGAACTGCCTTCTGCAGAGCCCGCCCTGTGCATGCATCAAGACACTGGTGCTTTCATGTGGGGGAAAAAAGTGTTTGGAGAAATGCTGTCTCCACAGCAGCCTCTGTTCTCTGCCTGTCACCAAAGAAGTGACATAACTTGTTCCCCCCACCCTATGCCCTTCCTTCCCTTTTTCCTGCTGCTTGCCAGTTTGAGATGGTGGAAGCGGGCAGTACGGGAAGCACAGGACTTGAGCTGCTTGTGTCATTCAATTTTTTATTTATTTATTTAGTCACTTTTTAAGACCTTCAGGTTCCACTTTGTGTTATCTTCCTTGCCCGTTAATCAGAAACAGGATTTTCCCTCGGGCTTGGTTGCATTAACAATTGGAAGCAAGTGGTAGACTCTGAATTGACTGTTACCTCCTTTTATGAATCGGAAGGGGCGCCATTCATGGGCAAGGGCTGCTGGCATGAATGTGTTGATCTCAGTGAGTGCTGGGACTCATCTGTGTGAACAGTGACTGGATGCGACTGAGCCCTAGAGCGGAGTGCTGGGTCATGTGACAAGGACACTGGCTCGTCCACGTGCTGCTGAGAAGGGGAGGGGGCAGAGGGTTGCTGAACACAGCATGCTCTGGCCCATACAGTGCCCAGAGGCACTTTCTCTGTCTGTGCTCTTCCAGGGAGGAGAAAGTGCATCAAATCAATTGTAGTTGAAACATTTTAAGGAGGCTTGATGATTCCATTCCTGTAAGAAACTTTGGGAAGTTTTGCACTGGGGAGAGAGCTTTGTAAGCTCAGAGAAAAAATGCAAGAAGCCACTTAAAAATGGCAACAACAAAAAAACCTGAATATCTTTTTGATGGAGGCTTCACTTGACTCCCAACCTCTGTTTGTATTGCTGGGTTTTGGTGTTTTGGTTTTTTTCCTTCACTAGAGGAATAAAAGATGGATATCTAAACAATCTTTAAATATAAATAAACTTGCACAATAGAATGCTAATCCTCCTTCACATTTTTCTATTGAATTAATTGTATGTTTTATAGCAGACCACTATCCTCTATCAAATTTGAGTAGTAGAAAATCTGTTTAACATGGGAACTGGTGACATGCCTCTCAAACCCAAATCTAGTCTCACAAACTAAAATTGATTGGGTGGCAATTCCTAAAATACAAACTAACAGATCTAAGATGGTGACTACTTAGTGACACAGTGCATACTGAATCCTTACACTTCCTG
>NW_017728947.1:40092247-40096356 GCF_001723895.1 Crocodylus porosus
AATGGGTTCATATCACCCCAGCCAAATATCTGTCCAGCCTCTTGAAGACCCCCAAGGTAGGAGAGATCACCACCTCACTTGGGAGCCCATTCCAGAGCCTGGCAGCTCTAACTGTAAAGTAATGTCTCCTGATGTCCAGCCTGAACCTTCTCTCTAACAACAGTTTGTGGCTGTTCATTGCTAGTAACCCTGGGTGGTACCCAGGGGAACAGCTTCCCACAATTCCTGCTGGTCCATTCCACTCTCCTGAGAGGTTTGTAAATGGCTACCAGATCCCCTCTTGGCCTCCTTTTGTAGAGGCTGAATAGGTTCAGGCTCTTTAGCATCTCTTCATAGGGCTTGCACTGCTGCCCCTTGACCATGTGAGTGGCCCTTCTCTGGACCCTGTCAGTACTAGGCCCAGACCTGGATGCGGTACTCCAACTGTGGCTTGACCAATGCCGTGTAGAGGGGAAGGATAACCTCCTTGGACCTGCTTGTGATGCCTCTGTATATGCATGACAAGGTGCAGTTAGCCTTACTGATGGCTTCCTTGCATTGGTGTCTCATGTTCATCCTGGAGTCAACAATGATTCCAAGATCCCTTTGTGCCACTGTGTTGACAGGAAGGGTGTTCCCTAGCCTATAGGTGTGTTGCTGGTTCCTTCTCCCTAGATGCAGCACCTTGCACTTCATCTGTGTTTGTATTCAATCCTATTCCCATCTGCCCACCTCCTGTAATTTGTCTAGATCTAGCTGGATTCTGCCCCTCCCCTCCAGTATACCTACCTCACCCCACAACTTGGTGTCAGTGAACTTGGACAGCGTGCACTCCACAGCCAGCTTGCTGATAAAGATGTTGAACAATGCAGGCCCCAGGACCAAGCCCTGGGGAACTGCAACCCATGACCCATTCTGCTTCCGTTACACACCAAGCCGTAGGCCATGGACACCATCCCGAGCTTCTCCTGCACTTGCTGGACCCTTGGTGCCTTCTGGCTGTTTAATCTCTGGGTGGGCATGTCCCCCACTTGGGACCTGGAGGTGGGGTGGCTGGGACCACACAAGTGGGCAGGGGGCCATAGTGGCAGGGGTCCCACGCAGGCCCAATTATATTTATTTACATTAAAACCTATGGGAAAATGCATGTTGCCTAAGGCTGTTTCACTTAGTGCCCTTACTTGGTTTTTCCAGAGCCAATTACTAAATGGGGGTTGCCTGTATAGAGGTGATAGCATAATAGCTCAAAAATTAGTCTAATTTTTTGTGTATTGTGTGGGATGTGGTTGGGGTGGGTGTATGTGTATATGGTGGGAAGTGTGTGTGGGGTGGGGGGGCCATATGGTAGCTGTGGGGGCAAAGCTTGGGTTTGTGGGGGGTGAGGCACCACCCCACAAATGGATGGCCTCTGCCAGCAGTGACAGTAGGCCATTGGGGCACTTGTGGCCTGCACAAGTGCTGCCACCCAGCAGCATGCAACTCCACCCTGTGTTGTACGTGGCAGTAAGGAGTGTACCACACTTATCGTACAAGGCTCCTCATGGCACACTGCGGCTCCTAGTGCTCGCCTACCCACTGTGGGGAAAGACTTGTATAATAGCGGCTGTCTTTCCCACTGCCTGCCTCCATGTGCAGCTGCCAGGACTCTGAGAAGTGGTGGGGAGCCCTGCTTCCATGGCAGCAGGAGAGGAAGCTGGCTTCATTGCACAGGGCTTCCCCTGGTGGTATGAGTGCTGGGAGCTGCATGTGTCCTGCAGGGAGCCCCACATGCTAGAGGCGGGCCAGCCTGGCTGCATTCTTTGCCACCATGTGCAGCTCTGGCTGGAGCCATGCACTGCTGGGTGGCAGCACTTGCATAGGCCACAAATGTCCCAACAGCCTGTTGCCTGCTGCTGGAGCTGTGCACTGCTGGGTGGCAGAGGCTGTGAATCATGGTTTGGAGGGGGTCCTCAAACCCCTCCACCATCTGTCATACCCATACCTGTGCTGTATGCTCCTGTGGCCCCCCTGGGCATGGGGACTGCACTCCCCTGCTCCCCCACTGCTTCCCTAACTGCTGCCTAGAGTGAGTGCTGCAGCAGGAAGAGGAGCTGCTGGACACTGGGGGAGGTTGCCTGGTGGCTGCAGGAGCACTAGGGTGCAATTCAATTTGGTAGGTTAATACGAGTCAGATTAAATTGCCTGGTGGGCTGAAATGTGGCCTATTTTGCTCACCCCTGCTCTGTATGAAGCTTTTCAGATGCCTCAAATGGATGTGGCAGTTTTAAAGACCTTTCTCTACATGTGGGGCCTTTCTGGCCCTTTTCAGAAGGGAAGCTGAGCATTAACCATGGGTTCTGAACTTGTCTTTCTGCTGGTGACTTCTACTTCACCCTTACCTTTGAAGTACAAGCCTGTAGGACTTGACTTCCCTTTTTACAGTCCTCATCCCCACAACTTCAGCCACTGGATGCAGCCTTGGTGAGCATCCATTTTGAGGAACTTGACCAGGTTGCTGTTTTTGCCTCTTACATGCTGAGCCAGTATGCTCTGCATCTCTCCTTGCTCTGAATGGGTTGCTCTGTGCTCCCTTCTTAGCATCTCCTGTACACTGTGGTAGGGGTGCACCAATAGAGATTTTTGGGGGCCAATACAGAGATCCAATTTTTTTTTTTTTAAGGAGCTATATCTGCTGATTTACTGATCCAGTTTCCAAAACAATGGGGAGAGCTGCCTCCAGCTAGTACATCTGTGGCGGAAGGGGAGGGGCATGGGGGAGGCAGATCAAAGCCTGCGCCCTGCCCCCCCTCTCACTGCAGATTGAAGGTGGGGGGGGGGGAGGAAGAGGGGCAGCTGTCACCATCACTTACCCACACCATGCCATCCTGGGGTGTAGGTTGCAGCTGTGGGTTGGCGCAGGGACTGCACCAGGCTCTCTTTGGGGGCTGGGCTCAGGGTGGGGGCTATGGAGGGGGCTGCAGCCACCCCATATTTCACTGTAGCTCCCTCCCTAGTGCCTTTTGGCATGCTCTGCCTCCACCCATGAGCTGGGGATGTGCTGGGTGCACAGTGGCAGCAGTGCTGGGAGGGAGCTATGGCAAAATTTGGGGTGGCTGCAACCCTCTCTAGCCCCCACCCTGAGCCCAGGCCCCAGCAAGAAGAGTTCAGCACAGCCCTGGCTCTAGCCCTGCCCTGCACAGATCCAGGGGTACTCCCCCATGCCATCCCAGGGTGCAAGCAGCAACTGGTTTCCCCCCAACTCACCACAGCTCTGTCTTGTGCCCAGCCCCATCCTGGCTAGGCAGCACCTGCCCCTGCCATCTAACCCCCTACCTCACTGCGGGGGGGGGCAGGGTGTTGATCTGTTTTCCCTCCCCTTCCACCACAACGGACTTACAAGCTGGAGGTAGTTCTCCATGCTGCAGGCTGTTTCTGGCTGCCAGAGTGCTATTCTGCAGGTCCACATACACACTGGCATTTATCAGCTGCATCAGACTGATTTCCACCCCCCAGTACAGCCAATTTTCTTTTAGAGCTGTACTGACATGATATCAGACTCATGTATTGGTGCACCTCTACTGTGTGGGCATGAGTGCTCTGTTATTGCTTCGAGGAAATTGGACCTGTGGTCCTGATGGCTTTGGTGTGAAAGGCCTATGGAAATTCAACAGAGGTTCAAAATGTACATCCTCTTCCACTGTTCCATATTGGTATTTGTCTTATGGTGCTTGGGAACAGAAGCAGATGAGCCCATGGGCTTTGTAAAGCTTTTCTAAATGAAACTCATGTGATTTTTAGCTTGAAATACACATTAGACAAAAGGCATATGTATAGATTTTGCTGTTTAAGACTGATTTCCACTTTTGAGTGCTTTTGGGCTTGGGCAGTGTCCTCTAATGACTCTGATTCATTGCCCAGTACGTTGCTTTTCCTTCTAATGCTGTGGCTTTCAACCTTATTAGACTCAAATACCTTTTGGAAAATGCCAGCTCCTTAGCTTTCACCTGTTCTTATCTACTGAGAAATACCACATTTACCCAAATCCAAGATGATTCTCCAGTAACTTAAATCCTATACATGTTACTATTGTAACAAACTTTATAATTCTCCATGTATAGAATCTAATTAATGGGGTATCACTTTTTAATGCT
>NW_017728947.1:40097361-40098816 GCF_001723895.1 Crocodylus porosus
AAATTGCTGAGGTAGGAGAATGATACCATTTAGGAAATACTAAATGGTAGTGCCAAAAAAGTAAATAGGAATTTGTTTACTGTATCTTAAAATACTAGATCTACGGGGCACAGTGGTAACGGGTTAGGTGGTAGCCGCACATTGCGTGAAACCTAACTTGTGGAACTCATTGCTACAAGATGTTGTAAAGGCTGATGGCTTAACTCTGTTCAGAATGGAGTTGAATAAATTTATGGCCAAAAGATGATAGATAAATGTACAGCTTCTGAATTGGAACTTCTTAAGCCTCTGGATTTTTTAAAAATCTGTAGCGGGAGAAGAAAAGCTGTACAAATGCCCAGAATTTTACCTATTTGCCCTCCCCTTCAGCATCTGCTGTTTTCTGTCATTGTGTGACAGTTTTTTAGTTGCTATATGATGACAGTGGGTGCAGGACCTACAAAGCTTCCTTCCCACTTTCTACCTCCTTCCTGCCCCCCACGCCCAAAAAAATTTTTGGTGGTTGGAGGGACAAAATTCTGTTGGACAAAATGGGTGCAAATAGGAAAAGGAAAGTGGGCTTTAAGATAACTATATAAGGGTGCTGAAGGAGGACATGCCTGCTTAGTGTCCATTGTCCCTTGAATGTGTCCAAGGAGTCTGTGTATGCCAGCTAGTGGAACTGCTTGGAGATGTGCATAGCCAAGGTTGGGCAGGACCAAGGGGGCTAGAAGTCCTTCAGTTTTTACATTCCACTTGGCCAATACATCCTTCCTGGTCTTGTAGGTTGACAGGTGATGCTAGAGGGTCCCAAGACTTGGTGGGGCTATGTATGGGGTATATGTGAAATCAAGTGTGCAGGGTAAAAGTGCAGCCAGAGCCTCCAATAGGAGCTTCCTGAGGAGGCAATGGATGGCCTGTAGCCTGGCACACTTGAGGCAGGCATGCAGCAGGGTGCACCTCTAATTGCAGGAGGAGCAGGTGTTGGGGGGAGGGGGGAAGGGTCTGTAAAGTGTGCCAGGTAATTAATTGCCCATTCCAAAAGGTCCAGCTGTTGCCAACCTACTGAAATAAACCTGTAGTCTGGCCCAGTGGTCCTTATGGCAGTCCTTATGTCTGCAGAAGCAAAATGTCCATTCTTCTCGGCAGCAGATCTGGATTCTGGAATTTCTTTGTTGTCTTCCTGCATTTTAACCAAAATAAATGAAGTGTGTGAATTTTACTTTTAATGGAAAACAACCAAACTTTGTATACCTTATCAGATGTCAAGGCAATGAAAAATATTTCACACAATTAGTTTAGATTTTAGTTTCAGACATCTTGATGTGTTGTTGGGTTTGTTTTGTTTTCTTGTTTTGAAAAGAAGTCTTACCTAACTTTCCTGATATTTTAAAACTAGTATTTCTAGAACTTTTTTGCTCATCTATAGAATTACATGGATAAAGTGTCTTAAGTTGTCAGCGGTACACAAGAATT
>NW_017728947.1:40099066-40109829 GCF_001723895.1 Crocodylus porosus
ATGTCTTGAGGTTTTTTAAGTGAAGGGTTCTGGGAGAATCCTTGCAGCTATGCATCACTTACCAAAAATAGAACCTTTACTGCATAAGGCAGCTTGTCTGCTGTGTGGATCGAGTAGATGATGAATTAATGCTCCTAGTGAATGATGATCACTCTCTCTTTTTGATTCTTTAGCTAACAGCTTTTTATTCCAAGTTCCAATACTAATTGAAGTTAATAGGCTCTCTTTTCTCCCATCTAAAGGGTGTTTGGTGGTAGTATGGATACTATTACAATGTAGTGTTGAAAATTTTTATTTTTCATAGTGTGACTTGTTTATAAATTGAGCCACAAGATGCTGATAAATATAGTACTCCTATAATTGTCTAGGGAGGGGAGGGAAGAATTTTTTCCTCTGTATAGTGAGAGTTAGGTGTTGCCTTTTTTGTTGTGCTTTTTTTTTTAAATATATAAATCCTCTTTTAAAAAAAACAAACCAAATCTGCTAATAAAACTAAATGAAACAGTACAATGCAAAGACAACATAATGCTAATTTAAATCTCTATCAAATCCTAATTCTGAAAATAAAACTGTAGAACAAGCCTTTTCTTCATTGTAAAATCCTAGTCGAGATGTACCAACGAGGGAGTGTGTTTTGTATTCCAGTGGTGTAGCTGAACCAGACAGGTCTGCAGCACAGCACTTTATTTTTAGACTCTAGGTTGCCATTTTTATCCCGTAAAAAAATATTCATCAGTGTCTGGGTGACAGGCCATCAGTTGTTATAAATATGTCAGAGACCAGGTTTTTTTCACCTCCCTCTCCTCCTTTTTATGTCCTGCTGTGTGCCTTTTTTTCTTAAAGGGGGGAGAATAACTGGGCTGATTTTTTTTCTTTTATTTATTTTTATTTTTATTTTTTTTTCTTCTTCCAATTCATGTATTAGAGTTTTCAATTCACAGATCTTTAACGTCACTCAGTTCATTCATCTTCTCTACACAGCTGCTTACGTAGCTCCATTTATTGTCTACTATGGGTGAACTGTTCTAGTGCATAGAGCTGAAAGCAAGGTTGGAAAAAAAAATGGATGTGGCACCACGTTATGATTCCTCACTCTGTAATCTTTCTCTGTTCCCCAAAAAACGTGTTGTACTGAAATTGACATCTCTGCTGAGGGAGAAATATTTTTCCTTTATGTAAAATGTAAGTTTGGGGTATATGTGCATCAGATGCATATCTAGAATAGCTACTGGGCCAAATATTTTATTTTTTTATTTGGAATAAACCTCAGTGTTGTTTAATGCAAAAACTGCACCAAGGTGTTGAGTCTTTTCTAGTCTTGAGGCATTGTAAGATTGCTGGTGTATCCTGGTAGTTGAGCAAAACTAAGTAATAGGATGGAATTTACTAATGGCAATTTTGGCTTAAATATCCAGAATTTCCCTCCTGCTGGCAAGATCTTAAACTATGGGATAAGCTCCCTAGAGAAGGAGATGAAAGTCTTATTACTTCTCACTTGCGTGAGATGCAGTACATTTTTCTAGTTCTTTAGCCATGGACCAGTTCTTAACTGTATGGCCTGATAAATGTCAAATAGGGAGAAGACTTATTTCATTGAATTTGGTGACAGTACTGTGTGAAATGAATATGATTCCTGCCCCAAGGAATTGTAGAGTCTCTGAGAACCAGATTCTTACAGATCAGATGGGCATACTGCTAGATAACAGTAGCTAGTCACACATGTCAGAATCTAGAATTGTGCCAAGGTGGCCATCAACAGGCTTTGTCAAAGAAGTAAGTGGCATTTCTATGTCAGAAGTCACCATGTGAGTTTCAGGGGGAAGCGGGGTGTACATGGCACAACTTGTATGCAGGTGAGGTATACTCTTACTGAAACAACAAATACACTGTTCTGAACCACTGTCTCTTCAGACTTGGCACTGATTATCACTCTGGAGGTGTAGCTTAGTTGGGCTCACAGTGACTTAATTTTTGGTCTTTCTGTGTGCAAATAGCTTGAATCAACCTTAGTAGATAATATATAGGTTGCCTTTTTGTGTTGTGTGACTGGTTGCAATGCTTGGTTTTTATAACTAACCATGTATTAACTAAATGCTCAGAATACTATAATCATATGGTGTGTTTCAGTTCCAGAACTTACTTACTTTACTTTATTTTTAGTATTTGAAAGCCCTCTTGGCATCTCTCTGCTCTTTCTGCCTCCCCTGCACCCTAGCTTTTAAGAAGCTCAAAGATGCAGGCTTTATTTATTGCACCGTGTTTGTTTTGTTTCTTTCAGCTCCATCCTTTGCAGTTTAACTTCCACCTTCTCTGCTCCACTGAAATAGTTTTCTCCTGAGTTCTTTTCCTCCCATGACTATAAACTCTGAGCTTCTGTCCTGTTTGCCTGCTACTTTTGACTTGGATCACTCCTTACTAAACTTGTCTTCTCTTGGCTTTCATGATATTGCGCTCTTGTTACTTCTACCTCCACGTCTGTTCCTTTTAACACATCTTAGTGGAACTAGTTTCGCTCTTCTCCAGTTTGGTGTGTTCTTTTTCTGAAGGGCTTGCAAGGATTGGTTTCCCTTCTCTCTGACTCTACTGACAAACCAAAACCACTGTCAGCATGTTGAGGTGCCAAGACAGACTTGGTGGTCAGCTTGGTTTCCTATTCAATCCCATATCTCAGTCTGTTTCTAGCATGGTCCTGCCACTATCTTAAACTGAATTCTTTCTTCCCAACCCCAAATAAGCACAACAAAAAAGGTGGGGGAGGGGGGAGGGCAGGAAGGTGAGGCAAGAGTCAAAGATGACCTTCAAGTTGTAGCTCTGGGTACTATTTGTGACTTGCAGAGAATGTAGGTGCTGGAGTTGCTCAAGAATAGAATAGGAAGAAGGGATAAGGTGTGAAGGGAGCAGATAGTTGATTTACCAGCATATAATTACAGTACAATTGCAGTTTACACGGGAATTGTGTTCCCAGGTCAGCGCATATAGTAGAAATTGCGTGTAGCTGAAATCGCTGGGCTCAGTGCTGAGCAGCTGCCACAGGGCCTGAACAAGGCGGCCAGCTGAGCGTGGGCCCCCTAGCCATGTTGACGCATGCAGGCAATACCACGCAGTGTTGCGCAGTGCCACGCTACGCACCGCGCCCTAGCCAGCACCCGGCAGCCAGCCTCAGCAGCTGAGCATGTAAAGCCGAATTCGCGCAAGTTAAATACACGTAAGTTGCGACTGTACTGTAGTAGCAAATAACATCTTCTCACAGATGTTTTTGAGCTGTCTTCTGCAATGAAGATGCACCATATTTGGATACAAAATTTGAAGAAATTAAAGCTTCAGTACATTGGGGGGAGGGTACCCAGATCCTTACTAGAATAGCTGTGCACTGCTTAATGCATGCATTCTGTAACTTGACATCACTTGGATCCTTTGTTTCAAGTCATTAAAACTTTTTATTGTTAAGATGGAACCGGCTGAATTCAAGAAGGACTAAATTAATTTCATCTCAAGTACATACATTCTTCAGATATTCCATCTGTCCAAAAAAATGCATAAAGTCTACTTCTCCATATGATAGAAGTTTGGGTAAATTTTTATATCCAAACATGGAATATCCTTATTGCAGAAGGCGACTCCAGAACCATCTGTGGTGAGATGTTATTCGCTATTACTTGCGTGGTGGTGGATCCACTATCTCCTCTTGGCTCCCCTCGCCTGATCCCTTCTTCCTATTCTATTCTTGTGTAGCAGTATCACTTGCATGTAATTAGTCACTGTCACAATATCAAGTACTCTAACATTTCTCCTCCTCTGACCCCTTATCTGGGACGACTTGCCATCTCAATCTCCAGCACCTACGTTCTCTGGAAGTCACCACCAACAGCATCCAGGGCTACAAGTTGAAGGTCATCTTTGACTTAGTAACTGACAGGGGTGCCCAACATTTTTTGAATGTGGGGCCAGATCATGAACTTTTTATCACCCAGTGGGCTAGTGAGCCATATTCAGTGACCTCACAGGAAGTGGTATCACATCACAGCCCCCCTTCCTCCCCCCCCCCCAACAAAAGTACAGTGTTTACTTTTGTTTCCTATTGCAGTACCTTGGGCCCCTGAAAACTGCTTGGAGGGCCACATGTTGGACAAACCTGGTTTAGGACTTGCATGTGAGGTTCCATTTTCCCCCCGCCCCCAAGCTGTGCTGTCACAATTCAGATCTGCAGAGGAGCTCAAACTTCTTAGTTGTGTAGCAGATCCCTATATAAAACATAGCATGTCTTTCTGTAAAATCAGTTTTGGGATTTACTTCCTTACCAATCAAGATCCCTCATGTGACATTTGGGAGTGTTTTTTAAAAACTTTCATTTTATTCCCCCCCACCCCCATATAGATATTGGAAATTGCCTTTAAGATGCCATACCCCATTCCTTCCCTGCAGTTAATTGCTCCAGCAGGGGCCTTTTGTTTAGTTTCTTTCTGGCTTTTAAGGGTGATAAGAGGGATATTTAAATATTAAACATGACTAACTACCTCTTTCTAATTAGAATTAGTTAGGGTGAAAGATGTCTTGCCATATTCACTTATGCCATCAAATTATTTACCATGTGGTAAAAACAAGACAATTGCAGTTAATAAAGTTTAAAATATTAACATATTCTTTAAAAAATATACATTTTTTTTTTTCCTTCTTGTGGATGCATCACTTGAGGTTCCCAGCCCATAGCTTGACTTTTTTACACAACCTGCCCATTCAAGAGTGTTTTGTTTGTGTTTAGCAGTTGCATACAGAATGGTTCCAGATGATTCTCATAGCCTGTCATCCATGACCTTTTGGGAGTGCCCATGAAAATGGAGAGAGAAGATGCTTCTGTATTGCTGGTGGTGTCTCAAAAGGTTCCCAGGCGAAGTGCCGCATCCATCCAGACATTTCTTCTGAATCTACTAAAGCAAAATGGAGACTTTGGTCAGCCTTGCTCTTCATTTAACAATAACTATGTGCAAATAACTAGGCTATTCTACACATCTCCTCCCAAAGTCCTGCACAAAGACCGCACTACTGAATTAGTAGCTGCCTCCAGGACTTGAGCCTCCTTCCCTAGGCTAGTTAGCCAAAGGGTCATGTAGACTGTTGACTACTTTTTTTTTTTTTTCTGTTCATCTTCAGTCTTATGGAAGTGTTTTTTTTATGCCTGAAAGTATACAAAATGTTTAAGTGCAGACAGTTTTCCTGCAGAACTATTAGCTGTTTAAGTGAATTGGGAGTACAATTCACATTTTTTATTTTTGCACCAAGTTTTGTTTTTCTTTAATAAAAATGCAGGGAGTTGCTACTGCCTTATTAACTTGCAGCCTGCATGCTTATCTTCTTTGTTCTTTGTTAAATATGAGCTGGCATGTGTTAGATTGCGTTAGTGTTCACTCTTTGGGACTTCAGTGGTTTCTAAATTTGGCATTGCTAAGCCGGTGCCCTGTTTGCTTGAATCAATTGGGGCTGCTATTTTTAGCAACAAAAGGGAATTGAAATAGCAATTTTCTTTCCATGTAATAGATCCCCAAGAGGAATACTGATGCAAGCTCTCTGTCATTCCATATTCTCCCCTTCCCCAAAAGCACTCGGCTGCCTTTCGTCTGTCACGGTTTGCGGCAGTATTAATCTTTAATCAATCGAGTGTTTTCTGCATTCAGGTGTTCAGGGAAAAAACGGGTCACGACGAGGATCTGCCTAGAATAACTAAGCACTCGTGCATGGGCTGTGCAGTCAGAATTTGGTGGATAATGGCAGGGAATAGACAGAGCAGCTAAAAATAGCACTTGCTTCCAGTGTTTCTCCAGTCTATTTTTGATGCTTGATTTTGATAAGGTTGATTGGGCTCTTACTAAAAATAACTGTTCCTAGCAAGCTGAGGACAAAAAGTAGAATATTTTTCACCATCACAGACTACAGTACTTTTTGTTGGCTGCAGATAATCTGGGAGCTAGGCATTGGTCAATTGCCAGTGTTTTATATAAATCTGTAATAAGTGAAACACTGCTTGGTGCCAAGCAGGGATAGTCTTTAGTCTTGCCAGCTTTTCTCTTCTGTAAGAGCTGTCACACGTGGTAAAGCTTTCGTATTTTGTAGCTGAAGATTCAGATTCTTGGTAATGCACTTCACACCCATTGTAAGCTTACCTATGCAGTGAAGTTTTATGCGAATGGCACAGCTTCTAAAGGGCTGACTTGTTTCTTAGTTTACCTTTTAGTATCAAAACCTACTGTGGCTCAGACACATGTGCACGATTAAAGTCTATCATGTAGTTACTTTTCGTTTTAAGAGCCTACTGGAGATGATGCACAGAGCTTTAGCTTGTCTGCAGCTAGTCAAAAGAAACATGGAAGGGTGTGTAGCATTCGGCTTGACTAGTGGCAACAAGGCCTGTGGCTTGTTTCCAGTGTCTTTAAGGTGCCAGGTGAATGTCTGAAGGTAGGCTTATTCTTTTTAATCCTATTTTTACTGCAGGCTGACCTTGAGTTGAGCAGTGATCTAGTTATTGTGCTTTAGCCAAACTTAGTAAAGCAGAGCAGTGGAGTTCTGCATGCTTGCTTTCACTTATCACTGCTGAAAAGGATGGTCATTCTAGTCGTGAGGTTTGGATTTTCACAATGCGCATCCCATGCTTTTATGCCATCATTCTGTTGTATTCTTGGGGTGGCTGTATAGCAAAGAAAGGAGAGCTGAGTTGGAGATAAATGATTAGAATAATCATCTTTGTCATGGCTGCGATTTTTGACTTCAGGAAGAAAATGAGAGAATTCTGGGTATCGTGAGCCTCAGAACCATCCTTGTCCATGCGCAGGCAGGTGGTTTAGACATCCTATTTATGACTCCCTCAGGAGGGAATGAAGTGTGGAATGCAGCCCATGTGGAAAACGGACCAGATAATCAGTACGGACCAAAATTTCTGTACTCGGCAACTGTGCCTGTGAATCTGCCATGGCAGTCGCCAAACACATGCATAACAAAAGAGCAGTATGCTTCCTATTAACATTTGCTTATACCAAAGGCTAGACCAGAAATGGCGACATGCATGCCATCGGTAGCACCTACATAATTGCAGAACCACACTGTTTCAAAAGCGAACAATTATATGAGCAGCACTTGTCAATATAGCTATGCTGGGTAACGTGATAGGAAGAACTTTACCATAAAAGCTTTCAAGACATCAAGCAAAATGTGGATTTGCCAACCTTTAATCCATTTACCTTTAATTTTTAAATCAATTCAAGTTACTGTTTTCCCAGAACAGTGTGCATCTGAACTAATACCAGGTCATTCATTCCTTTGGTATCAAGGTTCTTGAGGACGATGATAAATAAATCCATTTAATTAAACTTGCTTTCTTTATACAGGAGTTTTGGGCCCACTCCAAGTCAGCTACCATATTTACTAGAATACAGGATAAGGCTTTTTTTTATCCAATTAAAATGAGGAGGCGGCGGAAGCCCCTAATCATATTTATGTGCAAAGAAACCTCATTGAATACACTGTCAATCATTTCAGCTGATGCCAAAAGCAGCATCTGCCCAGTAATGGAAACCAGCTCTGAAGTGGGTTTTAAATGCAACCTACATTGAGCATGACTGTAAAATATGTGGCCCGCACTGAGCGAACATATATCAGGGGGCATGTTTAATTAGTAGGGCCCTGAGAAAATTGTGACTTCTTGGACTGCAGGGAAATACCAAAATTTGATCCACACCACAGCCTTTAAGGGTTGCAAGCATAGGTGGCGGAATGCACAAAGGGCTGCAGGGCAGCCCGGGCATGGCTCCAGGTAGCTGCAGCAGGGGTGGGGAGAAAGGGGGCATGCACAAATGGACATGGAGCCTGCAAGTAGCTGGGACTGTAGCCAGGTGGTGTGCAGAGCACTGCCTACCACAGCAGGCAAGTCAGGGAAGGGACTGGGGGGAGGAGAGCAGATCGAGGGGCAGAGGTGGGCTGTAGCTGTGGGTTGGACTCTGCACCCTGCTATTGCTGCCACTGGCTCAAGGCACCAGGCACATTGAATGCATTAGCCAGCTCCTGAGGCACCAGTAGCGGGGTGCAGAGTCCAGCCCACAGCAGCAGCCTGCCTCTGCCCTATGCACAAATCTGGGGGGCATGTGGGACCTCTCCCAAGGTGTGCACGGTGGTAGGAGTCTCCTTATGTCCCTGGACAAGCTGCCTGGGTTTCCAAGCATCTTATAACCTGCTCCTGCTTCTGCCTCACTCCTTCCTGCACTGTGGGGACCTTGATCATCTTCTTCCCTGACTTACCTGCTATGGTAGGCAGTGCCCTGCACACTATCTGGCTGCAATCCCAGCCACCTGGAGGCTTTGTCTGTGTGTGTGGGTTGCCCTGCCCTGCCTTGCAGCCCTCTGTGCTGCCCTGCGTTTTGGGGAGCTAAGCCCCTTTTAGCTCCAGCCTTTCACTGCTTATAGCTGTGCCTGCCTGCTGCACGTGTACAGATGAAGTATCATGTTTTTCATGGAATAGTCACGGAGCAACTACCATTGCTCTTGGCAAATGGGTCCCAGTAGTTCTGTGACTATTCCATGAAAAATGATACTGTACTTGCTCATGTGCCACACATTTTTGACAAGAAATCCGCAACTTTCGTAGGGCCTGAATCATGAAGATGGATTAGTGCAGCCCATCTCAGTAACACGTGGTATTGTCAATGGCATGCAGTCTCCCTCAGTGCTGACTTTAAAGTCATGGTAAGCATAAGGCACTGACTTTTTTTTTTTTAGGGGTGGGGCCTTTTTCTCAGGGGCACAACTCAGTGGGGGCAGCAGCAGTGATGTCATTTGGTGGGCAGCCTGCATCAGCCCCTGCCCCTGCACAGATTTGGGGGGCATATGTTTGTTTTTGGTTTTGGTTTTTCTTCCCCCTCCCCTAGCAGCTCCCTAGATGAGCCACCCATGTCTGTCTCCTACTTCCTGCCCCACCTGTTCCCTCACTGTGGGGGCTTCAGTCTGAACGCCCCCCCCACTCGGTAGACTTATTTGCAGGCAGCTTGGGGAGCTGTTCTCCACCACTGCCTAAGGCTGTAGTCCTGGCTGTACACATGTCTGCATGTGCATACATGCACATGGCACTGCCTGCATCCTGTTCCCTGCAGCCCTTGCAGCTGGAACTCTGCCAGCCTGTAAGGGGAAACCCACAGAGTCCCACACTTCTACATGGTGAACAGAAAACCTGGATCCTTGCACAATACTGGGAATCTGGGATATGCTGTCCCAGAGTCCCTGCAGCCTGGGACCAGGTCTTGATGTTCCCATTTTGCCCAATTAAGGATGGGTGGTCATCCTACCTTCTTCCCAAGGGGGGCCCAGGGCCATTAGACCCCCCCCCCTGTACTTGGCACCTATGATGTTGATGAACACTTCTTGACTCTCTCCCACTTCACACTGTGCTCAGATTTTAAAAAAAAAAAAACAACCACCCTTACCCCAAATCAAATGCCAAAATTATAATAAGTTCTGAATGCCTAATAATGATTGGGGTGCTAGGAGGCTTCCATATTGCTTTAAAAAAGTAAATGTACCAATAAAACACTGTTCAGCAGAGAGAGTTTCTTTCTGCTTTTAACTTCTTATTTATTTAAGGATTTTTTTAAAACAGAAAACCAGAGTCCCTGACTAACCACAGGTCTGAGCTGTGTGGTGTTTTTTTGGTTTAATCTTCTGGAGGCCACAGTGGCAAGTTTTTTACTTTGACCCAAAGCTTTTAACCCAGTAGTTTTCAGCTGCAGTGCTTTAAGGGATGGGCAAAATGTGGCCCGTGGGCTGGATATGGCCTGCCAGATGACTCTTTCTGGGCTGCAGGGCCCTAAAAAAAAAATTTAGAAAATGAATATTTATCTGCCCCTGGCTGCCTGTCATGCGACCCTCAATGGCTTGCCAAAACTCAGTAAGTGACTCTCTCCCTGAAATAATTGCCTGCTCCTGCTTTTAAGGCAGGGGTGTTCAACTGGGGGTATGCATACCTGGGGGTACTCTGGAAGGCCCTGGGGGTACACAGCAGTAGCATGGAGAAGCTGCTGGCACTTCCAGTTTAGCTGCCACACACTGTAGGGACTCCTTCCTGCGCTCATTAAGCTGCTGGGGGTACCCCGACCCAAAAAGGTTGAAAACCCCTGCTTTAAGGAATGCTGTGCCATGTGTCCTGCCATGGCCAGTATACCTCCATGTGAAGGTAGATCAGGAAAGGCTGAGATGAATCCTAGCACTCCTGCCTGCATTACACTTGCTTGATGAACTGAATGGTGGCAGAAGCGATCACTGTTGTCATGGCCCTTCCTTTGTCTAGCTATGCACGTGCCTCCTGGGAACAGAAGTGCATGGGGCAGTTCTACCTGGTGTTGGTGGTTTCTCAAAGCTGCTGCTGCTGCCTCCACGTGAAACTGCCAGGATGAGTGTGCAAGGCCAGACCAGAAAAAGCTAGGGCAAGAGCACCCAATCCTGCATGCATTTGGTGCATCGGATCACTAATGCAGGCAGGAATGATGCAGCCCTTCCTGATCAGGCTGTGCACAAGGCATGTGGGGCTTTCACCTGGCTGTGGCATTGGCAGAAGTCTGGGAGAGAACCCCTGAGGCAAGCTGGTGTACCATAATGGTGGTTCTCAGTTGCACTGTTACCAAATTGAGAAGTTGAGGGGTGCACTGAATCTAAAAAGGTTGAGAACTGTTAGCATTTAATTGGCTTTGGGACTGGCTTTCAACCAGGTGACTGCTTATACTTAAATTATTTTT
>NW_017728947.1:40110694-40112629 GCF_001723895.1 Crocodylus porosus
AATATTAATCTGCCCCTGGCTGCCTGTCATGCGGCCCTCAATGGCTTGCCAAAACAAAGTATGTGGCCTTCCACACACAATAATTGTCTGCCCCTGGCTTAGAGAGAGCCTGAGACCACCTCTTTAGAGTAGGAAGATGAGTTAATCAAATGATAGACATCATGCAGTCATGGCCAAGTGTGGACAAGGCAAAACTTAATTGTGTGTGTGTATGGGGGGGAAACAGATGCAGTAAAATCTTAAAATCAATTATGTATTGCCTAATGTGATTTAAAAACACCTTTTGTCTTTGTAGATGTAACCAAAGCATGATATCATATGGGAAGGGAACGCTTCTGTGACATGGGACAAAGTAATGTTTCTGTGCTCTTTAGGAATAACACGTGCAGGAGGCTGGACCAGATGACCCTTGAGGTTCATTCCCACCCTATGATTCATTTAACCAAAATAGAGAGTAGGGGTTATTCTAATGGAGCAAGTTGAAATGGATGAATTTAAATACTCTAGACAGTATTATAGGAGCACACAACTTTTGTATCTTGTTAGTTTCTAACATAAGTTCATAGAATTGAATAGAAGGACCAGAAGGGATCTCAAGATCATCACGTCCGGTCCCCTGCCATGGGCAGGAAGTTTATTGGGCACAAATGAGCTCAACAAGGTGCTTATCCAGCTTCATCTTGAACACCTCCAAAGATGTGAACTGCACTACTTCTTCTGGGAGTGTTCCAGATTCTGGTAACCCTTACAGAAAGTGTGTGTATGTGTGTTTTCTTATGTTCAGCCTGAATTTACTCTCTGTTAGCTTTTGCCCATTAGTCCTTGTCCTCCCTTGACATGCCTTCCTGAAGAGTTGCTCCCCTAGATCTTGATGCTCACTTCTGACCATACTAGTTAGGCAGCTATCAAGTCACGGCTCCAGCCTTCTCTTACTCAAACTGATCAGGGCCAGTTCCCAGAGTCTCCAGGCTCATAATCATACAGGTGGCCCTCCTTTTATACCCTCTTGAGCTATCTACATCCTTCCTGAAGTGTGCCCAGAACTGGACACAGTATTCCAGCTGTCATCTCACCAGCGCCGAACAGAGGTAGAAGCACCTCCCCTGGATCTGTTGGCAGCACATCAACTGTTGCACACCGTGGTTCTGTTTGCCATGCTGGTGACTTCATCGCACTTGGCTCATGTTTATCTTCCTGTCAGTGGTGACCCTTTGCAGATCCCATGCCAGCCACTGTACCACCACCCGTCATGTAGTCATGGTATAGGTTCTTCCTACCCAGATAAAGAACCTTGCACTTCTCCCTGTTAAACCTCATTTGATTCTGTTTTGCCCACAAAACCAATCTGTCAAGGTCATCCTGGATTTTTTTTTTACCCTATCCTCCGGTTTGCCCGCATTTCCCCACACCTTAGTATCATCCCCAAACTTAATCACAGAGCTTCCACCCCATATGGATCATGCTGATTGCAAAGATGAAACAGCTGTCTACTTAAGTTTTGCTGAAATACCTATGTTGGTTAAGGGGGGGAATCATATTCCTAACTGATATGGCTATACCTAGGGAAGATCTTACTGTAGATACAGAAAAACTGGCAAAAAGTTACTCTTGCTAATATATGTTACTTGAGGGTAATAGTGGCTGGTATAAGCTACATGTTCACTAGAAGGATTGCCTTTTTATAGACAAGACTCAGAGTACAGTAGCAGTGTTGCTGGATGAGAAAATGAGGCTTGAGAGAGGAATTTTGCCACTTCTACTCCTGCTCCATACCACAGAGTATATAAGATTTGAGAATGGAAAGGAAGCTGGCTGTTGCTAGTGTCCCCCCAAAGTTATGGAAGAACTTGGCTACCCCATTCCCCTGAAGATGCTGCTACATGCTTGATGGGAAATAAACTTGGAGTACACTGACTTGACCTGGGAGCTGTTATC
>NW_017728947.1:40112884-40126023 GCF_001723895.1 Crocodylus porosus
AAAAAAAAAAACCCGCTGTAACTCCAGTTCTACCACCTGGCCAAAAAAAGACACTTACAGCTTTGGGGCTAGGAGGTAGTTTTAATTTATGTTGGGGCCTGAGGGCAGCCCAGAATATATCAACAGAAGTGTAGGAATAAGAGCTGCATCTTTTTGTTTTTGCTTTAAACCTGCATGAAGGACAGAAACGTGTGCAGGGAAATAAATTCCTTTTAGTGGACTGGTATAAAGGGGGTGTAGCTATTTGTAGCACATGTTTTGAGAGTTGGCTTGTAGCTGCATTTTTTTCCTGTTTTTTCTAGGTGGTACATCAAGGCCTGTAACCATAGACCTACTGAGAGATTTAAATTTGCGTTCTGGTGGGCAAACTAGCTCTTTGAAGCCAGGACCCCTTAGCTGAGAGGAACCTCTGAAGGGTTGGGAAAACTGTTCCTGTTGTATGCCTCATCTGAAGTCCCCAGTCTTCTCTGCTCGTTCTATTGAGTGACAGCTACTCTTGTTGGTTTTTAAGATTTTACTTTAAAGAACAGAACACTTGAAAGTCATGTAAACATTCCTAGTAAGAAAAAACAAGTAAAAAATAATTTGTACTATACATAAAATCTTTGAATTCAACATTTCTCCGAAAAGTGCTTAAATGACGTGTAGGAAGTCTTGGTTCCTGTCTTGAGGAGCATATGATTTAAGTTCATCTTATAGGTTTAATCAAGGAGCACATAGTGTGGGAAGACCAAGCAATAATGACTTTTTTAAACAAAAACTTTTAAAATTTGAGAACTTGCTAGCCTAGATTGAAAAGGTTAAGAGAAGATGAGGCTATGAAGATGGTGAGGGAAAGATGCAACATGTTGACTTTTTTTCCAGCGAGGTGGGAGTTGTTCTTTTAGAGGTCTCCTAAGGTGACTTCCTCACCATAAATGCATCAAACTAAACATCTAAGTCGGGTCAGCTTAAATGATCGAACTACAGTATCATGTTAGTATAGGTTTTCCCTTTGCTTTATTCTTTTGTTTAGAATATTTTGTTGGGGAAACAAATTGTGTGATAATGCATAATATGAGACTTAAGATCAGTAATAAAATAGGAGCACGTTAGTCCTTGAGTGAAGAGGACAATGTCCCTTTGCAGAACTACAGTCCCATCTAGCTAAATGGATCACACCTTTTTATACATGGCTGGTTGCAAGCAAGTGGGCACTTGTGCACATACTGTTCTAAAGAAACTGGCATGAGCACTTGAAACCAGCTCCCAACTCACTCATTAGTCAAGCATAAGCAGCCCTGTTGATGGTACCTAACAGCCATAAGTGAACTTCAGGGGAGATGATGGCTTCTGTTTTAAGTATCACTAGCAAGACTTGTAATAGGATGCTTCAAAAGAGAACTTGTAGCTGCCCAGTCATGATGTTCAGCAATTCCTAAGAATTAGCTGTGCAAGATTTTATAGAATAAAAGCTGATTAGGGAATTGGACTAAGACTCCCGGTCCAGCTTGTCTAATACAGTAAGCTTTTGGGACTCGGGTACTAAAAATGTACTTTGTCATGGAGTTGAACAGTGGGGGGGGGGGGGAGAGCAGCTGCTCTTACGTAAATTTTAAGGGTAAAATTTAATTATCTAGACCAGGGACTCCCCAACTCTGGCATTCATATCCCTGGGGGTATACAAGACATCTTGGGGCATCTGCAGGACAATTCTGTAATGTCAGATTTAATTGTAATTGGCATTTAAGGGGTTAAAAAGAGCACACGTATGCTGGTAGGTATGGAAGGGAGTATGTAATGAGAGAATTTGAGGGAGGGAGGTGGGGACAGTCCTCTAGGGAGGTAAGGGGTTGGGGTGGGGGCAGACACCAGGGGTAGGCAGGTAGAAGACAAGTGGTAGAGGGACAAGGTACAGGGGCCAATACCCACTCCTCACAACAGTGGAGTGGAACATGAATTTATGATGACCTTCCATTTTACATATAGTAAATTGCAACGGTTTATAGTTTACATGTATGGAACCTAATTATTGGAGGTGGGTGTATATCACCTTGGATTCAGGTAAATATGGTAAATGGGAGTGCTAATCTAGTTCATAAAGAGATCATTAGGCAGCAGTACAATGATAGCTGCTGTTCAGTGGCAAAGAATTGCTGAAAGGGCACTGTAGAGTTCAACACCGAAATAAGTATTAAACTTGTACAGGCATTCATCAAACTCTTGATCCATTCTCCCCCTCCCCCCCCCCCAAACTTTCTCTAACAAGCGGGCTCCAAGCTCTTATTCCTCATACTTCCAAAGTTTCTTGCGCAGACGCAAGAAAAACAGATGCTTCTAATTCTTTTTTAATAAAAGCTTTAGAAAAACAAGAGTCATACACCACATACGGGGAATTGATTTGAAGGGCTGTTTTGTCAGAAGTTCATTACTAGCCTGGTAATGACCACACCATTGCTGGATGTTGTCAAGGCAGCTAATGGGTTTTTTCTTCCTCCCTTTTTTTTTTTTTTTTTTTAGTGGTCACAGGTGCCACAGATGGAATTGGAAAAGCCTATGCAGAAGAGGTAAGGCTTTTTTTCTTTAAAACTATACTTGAGTACAGATACAGACACATACAGATTATATTCACACAAGTGCACTAGCATAATGACATAGTAGTAGTATTAGTTTTCCTGACTTCCTGTTCCTGGTCAATATATCCTGTATCATGTTTCCTAGTAACTTTTTAGTAACCTGGAATGTAGTTATGATTTGGTTGACTTTGTATCTCTTTGATTTTCAGTTAGCAAGGTGTGGAATGAAAGTAGCTCTTGTCAGCAGATCTCAAGAAAAGCTGAATCAGGTTGCCAGTGAAATAAGTAAGTATTTAACTACCTTTTTTGACCAACTAAACTCTTTTTATTTCAAGATAAACATATCACAGCTAAAATGCAAATGTTCTTGGGCTCACTAATTCTACATGAATACAATTTTGTAAGTGTTAATTGCAATGTTAACATTTTACATTTTTTTTTTTCAGACAAATATAATTTTGATCTTGCCTCAAGTGTCATTTGTTCATTACTTTGGTTAACTCCCTCCCCCTTCCCCCCCCCCAACAAAAAAAACAAAACCCTGTAATTGATCATCTTTTCAGAGTTACTGGGGGGGTGGGGTTAGTGAAACTGGGTATTAACTCCAGAATGAGGTGTTTAAAGCTGTTTTGTTTTTTTCTCTCTTAGAATTCTAAAAGATGTTACTGAGTGGTATTTTTTTTAAGGATCTGACCACTACAGTACTCTTCCATGTGAAAAGAACTAAGATTCCTGTGTAGTTTACCTAATTGCTATGAAGCCCACTAGAAAACTATTCATCTGATTTTCATTGGTAGTTTCTTATTACTTCTACTTCAGCAGTTTTAACTTTTTAAGTCCAGTGATCCATGTGGGGCCAGTAGAATTCCATGAGATGGAATCCCTTGTTTCCATGTGCTTTTCTTTAAGTGTAGGAAATCATTTGGTGCTTGACTAAAGTTGCTAAACTTGTGAGATAAATTAAAGTTTTAAAAGTAACAGAATAGACTGTGATGCAGCCTTAATTTGTTCCTTGTCTTTATGCCTTTTGTACAACTCTTAATTGCACAATTTAGAATCTTTTTTTTCATTATATTCCTCCTTCTGTCCTTACACAAGTTGGATAGTTCTTATTGAATTAAATGGCAGAGATGGATAAAATAAACCCAATCTCCTACCTTGTTTCCAACAGAAGTTGGAAAGCGTATAGTAAATGAGGTAAACTGCAGAAAGATCAGTTCTTAGTTAAGGCATACCATGATAGTGGGAACAAAATTATAGGCATACTCACTCTTTGAAACTCTAAAAATGGCCAAAGCGCTCTAATATTGGCCTTGTGATGCCTTAAGTCTATACCTCATGCTAACATTTTGAAGCGCCTCTGTGTGTGAACTCTGGAGGGTGGTGGGACTTGTGAGTTTCCCAGTCTCCCAGTTCCAGGTTGCTTCAGTAGAGGAGCAATTGGGGCCTATATGTCCGTCTATGTGGAAATTATCCTTTTCTTTTTTTAATGCTTCATAGCGCATGTCCTAAATCTCTCCACCATGGAGGCATAGTATCTATAGCTGTCTATGCCAGAGGGGTTAGTGTAATAGTGGGTAAGTTGCAAGAACCAGACTAGTCCTAGCTTGTCCATGCAGATTATATTCTTTACATGCACCTGGGATGCATGTACAAAATCAGAACTTGTTTTTGAATAACAGGCCCTATTGGTACCGAATCTACTTTTAAATGACTTCTTGCTCCCCTGAGCTTAAGTCGTGTATTGTGTTCCTTTTCATCACCCTTGGCTGTAGGACCAGAACCCTGTAGCTTCCTCAAGTCTTGTGCAGTCTGGCCTGGAAAAGACTGACCTGGCTGGCAGCTGCCCAGGAAACCAGGCAACATGTAGCTGCACAGTTGCCTGTCCCCTTCACAGCACTTACTCTTGTTTAAAGTGGGAATGGGGTATCTGCACTGAGAGTACAAAGCTCTGTTGCCTTCTTTTAGGTAGTTGGCTTAATCTACAGTCATCCTTGGTAGACAAGCAGCCACATCCTTCTCAAAAGCCCTTCACAGCTGGACTACCTTTTCTAGGAAGCGGTGGCAGCTCCTTCTGGCTGCTGCTGCCACAACTGGCCTTAGCCCCATGGTATTGGCAGGGCCCCCCACGCACAATCCTGAGCCCAGCCCAGCCCATGCCTGCTCCAGACTCAGCTTGGTGGAGCAGACCAGCTCTGGAACTTGCACTTGCATCCCTGACCCTGGCCTGCCCTGCACCTGCTCCAGACTCACTTGCCTACACTGAGCAGTGGGCAGCCAGGCAGCAGCTGTTGCTTGGTGCAGGGGAAAAGCAGCTCCCACCCCTTTGCTCCTGTTTGGTCCTCCTTGCTGCACCTGCCCTGAGCCCATGCCTGGGCTGCCCTGTGGCTACTCTCTGCTGCTCCGCTGGGTGGCTTTGAAGTGGCAGTGAGGGTGGCAGAAAGGAGTTGCATGGCAGCCTGGGCACAAGCTCTGGGCCGCCACAGCAAGAAAGGCCCAGTAGCATCAAGGGAGAGTGGCCACTCTCTTCCCTCACACCAGTCAGCAGCTTCTGCTTGGTGTGGGTGGGCAGTCTGGAGCAGGTGCGGGATGGGTTGGGGCTGTACACATGGGTTCTAGCTGGTCTGCTCTTGCCAGTGTGAGTCTGGAGTGGATGCGGGGAAAGCAGGGCCCATGTACTGTTGGCAGTGGCAGGGAGGAGCTGCAGGGTGTGTGGGGTCTGGGTTCTTGTGGGGGAAAGAGGTGTGGAGGGGGGTGCTGTCCAGCCTGTGGCAGCTTCCCAGAACTGCCTGTGTGGCCAACGGACCCAGATAACTCCCTGTCACTGCCCTAGGCTAAGCAAAAGCTAACTCCTTGGGAAGAAACCTAAGAAAGTTGGACATCATCTTCAACACTGTTCAGATTAGAGTAGTAAAATGGTCCATTGCTACTTCCTGAAAACAAATTCCTGGGGAACAGAGCTTCCAATATTAGGAAGCAGATCCTTAAAGATCAGCTAGAGAAGCTTGAAAATCCATATTACATTGGAGTAGTATATGGTTTAAGTGGCACTTGGTGTACTTTATACTATATAAGTCTGACGTGACTGAGGGGGTCTTGGCCTTGTGTCCCAGCTCCAAAGAAGAAATTCCTAAAATTCCTTTTTGCTCTTGGAGACAGCAGTTTAAGTACTACCCACAGCAAAAATCCTTGAAACCCTGGGGAAGGAGGAATATGGGAAACCCTCTTGGCTACCTACAACCTTGGTGTTTCAGGAATAATATCAGTTTGTTGTAATCTGGCTTTTTCTTTTGCCAGCGTATTGTAGTCAAAAATATTTATGCAGAGGTAATTTCTTGATCTTATTGATCGCATAATCATCAGCTGGAGGCCACCTTATGCATTTCCTTTTTTGGGAGGGGGGGAGGGGACTGAGACAAAAGTCCAAAGCTTTCTTGCCTTATTTGGGGATTTAACATGGAAATGTGCTCATGACAGCCATGATAATAGAATACATCACCAGGCCAAAAGAGACCCAACTATTCTCCTGTCAAAGTTGTGACAGTTGTACTTTGTCATCACATGACCCCAGTAGCCCTACATCTCCCTTCTTCAGAGCACAGTGAGAGACTATTTGGGCAGAAACATTTAAGAAAGCCTCAAGTAGTTCTGAAAGACTTCTCCAGGGTGTCCTTCTGGCAGTGAGGGTACCTTCAAGTGGACCTGCGTGCCAGCTTCACAGGAGGCTAATCTCAGCTTCCTATCTGTATTTTATCTCTTAGGTGTACAGCACACTACAGGATCAATCTCAAAGGGTCATTCTCAAGTCTTGCACAAAACTTCTGGTTTTAAGATGGGTTCTGACTTAACCTCCCTGCTTTTCTTTTTTTAAGCTGCAGTCAACTAAGATGTCACAGGTTAGATTCTTTTTGCACTAGTTTTTCCAGATAAACTCATTTAGAGAGAACCATGTACATCTTATCTTCAGTAAATGCCACAAAATCAAAGACATTTTAAGAGGCAGCCAGATCAAATTCTTGTGAGTATCAGATCTGCTAGGTTTTGGCCAAGCATTTTTTTTTTTTTTCCCCCTTCTGGAGAGGGGTGCTTATTCCACTCCAAGCTCATGTAGTCTTTGTAACCTGCCTGACTAAAGTTGGCAAACACCTGAACAAGGCAAAAGTCTTGGAGAGAGTGAGTTCAGGTTGGAGTTTAAGCCACAACTTGCTTCTCATCATTTACTGATGTAAAATTTTAAGTAAGATTCAGGCTTTTTTCTTCAAGCAGACCTTTACTTCTCTGCCGCCTCCTCTAGGGGTAACTGGTTGGTTCACTGACTTTTTTTTTTTTTTGTAACTTTTTTCATTTGTAATGTGCACAGATTATCACTTGAATGAGTAACAGCTACTTGGTTTACAGTAACTGTGATTCTTAAAAATGTGTTGCTGATGCAGATTCTGTACTCTGGCTTTCGTTGCCACTGATAGGAACCCACCAGTAGTATTGCTATTGGCAATGGACCTGATTCTGGATTGCCTTCTATCTGAAAGGAGCACAAGGGCATGCCCCCATTTGATGTTACTACCCACAGGCATCTGATCTTGTACCCTGTAGGTGTATACCACACTGCATGAATCTGTGGGTGGTGTATGTCCATGACACAATTGGTATGATGTATGTACTCATTCCTTTTGCACAAGTAGATTCTGGTAACATACTTTTTTCTGAATACTGATCTTGAACCACAGGGGCCTGATTTTAAAGAAGTTCTCTGAACTCCAAACTAACTGCAGTTAATAAGAGTTATATTATGAACATGTAAACTCTTTAAAAAGCCTTTGGTGTATGAGACCACTACATTTCTTAAGTTGAGTGCCCAAAATTAGTGGGCGCTTACCATTTTGGACCTAGGATCCTTTCCTTCAGTTCCCTGTTGTTTAAAATAGGTTGTTGTAAAGCTGAGTGTGTGGAAATATCAAGGGACTACAGTGTTTGACAAATGAAAACTTAAAGCAAAATTCATGTAATACAGAATTATGGTATGGCGTGTAAGGTGCATATTGAATGAAGATAAGATAATATTGCATAATTATTCAGAGAATGTAGCACATTGCGTGCATTGAATGAGCCCTTTGGAAAAAGTGATACTGTAAAGGTTTGGTTTTTGTTTAGTTTTTTTTAATGAAGTTTAACTTTATTATGAACCTGGAATGTCTCACATCTCTCAACAGGCTTCTTAAATAGATGCATAGTCATAGTATATTATGTATTGAACTATGAACTATAGTACCTATTGTGGTGTTAAACATGTCTTAACAAGCTTATGAGAGGGAGGTAGGAAGAAAATGTCATCTTCTGTCACTAGTTACAGCCTTTCTAGACTTCAGGCATATATTTCTGCATAGACTTGAGGCACTTTTCAGAAAATGCTTGCTTAGTTTTAAGTTCTTTTTTGATTTATAGAAAAATAGAGTAGCTTATGGATACAGCTGTGGATTTCTATTTGAAATTGCTGGGTTTATCTTGTGAATCACTTTTGTAAACCTAGAATTGTGTGGAATGCTGTGACACCCCTGAAAGGATCTCAAGGCACCCCATGATGTGGCACCCTGGTTTAGAATTGCTGATCTAAATTGCTGATCGGTGTCTACAGCTTCAGAAATAATACAGCAGGGCAGTGAATATTCCAGAAGAAACTTTATATACTACATTACATTGCATGTGTAATGCTATAATGCATACCAAGTTACATGCATAGTACCAGATGTGTTGGTCCAAGTCTGACTTTTTTTTAAAGCAAAAGCTTGAATGACTACATGTTGCCATTGGGAACATTGTGAATGGACATGAGAGGTACTGAGTTATGGTGACTCATCTCCTGGGGGTTGAAATACCAAGAAACTAGTGAAAACAAGTCAAAGAGGCAAAACCATTTTTTGGGAGTTTTACCTTCAGGGCTGTTGTCAAAAGAAGAGTTTGGTATCAGTACACATTTCTAGCTGGTGGCTTCCTTTTGGGCAGGCTGGGGTGAGTGCTGCATGATATTAAATGAGGCAGGAAGAAAGAGGCCATTCAAAAGGTAGAGTGTGGTAGAGTACAGTACTTCATGGTTCAATTTGTTCTCTCAGTGGATGATAACCCTCTGAGTTTTTGATTCTTTACAGGTTTCTTTTGGCACTACATAGACCCAGTTTGAACAATCTCTTATGAGAATTCATTCTGTCTAGCAACGAATTCAAGTTAACAAGGTTTTGTCAACCTGTACTCAAGGAACAGCATGACTGGAACAACAAATGTTTCTTTACTGCTAATACTGAATGTAATATTGAAAGGAAAATACCAAATCTTTTTCAGGAGTTTATTCTTCCAGAAAGTAGAATCTTTTGTTTCTTGGTTACTTTTAATTGCATAAGCAAGTTAACTTTAATCCTTTGCTTCAGGATTCCAGTAAACCATTCTTTACCACAGCCAGGTTTGCCACAACCTAAACGTAATCTTTGTTTTGATTACAACTTCCACGAGGGTCCTGAACTCACTTTTACATCCTTTGTGTAACTGTTAAACAGCAGAAACTTCTTGACCTGGATCTCAAATGTTCCTTATAGCAGCTAGATCTTGATAGCCCAAGTTTTTGTTGCAGGGTTTGGATTTGCTGTCTCAAGACATGATCACCCAGATGGCTAACTTTTTTTGTTTCATTTTTACATGAGAAACAGTAAGGTACTAATCCACTTCTCCTGTGTTTTACAGGAAAAAAATCTGGGTCCTGCTGCTAGTATCAAGCACTTCTTCACTATTCACTGGACAAGCAGGCTCCTGTCTTAACTCTTTCTGGTTGCTCAAGTGACAAAATTCCTTAAGAGGAGGAAATTTGACACACTGTCTTCATGACAAGGCTTTTGGTGAACTTGCAGACCCATCACGTTGCCCTGACCGTAGTTCCTGGTTTTGTTTTGTTTGTGTGTTTGTTTTTAATTTGTCCCTAGGTCATTCCTGAATCCAACTCCTGACCTTAATGTGATCTCTGCTGCTTGGCTTGGGCTTCATGAACCTAGACTGATTTGCAGCTTCCTGATTCGGGTCCCTTGACATTTTGCTAGTTCTGAAGAACACCTGTAGTTGGGTGGAAACAAGGAGCTCTTCAACTAGAAATGGAGGATTTTAGGAGGACCTTGGTATGCTTATAGGTAACAGCTGACTGCCTGTGAAAGGCCAGTGTGTTCCTAGGGTGCATCCAGAGAATTATTTCCAATAGAAGTAGGGAAGCATCTCTTCCATCCCCTGTATACAATTTACTCATCTTCAAAAAGACCAACTCAAACTGACATGGGTACAGGAAGAAGATCTAGGATGCTCAAGAAAATGATCAGTCCTTCAGTTATTTCCTTGTGTGTTAGAGCTTTGTCTGTCTGGAAAACCAAGGCTGAAAGAAGATATGACTGTGTTGCTTATAAAATGCATCATGGTAAATACTAAGTCAGTAAAAGCTGTTAAGCTTAAGGAGAACACTAACACAGGAACAAATAGGTATTATCTGACCATAAATAAATAAATCTAGGCTGGAAGTGGAAAATCTTCCTAAATATTAGAGCAGTGGAGTTAATAAACAGCTTTCAGTTGGAGTACTGAGGGTAAAAAACAAAAAAAAAACCCGAACGGGGGTGGGGGGAGGGAATGGGACCAAACCTATTGCTGCTAATATGGACCTTGATTTTTTTTGTTTGTTTGTTTGTTTTTTTGTTTTGTTTTTTTACATAAAAAAGATTCCCCTTCTTCCATAAATTTTAAGGTACCATACCATCAAAGGAGAGGACTGAATTTCATGATGTCAAAAGTCCCTTCCAGTCCTGTACACAATTGTGAAACATGCTAGTATTAATAGCACAATACCATACTGTTTGGCCTGGTGAGGTCAACTAGGCTTTGTAAATCTAATGGTGGAAAACTTGTTAATTTTGAAGATTTCCAAACTAGATTGGACAAGGCAGTCCAAGAGCAGGGGGCAGCAATCTTCGTTCAGCAAACTGAAATCAAAAAGGTTTTTTCATGACTTGGATCTCTGGGATTTCACAGGCCTGCTTACGTATGTAGACTTCAGCCTGTTGTCAGCATTTAGTGAGTGAAGCCCATATTATTCCCACCAGCCCTGCCAAGTTGGATCGCTATATAAAATTTAATAATAAACCTCTCCAGAAGAATCGCTTTGATAAATAACATTTGTTTCTCAGGGATAAATTGGTGATAAGCAGCACAATTAATCCTAGTTTCTTCTTATCTTGCACAGGTATTATCCAAATGTACTATTCTGAATTTTAATAACTTCGTGGAAGAGAAGACATAGATTTTTTTTTCTTGCATTGCTGCTGCAAAAATCTTTTAAATAAAACATCTCGTACATATGATTGAAAAGGCATTAAAGTGCAAAGTGAAACACAAAATACAGTTAACATTTGTTTAAAGATTGTGCTTATATTGCATCCTTCTCTAAAGCCTGTGCAGCATTCCTGTTGCTTAGGTGGAAGTCCATTGAATTGTATATATGCTATACAATGCACTTACTTACAGATAAGTGTGACTGGGCAGGCAGCTGCCATTTAGTAAAGCTAAAAATAATATCCAAAGACTGAGGAAACAGTTTCTTTTGACAGAAGTCTAAAGGGACCACCTTACTTCAGAACTTTATGACCAGAATTCAGTAGTTTATTAAAACAGTTCAAATCTGTAGACATTGGACATTTTATAATTGGCCTTTATTTGTCAAACACGAGATGTGTGGTCAGTGTTTCTCTTCAGTTTATTCTATCAAGGAGGGATGTGGACAAGCCCTGGGGGAGAAGCGGTGAGGGGGCTCAGTTCCAAGAGTTGGGGGGGCTTGATGAGGATGGACTGCTAAAAGCCTTACCCAAACGGTCCTTGGTTCCGCTGCTGCTATACATGTCTTTCAAGCAAACATTAAGGTACAATTCTATCACTTAACATTATTACAGAATGTGATTACACAGTAGCATAATTAGGGGTGGGTGAAAGGAGCCCCAGATGCCAACTGAGGGGTGCCAGAACTTGTCCATCACCTCCTGAAGTCCATGCCTCCAGTGAGAGCAGCTTTGTGGTGTTACTCTTGCAGCAGGGATGGGCAGACCACACAGGGCGGTGGCAGCAGCAGCCAGGGACTCTTTTTTGGGGAGTCTTAACTGGAATAAGTAAGACTCCTGCACTGTCCCCCCTGTTCTTTGAAACATACCTCTTCAACCAGTTTCCCACAGGGCTTGCCCAGGGTGCAAACACTGCTTGTTAAAAGTCTGACTAAAGAAAGTGGTCCCGTTTTAATTCCAGCAGGACTATCTAATAAAATACTACTTGACATGAGTGAAGGCAAGAGCAGTCTGTTATCATGAAAGGAAGCTAGGTCCTTTTAAATAGCTCTAATCCTAGAACACCCTGTCATAGGATAGGATGGTTATTTGGTGCAGTATCTCCTGGTAGTGCATGTTTGGTACCAAATGTATTGAAATCACTTTACATTAAACGTATATTTGTATTTTATATAAAACATGTAAAATATATTGGTAGAATGATGCTTTCTCTTAGTGTGTGAAGCATGCATTCTTGATATCTTCACTTCACTTGAGTCTTTTTTATTGGAGTAAAAAAAAAAAAAAAAAAAAAGAGCAAGCGTGTAAATGTGTTTGCTCAGAAACTATGTAAGCAGTGAGGTGCTTTTGACTGCTTTTGTTGGACTAGCTGTATACATGTGATAAGGGTGTATGATAGTCCTGGAGATTTGAAGGCTGACAGTGATCCATCTGTCCAAAAGATTGGTGAACCACTGTTGTAGAGCTTCCAGAACTTGCAAACTATTTCTTGGCTTTAAACTCCCAAAACTTACTTGGAAGTGTTAATCGGAAACATAGGAGTGACAAGAACTTCCAGGCCATGGAATTTGGTCCCCTGCTGTCGCAAGATATCTCCTCAGTTGCATTTCATGGTGTTCAGACCTCACTTGATATCCAGCCTGACTTCCCCAAGATGTTCCTGGAAGGCTGTGCAGAATATCTTTGATTAGGCACCTTGGAATTTCCAACGTAAGTGTTTTTTGGGGGTCTGCTGATACGATAGATAATGATTAATGAACTGTATCGGTGAATGCCCATCCGATTAACTGATTATTTAGTAATAGTGCAAGGCATTTTAAACTGCTGACATACATCAACCCTTTTTGTTTTTGTTTTTGCATTTTGCATGTATGCATGCACTTGCACCTTCTGCCTGCTCTGGCCCTCTGAGGAAGGCAGTGACTGTCTTATACCCACACACCTTGCCCACGGCTCCCACCTACAGACTGTGCTGCTGTCCCTGGTAGGTGTGATGGACTTTTTCGTGGACAGCAGTGCTGGGCACCTTTGGAGCCCCAGGACATGCTGCTGCCTTGGCACTGGTAGGCTCTGCACAGCTGAGCTCCCACAGTCTCTAGGGAGAAGCTGCTTTTGCAAATGTGCCCGGTAAAGTGCAGTGTCCCTTGCACATGGTTTTACCCCACCCCCATGCAGCCCACCATCTCTGCAGGAGTCCTGGTACTCTGGCTCTTGCTGTGAATGCAGCGTTGCC
>NW_017728947.1:40126133-40131597 GCF_001723895.1 Crocodylus porosus
GGGGGAGCAGATTGAGGTCCCCACAGTGAGGGAGGAAGTAGGCATGGGGCAGGCAAGATGGAGCTGCAGGTGGCTCATCCAGGGGGTTTGATTCCTGCTGCTGTGCACACCCTGGGGGAGGCATGGGGCTTATGTGCCCACCGAGCTTGTGTACAGGGTGAGTGCAGGTTGCCTGCAGGCTGGGAGCTGTGCTGGCCTCTTCCCAGCAGGGGCTGTGCTCGGGGCAGGCAGCGGTGGTGCTGAGAGGGAGGCTATAGGGTGGGCTACAGTCACCCCAAAACTTGATGTATTGCCCCTTTCCAGCACTGCCGACCCTTGCCCTGTGCACAGATCTGGGGTGGCACATACCCTGCATGCCTCACCCAGGAATACGTGCAAGGTGGGAAGCTGCCTTCCTTCCCATGCCACCTGAATGAACTGCCCCTGGTGCTCCCCCATGTCTCAGCCTGGGTGGGCAGTGCCTACCCCTGTCCTGCCCCACACGGTGAGGGAGGATCTGCCACCTCCCCCAGACTAACCAGCTAGACTCTGGTCTCCAAACTACTGGACTGCATTCCTGGCCATATGCATGCTGCACTTACCAGTGATGTTATTGGCCACATCAGCCAAAAAAAGCCGATTTGCCAGTAATGTCTATTTTTCCTTTTTTATCAATGCTTATACAATATGGACCAATCAGTGCACCTCTACCAGTAACAGAACCTTTGTTGCTGAGCATGGCACCTTGTGCCCGCTCCCTCTCCCACTCCCACTGTTTGCCATGACCTGTAATCTGCCACAGGCTTGGGTGGTAGCAGGGTTCAGCAACTGGACTATGCTTGCCAGCATGCTGTAGGGACATGGCCATGATTATTTGCTACAATGAACAGGAAGAGCCAATTGCTGATAATGTAACTTCCCTTGCTGGTGCTGTTCAATACCCAACTAATATATTGATGCACCCCTAGTTTATGTACAAAGTGTACCTATTTATTCTTGTTACTGCATCATGCTTTAGCTTAAATACATGTGCATGTATTCACTACTAATAGTCTGACAGACCAACATGTCTAACTACCTCTCTCCCCTGCTCTAGAATGTTCCTTTTTTAAACTCATCTTTCTGGTTATCTGAGTGACTTGTCCGACTGAGTCCACTTCTGAAAGCTCATGAGTGCCACACAGGAAAGACTTTTTCCGAATAGTAGGCACGAGGGCACTCTGACACTGTTCTTTAACCAAGATCCAAAAGGATAGAGCTGGCCTCTGTCATGTAGTTTTGCCTCATTACAGGTGCAAAGAGAATTTTCTCCACTATCAATGTCCCTTGCTATTTAGTTATTAATTTAGTGCCTGTTATAATTAGTAATTAGTTTAGTTTTTAATTAATTTGTGTCCAGTGCCATACCAAGTATACATACTTTATAGGTAACTACAGAGCTGTTCCTAGGGGATACAAATTGGGGGTGACTGCCTTGGGCCCCACACTTTGGGGTGCCCTGAAGAGTGGGGCAGGGCAGTGGCGGCTTGTCCAGCTGCTTGCTTAACCCTCCTCCCCCTTGTTGCCAATGGCGGCAGTTGCTTCTTTGGGTCTGGGACCCGTGGGATCAGAGCGGGGGTGGGGCCCCATATGGGCTGATTTGGCCCAGGCCCTGCACCCTACTCCAATCAGCTCTGGGTAGCTAGGTTTCCTTTTTTCCTAGTTTTTCCCCTTTTTTCCATTCCAGGGAGCATAGCAATCATGACGCATGCTGGGCTATCAAGTTTTAAAATGCATCCTTTTGACTTTGTCTATTCTTGATGAGCGTTTTCTGTGCCTCATCTGCTTTGTCATGCCGTATGCATTACTCCTTGAATTACTGACCAATTATGTTTTGCTACTTTGTGTCAGTTTTTTCATGGTTCTGGGTAGCTTCTCTATAGGCTCAGCACTCTCACTTTTTTTTTTTGGATGCCTTAAGGTATTACTGAACCCCCAGGTACTCAGTCTTATTGGGCCAGCCCTGGGATCTTCTCGCCTAAAACCTAGCACACCTGATGGAGCATCTCCTGCCCAAGGCCGAGGAAAAAGTGGTTTTTCTCTGCTTACTGTGCTATACACTGAAGAAATGAGGCAGAAGAACCTGGGACCAACGGTGTCCAGGGATGATTGTGTCAGATATTAAGAGATCAGGGTCACAGAAGACTTGCTCTACTTGATGTCTTCTCCGTGGCTTCCTTTTTTGTATACTAACCTGATGCTACTGGTCAGTAGTATTCGAGGAGAGTGACCAACCCCATAAAGAGCCAGATTTCACCCAGAAAAGAAGAGCCTCTCCAGGTTCTTCACCTAATTCACCATCAGCTATCAGAGGGTAGAATTTGATAGTGTGAATGACTGTTGCTCACCAGACTAAGAACACCCAGCATTGTTTTAAATATTCCTCTGGTCTTCTCTGAACAAGATCATCATCAACCCTTCAGGTTCTGGCCAAAGGGGACGGATGTTCTAATCAGCAACCTAAGAATTGAAGGGAAACTGGGTCACGGTGACCATGAGTTAGTTTACTTTCACTATCCATTGCAAAGCTGGCAAGTCAGCCATCAATGCAGTAGTCCTTGACTTTAGGAAACCTGACTCTTTCATAAGTTCAGGAGGCTTGTTCTTGAGGCCCTGAGAGGCCATGATTTCACAGGAAGGGGCGTTCATGATGAGTGGTTGCTCCTTAAGGAAGTGATCCTAGAAGCACAAGGGGAGTCCATCCCCACCCATAGGAAAGGAGGTAAAAGGGCTCAACAGGGAACTCCATGGATCACCTATCTCTAAAAAAGAGAGACGTATAATGGATGGAGGACAGGAAATGCTGTGAAGGAGGAGTATACTGCACTGGCCTGCACCTGCAGGGAGTGGAGTAGAAAAGCCAAGGCTGCAGCTGAACTCCATATGGCTACACTAATCAAGGACAACAAAAAGCTCTTCAGATATGTGGGGAGTTGAAAGAAAAACAAGGGCAACATTGGACCCCTGCTAAACCAACTGGGGCAGCTGACTACAAATACCCAGGAAAAAGCCAATCTGATTAGTTTGTGTTGGTTTTTCAGGGACCACCCTGCCTAACAATGTGGGATGACCAGGGTGAGGATGAATATATGCCCACCGTTCGTGAGCATGTTAAGAGGTGGGACTCCCATAAATCAGCTGGTCTGGATAAGTTGCACCCAAGAGTGCTAAAGGAACTGGTAGACATCATCTCTCAGCCACTGGCAAGGATATTTGAGAACTCGTGGTACTCGGGCAAAATACCTGAAGATTGGAAGAAGGCCAATGTGATGTCCATCTTTTAAGAAAGGGATGAAAGAAGACCTGGGAAAGTACAGGCCAGACAGTTTGACTTCAATCCCTGGGAAGATTTTGGGGGGGGAAAAAAAAAATCAAAGAAACTGTTCCTGATAGGTTAACAGAAGGCAACATTCTGAGGGATAGCCAGCATGGGTTTGTTCCAGGTAGGTCTCATTTGACCAATCTCATTTCCTTCTGTGACGAGGTGATGCATCACCTGGACAAAAGGGAAGAGGTTGATGTCCTATATTTGGAGTTTATGGGACACCAGGTCAAAGGCTTTTTTAATGTCCTCACAGGAAAAATTGGGCAACTGTGGCCTTGACTACTCCAGTCTCATGGCTGGAGGGCTGGCTTCAGGGTTGGTCCCAGAGAGTGGTAGCTGATGGAACCAAATCAACATGGCACTTGGTGACTAGTGGTGTCCCCCAATGCTTTGTTCTTGGACCTGTACTCTTTAATGTCTTCATAAACGATCTGGACGCTGGTATCAAAAGCAGACTGGCAAAGTTCCCTGATGACATCTAACTTTGGGGCAGAGTCTCCACACTGAGGATAGGCTGGTGATCCAGGCTGATCCCAATAGCCTTGCAAGGTGGGCAGATGAAAACCTGATAACATTCAATACGGAGAAATGCGAGGTGCTCCACCTTGGGAATAAAAACCTGCATCACACTTAGTTTCAGCAATGTTACACCATGACTGAAAGTGACTTGGGGGTCATGATTGACCACAAGATGAATATGAGCCACCAGTGCAATACTGCAGCTGGCAAAGTGAACAAAACTCTGGCTTGCATCAACCGATGCATCTTGAGCAAGACCCAGGACGTCATCCTCCTGCTGTACTCGACCTTGGTGAGGCTGCAGCTGGAGTACTGCATCCAGTTCTGAGCTCCACAATTTTTAGGAAGGATGTGGAGAAGCTTGGGAGAGTCCAGAGGAAAGCCGTGCACATGATCAGAAGTTATGAACAGAACTTACGAAGAGAGGCTGCGAGCTATGGGACTCTTCAGCATGGAGAAGCACAGGCTCAGGAGTGACTTGGTGGCAGCCTATAAGTACATTTTTAAGGGGTGTGCATCAGGATCTGGGGGAATACCTGTTCACCAGAATACCCCAGGGGATGGCAAGGTCCAGTGGTCACAAACTTCTGCAAGACTGTTTTAGGCTAGACATAAGGAAAAACTTCCTTACTGTCTGAGCCCTCAAGGCCTGGAACAGACTCCCCCCGAAGTGATGCAAGCACCTACTCTGGCCACTTTCAAGAAACAGTTGGACACTTGTCTTGCTGGGTTCCTTTGACCCTTGCTGACTTCCTGCCCCTTGGGCAGGGAGCTGGGCCCAATGATCTTACAAGGTCCCTTCCAGCCCTAATGTCTATGAAATATTTTCCCTGGGCTTAATCTTGTCATTATGGGGTAAATCACGTCTGCTTTCATTCTAGCTAGCAAAAGAACTTGGGAGTAGCAGTGTTGGGAATGGGGCAAAGGATACTTTTTATCAATGTCCTATTCATGCATGCCTTTATTGTACAAGCAGCTGAGGACTGATCAGTGTGCAATAGTCCCCCAAATTCCCCCTTCATGAGAAGAGGATCTATTCTTTCCCCTCTTTAAGAGGATCTGTTTAACTGGAAGGTCTGTTAGATGCTTACAAATGAGTAGCTATCAAATTTATTGGAACCAGCTGTCTAGTCTGGTGGGTGGTTTCATTTCCTCTTGAAGTGATCTGTCCGTGTCTGAAGCCCAAACATTTCTGTAGGTATCTAACATGGCAATGAGAACTGAGCATGGCCATCTACTGAAAAGATTCTGGTGCCAGGCATCTGTGGGTGAAGTTAAACATTTAATATGCCACAGATTTAGTATGGTCTAAGTGTAATTGGTGTTAAAATTGGGATGTGCTGTGAGCAATCGCATGCTTAAGGGCTAACGGCATTTCTTGCCATTAGTGGGCTCCTAATCAGGGATGTGGCTATAAATGAGGATACCTGGGCTCTATCCTGGCTGGGGGGAGGGGGACAGTGCTGGAAGCAGTGCATCCTTGGATGTATAGGTGACTTGTAGGGGGAGGCATGGTGGGGGCATGTGCCCTCCTGCCTCATGCCAGCTTTTGGCCTCACCAAGGCCAGCTTTTGTGGGCAGTTGCTGCTTGCCTGCCCCCTC
>NW_017728947.1:40131697-40134269 GCF_001723895.1 Crocodylus porosus
TTCTGTGGATGGTCCCCACTTGCTACCCGCAATTTCTTCCCCCCACCGCCAACATCATGGCCGGGGGCGGTTCCTGCTTGCCACCAATGGGGGGGGGCCCACAACTTATGGGCAGCAGCAGTCTCAGGAGGCACCAGTTGTTCATGCTTGGATCCTGGAAAACTGAAAATGGTTTGTTTTATCTCCATGGATCAGACTGAAGTTATCCTAACAAGCTAAATAGCACAGCCCAGAATTAATCCTCACCTGAGGTGGCTAGTAACTTCTGAGACATTCAGAGAGCACTTAGCACGAGTTAAAACATAAGTGTCTACATGTTAAAGTTCAATAAATGCCCTTGGTATGTCTAAGTTGTGTGGTACTCAACCTTTTGCCCAGCGGGCCAGATCAGCAATGCCCAGTCTGGCTGTGGATCAGATCTGGCATGTGGGGTGGGTGCAGTGGAGCTCAATTTGGCCATGCAGAGGAGGATGAGGGGGTAGCTTGGCTGTGGAGAAAGAAGGGATCCTGGCCCAACCTGACCCACATATCTGGAAGAAGACGTGGCCTAGCCCTGCCCCAATTCAGCTGTGCAGGGAGGGAGAAGGGGTGTGGCCCAGCTGTCATCTGGTTTAGGGGGTGGAAAGGTATGTGACTTAACCCTGATCTGGTTGAGGGAGGTAGGAGTGGAGGAGGAAGTGCAAGGCTTGCCCTGGCCCCAATCTGGCTGTGCAGGGCTCAGGGAATTTGGCAGCAGGGAAGAATGATGGTATTAATTGCAACTGCACTCCTGCCACCAAATTTCCCAAATCGTGGGGAGCTCCACAAGCCTGATTTTTGTCCTACCACACCTGACACCTAAAGAGAGGGAGAGTCCAGACTTGGAAACAGCAGCCTTTTCTGATGCCTTCTTACAACAGCAACAAATTAATGAAACTTTCTGCGGAAGAGGCAGATATTTCACACACATTTGTTTTCTCTACTACTTTCTCAGCTGCCCCACAACTTGAGGTGATGAGCAGAATAAATTTGCCATTATCAGATGTCTAAGGAGTACATAAAGATCCTCCTGTACTCCCTTATTTGGTTTGTTTCAGTAAGCGTTGCCAAGCATAGCTTGGGACCGGTTGATATTCCAGATCCTAATCAAGGAATCTTCCATCTCATTTCAAGCCCCCTCTTTGTTCCTCTTCAAGTCCTTTCTCATAAGAAAAAATTGAAGTGAAAGATAAATGCCTTTCTACACCTGACAGTGGTTGGAGCCAGTCTCTCAAGAGTTGGGAGAATCAGATTTTTAATTTTTACTATTTAATCACAAAGGAATTTGAAGCTGAATCCCTGTTCTTTGTTTTAATGCTGTTATCAATTTCAACTGGCAAAGGGCTACTTTGCTTTAGTACCTTTTTTTTGTATCCTATGGACTAGTTCACGGTTATCAGTCTGCCAGACTGCTTATTTTTATTTCTGTTCTGCCCACAAGACACTTGATTTCTGATAAGAACATCGGCTTACTCGGGCAGTCTTTGGACTTACGACACTAACTGGTTCCTGAAAACCGTATTTAAGTCGAAACTTTGCAACTCGTAACCCATTTTTTCCCGTTGGAAGCAATGTTGTAAGTGGGGGATTGGTTCTTGAACCAAGGCCTGATACCCTGTTTTCACCAAAAATAACCCAGAATTTTGTACAGTACTCAATTATATAAAATAAATAATTCTAACTATATTACTTGTCTATATGTACTTATTTGTACTGTAAATAGCAAACACTTATTTGGAAGGACGTCTTTTGAGGTGACTTTGGACTTTCTGAAGGGCTCTTAGTTGGCCCTTTTTTTTTTTTTTTTTGAAGGGGTCTTGGCTGCAGGCTTTTCTGGAGTCTTGTCTGCTTTCTTAAAGTGTCCAAGGAGCTGCCCTGCAAATGACTCGCAGAGGAGCAGCACCCTGTTGCTCCAGCCATGTATCTGGAAGGACATGGGGAGAGGGGGGAAAGAGTGTCACGTGCCTCCAGATCTACCCTGACTGCAAACCACCCCACCCTGATCAGATCTGAGTTCGTAAGTCCTGTTCTTCCCTCCCACCCCATGACCAGCAGTAGGAGCTGCTGGATGAGCCATGGCTTCTCCCACAGCTGCCTGGCTCAATGGGGGCAGTCAGGAGAGCAGTCTAATGCGTCATGGCTTCTCCAGCCCTCGGTTGCAAAACCTGGTGTAGCCCCAGCTGGGCAGTATTTGCCTCAGCCCTCCCTCGCTCCAGGGGCCCTGATCTGCCCCACTCCTCCCCCTTGGCTCTTCCTTTTCCCCTCCCCTTCCACTGACGGACCTGTTTCCAGTGTCCAGCATCATAAAGTTGAAACCCACATTGGAACTTTGAACCCGTGTGTCAGTTTACAAACATCGGGACTTTAGTTCATTGTAACTCGAACCATTGTAAGTTAAGGCCTGCTTGTATCCTTTGGCACCACTGTAGCTCCAGGGGTTTTCACCAAGGGTCTTACCTGGTTGCCATTCCTCTGAAGAAACAAAGAACCCAGCTATATCCTAGCATAGATGACTGGCTAGCATGGTAGAAATTGCTACAAGTGACCAAATCAC
>NW_017728947.1:40134369-40135386 GCF_001723895.1 Crocodylus porosus
TGCTGATGCACACCAGAATTTTATTTGTTCTGTTGGTGACTTCATCACAGTGGTGACTCATATCATCCTCTGGTCAACTGACACCCCCAAGTCCCTTTTGGATGCAGTGCCAGCCAGTAGACCATCACCCATTCTATAGGTGTAAGGGGGGTTCTTTCTATCCAGATGAAAGACCTGGCATTTGTCCCTGTTGAACCTTTATATGGTTTTGTTCAGCCTATAGGACCAACCTATCAAGGTCTTCCTGAATCCTTGACCTGTCCTCCGATGTACCCGCTTGTCCCCACAGCTTGGTATCATCCAGAGACTTAATCACTGCAGTTTTCACTCCCTTATCCAGGTCATTAATACCAGATGTTAAAGAGCACAGGCCCAAGCACTGACCCCTGGGGTACACCACTAGAGACAGCCTTCCAGGATGAGGCTACCCCATTAATTATGACTTGTTGGGATTGGCTGCTGAGCCAGTTTGCAACCCACCTTGTGGCCTGGTCTAGGCCAGTACTCTCCAACTTAACTGAGAGAATTTCATGGGAAATTTGTACGTGTAGCCTAGCTATGCCCCCATGGCTGGGAGTCCTGTCAGCTGATGGGCTTCCAGCTGCAAAGGTGTACTGCAGTGGTACCAGGGAACCCACCCCTGAGGGGACTCCCAGCCATTGTACCATCTCACATGCTCCCACGGTTAGGAAACCCCCTCAGCTGACTCGACTCTCCCCAGGTGCTGCCACAGCTTGGATTCTCATCAGCTGATGGGACTCCAATCCGTAGCAGCACAGGGGGTGCAGTGCATTGGGATAGATGAACCAATTTTGTCTTTTGGGCATGGTTTTCTGTATACCTATGAGTGGAGTCTGTGGAGAGATTTTTCCTCAAGTACCTCTTGAAGATTTCATAGACGTTAGGGCTGGAAGGGACCTCGGAAGATCATCAAGTCCAGCCCCCCACCCAAAGGGCAGGAAGTCAGCTGGGGTCATAGGATCCCAGCAAGTATAAGCATCCAATTTGCTCTTGAAG
>NW_017728947.1:40136586-40152064 GCF_001723895.1 Crocodylus porosus
GAGGACGAGTTCCTCCTGCTTATTCCCCAAGCTCCTGGCATTTGTGTACAGGCAGGTAAGTGTCCCCTTTAGGGCTCTTGCCTTGCTCACAGGTTGTACCGGGGTGGGGTCCCTTAAGTGCCTTGGCCTGCTGGTTTTGCAAGGGTTGCTCAGTGGGCCAGCAGTGGTGGTAGTCCTCGCATCCCCCATCGGGCTTAGTTTAAAGCCCGGTGGAGCTGGTCAGCCAGCCTGGCTGAGAAGAGCCAGTTCTTCCCAGCAGTTCGCTGCCTCCCTTGCCAAAGAGGGGACTGTGGTCATGGAAGCCCAAGGCTTCCCGATAACACCAGCGCCGCAATCTTTGGTTGACTACCTGGATCCTCCCCTCCCTCCTTAACCCATACCCCAAGACTGGGAGGATTGAAGAGAACACCACCTGTGCCCCCAGACCCTTTAGCCCCGCTCCCAAATCCCTATAGTGCCTCACGACCTGGCTAGGAGTACTCCAAGCCGTGTCATTGGTGCCTACATGAATAAGGAGCATGGGGTAGTGGTCTGTGGGCTGGAGGAGCTTTGGTATCTTCTCTGCAGTGTCCTGGATGCGGGCCCCTGGGAAGCAGCAGACTTCCCAGACTAAGGGGTCAGGGCGGCAGATTGCCCCCTCAGTCCCCCGCAGGATGAACTCTCCCACAACAAACACCTTATGTTCTGTCTTGGGGAGAGCGGGGGCTATAGCTGCAGTTGGGCCTGTGTTGCCTGTGGGAGCTGGCAACTCAGCAGGCTCTGCTGGGGCTGCAAGAGGTGTGTACCTGTTGCTAAGTTCCAGCAGGGCAAGGGCCTTGGTGCAGCAGGCCTTAGGGCCCTTGACCACCTTGGTCCATGACCCTGACTGGACAGAGCGGGAGGTCCCAGAGTCCTGCTTTGTCCTGGTGGGGGACTGTGGTCTACCCTCCGGCTCCCGGATGCGAAGGGCCAGGCAGTAGGAGTCGATCTCCTGCTCACAGTCCCTGATGCTCCTCCAGCTGATGCGCCAGAGACCCCAAAAGGGAGCAGACCCCATAAGGGGAGGTGGCCATACTTCTGGGCCCCAGAGCCTGAAACAGCGACAGGCGGCCCCCACAGCTGAGAGCCAGGGGCTTCGTCTGGGTGGAGCCCAGAACCATGGGCTCCGTCTGGGTGGTTGTCTCTGTGGTGCCCGGGGGAGGGGGGGGCTGGAGAGCCCAAGGGGACCCTCAGTGTGTGGCGCGTGCCCATCCATGTCGTGCCTCTGGTAGGTTGGCCACAGCTGGGACCATCTACCCTGGGGGGTTTGCAGGTAGGATCTTGGGCCCTTCCACGTGAACTCCGCGCTAACTCACGCACCGGCAGACAATCGCGCCTGTTTGCACAGCCTGTTTGTGCGGCTTCGGTTGCGTGGCTCCCTGGGGGGCTGGGTGAAGTAGGGGCCTGGGTGGGGCTTAACCCGCCCGGCTCCACTCAGCCGTCTCCTCCCAGTCACTCAGGGGTTAACCCCCTCCCACCACGGGCCCTGCTTGCCTCCGACTGTGCTGGGGGTCGGCTCCGTGGCTGCTGGAGGGGTCTCTGGGGGAGCAGGGGTGCAGCAGGCTTTCACCTGCGTGTCTCTCACCGGTCCAGAGCCTAACTGGGACTTTTTTCTTTCTGTTGGTGGGCCCTTTTAAACTGCAGGCATGCATAGTGGGCCTGCCATCGGGGAAGCTGCTCTTGGGCAAGGGGGGGCCCTGCCCGGGATTTGAGGGGCCCTGCCCTACTGGAGAAGGACTGTTGAGTATCCCCCCATCTCTCTCCTCTTGGGGGCTGGGCCAAGTAGGGGCCTGGGTGGGGCTTGACTGGGCCGGGCTCCACTCAGCCGCCTCCTCCCACTCACTCCTAGAAAGAATCCATTTCCCAAGCCATTGACTGCTTGTCAAAAATAGTTTTGTAAGTTGTCTAGAACCAGTAGGTGGGACTTTGAAAGTTAATAGTTGGAGCATTGTCTCTTAAGCGCTTTGTAGCTAACACTTCAGGTCTCTTACCTTGAGTGTTTTCCTCTTGCAGCTGTTTTCCTTCTATTCCCTCATTAAGTAAAACCAATATATTAAATAACTCAATAACTAGGTCAGCATACAGTATTCATAAATACTTACATAAATATGGCTTTCCCATAGCTGTTGCTGGATTCCATAGCTGAAGGGTGCTAAAATGCACATTATTAGCGTACATTTTAAGATCTACATTGCCATCTCCATGAAGATTAGGAATATGTGCTATTAGGTTTAGTTCAGATAGCAGAAGAATCCATAGGCTGGTGCATACTTTCAGAATACACTTGGAAAATCTATTGTATTACAAGAAATATTTGTTTCTGAGTGGAAGAAAGAGGTGGGGCAGAGGTAAAACAGGGAAAGGAAAGGTGAGACGTGGCTGAGATAAGAGTAGGGGAAGAAAGGGATGAGATGGGCAGTTGTTCAGATACAGGGAAGGAGAAGACTTCTTAATCTTCAAAATTCCAAAGGCATTTTTTTTATTTAGGGAGGCTGAAGGTTTGCATGCTGCTTTCATCTTCAGCAGTAGGATAGTTCAGATTGAAGAGTATAACTTTTCCAAGAATATTCTTCCTTACTATGTGTCAGCCTATTTAAATTTTGTCTGGATCTGGGTCTTTGTGGCAGGGATTGTGGATTCCTCTGCATTTTGAAAAGCACCTAACTGCACGCATTTCTGATTTTGATTGCAAATTCCAGTTCAGGATTTTTTGCATGTCTTTGTCCTAATTTTGGTTTTAGGGAGAACAATTGCATTTAATTTAGGGTTAAGAAGGGAGAGGGGTATAGTAAATCCTCTGTTAAAGCTGTTGATACTTTGGGATGGGTGAAAGTACTTCTTGTGACTTGGACCTTTCATAGACTTAATGGGAACTCCCCATCTTCCTGATTAGTTAACTGTCCAGGTGTCCACAAAAGGTCACTACAAATGGTAAATAAGGCCCATATTTTAATATGAAGAACAAATTAAGTTTAGCAGTCCCTTTGTATATTGAGCTGGCTTAATTCTGGCTCATAGGAAAGGTAGCAAAAGGGCTGGGAGACCCCCTTGGGTCAATAGGGAACTCATGGACCTCCTGAATCTGAAAAGAGAAGCTTATAAGGGATGGAAGTCAGGAACTACCTCAAAGGAGGATTATGCCTCATTGGTCTGCACCCGTAGGGAGTGAACCAGAAAAACCAAGGCTGAAACTGAACTCAAACTGGTTACAGGAATCAAGGACAATAAAAAGTCCTTTTTCAAATGTGTGGGAAGTCAGAAAAAAAACAAGGGCAACATCGGACACTTGCTGAACCAAATGGGGCAGCTGACAACTGATACTCAAAAGAAAGCTAATCTCCTCAACGATTACTTTGCATTGGTTTTGCACCAGCCCAAGGGGATCACCCTGCCTGATAGGATGCAGGACTATCAGGGTAAGGGCAATCACACACCTATAATTGGTGAAGATCTTGTGAGGGAACAGCTTGAGAGGCTGGACATCCACAAGTTTTGTGGCGGTGGAATACACCCAAGAGTGCTAAGAGTTGGCTGACATAATAGCATGATCAGTAGCGAAAATATCTGAGAACTCATGGTTCTTGGGAAGGGTTCCTGAAGACTGAAAGAGGTCCAAAGTGGTGCCTATCTTTGAGAAGGGAAGGAATGAGGATCCAGGGAATTGCAGGCCATCAGTTTGACCTCTGTCCCTGGGAAGATCCTGGAAAAAATAATCAAAGAAACCATCAACAACAGGCTAATGGAAAGCAGCGTTCTGAGAGAGAACCAACATGGCATCGTTGCGGGTAGGTCTTGCCTGACCAACCTCACTTCCTTCTATGACCGGGTGACGCATCACCTGGACAAAGGAGAAGAGGTTGATAGCATATATTTAGATTTTTAAAAAGCCCTTGACTTGGTCTCCTATGATGTCCTTATGGTAAAATTGGGGGAATTGCGGCCTTGACAACCTTACTGTCTGGCGGCTGGGGAACTGGCTGCATGGTCAGACCCAGAGAGTGATTAGTCAATGGAACCGAGTCAGCATGGTGCAGTGGCGTTCCCCAGGGCTCAGTACTTGGACCAATACTCTTTAATATATTCATAAATGATCTGGATTTGGGTGTCAGAAGTGCACTGGCTAAGTTCACAGACAACACCAAATTATGGGGAAGTGCAGTCACCCTCAGAGAGGCTGGCAATTTGGGTCAACCTGAACAGGCTCAGAAGGTGGGCAGATCAAAGCCTTATGACATTCAATGCGGAGAAATGCAAGGTGCTCCACCTCAGGAGAAAAAACCCGCATCATACTTACAGGCTCAGCAGTGCTGCACTCACTAGCACCGCAACCAAAAGAGACTTGGGGGTCATGATTGACCGCCAACTGAACACGACCGCCAACTGAACACGAGCCACCAATGCAATGCTGAAGCCAGCAAAGCAAATAGAACTCTGGCTTACATCTACTGATGCATCTCAAGCAAGACCCAAGAACTCATCCTCCCACTTTACTCTGCCTTGCTGAAACTGCAGCTGGAGTACTGCATCCAATTCTGGGATCTACAATTTAGGAAGGATGTGGAGAAGCTTGAGAGAACCCGGAAGAGAGCCATGCAAATGATTAGAGATCAAGCAAATAGGCATTATGAGGAGAGGCTGAGAGGCATGGGACTCTTCAGCCTGGAGAAGTGAAGGCTCAGGAGTGACTTGGTGGCAGCCTATAAGTATGTAAGGGGTTTGCATCAGGAACTGGGACAACATCTGTTCACCAGGGCACCCCAAGAGAAGATGAGGTCTAATGGCAGCAAAGTGCTGGAAGACCGTTTTGGGCTGGACATAAGGGAAAACTTCTTTATTGCCTGGGTCTCCAGAATCTGGAATAGACTCCCCCCAAAAGTGATGCAAGCACCTACTCTAGATACCTTTTAAGAAACATTTGGATCTTGCTGAAGTGATTTGACCTCAGCTGACTTCCTGCCAAGGCTGGACCCAATGATCTCCAGAGGTCTCTTCCAGTCCTAGTGTCTATGAAATCTGTGAAATGAAAATCATAAATATATAGCCTACAGTATTGTGTGCTTTCACCTAATAAGCTGTAAACTGTGGTACAGATATCCACACTCATATGATACTCTGTTTGTTTCCCTTCCATATTATTCTGTACCGGTAGTAATCAGACTAATAAAACATAAGTGTCAAATTCTTGCTATGAAAAAACATCATTGTATTGAAACTTCAAGGAGGAAAAAATAGCTACTGTACCTTTTTGAGAGGAACCCAGTATTTAAAACATTGAAAAAGTGCAAATCTTTAGTCCAAGAAAGACACTACTTTTTGCCGTAGTACGGAAAGTAGATGCCAAATACAGGTTTCTCTGAGTAAGTACTTGCTGAATAGTTTTTAGGAGTAAAGTGAAATTAAGTGTGGTGAAATTAAATTGTTTCAAAATCAGTTGGAAAGAAGAGCTGGATTTTAAAAGAAAAACTTCAGCTTTAGTCTCTTGGCATTGGTTAACATTTTTAAATGGAATTTTTTTTTTAGTTCCGGTAATCTGTTTTAAAATAATGCATCTTAATTCATTAAGTCTTTCACTTTTCTTCATTTATTAGCTTTCGGTTAGGATTTCTTGGATAGAACTTACTCTTAAAGGAGACTCTGAAACTGTCTGTGATACCCACAGTATCCTGAAAACTGCATTTTGTTAATTTTAGGTATTGTACAGAAAATGAGACCGGGCAGTTCTTGGGTTTTTATTCATTTATTTACATTGATAGTATCCCTTTTTAATAACAGTGACCATTAGTTTTAGATTTCTGACTTTATATGGATGTGTATGTGTGCAAATGCATTCAGTTTTATGCAGCTCTGGTAAATTGGAAATAGTACAAAAGGTAAGGAAGTATAATTAAAGGGCATGGGATGTGATGTGCCCTCCCAGACCACTTTCCATATGTTCTCCCTAAACTTATGTAATCGGACTAAAAATAGGTATTTAAATAGCACAAACCAAGCTATCTGACAGCAGCAATGTTATAGCTGAAAACATCTGGGGGTTGGGGGGCTGGGAGTGAGAAGGGGGGAGAGTTGAAAGCAAGAGTGCAGGAACAGGGAGAATGAAATTTGCTTTCTTGCTAATCATATAGCCATCAGTTAATAGTATTTGTAAATTGCAATCTGTCTGAAAAGCGGGAACTTGCAACAGGAAAAGTAATTCTCTAAACTGTTTTTGTGACTGTGTACTAAACAAAATTATATATGTCAAATTTTAGATTTCTAAGCAAGGCTGTCTTTGGGGGGAGGGATCATGCATGCACAAATGTAAGCTAGCATTAACAGACTTCATACTAGGTAAGGAGGGATAACATGGGATGAATGTGTTTGTATCCTTGGTATTAGATAAGGAAGTAAGGGGGAGTAGTGATATTTCTCCGTCCTTTACCATCAGCCCAATTTTCAGTGTACTTGAAATGCCAGTATGAGGTAACACATAGATTGTGCAGATCTTTGTAATATGAATCACATTTGCTTTGTTAATGTGAAATAAGAATGTGCCTGCTTGGAAGCATAGAAATAGAAAGGAAGGTCATACTTGGAGCTATTGCATGGGCTGTTTGTGGACACTCGTTTAAAAAAAACAAAACTGGACCATGGGGGAGTTGAGCACCACTGGTTGGGGCTGAGGATTGAGCACCCCTAATCTAAAGAAAATGATGAGTGGGTAGGTGGGTGGGTAGGTAGCAGGTATAACTGTTCATGCACATACTACTATAACAGTTCATTCTCAGTATGGACCTTTATGGCTTGGAAACATTTCATTCCAGAATATATATTTAGAAGTTTGGTGGGGGGAGGAAATGGAGAATTTGTAATTTCTTATTGCTTTAAAAATCAGTTTCACAGAATTTCAGGGAACTTTCAAAATGTCTTAACTGTGTTTGAAACATGCTTGCACATTATCTGCTACTTGTGTCAACACTTAAGCTTTTTCTCTACTTTGGTTGGGCCAAAAAAAAATTGTATGGTTTTGGTGCAAACAGTAAGTTTAGTTAGTTAATTTATACTAACTAGTGCCATGTATATGTCATGTATTGTGTGTATATATAGTAGATTCCAGTTACATGGAAAAAAACAGGAATATTTTTTATGGTACTTCACCTACTAAATTTATCTTAACATAGCAAGGTTTCTCTTTAAATTGTATTTAGGCATCTCATTATATGTTAGGCTGAAACAGATATCATACGATGTTCCTACTTGGAGCGTTCTTTTGCAAAACAAGTACAGACTAAACTGCTCTATAAACTATAATCTATGTCATAGATTCATAGATGCTAGGGTCAGAAGGGATCTTAGAAGATTTCATAGACATGAGGGCTGGAAGGGACCTCAAAGATCATTAAGTCCAGCCCCCTGCCCCAAGAGCAGGAAATCAGCTAGGGTCAAAGGACCCAAGTAAGAGAAGCATCCAAGCGTTTCTTGAATGAGTCCAGAGTAGGTGCCTGCACCACTTCTGGAGGATGTCTATTCCAGGTCCTGGGGGCTTAGACAGTAAAGAAATAGAGTCTGACCCCTTGCCTGGGCAGGAAAGAGTGCTGGGGTCAAGTGACCCCAGCCAGATGCCTATCCAGCCTTCTCTTAAAGACTCCCAAGGTAGGGAAGAGCACCACCTCCTTTGGAATCCCATTCAAAATTTTGGGCTCTTACCATGAAGAAGTTTTTCCTGATATCTAGCTTAAATCTGCTGTCTGTCAGTTTGTGACCATTGTTCCTTGTTACCCCAAGAGGTAACAGAGCAGGTAACAGATGCTCTGTTGCCCTGGTCAACAGAGCATCTCTGATCCCTTGCTGCGCCGCTGGCCCCCCCCCCTTCCCCCCCCAATGAATTTGTAGGTGGCCACAAGATCACCTCTCAGCCTTCTCTTGCAGAGGCTGAAGAGGTCCAGGTCTATGTCTCCTCGTAGGGCTTGTCCTGTAAGCTCCTAATCATATGAGCGGCCCTCCTCTGGACCCTCTCGAGTCTATCAACATCCTTCTTGAAGTACGGTGCCCAAAACTGGATGCAGTACTCCAACTGCAGTCTGACCAATGCCGCATATAGGGGAAGCATCACCGTCTTGGATCTTTTTGTCATGCATCTGCTGATGCATGATAAAGTGTGGTTAGCTTTGCTGAAGATTTTGTCACACTGACAACTCATGTACCTCTTGGAGTCCACTATGACTCTGAGATCCCTTTCCGCCTCTGTGCTGCTGAGAGGATCACTTCCCAGTCAGTAGGTGTGCTGGATATTTTTGTGCCCTAGGTGCAGCACTTTGTACTTGTCCTTGTACTGCATCCTATTGTGTATTGCCCACTTTTTTTCTAACCTGTCCAGGTCTGCCTGCGATCATTCCTTACCTTCTGGAGCATGCACTTCATCCCACAATTTAGTATCGTCCGCAAACTTGGACAGAGTACATACACTTCACAATCACATCCAAGTCACTGATGAAGATATTGAAGAGTACAGGTTCAAGGACCAAAGCCTGCAGGACCTCACTACCCACATCCTTTCAGGTTGATACTCACCTGTGCACTACCACTCTCTGGGTGCCACGACTAAGCCAATTTGCCACCCACCAGACTGTAAACATCTATGTCGCAGCCTTTTAGTTTATTTATGAGAATGGGATAAGATCCCATATCGAAGGCCATGCTAAAATCTAAGAAAACGACATCCACCTCTACTCCTGCATCTAAGCATTTTGTAACCCTGTCATAAAACGAAACCAGATAGATCATGCCTGACCAACCTGCTACGAATCCATGCTGGTTTCCCTGCTGAATTATTTCTCCCTCTGGACTCCCATAAATACGATCCTTCATAATCTTTTGAAAGATCTTTCCAAGGATGGAGGTGAGCCTGACTGGCCTATAATTAGTTGGATCTTCCTTCCTTCCCTTTTGATAATAGGGACCACATTGGCCCTTTTCCAGTCCTCCGGGACCTGAACCGAGTGCCATGAGCGCTCAAACAACCATGACAGTAGTTCTGCTGTGACACTGGCTAATTCCTTCAGTACCCTCAGATGCAGCTTATCTGGGTCTGCTGACTTTTGAACACATTCAGTCCATCCAAGTGACTCCTCACCAAGTCAGTGTTGACAGTTGGTGGGCTGGTGTTCTTCTGGTGCCCATCTAAGAACACATTAAAAGACGTATCTTGATCTCTGTTCAGGAATACCAAGGCAAAAAACTCCTTGAATAGCTCAGCCTTGTCCCCCCTGTCTGTCACTAATTGCTCCTTCTTATTTAGTAGGGGTCCTGTGCTGCCCTGCACCTTCCTTTTACTCTCTATATACCTTAAAAAAAAACAAAAAACTCTTTGTTATCTTTAATTTGTGTTGCCAGCCTCAGCTCTGTAGTTGCTCTGACTTTTCTAACTGCCTCCCTGCAAGTGCAGGTGAAGTAGGTATACTCCTCCTTGGTAGCTTCCCCCTGCTTCCACTGCCTGTATGCCTTCTTTTTTGCCCTTAGCCTCCCCTGGATTTCTCTGTTAGCCAAGGAAGTTTTTTTGGTTCCTTTCCCCTCTTTCCCTCATGCTGGGATAGTCTCCCTCTGCACCCAAAGGATCGCTTTGTATAGAAACGACCACCCTTCTTGGACTCCCATCTTGCCAGTACTCTTCTCCTGCAGCATGTCATTGACTAGACTTCTAAGCACACTGAAGTTAGCCTTCCTAAAGTCAAGCACTTCCACCCTACTAGTTATCTTATCCACCCTATGCCATATGGTGAATTAGGTTGATTGGTGGTCGCTGTCCCCAAGGTGACCATGAATCTGCAGCTTCCCTGCCAGGTCCTCCCTGATAGCCAACACCAAGTCCAGTAAGGCATTCCCCCTAGTGGGACCGTATGCCTCCTGTGCTAGGTGAAGGTCCTGCTTGCAGGTTAAGAATCCACGTGAACGGTTGGATTTTGCTGACTGCTCCTCCCAGCAGATGTCAAGGTAGTTTAGGTCCCCCATGTCAACCACATTCCTAGACCAGACAGCCTCCGAGAGTGGCCTCAAGGATTCCAAGTCTGGCTTTTCCTCCTGGTGTGGTGGTCTGTAGCAGACCCCCACCACCAAGACTCTTTCCCCTCGACCTTCGTGTTTCCTAACACACAATGCCTCAGCTTTCTCTTCCTCTGATCCCATTTTAATTAGGGTAGATGATGTATAATGCTCCTTTACATAGAGAGCAACCTCGCCCCCTTTCCTCCCTACTCTCTCCCTTCTGTACAACCTGTAGCTCTCAGCGTGTACAGCCCAGTCATGGGTGGGGTCCCACCAGGTTTCCTTTAGCCCCACTAAATCAAAATTTATTGCCTGCAAGCAGGAGCATGAGTTCTTTCTGCTTGTTCCCCATCCTCCTAGCATTAGTATAGAGGCACTTGAGCCCTCTGAATGGTGCCTTTTTGCTGCCTCCCAGCCCCACACACACACTCCCGTTCTGATGCCCAAAGGTCCCCTTGGTACTTACCTGGGGTGTACTGCTGTAGGTTCTAGACACTCTTCATCTCCTGCCTCCCCATCCCCTGTTGTACTTAGTTTAAAGCCCCATGTAGGAGGTCAGCCAACTTGTAAGAAAAGAGACTCTACCTTTTGTGGAGAGATGAAGCCCATCATGTCCCAGGAGGTCCCTTGCACAGAAGTGTGGCTCGTGGTCCAGGAAACCAAAACCCGCATGATGGCACCAACTCCAGAGCCACAGGTTGACTTCTCTGACACTGGTGATGTGATGCCTACTGAGACTGGGAGGATCACCGAGAAGACCACCTGTGCCCCTGTCTTCCTAAGCATGGTCCCCAGAGCCCTGTAGTCAGTCATAATACGGTCTGGACTACTCCTAGCCGCATCGTTTGTTCCTGTATGGATGAAGACCATGGGATGGTTGTCAGCGGGCCTGATGAGGTTAGGAATTCTCACTGTGATGTCTCTAAGTCTGGCCCTGGGCAGGCAGCAGACCTCACGCGCTGTGGGATCGGATGACAGATGGGTCCCTCTGTTCCTCTCAGCAAGGAGTCTCCCACAACGATGACATGGCATCTCTTCTTCTGCTTACCTGGCTGACCCTCAGCTTGCTCAGTGATGGCAGCAGGCCCATCCAGTGCACTTTCCCCCATGCACGCTTTTCCAGTGCAGCCAAGGCCTCATATTTGTTCCCCAGCAGCACTGAGAGAGCTGTCTCTGTGGCGAGAGGTCTGGTCCCTGAGGTGACTGTCCTCCACACACCGGCATCGGCTTCAGGGTATTCCCTTGCAGCTTCTCCACCAGGCATCCTGTCCTGCAGAGAATGAAAGTAGCTATCAATCTCTTCTTCAATTGCCTTGATCCCCCACAGCCTGCTCACTTCTCCTTGGAGTTCCCTCGCCTGCCCCTCCAGTGCCTCAATCTGGGCACATGCGGGACAGGCAAGGGAGCCCCTGGCCCCCATGCTATCCCCAGGCCTCGGAGGTCCCGCTAGGCAACTCCCACAGACACCGTCCTGCTAGTAAATGATGGATTCCATGTATGCATAGGCAATAGTAATGCAGCAATCTTATAAAATCCACTAGAAGTTGAAAATGGTCACATACTTCTCTTCTGGAAAAAAAGGGAAAGGGGCCTCCCCAGGAGTTCTGGAGATGTTTTTGCATGCCACGTAAAGCATCCACCATTACTTATTATTGATTCAAGTTTCAGGTATTCAGTGAAATGTCCCAGGTCTTACACCAGTATAGTTGTCAGGAAAGCCTAGGGTCCCATTCTGTCTGAATTCTTATAAAGATCTTTTCCCTTGTAATTCTTTGGTAGGTACTTGGAGGAATGAGGCTGGTGTGCTCCATTATGCTTTTGTTAGCCCCATACTTCTGATTGGTTGGGAAAGCCACAAGAGGTTTGGTCCCTGCAAAGTACTGAACACCACAGTGCATCTGGGACCTTGTTCCTCCAAGCTGAGTTTCATTCTTGTCTCCAATTGCTTTATATTTGTCCAGAGGCTCCCCCCCAGTGGAGAGCAGTAGTCAATGAAACTCTGGTTTTTCTTTTCCCACTCTGGGGTTTTGCTGCAGGGACAGTCTCATACCTTTCCTAGTAAGGGCAGGCAAGGTGGATCTTCTCCCTTCCCTTCCCCATGCCCAGCCTTTGGATTTAGCCTAACTCGATTTAATCTCATTACATTTTTTAAAAATACAGTAAAAGGACTGTCCTTGCAGCACCACTGTCAGGTGGCAGAATCTTTTCTTACCAACCAGTAGATCAGTAAGACCTTGGTCCAGATCTTTGCTAGCACCTGATTTGGAAGCATCGTATGGTTTGACTGGGTTGCAGGCAATTTGGTGTCCTGTCACTTGTCAGTTATTTCCCCATACCTCCTACTATTGATTATTTACTACTCTGGGATACAATTTGACCACTGGGTAGTTGGCATACTTATGCCCTGTTGCCAAGCAAATAAAATGCTTCACATCTTAAGCCTTATTTGAAGATTGGTATGGGACTGACAGTCCTTCTGGCTTTGCTTTGCCTGCTTTGACTGAGAAGCACATTTGCATCTCCCTTTCACAGTTCTCCATTAAGGATGTTCCCTTCTGGGCTTTCTCCCAGATCTAGATTACCACTCTCCTAAAGGTATCAGTCTGTTTCTCCTCTCGAGGGTGCACATCCCTTAAGTCATGCTCCGTTAACTGACATTTTTGTGAGGAAAGATGAGATTATTGTAGAGCAGTTCGAAACTCATTAACTCAAAAACATCTTTAACGTGTTTAACGCCCAAACTGTTTTCACATTCTCACACGTTACTTTTATTAGGATCGCAACTTCAACATGGTTCAAATCCTCTTTCTTCTGAACTTCCAAAGTTTCTTCTTATACACCTTGAGTGCCAGTTTAACCCTTTGCAGCAGAGGCTGGTTACAGGCTTCCGAACTGCCAAATTTAGCCTTGGGCACCTGAAGGAAAGCTTTTTCTAGTGTCTTCATGTTGTTTGTGGCAGTTACCATACCTCAGCTGTATCAGCCATCTCAGGGGTGTTAAATATGCAGCCTGTGGATTCATATGTTCTGGCTGTGGGTTGCTGAACTAACCCTAGGCTCTGTACACTACATGTGAAGTGTGGGCTGGACCTGGTGCTGCATGCCCAGCCCATAAGAGGGTCAGTTTGGGATGTGTGCTGCATGTGGCGATCCCATTGACCTGGCCCTGTACTTTGGCTCCGGGGACAGTCTGGATCAGGCTGCAGCAGAACCAGTGCAAAGGGCCAGCCCAGCAGAACGCCACCTGCAGTGCATACCTTTTGCTGGCCCCCCTGTACTGTGTGCAGCACGCACAGCCAATCCAGCCCTGCATGTGTGCAGCATGTGCCAGCCCCACAGCTTGCTGGGCCAGCAAGGGATCCACACCGCTACAGCATGCAGACGGGACCCAGCACTCGCTACATGTGCTGTCTCCAGTGCCGGGTCCAGACTGTGTGCTGTGGGGAGCACACACCCTATGCTGGACCTGCATGCACAGTGAGCTGCAGCACAGGCTGAACCTCAGTGCTGTTGATGCTGTGCAAGGAGTCAGGCCCAGTCCAGCTCCAGAGAGCAGGCCAGCAACACTTATCCAGCCCCACAGGGTCAGGTGAGTTTGACACCCTTGAGCTGTATGATTTAATTCACATCTCTCATCTTAAAAACCTTTAAAAATGATAATATCTATTTCTACTCTTCCTTTGTTCTGTACTTCAGTCCTACCTACTTGTTCTGGCATTTTTTTCTTCTCGCTGTCTCTTGTGAATGGTTCTTTTTTCCAGTGTCTAAATCTTCCACTTCTGAATCTGCTGCTTTGGAGCTTGTTTTTTGCTGCCTGTATGGGTCGGGCTGCAGTACCATCTCCTTGGTTAGCAGTATGTCCCACAAGAAGATTGGGGATCTCTTCTGGACTCCTCTCTGGAGTGGGTATATTATTAGGGACCTACCAAATTCATGGGCCCCAGTGGCCAATTATATGGCTGTAACACACCTGAGCCCCCTGATTTCACAGCCGGGGCTGCCATTTTGAAGGCAGAGCAAAGCCAGCCCCTGTGCCTGTGACTGGGGGTTGCCATGAGTCCCATCCAAGGCATTGATTGAAAGCCTGAGCTCAGAAGTGGGCAAAATACAGCCCATGGGCCAAATCTGGCCTGCCAGGTGACTGGATCCAGCCTGCAGCTTCCCCTCCCCCCACAGCGCTCCACATGGGGCCATCCCCTGCCTGCTTATATTGGGGAAGCCTGCACTGTGCTTCCACTGACTCAGGTCCTGACCAGCGCACAGCTTTTGCTAGGGCTGTTCCCGGTATGGCTGCAGCCAGGTGCTGCTCTGCGCCCCCTGCCTCCAGCAGCAGCTCCTGCTTTTGATCTTCCCTGTGCCCTGCCATGCTGTACCAGGCAAGCAGTTTCAGCTGGGTGGCTCCTAACCCAGCATGCAAGGCTCCAGCTTCAGCTCTGAGCTGTCTTCTGGAGGAAGGTGTCCGGGATCTGGAGCTGGAGCCCCGCATGGCCTTCTGGGAGCAGTACAGCGCAGTGGGGCAAGAGTGAGAGGAGGAGCTGCTCCTCATGGTAGAAGATGCAGAGCAGCATCCAGCCGCCTGCAGCTGCACTGGGAACAGCCTGCCAGAAGCTGCTCCTGCTTCTGCTGCACTATGCCGTGCTGTGCCACATCATTCCAGATGGGCAGGTGGTTGAGCAGCTTCAGCTAAGTGATTCCTGCCCCAGTGCCAGGGCTCTGGCTTCTGCTCCCCACTGCCTTCCCAGGAGCTGGAGTCCTGTGTGCAGGGGCGGGAACAGGAGCAACTTCTAGCGGGCTGTTTCCAGGGGGCTGCAGCCAGCTAGGTGCTGAACTCCACTCCTCCAGCAGCAGCTCCTTCTCTTGCTCTGGCCTACGACAGTCAATCAAAACTCCCTAATGTGGCCCTTGGGCCCATATAATTGCCCACCCCTGCCTTAGCTGGAGCTGCCTAACTTGTTAATTCAATAATTATCACCCTCTTCAAGGGGCAGAGGGCAATTAATAATTAATTAAACAGTTTGGGAGGTGGGTTTTTCTGTTCCCTGTTTCTCCTTCCCCCCCTTTTCTGGAGATAGAGATGGGAACTTTTCCTGTCCCTCTCTCTTTCTTTTCCCTGCTTCCCCCAGTTTTGGGCAGTCTGCCTTTTTTCTTTTTCTTTGTTCCCTTCCCTTCCCCTCCACCTCCCCCCTTCTCAGAAATAGCTTTTTGCCAGCTTTTGGAACATAGCCAGTTCCCCACACTTTTTTTTTCACGGGAAAATGACTATTTCATGGGAAACTGCCAATTACACCATTTCCATGAAATGGTGTATTTGGTAGGTCCCTATGTATTATCGTTGCCCGGCCCGGCCCTCCAAACCCCCCATCCGATCGCCGTCACCCCTGCCGCACCCTTGGGTGGGGCGAGGGCCGGCCAAGGGGAGCAGAAGAGGTGCACGGTCCCGGGTG